>NC_140594.1:281045316-281715904 GCF_964204655.1 Triturus cristatus | reverse complement strand
ATGTAAGATGCCCTCCCAAACAGCTGCTCATGATTGTTGTGGAATTCCTCAATTATAATGTCCAGTTCCTTCTCTGAGAATTTTAGTTTCGTCAGACGCTCCTTTCCTGCTTTCTCACTGGCCTTGCTGGACATTTTGCTGCTGCACCTTACCATGTGCTTACAATTTTGATCAGGAATCTCCAAGGACACCACTTCCTGTTTTGGGGTCCTTCAGCTCTCATAGGGTGTGTTTTTGCTTATTTTTTCAACCGCAGTCACTATTTGTGTGCACTAAATGGCCTTTTCAGCCACGCTCGCTATTTGCAAACGCAAACATCCTTTTCAGCTGCGGACGCTATTTGCGAGCGCTTACCGACTCACAAATAGCCTCAACGCTAAATTGCGATGCGAGTCATTAGATAATTGTAATCTTGGCATGCGTTTGTTACGTAGATTTCAATTTGCGAGTCGCATTTTGCAAGTCAAAATTTTGCACAGATTGCTATGTGCAATTATTAGCAGTAGTACATCTGGCCTGAGTCACAATTTCTGTCCATTAAGAAATGCAATACTGCCTTTGCAAATGTACAAAGGCCTAAACGTGGTCAATCAAGCAGAAATCACATTTTGCAATTCCCTAAGTAGCAAATTGCTAGGGATTTCCTATTTGCGATTTCCTAAGCACATGTACAAAGCATTTCCTAAATTCGAATTGGGCATACAGGAAATGCTGTTACCATCGAATTCAAGTCAATGGTAACCATATGCAAATTAGTAAAAGGCAGTTTTGGTAATGCCATAAAGCGCACACTCGCCCCTAGGGCATTTGTGTGCCTTACAGGTGCACCACTTTTTTGAGGGTGCATCAATGGGGGCCTTAGGCTCATAAGCACCCTTGGTTTTCCATTTCCTAATTTGCGATTTCCTAACAGGAAATCCCATATTCGGAAATGCAAAGCCAGTTTACGTGCGGGCTTTTAGGCCCATTAGAACAAATTGTTTAGCATTTCCTAAATAGCAATTTCCTTATAGCGATTGCTACTCTGTAGGAGTCACTATCAGGAAATCGCAAATTTTATACAATTCATTTAGCATTTTCTAAATAACAATTTCTTAGGATTCGCTGTTTAGGAAATGCAAACTGGAAGTTTTGTTCATGAGGCTCTTAGTTAATTTAATCTGTTCACATCGAAGTCGCCTACCTGTTGCCAAAGCGCTGAGAAACCCTTTTCGGTAGCTATGCGCTATTTAAGATTTTTAATAATGTTGAATCAGTGCACAGCTTGATTGAATGGGACAATAGGCTAGCGAAAGTCCGGTTGGTCAATCTAAAGTGTCATTCACATTTTGTCTCAACCCACATGACAGCCATTCGGTGTTTAGAGTACCAGGCATTATTAGTAAAGGCATTTTTCCGACTGAAGTGTGCCTGCATCAGGAATGGGAAGTATGAGAGGCAAACAATTCAGAGCCTCACGTGTCTGGAGGAAACTCTAAATACAGAGGCAAATCCACTAACTGAATTTGCACCAAACAGGAGGATTTTCAGTTTCCACTAAATAAGGCCTTCTGTCTTCATTGGACATGGTCAAGCATCGAACACCAACCTGCCAGTGAGTGTCAATCGATGAGGCTGGAGACAGAAAAATGGCTATTACAAGGAAGGTCTAGATGTGGTGCTTGGCACTGCAGCTGCATCTGAGGTATGGCCATGACTTACTTTATATTTAGTTTTTCTTTTTGATAGTAATAGAGTATGTTCATGTTCCACCAGGATCAGTAGGTTGATTCCAGAAAAAAAATGCTAAACATTTCCTATTCTGGAACTCTTAATTACATGCAAGACTAAAATACCACGGGGTATATTTACTATGTTTTAGACACAAAAGTGATGCAAATTGCCGCTTAAACTTTTTTAAAACTAATTTACTTACCAATGCTAAACTTGTTTAGGACTGGAAAATCACTCGAAAGTAACGCAAAGCACTGCTTTGCATTACTTAGCGCCAAGGGGGCGTATCATGCAACTGCCCAAGGTTTCTGATGCTAAGCCGTATTTACTTAAAAAAGTAGACAGGGTTTAGAATGAGGCATGAGAAAATAGCGCCCATTTCAAATAGGTGCTATGAAGGACAAAATGCTTTTATTTCTCCTGTCTGTTCTGACTTTGTATGTGTGCTGCACTGTACAGCACACATACAACGTGGGAAAAGTTCTAAAGTTAGTCTAAGCATGGTATTTGGTACTAGAGGGGTTCCCTTCAAGTACAGAACCTATGCTAGACTCACGGATACACCCTTGCACTATAGTGCAAAGGTGTGTCTGTGGCGCATGGCAGCACATTTCTGCGCCGGCGCTAGGGAGCGGGGATAGAGAGAGCCATATTTCTGTAAATATGGCATTTTTCTGCTTTCTCCTTCTCATGCAGCACAGCATTTGGTACTGCTGCACTGCGCTCCGTGAGAATCTAGTAAATCTGCCCCATATGTGAGTCCAACATAAAATTAATCTATAAAATATCCTCTTAATAATTACTGGCATATACTGTAGACCAGAGGTCCCCAGCTTTTTCAATAATAAGAGCTACTTATGTTCAATACAAATCATCCTGAGCTACTATTTTTCAGATTTGTATACATCAGACAATATTATATTAGTGGCCACAGATTACCTGCCACGATCATCTCACTGCAGGATTGCTAGCAGTAATGCAAAAGAAAGCTTTGCAATTTGGAATGCCTCTGTAACTGCAATACGTAACAGTAACTGTAATACATAACAACAACAGCTGCAATGCCTCTGGTACCAAATTAATATTATTAGTCATAAATCTCTTAATACTGCATGATTTATCATTCAAATATCAGTTTATCTGCTTTGGAATTTATGGGTTCTGAAAATTCACATATTTTGACTTGCACACATACTTTTCAATTTTGGTATACATAAATTAATTCAACCAAGCAAAATCTTCTCATTTAATAGGCACAGGAGAGGTACTCACATGTAGCTGGAGAGATACCAGTAGCTCATGAACTTCTTGTTGGGGTAGCCTGCTGTAGACTATCTCTCCCAATTTGACTTTCTGGACAGTGACTGTCTAGCAGCCGATGAGCACAAGAGGAAGCATTTCTACATCTGTGTAATGAGAACAAATATCACTCCACATACTTGCCCGTTGTTAGGTTTGGCAATAACGGCTGGTCACTTCAGACTTTCTATGTGACTACTGAGCTATGATTGCATGAGATACAATGACATGAGCAAATACTGAGATCATCCAACACCTAACATAGAAAGGTGCTCAACATTTCAAAAGTTGAGAGTATATACACATATCAATCTATCTCCAAACTACCTCATAGTCCCTTTTTGTGTGCTTTGTTACACTGTTTATCAATTTACGCACCACCATCAGAATCGCCCCATAATTGCACAAACACCCAGTTGCACTGACTTACCAAATGGAAGTCTACAGTGTCTACTTCAGAGGCACAGATGGATGCCTTCTGTTGACACAAGCACAGCCTCATCACTCCAGATGATAAGGCACTACCCAGGAGATAAGGGAAGCATTTTAAACTCTTTTTATGGGGTTGTTTAAGCAAGGAAACAGATTCAATAAAGCAATTAATATATCAAAATATGCCTGTGGTACAAGAAAACTCATAGAAGCATATGCTGTCATCGGGTGAACTTCACACATTTCCCCTGTAGGAAAGTAGTATCTGCTTTTGTGTTTAACCCCACTTGTTGCTGGTGTCTGTATGTTTTTGTGACTAGTCTGACTGGGATCCTGCTGATCAGGATCCCAGTCACTGTGCTTTCTCTCTAAATTGACTATGGTAAGTACCTCTGTACGTCCACAATTGGCTACTGGTGTACCCTAGTATATTACCATATTACCATACTAAGGTGCCCAGGGCATAGGTACACCAGGTGTCTCCCATGGTCTGCAGCATGTATTGTGCCACCCATGAGAGACCACTCAAACTATGACTACAGACCTGCCATTGCAGCCTGTGTAAGTTGGTGCTAGCACCACTTACGACAGATATAGGGGGATATTCTCAAGAACGTGTGCTAAACATCGCAAAATTAGCTTAATGCAACTTTGCATATCACAGTCTATCGCGGGAAAATAACACCGTGTTAACGCTGTATTCCCAACCCGGCAGCACCATGCGATAGTAGCAGGATAACGCGCCAAATGACCGCCCAAAAAGTATGCAATGCCAAAAAAATGCGAAACGCAAAAAAACCTGCGATGTCCCAAATCGGGATACAAAAATCAGCGACAACCAGCCACAGGCCTGCAATTCCCACGTGTCATGTGGGAAAATGCACTATAAAAGCAAAAAACCAAAAAAAAAAACCATTCAAACTGCGTAGCACCATGGATGCACCCGGACCGTCTGCAGTGGACAACCCGAACACCACAAGCCCCACGGAGGACCAGCCAGGAACCCTGTGTTCAGGGAAGGGCAAGGAGAAGAGGAAGAGGAAGACAGGCCTCAGTCCGCAGGAAGACCGGATCATCGTCACGGAGGTGATAGTGCTGGAGCGAGGTTTTCCCTCAGAATCGTATACCTCCTCCATTTTTTCATTTTGAATTAACAGGAATAATTGATTAACATTAATAGTAATAATGGTTTGCTGTGTGTTTAATTAATCAACATTACTAATTAGAAAATACATGTGGGAATCGCATTTGCATGGCCTGATTGATACGTAAACTAATTTTGTACGCATATTAATGTTGGATATTTAGAATTTGCATGATATATGTTGCTTTTGTGATGTGATTTGTGAATTGTGAGTATAAACTGCAATGCGTGTTGCTTTTGCTAGATAGATACACACACATAGAGGGTTTAGTGAGGAAATAACATTTTTATAGTCATTTCCATGAATTAATTATGTTTTATGTTTCTTTGCTTAAGTTGACCTTTCTGGAGTGGCCACAAAATGGCTGCCATCCCTATTTTGACGCACAGACAAGACACAGAAGTCACTGAGTGAAGTGCGCCTGCGCTAAAAGATGAGCAACAATAACCTCGTCCTGACCCCAGGCAGACAGTACTCGTGAAGGACATCCTGGGAGGAGTGCCAAGCCTCAAACAATGAACTTCCTTAAAACATGAACTGTTATAATTGATGACACTAAAGGACACAAACCCGCATGGGAATCAGCATACCCTGAATGGACTAGAAACTGTTGCTACTTTATTAATGAATTGAGAGCTGCTTCAAATGCAACATCTAATGCATGGGAATCAGGAAGAATGATCCTGGTTCAACCAATCAAAGTTGTTAAAAAATATGTATTGAAACATTTGTTATTAAAAATGTACTATAAAAGTAGACTAGAGAGGGTAGGACATTATCCTTTGCACACCTTCATTTTACCAGATTGCCCGACGTTATGCTGACGGAGAGGACGGTGACACTGCTGGTCAGCTGCCTGCCAGAGACTCTGATGGACTGACTAGATGCCCAATTAACTTACAAACTGATTCTTTGATTTATGGGCATAGAGACGAAAGATCTGAAATAGAGGACGCCATTTAGCCAGATTAGGTAAATATGCGAACCAAAATATTGAATGCTATATGATTTCCTTATGCTTTAATTAGATAAACATATTATTGCATTTAAAGAACTGTGTTGGGTTATTATTTGAAGTATTTCGATGTATATTGTTTAGAAGAGTTAAGTGTTGCTATTCCCAGCAACTAGCTGATCCATGGCCAATAGTATGGGAGGAACTGTTAGGTTATAATGTATTGAGACCCTGGCGAGGTAGGGAGGTATAGGTAAACTTGTTGTTACTCATCAGGTGATTGGTGCAATCTTCCTCCCATTTTCCAGTGCATGGAAGAGAGAAAGGACTCCCCTCTCTCGATGACTATTGATCTGAGAGTGAAATGAATGATTGGTGTTATGGGCCCCACCAGTGAACGAGTGAATGAAATGTGGTTGTAGAAAAGGATCTGTGGTCTGGTCTGTAGCGAGGGGATTTGTGGTATTCAGCGCTGGAGCAATAGAACACCACCAACAACTGTTTGTCACCTCTACTACATCATTCGCAACACAAACAGAACTATGGCAGTCCATCGTCACCAACGTGAATGCATTCGGAGTGTCGAGGAGGTCAATGGAGGAGGTCAAGATTCAGCAAAGGCGACTGGAGGTGGGAGACCTGCGCCACAGGAGGAGCTGGATGAGCTTGAGGAAATCGTGGCCACAGTCATTAGTGTGGAGACAGTGCAAGGAGTTGGGGGTCTGGACACAGCTTGATATGACCTGACCCAACAACAACAGGGTGAGTAACGACCAAGGACTGGGGGGACAGAGGGAGATGGGCACAATGGCACACATGCACAATCACGTGCAGCACACTGCACACCCACAATGAGTGTGGAACATGTCCCTGATACCCTTGGCACACTGCAGCACACATAGAAACACCAAGAAGGCCCCCGTCCACAATGTGCACAAATGGGCCCCCCTCCATATCACCAATGCCACAACCGACCCATGCATATGTGCTGAATCCAGAAAGCAGCGGCTCTGTGAGCCACACTGACAATGCAAGTGACACTGCATGATGGATAGCATGGCTGCAGTCACAATACATGACATGGTGCACAACACGAAATTGAGGTGACTGAGTGTGGACCACATCCGTAAAGGAGCAGGTCACATTCTGACACATCCACGTGCACCTACAACCCATGACGTCGAAAACACATCTGCAGACAAACGATGCACAAGAGTACAAACTTTGTCTAAGACCACAAATGACCCAAGTCGCAAACATCCCAGGACCCGAAAAGCACACAAGTCGAAGGCATACCGACTCAAAGGGATAAGGGGCTGCCAAATCAGAACTGCAGGGGCGACTCGCCAATAATGCCAATAATGCAGCACACACACATTGCAATCACAGTACATCAACATTGACGACAATGTGGTACAAAGTGCAACCCCTACACCACATGACAGAGGACACAACTGGTGCCGCTCGTGCGCAGAAACTGACCAATAACATCTGGCATTGCATGACACTGTGAGATGATAATGTACGAGTACAACCACACATCCGTCATGTAGCCGAAATGTCCACTGTCTCCCATCAAATAGCCAGCTTCCCCAAAACAGTCACAATGTATGTTGTCCTGCAGTCTGAATGTAAACATCTACAATGCGTCAACATACATGGAACACACTGTTAACCTGCATCACCCCTTTACATTGCAGAGGGACAATCAACACCTCCTGCAGAGCAGAGCACACATCTCTACTGATGAAGAGGGCACCCTGCACATTTGCCCAGACACCCTCCAACGGCTTGTGGACAGCCTCTGCACCCCACACCCAGGAGCAGGGTAGCCCAGCTGCATCGCAGTGAACCCACAACCTGCACAGACCACACAGCAGGAAGCACACACTACCACGTCTGGCTCACAGGACCCCCACGACCAACACATGGAATTCCAACGCCATGTGTTAGAGTTCCAGGAGAAGATGGCTGTTCAGCTGTGGGTGGGGTTCGATCTCATGGCAGCCAAACTCGATGCCATACGTGGGTGTCTGAGTCCCATCAGGGACCACCTACAGTCCCTAACGGACAGTCACTGTCCGCACCATGCTCACCAACAATCCTTGACTGACCTCGCTGGGGTCATTACTCGGATACAAGAACTGTCTAGTCAGACAGGCTCCAGCGATGACAGCACAGAGTTGGCACAGATGCAGAGGACAATGGAGACCATGGAGCCGATGCAGCCTGGAAGTATTGCTGTCACGGCTGAACACCAGCTAGATGTAGCTGGGATCTTCCATGCCTTGCATATCCTCATCTTGCCATTGCTGCCACTGAGCCTGTACCAGATGAGTGCTGTAGGAACCTCGACACACACATCTCCAATCCCTGACGTGTCATTGTCACACAGTGATGCAGCCCTATCACCTTCGCACCCTGATGTGTCATTAGCACACAGTGATGCAGCCCTGTCACCTTCGCACCCTGATGTCAGTGGCACACAGTGATGCAGCCATCACACCACCACACCACCACACACACCTGACACACCGGACACTGAAGACGTCGCAGAGGAGTAAGATGTGTAGGGTAATGACTGTGTGAAGAAGGAGGAGGCAACATCCGTCCCCGCCACATGGCCTGGCCCTGCCTGGTTCAGCCCTATGGATTATGCCCTGGAACAACACCTCCCACTGTCCCCCGACACACTCTGCGACATTCACCTGGACCCCGACATGGCCTGACATTTCTGCTCTGGGTTCAGTGATACAGCAATCCGGCTGAGGACTGAACTCTTCCTCTCCAGATTAACTATGCATTCCCCCAAGGACTCTGGTTGGCCCACCACTGGGCATCCCTGTTATGTGGGCTTGAAATGGCCATGTACTGCTACAGCTCCGACACTCCCCAGAATGTGAATGAAACATTCCAAATCACACAGATCTGTCATGTTTATGTTCACTCATGTATAGAAGTATGGATGAATGTAGGGACATTGATTGCACAAAAAGGTACACCCTGGTAAATGTCATTAATGCACATGTTTGACCCTGACCCACATGGCCAATTAGATGACTGTGAAGGTGTGAACTAGCTGTGGCCTCATTGCACATGAACAACAATCTTGTTACCCCCCAACGTAGCCCCACGTCCATGTATTAAACAGGGCAGTGTGAAGAAGTGTCAAAATTGGTAGAAGTCCTGAAGTGGTGTCCCCCATCACATGTGACAACAGAACGTCTCTTCGCATACCTACTCACACACATCTGTGTGGACACAGTCTTTTTGGATGGATAACCTTGATCTACATGGCAAGAAGTTGGACACCATACTCACATTGCTGGAGACACGTAAGAGCACAGGGCTGCCAGCAACTATCCCAACTACAATGTCTGGCTCACAGAGATGGAGCTGTCATTAGGGACTCACCCCCAATTTACAAGCGTCAGTCAATCCCTCCCTGTGTACGGACAATGCTCATGGAGGCACACGATTTTCATCATAATCAACACTCATCACAGTTGTACACTAGTGAAGTTGCGTAGACTTTATTAGCATGTGTGTGTCAGTACGGGCAAGGCAAGGGCCACAACCTGCAGACAAATGCGTAAGACACTTACAAGCAGCATAGGAACATGTCGAGGTGTCTGCAGATGGGGTGGCAAAATGAACACAAATAATGACGGATGTCAACAGTCTCAGCCAACCTTGCCTTGCTGGACGAGTCATGTGAAGTTTGGCGTCTGCTCATTGCCCGGTGTCAGGGGACACGACGCACAGCCGACGCACAGCCCATGGGGTCTGCATAGTGCTATACCATCGGACTGCAAGGTCACATGTCGTATTACATTGCCATGTGTGTACTCTCCCCCAGCAATTTCTCCGATATTGGGACGTTGCCAAACCACGATGTACAGCCCCGCCCATGGGACTGCATCACCTTGCACAGGTGTGTGTCAACACGCGTAGTTGCACGCACATGCATTCTGAGTCCAGGCGAATGCAGCCATGTCCAATGTTGTGGTGGGACATGTGACCATTCCTCCAAGATGCTACAAGGTGTGGGGACCTGAGCTGTGGGTAACAATCAGTTGTGGCTGCAGGAATGTAGTTACTTGTCCATGAATGCGAGCGCGTCTTCACGGGCAATCTGTTCCAAGAGTACATCGGTGTCGAGTTCAAGGAACACAAGGGAGAGCCAATCCATTAACTGGCCTGGGCAGCTGTGCTCTGTCCAAGCCGTTTCACCGATCTGCAACACAGCCCAATAGGGGAGCGCCTCGATGTGGTCACTGCATACGATGGCTTGTGCAATCTCCCATCCACTACTGCCAGCACATACGCCACAGATCAAGGCATCCCATGCACGGGTATCACGGTTACACTCCTGTTCGTGGGCCAACAGTGGGCGCACACACAAGTCATAATCCAGTTCAGCTACCGTTGTGTTGGATAGGCTGACATCCATGGGCCACTTGAATGTGCATGAACGACAGTGGAACCAGGGCTGGACGCATGTGACCTACGCAAGACGGAAACTCAGACGGTAATTGATTTGCAAAACTGCCAGTGTCAGTGATCCCAACAGATGCCGCATTTGTGCACAGTTCAGTTCCACGTGACAGGGGTTGTGTATGTGCCCGGGATTGCCAGCCATTGCCTTTGTTGGTCTCGCCACACCGGCACTCTTCTGACAGGCGGCACTTATGTGGATGAAATGCCACTGCTCAGAGCAATGTGTCGTATTTGTGTGCAACGTTTGGACGTGTGGGTTGTTTTTTACTTATGTGTCAAGGGCATGCCATGCAGGTGTACCTCAAACAGGGACAAGTGTGTGTGGGGTGTGGACACGTTGGTCTTTCATTCGTGCAGTTCGTGGTGTGGGAGTCGTCAAGATCTGGTATGGTATCTCTCGCAGGGTGTGCCAGCCGCATTCAAGACCAAGGCCGGGGGTTCAAATGTCCTTCCGCCTTGTGTATTGAGACAAAGGAGCTTTCAGACCTAATGTTAGTCTGACTACTGCTTGCATTTTTGAAATGTGATGTGGCCTTCGCGTCGCAATTGATGCCAGGCCTTTGACTTAGTATGCACCACTACTGATACACACACAACAGTTGGCATGTATGAGCCAAGTGCCTGATTGGCTTTGTGCTCCTTGTACAATCTCTCTCTTTTACTCTCTTTCTCTCTATTTCTCTCTCTTTCTCTCTTTTTCTCTCTTTTTATCTCACTCTCTCTATCTCTATCTATATCTATATCTCTGTCTCTTTCGCTCTCTCTCCCTGTCCTTTGATGAGCGCATGGCACACCTTCTTTTCTAGGATTTTGTTTTGCAGCAATGACTTACAGATTGTCCTGGGATGACCTGCCATGACTCTTCAAAATGGTTGTTTTGTGTTTCTTCTGAATGAGACAAATTATTTGGACCTTTTGAGATGGATGTATGATTCTCATTTTTCTGACCACACATGTATGTTGGGTGTTGTAATTGTGTGACATTAGGCACATTGTTTTGTTCATGGTTTTGTAATGTTGATGTGACATGTCTTTGTCGGGGGTGGGTGGGGGGGTGCCTGGAGTGGAGCCCTGGGGGGTGGGTGGGGGTGGGATCCTGGGGTTGGTCCCAGTGGGTGTTGTTGCCCTCTTGGGGTTCCAGGATGCATGGTCAGTGGCTCCATGGCATCTGTTGCTCTTCAGGTGTGGCTCTGGGCTGGGCTCCCTTTGATGGTGCAGGTTGTCGTCCGACTTTGCACCAGGTCAGAGCAGGTGTTAGATTCCTGCTGCTACCGCCAATCTGGCTGGTCGTTGAGAATGTTGAGGTGTGGTATTGTCACTGCATTTTGCTTGGGAACGCTTGCTGTGCATCTCATTAGCGATAGTTGCCGGGGTCATCTGTGGCGATGTTTTTTGCGGATGCTATCGCAGGTAAACTGGTGGTATCTGCTGTTTGCACCAGCTTGTGAATAGGGTGAAAAATGTATCACGACTTTGGCTGCAATAAAGTGCCAATAATTTGGCGATAAGTCCTTGAGAATATGCCCCATCATTTTTCTTATATCTGAGGTCACTACACTTAACACCTATAAGTCATCCCTATGGCAGACCTTTCAGTCCAGAATACTGGGTGCTCGGTTATAAATGTGAGGGTGCACCTGCATGAGCAGGACACCCCTACAAACCCCGGAGTCGATTCTGCAGGTTTTGTAAGTGCGGCCAGTCATTTTGATATATACAGTGGCCATCCGTCATTACGCAATAGCTAACTATGTAGTGGCTGTACTGAACCTGGGCATATTTGGTATCAAACATGTTGGAATCATACCCCAACACCGTTACCGGTGTTGGAGTATGATTCCGTGCACTGGGGCGGCTCCCAGTACTTCTGGTAACAGCCTTTCAGGGTCCGCCAGCAAGCTAGTGCTGCTGCCGAACCCATACATGATTCTGCCCTCCTGCCGCTGAGCTGAGCTTGAGCAGGGGAAGGTAGAACCATAGGTTTCCTGTCACACGGAGGTGTAACCAACTCCCAGACAGGACTTAGTCCATTGGGCTGGGGTGGGGGCGCTTGCCAGCACCACCAGACTGCTATGAAGAGCACATTTGGTGCCCTTTTCACATAATCCAGTTTGAGCCAGTTCAGGGAGCCCTTGGCTTCCCCTCTGGCGTGAAACTGGACAAAGGACATGGGAGTATCCTCCCCTCTGTCCAGCCCACCTATGGGAGGGTTCCCTGAGTTGTACTAACCCCCTTTGTAGGGTATTTAAGGGCTTACCTGTGGGTGGGTCCTTGGATTTATCGTGGGATAAGACTCAAGCCTGAAACAACATCACTCTTTGACTGTCTGGACACTCGGACTTCACTGGGCTTTGCCTGGAACCGAGACTGCACCAAGAAAGACTCCTTCTGCTCCTGTTCTTGCTGTTTTACCAGCTTTCTTCATTGTTTGTGTCTGTGCTTCTTCCAGGATCTTCAACAGACCTGTGGGAATCAAGGACGCCCGCAGTTATCTCCCTTGGAGTGAAGAAGTCACTTCCCTGCATCTGCAGGCACCGCAATGAAGCTAACCAGTCTGCTGCTCCTGATGCCCCACGGACTTCAAAAGGCTCAGCAACACAGGTGGTGGTTCTGCAACTCCCTCGAGGCCTGACCTGTCTCTTTGCAATTTTGAGGTCAGTATCCCTCATTGGAACCGCTGGGACCAAACCCCTGTGCACCTCGTCAACTTGTCGTTGCCAAGACTTGTTGGCTTTGCACTCCAGAAATCTTCAGGCCACAAGAAGCTCCAGCCTCCAGCATCTCTTTGCTGCAAGATCAGCATCCTCACTACATCCTCTGAACTGTGGGCCTTCATCTCTGGCGAGCTGCTCAAGGTCCTCTTTCGACTCCCGTGCCTCCGACCTGTGGGTCCTCTTGAGGGTCTTCTTCTTCTCTGGTGGGCTTCCCTGTTTGCTCAGGGCCTGCTCTGACTCTCCTGCTTGTGGTGAGTGCCTTGGACCTTGCTGGTCACAACATTGTTCCTTCTTTGCTTTCCATGACTGTTGCAGCTGCCAAGGCTTGTTGGTACTCCCACCGGACACGGATCCCCTGGTTCTTGACTTCTGATGTGGGACAGCTCATGCACGGCTCCTGGTCTTCCTCAGCATTGCCTGGTTCTCACAGTTGCAGCGACAAGGTCACCGTTAACACTTCTGAACCGTCCGACATTTTTTGACATTGCTCTTCCGTGCCTCCTGGTCATCTCCTAGTGACATAGACACTGTTCCCTCTGCTTACAGGTTCTCCTCCTCAAGAATCCACCTTTGGATTCCACTGGACACTTGCAAAGCCTTCTCCAGCGGCATCTTTCCTGAAGTCCTTCATTGTGGTCTATGGCGGTTTCCAACATCACTTCGCACCTATGCACCCGTCTTCCCTGGTGTAGGTATCCTGGTTCCTTGGGTATCTATTGGTGGGCTGACTCTCCAATCTTCTGTCTTCCACAGGGTTTTTTCAGGGTCCATTGGGAAGGGTCCTTCTTCTTGAAAACTGTGGTTGACTTCTATTGAGCACCCAACTGTGTTTCCACTCTGCACACAGCCTCCGTGGGGTTCCTGAGTAATTTTCCTTGGGTGGTTCCTTGTGTACCCAGCTCCTCCGAGTCTCCTGGTCCAAGTCCCCACTTTGGTTGCAGTTTGCATTCCACTTACTTAGTATATTGTTTGGTCTCTCCCTGGATACCATTGTATTTTGGGCTTACTTACCTGTTTACAATTGAAGTATTATTATGTATTTGTGTTTATATCTCCAGGTAGGAGATATACCAATGTGTTAGTGATTATTGTGTAATAAATAGACATATTTCTATATACACACTGTGTTGTTCTAATTTGTTTAACCTACACTACATGATTAACCTAGAACACCAAGCTGCCTAACACTCCTTCAAGATAAGCCTGAAGGCTGCTCTCCACATCCACCACTTTGAGAGCTTTCAAAGGTTACCAAAGACCTTTAAAATCACCATATGGGTTACATGGATTAGTGCAAGGTGCTTTACTTAAATAAGTGTGCACCATATACTAAGCCAGCCTCCTACACCCCCTAAAATCTAAAGGGAGACATCATCTAGGATTCGAGATCAACCTGCTACTGGAAAAATGAATCAGGTTGACCAGTGTTCTACAAAACAACAGCTCTTTATATATTTGCTGTTAAGCAAGCCAAAAGGAAGGAAAAAATGTTAGTGCTTTTCTATCCAGCACAGATTATCTATTTGTGAGCACCGACTTTTGGTTTATCCTCCATTACACCCAATTTGCCATCTTCTACTCTTTTAGTAGATAGAGTGTAGGGTGTATTTGTGCAGAACTTGCTCATAATCAAAATGTTTGGGAGGTAGGAGGGGATTTTCACAGAGAATATAGGGGTTCTTTGCCATGACGGATGCAGGCTACTGTAAGGGACGAATGAGAATGCAGCCAACACGTTTTGCATTCTGGCAAATACCTGTGGCTTCATATGCTGAATAGGGTACACAAGGAAAATGACTAACTTATTGTGCACAGTTATGCCTTGAAAGAGCTCTGCTGCTGATTGCAGGAGCGAAACATGTGTCGGATGTATGTTATGTTATGAACTTGAAGAGTAACATTTTGAAGACCTATTTGGAATGAAACTCCAATCATTAAAGCTAGCATGTGAATATAAGTGGTGTGCCATTGCTGGAGCAGAGTTTTCTGTTTGAAAATTCGCTGGTTTTTGAAGCTCTGGCATGTCTATTTGTCATATTAATTTTATTAATTACTAGCAATTAATTATTTGTCTTGTGCAAGTGCGTTTATATTAATCAATTCGTTTGTCCTAACAAGAGAGAGTTACACGTGGGTGCGCATAAATGTGCTGTTTAAAAATAACGTGCGTGTTTTCATGTTTAAACGTTGCTATGTGCTGTTTATTATTGAGCACAAAACGCTTTCCGAATTAATGCTTTTCTATGTTGCAAGTGCTAGATAGATGCATACACATAAGGGTATTAGTGGGGTTAACACTGTTTAATCACTATGCTGTGGTAATGTTGTTTTTGTTTCTTTTAATTAAGATGGTCTATTGTGGCCTATGGCGGCCTAGTTAAAGATGGCCGATTTTGTAAGCCTGGCCTCGAGTTGAGAATAGAAAACTGTGATGGAAGAGAGCCCTGCTGAATATGGTCCTGAAGTCAGCTGACCACAGTCCTTGCTTGCCTTATAAAATTTTCCGTGAGGACATCAGCAGCCGGGGTAATCTTCGAGTGAAATGGAACGTCCTTGGCAACCTTGGGAAAACAAAGGAGCCTTAGAGAAAGACTCTGAGCATTGATCTCATTGCCGAGGAGAAGTAGAACTAACAGATACATTTGAAATTCTTGGTTCCTGTTCCGTAGTCTTTATTTTGTGATTTTTCCTGAGCGGAGATTTTCGAATGTTGCAATGCTACATCCTTTCCTTCTCGCTCTGCTCAGCGGTCCAGCGGACATTACAACTTTTCTTTGTATCTTTCTTTTGTTTGATTTAGTATAAGAATTGTTAGCCTAGAGAGGGCTTTGCCACTTGCCATTTGCCTTTGCCGCGTATCGAATCTGCGTTGCTGAGGATTGATGCTGAAGGGACTTCGTCTTGAGAGACTTTACCGAGAGACTTGTCCTGACCCGTTCTGACATTTAGCTAGAATAGGTAATTATGAGAAATGATTTATGCTGCTTGATTTTCATTTGACTAATTTTAGATAAAGCAATATAACTTGAACATGGTGTTGGATATTATTTCTTGTCAATTATTGTGTATTATATTTTGATTATTCGTATAGGTTGTATAGATTATGTTTATGGACAGTCTCAATAACCAGATCTTATCGACCTGATATAGATGCAGGGTGATTAGGAGTTTTCTTTCCACAGGTTTATTGCTGCTGGTAGAGTATTTGAGCGTATGTTAGTGAAATGGGCCCTAGCGTATGATGAATGTATGTGCGTGTAACTGTGAGATTACTCTATCTGTGGTAGTGAGAATATTATATACACCCTGATCTCTATCAATTTCCTGGTAGCAGAGTAGGATGGTTATTGATGATTGTCTTGATCTGATAAGATTGCATGTACATTAGCTTATTGATTATTGATTATTGATTGATGTTGGTATATATACTAATATTATATGTTGGAGTCGTAATGTTGAGTTATATGTAGTGCTTCTGGAACTTGGGAGCTGGTAGCAGTTCCGTAGTAGGGCAGAGGGAAGTATATGCTGCTCTCGGGAAAGACGGAATTGTAAGGAATAACGTGTGACAATTGAAGTTGCGCGTCACATTGTCTGGGTTCGGAATAAGTGACATCGTCGTATGTTACTATTAGATATTTCTGGTATATAAGGAGTGTGTATGATAGTGAAGGTTATCTGTGAAACTCTGGTCTTAAGTCCCAGGGATCCGTAAGGATTACCGTTAAAGCTTATCGCGGGAGAAGTAATAGGTATTCTCTGAGCTTATTTGAGAAACTGAACAGAGGAAAGCTGTTTAGTTGATGTATGTTATAATTCTGTAGTGGAGCAGATTGTCTGTTCTCAGGAAGCAGGATTCTGTGCGTATGTACTATATTTCCTTGTATGAATGTGCGTGAATGTTTGTACATTTAGTTGATTGTAAGACTCTTTGGACAAGTCCTAGAGGAAACAGTTAATGAATGTATGTTAGAAGGGCAGAGTAGAGGAAGTGCTACTGTGTCAATGAGAGGTTTCTTGTGAAATAGATAACCCCGGGCGTAGCACTACGCTTCGCCCACGTAGTGTACGTCGCGCTGCCTGCTTCGCACTTTCCGAAGTAGGCGAAGCAGGGCAGCGCTACGCACACGCCGAGGGCGAAGCGTAGCTGCTTGCCACCCGCCACCCACCTCCCGCCTGCCCTCCTTTTAATAATATAAGCATTGAAAAATAAATTAAAGTAAGTCGACTTACCCGTAAGCGCGGCGTCTCCGGGGCTCCCTCTTTCTGTTTCTGATTTCTTCTGGCAAATGCGCATGCGCGGACACCCGCGCATGCGCATTTCTCGCGAAAAATGCGCATGCGCGGGCGTCCGCGCATGCGCATTTGCCAGAAGAAATCAGAAACAGAAAGAGGGAGCCCCGGAGACGCCGCGCTTACGGGTAAGTCGACTTACTTTAATTTATTTTTCATTGCTTATATTATTTAAAAGAAGGGCGGGCGGGAGGTGGGTGGCACGTAGTGGGGCTACGCGAAGCGCGTAGTGTGCGTAGATTTGGGCACACTACGTGCTGCTTCACGTAGCCCCACTACGCCCACTACGCCCACCCTTAGAAATAGACTCTCTTTACTATTCTGTGGTTAGCGAAGCAGACAATGGAGATGTTTTTATGTTGTAACTAATAGATTTTGTAGAAATTTTGACAGGAAGTCTACTGAAAAGATTTTGTAAAGGAGGGGTAGACGAGTGACAGAAGACAGGAGACAAGCGACTGCAGCGACTGTTGACGTCAGAAAGACCGCGCTCTGATAGGATAGTAGATCAGAATAGTGCTTGCGCTAGGATTGGTGCGTTAGTGTGAGCCGCGCAAGGATTGGAAGGGCTATTTAGTGACGTAGACGTTCCAGGATTGGTGCGTTAGTGTGAGTCGCGCTGCAATTGGCTATTTATAATACGGAAAGAGTAGAGAGTTTTTTTTTGGTAAACGCTAAAATGTATTACCAAGAAGAGAAAAAGAAGAAAACATTTTTTGGTAAAATTAAAAAGTGGTTTAACAAGGATAAAGATGTTAAAACGAGAGAGGGCGAGTTGTTACCTCCACCGAAAACACCTGCATCCTTCATGGCTGCAAGACATGGGTTTCATACCTGTATATGGTTGGAGAATTGGGTTAGGTATACTAAAGAAGATGGTGTTCTAGCATTTCCAGAACATGGTTCATTTAATCTGGCCGTGTTGAGAAATTTACGGGAAAAGATGTTATGTCTAGACCCGAAACCGAGACCTACACAGTTCGAGGCTTTAGTGGAATGGGAAGAGGAAGTACATGAGAGAGAAAAACAGAGATCTGGAGGGTACTACAGGTACATGTTTGGGAGGAGACATGATCGTGAGACTCATCATGATCGAATGAAAAGGTGGCGAGATGTTAGTATGTCAGAGGGATTATATCCAATGAGAACAGTTGAAGGAGGAGCAGAAAGGGTTCTTGAGTCAGAAATGAGAAAATATGGAGTTAATGAGTATGAGGATGAGGTCTTGAATGACATGATTTACAAGAGACCACCTCCATATAGACCAGAACCGGATAAAAGTACACCAGTTGTTTCTCCGATAAGAGATACAGTTTGTGTTAGTGAGACAGAAAATGAGACACCTGAGGTAAGAAGTGATCATTACCTTGATGAGAATGCCAGACAATTAGCCAGAACTACAACAGAGTTGACAGAAAAGATTAGGGAGTTAACGAAGAATCTAGAAGCTGTTACGGTGCCTGTAACAATAGGTCCGGTTATGCCTGTGTTTGACAAACAGAGGAGAGGTGAGAATGGACTGGTGATTCCATATGTTGGGAATAATTTGACAAATTCAGTTGGTCCTTCAGGAGATTCAGGCAAAAGAGCAGAAAGAAGTGACCTGAGACAATCAAGACATGACACATGTAGTGAAATATTGGATGCCAGTGAAGCTAGTTGTTCAGGGATGCCAATTTTAGAACCGCAGAAGAGAGTGGTTCCAGTGAGAAAAACTGCGGAAATAACAGTTGAGGATTTGAATGATTGGATGAAGGTTCTACAGAAAAAGGATAAAGATTCACAAGTAATTGATGTAGCTAGGTTACGTGTAGAACTAGAAGAGCTTGTTACAGGAACAGTTCCAACAGAGATTCTGAAGAGTCATCATGATGGTGAGTTAATGTTCATGTGTAAGAAAATTACCTGGAGAGCAAGAAATACACATGACAGGCTAAGAGCAATAGCGAATGAGCAGGGAGTTGACATTGATAAAGTGAAAGCTTTACAAAGAACTTACAGGATGGATTTTACAGAAAAGGATATTGAGAATTTGAATGCTACTGGTAGAACAGGACAGATTAAGGAAATGGTAGCATTATTGCGAAGATGGGGTGATGTAGAAAAGTGGAAGGATAGGTGGTACAAGAAAAGAGATGAGGCTGAAGATAGAACAACTTATTCAGCATTTCCAGTGAGAGAAAAAGAGAAACCAGTGGATAATTATCCTATGAGAGAAATACCTGGAGGAGGATATGTACATGTTCCATGGACCAGACAGGATATTTTATCATTCACGAATGATTTCCCTCGATTGAGAGAAAAGCCCGTCGAGTGGTATAGGCAGGTAGATAGGTTTGTGAAATTGTCAAAAGTGCTGTGGGTTGACCTGAATAGTCTATTTGATATAATTGTTCCAGCAGACTTGTGGACTGAGTGTAAAATAGTTGTGAGTTGGCCTACTGATGAATATCCAAGAGACCCAAGAACAGGGGCACCAGATCCAGAAGTAATGAGAAAGTATGATCAGGTGATGGTATACCTGAAGAGTAAAGTTCCTGCAAAAGAGACAGACTGGGTAAAGATAGATCGAACACAACAGGAAGCGAAAGAATCAGTTCATGCTTTTTACGAGAGGCTGATACTGGCATTCAAACAATTCAGTGGAGATGAACACCTGGGTGACAAAGATTTGAGTCATTTTGTATACAGATTTGTATATGGCCTTAGACCTGAAATTGGTGAGAGAATTCGTGAGCATACAGTGGATTGGCAGAGTAAGAAAGTAGATGAGATTCTGAGAAATGCAAAATACTTCAGTGATGAAATTGAAGCAAAACAAAGAAAGCTGAAAGAGAAAGCAATGTGGGCACAAGTGAAAGTTGCGGAGAGACAGGAAGCACAGTTAGTGGAACAGGCAAATAATCCAGGAAATAATGCAGGGAATAGACCTAGATATGTAGGGAAAGGAAAAGGAAGTCTTGAGGAAGCGAAGAAAAAGTTTCCTTGTCACAACTGTGGCCAATTGGGGCATTGGAGATCGGAGTGTCCTAATCCACCATTAGTGAGTAATGAGAATAAATCCTTAAATCAACAGGTGCAGAATGAAGGAAATAATCAACAGCAGCAACAACAGAAAGTTGTGAGACAGCAGAGTCAAGAGCCAAAACCACCCTTGCCGCAGAATAAGGGGTTACAAAAGTATAATCAGGATTCAGGATTCTACAATGATGAACAGGTAAACAAACCGAGACGTTCAAACAAGGTACAACAGTACTTGTTAAAGAGTGAAGGGAGTGAATCTGAGGGTGATTATTGACGGTGCCGAGGAGAGGAAGAAGAGTGCATACTTGGTGCAACTCTAGAAATAGACCAGGCAGGACCATTTGTGGATGGGAAAATAAATGAGGAGAGTGTTACTTTTTTGGTAGACACAGGTGCGACAAGATCAACTGTCAGGTCAACAGATGTTAGAAATCTTCCTCTCTCGGATGAAGCAATCCAAGTAGTTGGTGTAGCCAATACGCAAATCAGAACACGTCTTACTGAACCTGTAAGAGTACAGATAGGGAAATTTTCAGACATGCACAGATTCATTGTCTGTGACACTAGTCCAGTGAACCTATTGGGTAGGGACTTGTTGTGCAAGATGAACTGCACAATTTTTTGTACACCGGATGGGATAGCCTTTGAGACACCAGATGAAGATGTTTTGTACCGAGTGACTCTAGAGAATAGAGAGAGTGAGTTAATTGGTGCATTTGCTGTGTTTAATCCAGAGGATTTGCCTCGAGAGCTGAGAGACACAGTGAAAAGGACAGTTTGGGATTTTCCTGGAGAGGATGTGGGATTGATGAATAATGTAGATCCAGTGAAAATTGCAGTAAAAGAGGGAATTACATATCCTAACATTCCTCAATACAAAATGACACCAGAAATAATTGAAGGGATAACTCCTATAATTGAGAAAATGATTCAGCAGGGAGTCCTGAGAGAACTACTGAGTAGTCCGTGTAATTCACCGATAATGGGACTGAAAAAGCCTAATGGGAAATTTAGGATCGTACAAGATTTGAGAAAAGTTAATCAAATTGTGGTGGCATGTTGTCCTATCGTGCCAAATCCATCAGTGATCCTGTATCAAATTCCACATGATGCCGAGTGGTATACAGTAATTGATTTGTGTCATGCGTTCTTTTCAATTCCATTACATCATGATAGCCAGCCGATTTTTGCATTTAGGTTTGGCCAGCGTATCTTAGCATGGTGTCGAATCCCACAGGGGTATACGGAAAGTCCTTCGATATTCAATCAGTTATTGAAGAAATCGTTGGAAAGTTTGATCATGCCTGAGAGCTCAGTACTAGTGCAATACATTGATGACCTACTTGTGGCATCAAAGACACGTGAAGCTTGTGAAGTAGATACCATAGCTTTACTGAATCATCTGGCAGATGGAGGGTTAAAGGTATCTCCAGCCAAATTGCAATTTTGCAAGAAAGAGGTGCATTATCTTGGACACAATATTGAAAAGGGTCTGAGAAAAGTGACGGATGACAGGATCAGAATAATCAGAGAAATGAAAGCTCCAAAAACTCAGAGAGAAGTGAGAATGTTCCTGGGTATGGTGGGTTATTGTCGTCAGTGGATAATTAATTTTTCCTTGATAGCAAAGCCACTGATTAAACTGACAAAAAGTGAGATGACAGATCCATTGGATCTAGATGCAGAACAAATGGCAGCATTTGAAGAGCTCAAAAGTAAAATGTGTGAGGCTCCAGCTTTGGGTATGCCTGACTACGAAAAGGAGTTTGAGCTGTACTGCAGTGGGAGAAATGGATGTGCACTTTCAGTGTTAATTCAGAAACATGGATTACTGAGAAGGCCTATTGCGTACTTGTCATCGACACTTGACCCTGTAGCTGTGGGTTTACCAGGTTGTCTGAAATCTGTGGCTGCAACATGCAGGAGTCTGGAACAAATTGAGGGAATCATAATGGGATATCCTGTAAGGGTATTCGTACCTCACAATGTGGCAATTCTTTTGACAAGAAGCAGAACTCAGTACATGTCACATAGTCGTTTGACTAAATATGAAAAAGTGATTCTGGGAGCATCAAATGTGACTCTTGAGAGATGTGTGAATGTGAATCCAGCGACACTCTTGCCAGATATTGAAAACGTGGGTGTAAAGATGGAAGATGATCATGATTGTTTGGATGTACTTGAGTACTGTACAAAACCGAGACCAGATATAAGGGATCTTCCCTTACATGAGAGTGATCATGTGTTATTTGTGGATGGTTCATGCCTGAGAAATGATGATGGTGTGCTATGTGCAGCATATGCGGTGTGCAAAGTTTCAGAAGTTATGGAAGCATCACCATTGAAAGGAGTGAAATCTGCGCAAGTTGCTGAATTGATAGCATTGACAAAAGCTTGCGAAATTGGGAAAGATTTGAGGACGGCTGTGTTGACTGATAGTCAGTATGGATTTGGAGTTGTGCATGACTTTGGCCAGCTTTGGCTACAAAGAGGTTTCTTGACATCGAGTGGAACTCCAATAAAGAATGCTGAAATGATTGGTAAATTGCTTGAGGCGATACAGCTGCCTAAAGAGTTAGCAGTTGTAAAATGTGCTGCCCATGGACCAGGAGAGGATTTTATCACGGTTGGAAACCGTTATGCTAATGATGTTGCGCAATACCGTGCCAAAACAAATCAGTCCATAAATCGGGACCGAGAGGGGGAAATGTCTTTTCTCTCTGTGATGTTTACTAATGTCTTAGAAACCTGGGATGAAGTGAAACAGTTGCAAGATGAGGCAGGAGAGGAAGAGAAAAAAGATTGGATTAAGGCAGGATGTGCTCCAAGAGAAACAGACTATGTTTGGGTCTACAGAGATGGCAGACCAGTAATGCCTAACTCCATTTTGTCGTCAATGGCAAGGATGTATCATGGCCAGGGACATTTGGGGAGGGATGCGATGGTAAGGTCATTTAAACAGACCTGGTACAATGCAAAGTTCAGGACAATTGCAGAAAGCATCTATCAGAGGTGTTTGGTTTGTCAGCAATTTAACACTGGGGAAAAGACAGTGGTGAGTCTGGGAACAATAGGCAGAGAAGGAGGTCCTTTTACAAGAATGCAGATTGATTTCATTGAGATGCCCCAAGTAAACAGACTGAGGTATGTTCTAGTGGTAGTCTGTTTGTTTTCAAGGTGGGTGGAAGCTTACCCGACTAGAAGAAATGATGGAATAACAGTGGCAAAGTTACTGTTAAGAGAGTTGATTCCTAGGTACGGGTTTCCAGTAACAGTTGAGTCTGATAGAGGTGGACACTTTCAAAATGAACTTATGGGTTTGATTTGTGAAGCATTGAAAATACAGCAGAAGCTACATTGTGCATACCGACCAGAGGCTTCTGGTGTGGTTGAGCAGATTAATGGCACAATTAAGAACAGGATTGGAAAGATGTGCTTAGCCACTGGCATGAAATGGCCAGATGTTTTACCTTTAGTGCTGATGACTATTAGATCTACTCCAGATAGAACTACTGGTTTGAGTCCGCACGAGATAATCATGGGACGTGCAATGCGCCATGCATTCGTGCCTGTCAATAAGTTGGTGACAATAACTGATGACATGATTTTGGATTACTGTAAAGGCCTGGCTGACGCAGTTCATTCTGTGTTTCACCAGGTTGGAGAAGAAGCTACCACACTTGAGAAGAAGCAAGCCCATGATCTGAGTCCAGGAGACTGGGTGAGGATAAAAGTTCACAGAAGAAGAAATTGCTTGGTTCCAAGGTGGGGAAGGCCAAGACAAGTTATTCTGACTACGACGACTGCATTAAAGTGTGCTGGAGTGAGACACTGGGTACATGCAAGTCATACTCTGAGAGTTCCAAACCCAAAAGAAGGGACTGGTAAAGAGTATTTTGAAGAGTCAGATTCCAGTGATGATGAAGATACAGAATCAGTGGGGAAAGAAGTAGGAAAAGCTTCGAATGAACCACTGCGAGTATCAGAGAAGAGATCAAATTCTGTAAGAGAGCCTGAAGTTTCAAAAAGCAGTGAAGGAAAAAGAAAAGAAAAGAGAAATTTCACAGAGACTACTCCTGAATCAGAAGAGGAGGAGATCGAAGAACCACTTGAGATTATACTTGAAGAAGTAGGGTCAGAAGAAGATAGAGAGGGAAAGATTGCGGAAGACCCCCGAGGAGGTGTAGGGAACATTCTTGATGAGCCAGGTGAAGGGACAAGTAGACAGCAAGAAGATTGCGTGTCGGAGACTCGAGGAGGGACAAAAGTAGGGAGATCTCAAACAGTGGTGAAAAAATCTGTGGAAAAGAAGAAAGCTGCTGGAAAACGGAAACAAGAGGCACTTGAAACAGATGATGAGAATGAACAAACCGAAGGTCGAGTTCTGAGAAAGAGAACTTGGATTGGAGAAAGAAGTAATAAAGAAATAAAGCCGAAAAAGGTGTTAAGAGGAGATCGTTGGCCTAACAACAGAGTTAAGAGGCTGAGATACAAAATAATAAGAGCAAGTACATCGAAAGCTGAACAAGTGAATGAAGTTTCGAGTCAAAGTTCAAAAGCTGAAGAAGAAGAATCAAAGGAGTCAAAAGAACCAGTGGAAATAAAAAGAGTAAGAAGACCCAACCAAAAGTACAGATCACCGGAATGGTCTTATGTGGCACTGTCTGAAGGAGGAAAAGAAGAAACAGTGACTCGAGATAATCCGGAAGAGATCTTGAGAGAAGTGGTTGAGGAAGATACTGGTGGAATTCTGAAAGTACTCTTGACTGACATTGGAGAAGAGTCGAGTACTGAGGATTTTGATGTCGGAGATCTAATACAATTTGATGTTGAAGAAATTGAAGTGAAGAATGACAAGTATCCAAACTGAATAAAGGAGGATTTACTTGGATTAAGTGAACGAAAAGATCATTTAGAAAAACTGAAAGCTGAAGAATTACTGAAGAATTGAAGAGTTCCAACAGTAGTGGAGTAGTAGAGGCTAAACTAAAGTAGTAAAATGGCTAACATAGAGGATAATAGAAATAGATGTGCCTTCTTTAAAAGGTGGTGTAGAATGTGCTGCTGCTGTACTGGATTATTAATGCTTCTATGGGGTGTTTTAGTTTTATTAGTAACTTTTAAAGTAGAGTTTGAGATGCATACAGAGAATGTGACAAATGTAGAGAAGAATTCGCAAAAAGTAGTTCCAATTAGAATTAGTAATACTTACATACACAAAGATAGGTCAATTAATAACTTTTCTAGTAATGTTTTTTCAAAATTGTTATATGAATATGTGAAAAAAATGGAAGTAAGGGATTGCTACGTCTGTATGCAATTACCTGCATCTGTTTCAGAGGGTGTTACTTATCATCATTTACCAGCTACATATGGTATTTCCTGTAGTATTTTAAGTAGTGTTTTTTATTTGTTAGGGAAAGTAGATTATAAGATGTCTAACAGAGATAGTATTTTTGGGCACTTGCCAATGAACAAAGAGCTGAATCCAGCTAAAGAAGCTAACACTTTTGGTGAAATTTTTATTGAAGAAAAAGGATTAACATTAGATTACATTTTTAAGAATAATTTAACTTGCAGTCTGAAAGGAGAGGAGAAAGCTTTCCTGGATATGGTAGAAGAAAGGAGATTGAACATGCAGGAGAAAGCAGGAAAATATAAAGTGAGTGAGACAATTTGGGACATTGAGATGGGAAAAGAGTTGAAGAATGGGGCTAGTCCAACTTTAGCTTTAGATGCACCACAGAAAGGTAAACTTTGCATTACAAGAAGGAAATCCCAATATGATACATATTTTGTTGGGACTAGTGAGTGCCATGATACATACTTCATTGCAACAGGTTGGGGTTTCAGAGGTGGAGAAGATACAATTTTTCCAGGAGTATATTATGTTTGTGGGAACAAGGTTTATTACAAGTTGCCTGACCATTGGTATGGCACGTGTTATGTGGGCCTGGTTTTTCCAAAGATTTTTCAAATAGATAAAATAACAGATGTAGAACATATTAATTTACTAATGCGTTTTAAGAGAGAAACTTGGTCTGAAATAGTGGGTGACATTTTTGGGGTTTTGATTCCAGCAGTGGGAATTTCTTTGAATGCTTATGGAATTCGGAAACTGTCCACAGTGGTTGATCGCTTGTCGACAAATACCGCTGGAGGGTTTCTTTTAGTGAATACGGAATTAAGTGCCGTACGTGCCATGTCTATGCAAAATCGACTTGCCCTTGATATTCTATTGGCCAAGGAGGGTGGAGTCTGTGGAATGCTGAAAGTTCAACATTGTTGCACTTACATTCCAGACGAAAGCAAAGACCTGAAGGTCTATATCAAAAATATTAATGATTTGCATGAAGAATTAGTACCACTTGAAGCTGAGAATTTATGGACTAAAATAGCTAATAAAATGGTAGCTGTTAAGGATTTTATTGCAAAAATAGGTAGTACTACTATTATAGGTAGAATATTGTTTCCTTTAACTTGTATAATTGTTGCTTTATTGATAATAAGATTGGTGTGTGTGTGTTGTAAAAACAGGGGAGGGAGGAAGAAATTGAATAAAGAAAAGAAAAACAAGAGGTTGAAAAGAGAACCTCAAGAAATTGAATTAGAAGAATTGAGGGAGAGTGTTTACTTAGAGACAAAAAGGGATGATGAAAGAGTGACTGGTGTGTAATGTTGTGTAAGGGGAAAAGACATTTCCGATTTCTCCTAAAATGGGACTAAATTTTCACTAATTTTTTTTTTGGGGGGTTTATTTGGTGATAAAATCACCAAAGGGGGGATTGCTGGAGCAGAGTTTTCTGTTTGAAAATTCGCTGGTTTTTGAAGCTCTGGCATGTCTATTTGTCATATTAATTTTATTAATTACTAGCAATTAATTATTTGTCTTGTGCAAGTGCGTTTATATTAATCAATTTGTTTGTCCTAACAAGAGAGAGTTACACGTGGGTGCGCATAAATGTGCTGTTTAAAAATAACGTGCGTGTTTTCATGTTTAAACGTTGCTATGTGCTGTTTATTATTGAGCACAAAACGCTTTCCGAATTAATGCTTTTCTATGTTGCAAGTGCTAGATAGATGCATACACATAAGGGTATTAGTGGGGTTAACACTGTTTAATCACTATGCTGTGGTAATGTTGTTTTTGTTTCTTTTAATTAAGATGGTCTATTGTGGCCTATGGCGGCCTAGTTAAAGATGGCCGATTTTGTAAGCCTGGCCTCGAGTTGAGAATAGAAAACTGTGATGGAAGAGAGCCCTGCTGAATATGGTCCTGAAGTCAGCTGACCACAGTCCTTGCTTGCCTTATAAAATTTTCCGTGAGGACATCAGCAGCCGGGGTAATCTTCGAGTGAAATGGAACGTCCTTGGCAACCTTGGGAAAACAAAGGAGCCTTAGAGAAAGACTCTGAGCATTGATCTCATTGCCGAGGAGAAGTAGAACTAACAGATACATTTGAAATTCTTGGTTCCTGTTCCGTAGTCTTTATTTTGTGATTTATCCTGAGCGGAGATTTTCGAATGTTGCAATGCTACATCCTTTCCTTCTCGCTCTGCTCAGCGGTCCAGCGGACATTACAACTTTTCTTTGTATCTTTCTTTTGTTTGATTTAGTATAAGAATTGTTAGCCTAGAGAGGGCTTTGCCACTTGCCATTTGCCTTTGCCGCGTATCGAATCTGCGTTGCTGAGGATTGATGCTGAAGGGACTTCGTCTTGAGAGACTTTACCGAGAGACTTGTCCTGACCCGTTCTGACATTTAGCTAGAATAGGTAATTATGAGAAATGATTTATGCTGCTTGATTTTCATTTGACTAATTTTAGATAAAGCAATATAACTAGAACATGGTGTTGGATATTATTTCTTGTCAATTATTGTGTATTATATTTTGATTATTCGTATAGGTTGTATAGATTATGTTTATGGACAGTCTCAATAACCAGATCTTATCGACCTGATATAGATGCAGGGTGATTAGGAGTTTTCTTTCCACAGGTTTATTGCTGCTGGTAGAGTATTTGAGCGTATGTTAGTGAAATGGGCCCTAGCGTATGATGAATGTATGTGCGTGTAACTGAGAGATTACTCTATCTGTGGTAGTGAGAATATTAAATACACCCTGATCTCTATCACCATGATGAAGAAAACTGACTTTGAGCATGTGCAGTCTGGATTGTAGGGCCACACTCAGTGGAATCATCGGACGCTTAGAAGATACCTGCATTGCACGCCCACTGCTAGTACCAGGATAGTGACAACCTCAGCAATCAGCATTAGATCCTAACTTTACGAATTTTGTTTAAAGGATACTGTATGCCCTACCGAATGTCAGTGAAGAAACCCGGGGCCCTATAAGGGAGAGGTGCCTTTCAGCAATCAGTGTGGCCTGCCCTTCCATTCTTTATTCTCTGTAGAAATCACAGAATCTTCAGTTAAAGGTCAACATACAGGCATCAGCATAATGTAGTCACGGTTTTATCATCATGATATTTCCAGAGTTTTTGAATCTCTGGGGATTAGTGGCATAATAGTTTGGGTCCAGTTTAGAACCGGGTCCCAAGAGAAAATCCTCTGGTTTTTTGAAGCAGTTCTAAATACAAAGGAGAATCTACCGGTTGAATCCCGACCACTATTCCACACCTATGGCAGTGACGATTGCACTGATGGATTCTCCTCTGAGCTTGAGGCGTCCGTCAGAAATTGGAACACTTTCCATTACCGTCCAAGGTTAAATCAGAACATATGGTCTCATTTAATGTATAGTGGAGAGAGCTCTGGCCATTGGAGACCTCTTACCGGTGACACAACTGCCGCGGTGCCACTGGGCAGTCACAACATCGAGAATAGCTTCCAAAGCTGATTTTTGATGCCCGGGTCCTCCATGTCTGATAGGAAAAGAAGAAAAATGACACTGACGCGCAGGTGGCGTTCCTGCACGGCAAGATCACTTGATTTTTACTCTGGAGAAAAAACTCCTCTTTGTGTTTTTTTTTCAGAACAAAAAAGATGGATTAGGCATGCCAGACATGCAGTTTTGCCAAACTTTATTGACTGCGCACTTTTGGCAAAACGATCTTGGGCCACAGCGGGGATCTTGCTCTGTGTGGCGGATGGCCCTTGTTTGGGATGGGGATCTGGGAGGTTAGAGTTGAGACCTCAGCTACTCTTGCTTCTGGTCAGCCGGCTAACAGTGCATAAATAAGATCTTATGTTCTTTGGATCCGTCAAACCAATGATAGAATACAGAAGGATCCTAATCTCTCCATCTTCTTAGAACTTAGAATCATCTCTTTGACTAGTGTGCATGATTTAGGGTCTTTAAAGACAGCCAGCTGTTACTGATCACTTAGCCTAGCAACGTTGCCAGCAGCATCTGTCTTTGGCTGCATAAAACACAAGGTGACCATTGAAAATTGGACAGTAATGCAGTATCTGCCAAAAAGCAGTGGATGTCTGTCCTCTCCTCTCTACTTTCCTCCGCCTTATTCAGAAATGGGGCAACCACCTTGTTTCTGACAGAAGGGCCTCTGAATGCTCAGCCATTGGGAACCCACTGATGGAGAGAAAATGTCCGCCCATTAGAGCATCTCTTCCGGGGCTGCTTTTTATGCCCTGGATTGCCATACATGTGAGCACTGGAGGATCCAGGTTGGGAAAAAACTCTACCTATCCTGTTACTGCACTACACGAACTTGTGCTTTTTAACCTAAGTTGCTAGATCACAGGATGAAATAATCAATAACGGTAAAAGTTAAGCTAAATTACAACACCTTTAAGCCGCACAACATTTTACCTATACGTCTTGCCCTACTAACCCGTAATATGAGCATTCACAAATACAACTTAAGCGTTCTCAAATGCAAATATAAAGCACACTGAATACATAAATCCAGTGCAAATAATAATAAATGCATCAACACTGACATTTTTGCTGATGTGCGATAAATACTTGCGCGTTAACGTAGCAGGAATAATAACTTGACAATGGAGCCTATCTTTATGGAGAATCTAAGCAGTGTGCTTTTTTGCACTATAAACTTTAGAACTTGAAGTCCTCTGCAGAAAAACCCTGACAGTGTAAAGATGACATGTGATTGCATCAAGATAATATGAATGTGCCTGGTGAACCTCGCTAAAAACAGGACACTGCTGACACTGTGTAAAATAAAAGATGGCTATCACAGGGTTAGTGTCAAGGGCCAGCTGTGCAAAATAAAATACATTTTCACACGTTTACCACAAAGGCTTGTGTAAATAAATGTTATTTTACAGAGGAGTTCCACCAATAGGCTTTTAAACAGTGGACTTGTGGAATTATTGGATCATTATTGCATAATTTATACCCAGATGGCTATTTTATATTGGATACAAATGATAGCTCATTCATTCATTATACTTTACATAGTCATCAAGTTGTCAACGTACATCTTAGTTAAATTCCTCCACCATGGTTATCGCACAGTAGTCTAATTAATAGTATGTGTTGGGATGGGAAAGTCCTCTGCACGGCCACAGATGTGTACCCCTGCCCTGAGTGCCCAACTGTACTGTTGTCTGGATCCCTAAAGCTGATTGTTGTTGTCATAGGTAAACACGGATCATGGATTGCACTCTTGTTGGACTAGGAGGGGCACCCAAAGCGCTATCCTCATTGTGGTGTAAGGCTACTGGCTTCACCAGAAATTAAGCAGCACAAGCGTGTTGGTGGCAGCAGATCGTGTAGTGATTAGTAGGAGTGAACAGGTCCTTTTAAAACCTGGTCAATGGAGTGAGGCCTACAGGCTCACCCACTATTAAAAGTTACGCTGTTGTTTGCTTAACTCAGCCTAGGCCTTTATCAGTTAGATGTGAAGTGCCGTGCAGTGCAGTAGTGGTGATTCTGCACTGGTTACTTGTGTGCCCGTGAAGGCTACAAGACTGGGCTGAGCAGTGCTGTGCAGTGCATGCATGGTGAGTGCATTTACTGGGTATATTGTACCTGGGAGGAGTACAGTACATGAAAGATGTGGTACTATGCAGTGCATTCATTGCTTGTGCATGTACTAAGTGTATATGCACCTGCGAAGAGTACAGTACATGACGGGTGTACTGTTGTGTTTCGATTTAGCTACCCGTGTATAGGTTTCCCTGAATCATGTCCTTTTATAGGCACAATTCGCATTGCCCTTATTTAGGCATAGAAACCCAGTCCTTATTTAGGCATTAAGCCATGCTATCCAAATACAGGCATGGTCACCTACATCCTTCCATCCCAAGTCACAACGAGTTCTCAGAAACCAGACCCTAAGCCGAACGACACTTTCCCTAGCTAAGATTATTGATTTCTCCAATAACTCATCTGTTATGCATGAACTACTACTCCTTAGGGGTTCATCCATGATGCCTTCCTCTGCCCGACGTACGTCAATGCTAGCATTCCTAAGCACCTTCCAGGTATAAATATACCTTCCCTTACCCTGGCAAACCACGGCACGACTCAGCATGACTTGTCTGCACGGTTCGCCACAGCAAGTTCGGAAGAGACCATTTCCCGGCCTGACGCACTGACCAGATGCTGTCATCCCTGCTCACAGAGAATCCAGCTTCTAGTATTCTGACTCCCTTCGCGGGGTGTTAGAGTTTGAGACCCGGAAAGAGATTCCCACCTCTCATTCTAAGATATGGAGTTGGCTAGAACCTAGTGGGACTCTTGGCATAGTAAACTTAGTATATACCATACTATAGAAAACAGCACCTACTTTTACCTCATACTACACTTCGGTTAGGTACACTGGGGTAGAACAATTTATTAGCATCAGTCGAGTATTCACTTTTTAGCCTGTGTTATTTATGTATGTATATCTGAATATATGTCATAGCAAAAAATACAATGCTATTGCAGTATTATTGGTTCTTACTGCTTAGGCTGTGCGTATTATATCTTGCTTACTGTCTAATGATTGTAACAGCTCATATCTCTTACACGAGAAACAAGACTGTTCAATAAATCCTTTTATTGAAACGCCCGTCTATCTATTTCTGTGTAACTTTGGAGAAACTAAGCATGCACGATTAACTGAGTGAAACTGTTATCTATTGTTTCCACGATTCTGAGACGCATTCCGATTCTAAGGGAAACAAAGTTGTCATGTTTATGCGGTTCTCAGAAATGAATCCCTTCTTGTTCATTCGAGAAGTTTCTAGCGACCTCTGAGTTAGCTGGCACACACAAGTAATTAAGTTTAATGTACTCGATAGGAGCATACTGACCGTAGTCCTATGCAAAAACTATAGTGTATATTATTCCAATGCGTAGAGCCTATAAGGGAAATAGGAACTACACTACATGGCGCCCAACATTTGGTAAGGCACTAATTTAACGCTAGATACTGAAGTAACTCAGTCATGCTTTTGTCAGGGACCCCTACTCATAATACTCCATATTATGTGGGTAGGGATATTATCCCTACCCACGTCTGGAGTGGGTAGGGATAATATCTGCCATAGCTGAGTAGGACGAGAATCCTATGTATTAGCTGTTTGGTTTGTTCAAAGTTGAAGGACACAGTGTTCCAAAATATTGTGCACCTTATCTTTGTTTCCTTGAAACTTGTTCTACATTTTTCAGTAAACAAAATGTCTGATACAGAGGCTGCGGCTGATCAAGTCGTAGCAACCTTTAATACTACAGGTCTAAATGAAACCGATGAGGGTGTTATAAACATTCATCCAAATTTAAGGAGAGCCATCACTCTAAAACTTATAAAACATGGCCTAAAACCAAGAGGTGGTAGAGCAGTGTTTTTGATAAAGGCACATGAATCTTTTCAGACAGAGGTATTCTATTCATGGATAGTATTCCCGGAATCAAATCCAGTAACAAAAATGTTACACTTCTTTAAAGAAGATGAACCACCTGAGGAATACATTCCCTTCGAGGATGTTGAAGTTCCACTCACATACCAGGAGAATCAGCTCTGGTTTAAAGGCGCCCTAAAACATTACAGTCACATTACCAGGCTCGGTCCACTAGGTAGACCAGGAGCAACATGGCCGATTTTAGCCGGCTACACACCACATCCTGACATTGAAGCAATGTCAGACGATTAATTACTCACTCAACTCAAAGAGTTAATAAAAATATACAGACAGTTAGTACAATATGTCATGCGGACTTTAACAGTCTAAACACCAATAACCATTCCAAATCAGACCCCTCATCAGGGGACTACACAAAAGATTACTCCACAGACGTTACACGCAGTCATGGTTAAAATGCCCACAAAACGTGAACAAATTCCGTTCTGGATAGCTCAAAAAATTACTCAAATCGAAACAGTATTTCCTAATACTAGCCCATATGAGAAACACAGAATCTTAACAAACTGTCTACCAATGGGGATCACACCACATCTGGAAGACTGCACCACTTGGGGCACAGTCTTTGCTGCTATCTATACTAAAACACATGGTGTTCTGTCTATTGCGGTAATACCTGATGTCCTGAAACAAATTCAAAATGAATACGGGGCAGAGCCTGCTCTGAACTTAGGTATGAAATTACTGAAAAACTTCGGCCAGGTCTCAACAATAATATTATCTAATATTAAAGGGGAGGCACCATCAGTGGCGATCCACCAGAAATTAAGGGAATTTGATGAAACAGAACATCAATATGAACTACCCAGAATAATAGAAAAATCCTATGAAACATTAGGCAGAGGCAGTTTTGGTGGGAAACCAGTTAAACCACAACTGTCTGAGGGTCATGAAAAGGACTCAATTAAACACAATCCTGCATCTTCTAAAAAGAAGTGGGAAAACAAAAAACAACATTCAAAAGAGAAACGTTCTCAATCCCGAGGTAGGTCTCCTCAAAGGAGCATTCTGACAGGAGGTATAACCTCAGTAATAGGGATAATTTGAAAAAACCTGACAGGTATCAAGATACTAATACTCGTTCCTCTCGTACCTTTCAGACATCTTCACAGACATCCAAAAGAAGAGGACGGGCAGATCACAAGGAAGAACGCGTGAAGTCCAGAGACGATCAACACGTTCTGAAAAACAAACCAAAACCTCAATTCACTAAGAAAAAGGTAGCAGGTCTGAAGATCAGACATGCCGAAAATCCTGAGGACACAACTCAAGAAAGGAGAATGGGCTCAGACAATGCTGGACAGTGCAGCAGAAGTAACAATAGCTCGCCAGAATCTGAAGGATCTTCTGGAGACAGTGGACTTGAATGAATACATAACAGTTGAAACTGCAGACACCAGGGTTAGTTCTCCACAAAAGTTATTTGAAATAACACTCCGGATGGAGGGAGACATACCAAGAAAAGTGAAAGCACTCTTTTGGGAAAAACTTTCAAGGGGTTATGACATACTTCTAGCAGAAAAAGACTGGCCACCAGAATTTGTCAGGGTGTGCCCACATGGCGAAGACATCATCATGCTAGCCTTCTCCAACCATGTTCCCATACATTTAAAATATACTTATGCCAGGAAATGGGCAGTTGCCCAGACGCTAGCATTATATAAAAATCATGTAGGATGGGATGAGGACTCACCTCACCATAAAATCCAATTAAAATGTCAACCTACTGCACAAAGGCAGTACCCAATTAAGCAAGAAGCTAAAAAACAGGTCAGGGAGATCTTAGATCAACTTGAATACCAAGGGGTGATTGAAACATGCACCTCATCAATGAACAATCCTTTGTTTCTGTTTTCAAACCAGACAACACATATCGTCTAGTTTTGGATTACAGACACCTGAACACTTGTTCTAAGACATTTGCTATGCAAAATGCACACAGTACAGCATTAATGAATAACATTGTGCGTAAAAATTATAAAACCACATTAGACATTTCAAATGGTTTCTTTTGTAAAAACATAGCACCTGAAAGAAGGTACTTGACAGCTTTCTCAATAATGGGGACCCAGCGTCACTTCTGTCGACTCCCACAAGGGTTCAAGAACAGCCTGGGGCTATTCTCAGCAAGAGCAACAGAGTTACTACAAATTTATGATGACGAGGCATTGTCATATGTCGATGATATCTATCTGACAGACGATGACCTGGATAGGCACTTCAACAGGGTGAACACCATTATACTGGGCTTCGCCTCTGAGGGCTATAAATTCAATTTTAAAAAATCAAGAATTGCCCATCATAATGTCCTTTTCCTAGGATATGAACTTTCAAGTGAAGGCAAAAGCCTGGCAGCAAGCTCCTTAGAGAAGTGTGCAGTGCACTGCTCCAACCTCCAAAAACGCAGAAAAACTTACAGTCGATTCAAGGGTTCCTGAATTTTGGAAGAACTTACATTCTAAATTACGCAGAAAGGGTTAAACCTCTCTACGAATTAATCAAACCTGATTTCAAAATCAAAGATTGGACACAAGAACACACAGAAATCCTGCGTTCACTTCAAGCTGACTTGTTAGCAACAAATCATTTACAAACACGCGTAAATACACGCAATTTAGTGATCCGAATAATTTCGGGTCAATGCGGATTCACCTACTTAACTTTTATTGAAGGTGAAAAAGTACCTATTGCATACAAATCACATTTGTACACATAAGCGGAAATGCGATTCACTTCGACAGAAAAAATTCTGACTGCACTTCAAACCGCTGTAGCAAAAAAAAAGAGCTCTAGCTAAGGGGAAATGCATTATTGTCGTGACTCCAGTACCAGTCTTACAGGCAGTTACAAAAGCGAGCATTCCGAATGCAAAAGCTTTACATCCAAGATGGATACAACGGGTTCATTCTCGTGCTGCAACAGATGTTGAATACGTTTTTGATCCTAATTTAAAAACACAAGCATTCCTGCAATACGAACACGAATGTCCTCTGCCTATTGAGATTCTCCCTCTTGACGAGTATAAATTCATAATTTATACTGACGAGTCAGCACAACCCGCTACGGGAAGTAAGCAAGCTTACAGTGCAGACTGCGCGATCGTTAAAGGTCGTATGCACAATGGTAAATTCCGACAGATGTTGACTAAAACACAATCTCTAGGAGGTTGTACAGCTCAGCGAGCTGAACTACAAGCATTCAAATTGGCACTTGAAAATACAGATCGCGAATTTCCCACACTTATAGTGTGCGATTCTTTTTACTGTGTACAATCATACAATGAATATTTACAGAATTGGCTTCAAAATGGTTTCAAAGATGCAAAAGGTGGCACAATCAAGCATAAAACGCTTTGGGAACAGGTAGTTCAGTTGCGAAATGGCTAACAAAACACTCATGTGATACACACGATGAGTCATCAACGTGATGGCGTTCACGTTGCAGGGAATTCATTGGCTGACGAAGCCGCGAAGGGGTCTGTGCTAACGACTTCTATAGCTGCGATCACTCGTTCAAAAATGAGAATAGACAGTGAGATATTATTGGCTGTCAATACTTCAAGCAAAGGCAGTGGTGCAGCGTTACCTAAAAAGTTTCCACTCGAATACTTGTATATAATTGATGCGAACAACGTTCCGTTTGCTTGAAACCCTGGAGTGGGGGATAGGGTAATTCCAAACAGGGAACGTAGAGCAGCTTTGATTTATGAAGCACATCTGGGAGAGGGTGTGTCACATCAGGGGATCTCTGAAACAATTTTAACATTAAAAGAAATGTATTGGTGGCCTGGAATGAATACACTTATTCACATCTTCATCAATAACTGCATAGACTGCAATAGAGATCACAGGGCAGAACGCCACCAGATACCAGGCCGCGAAGTAGCCTGCCCAGTACAGACAGCATTGTTAGACAGCAGTAGACTATCTACGTGCAGGCGTCCTCTTGGAAGAATACAATCCCACAAACACTAAGTCAAAGTCCTATGGATGTGGCCTCAGAGCTCGGCTGCTGCTCGAACTGTTATAAAAGCTCTGCGAGTCTTTATAAGCAACAGGCACGTTACACTCTGACCAGGGCCCTGCGTTTAGCTCTCGGGCTTACAAAGAAGCCATGGCCAGTTTGGGCGTTGCATTGCGGTACACCTCTCCATTCCATCCCGAGGGAAATTCGGTTGTGGAAAGGAAAAACCGGGACATAAAGCGGTCTCTAACAGCTAGGGTATTAGGTTCGGGTGATGGGTTGGTCAAACATCTTTATGGGGTCCAACGCTCATTAAACAATTTGCCAAGAAGTTCTCTAGGGGGCGTCACTCCATATGAGGTCCTAGTTGGAACAAGAATGTGGGTTCCAGATCTAGAATGTAAAGGCACAGTGGTGGAAAATAAACCATTTGATATCAAAGATCGTTTGGCTGTTTTACAGGACTTAAATGAACTAAGATCGAAACAAAGCAACGTTTTCCTGAAGCCAACCACCACTGGGGAAAGTCCAGCCATCCCAGCAAGACCTGTCTGGGTCCCAATGCTTAGGGATCTAGTCAGAGAGAAGATCGCGGACAAGAAGGAATTGGGGCCTTCTTACAGACAACCAGTACCTGTCCTAGCAATCCACGGATCAAGAACAATACTTCTGCCGCCCCTTGCTGGTAAAAAGGTGAAAAGATTTGTGTCCATCGACCTCAGCAAACCAAACTATGTGACCGATACTAAGCAGTAGGCCATGTGGACTCCGTCCAAGTAGCAGACGCACTCCTCTAGCTACTATCCAGGAGGTTCAAACTGAAAGACTCATCACCATTGAGAATTCAACAGTAAGAAATGAAGGACTAAGAAACAATGCTATGGAACTCATTCCTCCTCAAATAACAGTTCGTCCTGATACACCTGTCTACACCAACGTAAGAAGTGATCCACTGGTTCCAGCGATTCCATCGAATCCTGATGGAATTTCAACCATTGACAGAACTGCCTTTGATACGTTTTCTGAGGATCCCAGCGAGCCTGAAACGACACCAGTGAAAAGAACTTTCAAAGAACAAGCACAAGACTTTTTTGATCACGTGAAAAAGAGTTATCTGGTTTCAACATGGATTGAACTATGGATTATTTCTGGAAAATTTTTCTTTCTACTTTGGCTAGCTTTAGTAATAACTCTGAGCATGTTGATAGATGGAAGATATATTCATTTGGACACAGGAAGTAAAAATGTGAACTTACTTTTGAAACCACACAAATCATCCCATCGTGAAGCAAGAGACTTGTCAGCAGTGAACATCACAGCCGTTCCTATACAAGATGGTATAGTTTGGGACAAAACGGATTATGATATATTCGATCCGTCTGAACTTTTGAAGATTCCACGCTTATTTAAGATTTCATTAAGTGACTTTATTACCTCCAGTACCCATTCTGATGATTGGGACTTTGAGACTGTTAATAACATGATGTCTGATCTAGAAGGTTCTGCTGCATTCTCTAACCATGAATACTTAGAGGGTTCAACAAACTATGAACAACTTTTTTGTTACAACCACTATGGTCATCATTTCTTGCATAAATCTGCAACACCTAGAAATGTATTTATGTATAACCAATGGAAACATTGTCCTACACCACCAAGGGGTAGCTCAAAAACATTTGAAGTCAAGTTTCCATATTTTTCAGGGTACAATACATCCAGTCCAGAAACTTTTTACTTTAAAAATGACGACAAAACAGGAACGAAAAATATGTTAACAAATACCAAACAGATTTATTCTGCAGCCATTATTGCCCAACTGTCTAGACAGGGTTTCGACTTTTGGAAAGACACAATTGACACTAAATCTGTCTGGGGTACAAAAGATTGGCAAGTGCAGGGGATAGAAGTTTTGTTTAGAGCCTGCATCATCCCACAGCAGATAATGTTTTTGAATGACACTGTCCAACAAACGTCTTGCCTTGGGTTAGCCAAGATCAAAGACATGAACAAACCATCCATACCTACACCTGCAAGTAATAGCACTACACAGGGGGTGGTCGACGTACATACTATCTTACAAAACAACAGATCAGATTCCGAATGGAAAAAATGGTTGCTCTGGACCACAGACACAAACATCTGTCAAGAAAGGTTCCTGAACAAGATACAAGGTTTAACAATAAATAGGCCAGGCCCACACTATGTTCAAAGAGAGCATCCAAGGGTAGTAACAACGTACAGTGTAAGAAAATTATGCCTTGATTGGCTACAGACATCTACACTAGAGGATGTGAAACAACACTTATCTTTACTTAAAGAAGACGCAGACCTTAGGGAATTCTTGCTAGGTGCAAAAAAACTGCGTCAAAAACGTTTCATACATGCCGGCATCTATGCTGCCTATAATGAACTATGGAAGGTTACCCAAGCAGACGCTGCAGAAATAATACAAGAAATTGATCGTATTCATTTAGAGAAATCTCTCGCTGTGGTCGACAATGGGTTAACGACTCTGTCATCCAGGATATATTCATTGGGCAACGTTGTATCCTCTGCTATATACATTGTGGAACAAGATTTGGTTCTGCTGCGTCAAGGCCAGTCTCAATTACGTTCTATTCTGTCATTAAGCTGGACGCTACAAAACTTGCATGCAGGCTATGTGCCTTGGCATTTCATCAACACGTCTTCTGTGTTGATTACAATCTCACTGATAAACAGATCAAACTGGCATAAAGGGGAGCAAAGTATACAGTGCTGAGCATTGAAAAACTGGAAAAAAATTGCCATTTATGGTAGCAGAAAAACAGCTACAGAATGGATCATACATGGCAAAATAACTCTCCCTGTTACAACTTTCCATTTTCGGTATTGTCTTAAACACAATATGAAGTAGGCAAATATGAAAGGTTGGGTAAAGAATACATCAGGACATCCAGATTTACCTTACACACACAGATGTTGGAGTGGGGGGCGTGAAGTGTTTATTAGCGGTACACACTGTGAAAATGCATTAAGCGGTTCACTCATATGTCAGGATATTAGTTTACACGTGGCCTGTAGCGGTCCCACTGCAAATTTATCCTGCCACCTGCAAGGTTCACCAGCCGCTGTGATTAATCCAACGTTTGGACAAGTTTCAAATGGGAGTTACCTCATGTTGAATGATCAGAGCTGTTGTGGCATGTTGCCAGGTATCCCATATCTAGTAACGGTTACTTGCTGTATGCAAGTCTTGTTCCCCCAAATAGACACAGTCAGGGAGTCGCCTTTATGGCCTTTACTGAACATCTCTTCTATACAAATTGATACTTTAAGCAGAATAAAAGCCATTCTTTTACAACAAACCGTGCCTCTGACCTCGGCCAAAGAAACCTATGATCTACAAGTCGCAAGGACTTCGGCTGAGATACAGGCTCTGTTAAGGACAAATTGCCCTACACATTTCACAGAAATGTTGGTACGTATGTTAAACATGTCTGATAAGAGCGGTATTGTGCATGTATTTAAGACCGTATGTTTGGGACTGTTAATACCTTTTCAAGCAGTCCTCGGAATCATTCCAAACTTCATGCACTCGGTGGTCTGCCGCTGATTCGAGCAATCGTCGCAGGAATCCATTTTTATTCCTACTGCTGCGCTATGGCAAGCCAATCCACCAGCTTCACTCCCGGCACCTTGGAGAATGCTCTCCTGCAAAGGAAGTGTCGTGAGCGCATAGTGCAACTATTGGGTTTACCTCGTCTACGAGAACTAAATACCACATGGTTTCTGTCGTTCAGACCAATCTGGCAAGATTGCATCTTACCTGTTATACGCTGACTGCTTTGCAGTGAAGAATGAGTGCTAGACATCTGTCTAACACTCCCATCAGTCGTACCAACGGATATCGATACTCTATTTGACCCGATAACGGCCCATGCTCTGTGTTGTCCCCAGAGGCTACCGATTCTGATGACGGCATTCATTGAGATCTCACAGACGCAACATGCAACTGCTGAGGTACGAGATGGATCAACAGACACACAGGTATAAACAAACACTGCTACTGACGATGCATCACATCTATGTGCAGTTAGTCTTCTAAACGAGGTAATCAACCTATCACCAACAACAATAGACGACTTTTTGTCTATAGGATTAGAGGATTTCATGTTTTCCCCAACATCTTCAAATAACTTTTGATTTGGCTCGCAGTGTACCATGTAATCTATGAATTCGGCCTTCATTTTTTCAAAACAAAAGACAACATTTGGAACTTTCCTAAGATCGCACTTTTGTGAATATTGACTTTTTTTTCTCTTTTATGGCTAAAAACTCTGCTTACAGTAAAACTATTCATAGAGAGCAGACTTCTTTGAAACACTTCCAGCGACACATTGTCGCCTTTTTCCACATTTATGTAATCGTGACATGAAATGGCTCTGAACTTTTTTCCTTTCTGTAACACTGGACCCTTTCATTACATATGTGTATATATTTCTGTTCATTCACTTAGCGTTCACTGTAAATATATGTTTAAAATGAAACATTGCTTTATTATGTACAGCAACTTTGCATTTCATGTGTAGCAAATCTTTAACAAAGACTCTTTTTAGTATGCTTTTACAAATATTTTTAGTGAACATGTGATACTCAATTTTATATTTTTAGCATGTTCGGCATTTCATAATATCGATCATTCGTCACTGGAGTGGGTGTTGTGTCTCGATTTAGATACCCGTATATAGATTTCCCTGAATCATGTCCTTATATAGGCACAATTCGCATTGCCCTTATTTAGGCATAGAAACCAAGTCCTTATTTAGGCATTAAGCCATGCTATCCAAATACAGGCATGGTCACCTACATTCGTCCATCCCATGTCACAAGTTCTTAGAAACCAGACCCTTAAGCCGAACGGGACTTTCCCTAGCTAGGATTATTGTTTTCTCCAAGAACTCATCTATCATGCATGAACTACTATTCCTTAGGGGTTCATCCATGGCATCTTCCTCTGCCCGACTTTACGTCAATGCTAGCATTCCTAAGCACCTTCCAGGTATAAATATACCTTCCCTTACGGCACGACTCAGCACGACTTGACTGCCAGGTTCGCCACGGCAAGTTCGTAAGAGACCATATCCCGGCCTGACGCATTGACCAGATGCTGTCATCCCTGCTCGGGGAGACTCGAGTTTCCAGTGTTCTGACTCCCTTCGCGGGGTGTTAGAGTTTGAGACCCAGAAAGAGATTTCCACCTCTCTCATTCTAAGGTATGGAGTTGGCTAGAACCTAGAGGGACTCTTGGCATACTAAACTTAGTATATACCATACTATAGAAAACAGCACCTACTTTTACCTCGTACTACACTTAGGTTAGGTACACTGGAGTAGAAAAATTTAGAAGCATCGGATGAGTATTCACTTTTTAGCCTGTGTTATTTCTGTATGTATATATGAAGTATATGTCATAGCTAAAAGACAATGCTATTGCAGTATTATTTCTTCTTACTGCTTACGCTGTGCGTATTATATCTTGCTTACTGTCTAATGATTGTAACAGCTCATATCTCTTACACGAGAAACAAGACTGTTCAATAAATCCTTTTATTGAAACGCCCGTCTATCTATTTCTGTGTAACTCTGGAGAAACTAAGCATGCACGATTGACTGAGTGAAACTGTTATCTATTGTTTCCACGATTATGAGACGCGTTCCGATTCTAAGGGAAACAAAGTTGTCATGTTTATGCTGTTGTCAGAAACTAATCCCTTCTTGTTCATTCGAGAAGTTTCTAGTGACCTCTGAGTTAGCTGGCACACACAAGTAATTAAGTTTAATGTACTCGATAGGAGCATACTGACCTTAGTCCTATGCAAAAACTATAATGTACATTATTCCAATGCGCAGAGGCTATAAGGGAAATAGGAACTACACTACAGTACTGTTGTGTAGAGCACACATGGAGGATGTGTGCACTGGCTGTAGATGTGCTACAGTACTGAGCAGTGCGCGCAAGGTGTCTGTGTGCCTGTGGTGGTACAATACATAGAAGTAACACTGCTGGACAGCACGTGTGCTGTGTACATGCACTGAGTGCAAGTGTGCCTGTAATGGTACATTATATGGAGGACCTTGGGTTCCATTTTGGAAGGCCCAGGTGCTGGTGAAAACATGAGGAGGTAGAGTAATCCTCCAGACATAGTTGTGTATTGCTGCATTCCTGTTAGCTGAGTGTGACACAATTGAAGAAGGAGCGCAAGGTTCCGCCTGTAAGCTTTAAAGGGTGCTCTTTGATTCAGTGAGAGATGACAAGGAAGGGAGATGGGGCTGATGAGGGATTCATAAAGATTAGGGCTGGAAGCCTGAGATGAAACTTTTGATGCACATATCACTGTGAGTCTGAGATTAACTTTTTGATGCACATATCACTGCACTGTGACTGACATCTACATGTGAACTCTAGTCACTCTTGTGTCCTGTGTTGTGGGACTATCAGCTTCTAAGTCTCTCCTGTTGTAACAAATGGTTTCTCAAGAGGAAGTAGGAGAGGAGAAGTATGCCCTTCAAAAGAAGCAGAACCTCAACATACAACGTCAAAGACCCAGTCTGTAAATCACATTTGGTGTCTGAAAATGGACTATAAGAAGGGGAGCTTGAGAACCCACAAATTGTCATCTGCCATGCAGACAGACAGGCTGTGTGACAAGGGAAGCTCTGCAGGACTTCTGCCTGTGACCAGGACTAGAGGCCAAAGACTACCAGTCTCCCTGCCGGGTGAGGGGACATCACACAGGGATAACGAGACCACCTGTTCTGAGCCTGGAGCAGCAGCGCCTGCCTGCTTACCAAGACCAGTGTACCTTGTGAAGAAGAGGAGAGCGTTGGAAGGAGAGAGGTCCAGTTGGGGAGCCCTGTAGAGGAGACGGCTGCTGTGCTGATCTGGTTGTTGCTTATGTGCAGAAGTGGGTCTGCGACCCCGTATGCCAGTAGAGGGCCGCCGTAAAGATAACTGTGGAACAGGATAGCAGCACGGCATGGGTGTAAGCCTGTGCGGCATTGTTGCAGCGACCCAGTATGCCAGGATTGGCTGTGTGGTAAGGACTGCCAAGTGTTACGGGCAGAAGCCTTGTCTGGAAGTGGTGTGGCAACCCTGTATGCCAGGAGGGGTTGCTGGGAATAATGGTGCCATGCGAATCAGACAGAAGTCTGCGAACTGTGCACAGCTGTGACCCATAGGTCACAAGGACCAATGAGAATTGTAACTGACTCGACCCTGTAGACCGAGTGAGGACACCATGGGAGCACCCTCACCAAAGTGGGATCGAGATCTGGAGCATCAGAATCACCCCCTCCCTATGCCACTGTCCACCCCAAATTAGAATAACATGAATACCCCCAATGTCTTTATGTGACTAATAGCTAAGACTGGGCACTAACAGGTATTGTGGTCCTTTGTCCTTACGTGGCATTCATGACAATATTCCTAACACTGAGATTAACCAATATGTACACATAACTAATCTACGCATTTGAAATGCACAAACTTGCATGAGAAACCTGCTTTAAATCTCCTGCCTCTAGGGCTGCATAACAGGAATAACCCTATCTAGGTATGTGACCAATAACGAACACTTGTTACTTGTGGGTAGAATGCTACTCATCCTGAAGCACTTTAGCGCCTCACCAGTGGTAGTAATCCCTATGTAAATCTCAGTAAAATAGCATGCAATACCCAGAACCATCACAGAAACAAGCTATGCTCTAAGTGACTTAATCCTGGGTTTCAGAACGTTATAAATTCCTTGGTCTTAGGTATGTTTGTTTGCCCAGATGAGATGCATTCAGAGTTTGAGAAAAATAGGTGCCTTTTTTGCCCCCTTCAGAAGTTTAGGAAGACTTCTTTGAGTCGGAAACAAAAGTTGGAGATGAGGTTCCAGAGGCAGGATATTTGTGTGTGTGACAAGTTGCCCCAAACATTTTTACCTGGCAGAGAAAACGAAGAAAATGTCATGAGCCACATACCTTATGTGTCTGGCCGGCTGGAAGGCTCTCTAGGTAGTTCTTCAGTATCCAGGAACTGCTGCCATAAAGCACCTTGGGGAGTCGGGACTCAAGGTGGGAGGTGTGTGCTCTGAGCGTCTTAGAATGAGGATGGTAGCAGACACATTTTGTTGGAGCTGTATAGTTTATGCAATGACTTTGCAAGAGGAGATGGTGTTGAATAAATGCCTAAAGATACATTAAACACCTTAGCACACGTAATTTTATGATTAAGGTCAATTTCCCATATTATTCATAGCATGAAAACACAAGCAAAGTCTTTTCGTTTTTCTGTCTTTTAATCCATTCGGGTGTTCTTTAGCCTCTTTAGCCAACACGTGTTTCGTCGTCTCTGTAGTTTAATACACACGACTTGTTCACGGCTAAATAAGAAAACACACAGTACGGTGTTTCAGTTTAAACAAACGAAAAAAGCTTAAGGGGCAATATTTTACAATTATATAACGAGTTGTTACACTAATTGTGAACGTGTCTGTGCATATACAACACAAAAGTGATTTTAGAAACAGTTGTGGGAGGGTATTTAACATTGAATACCCTTCACTTTTGGTTTGGAAGACCTTAAAAACACACACATGTGAATAGTGAAGGTTGTATGTGATTGAAATTAAATCTATATGAAAGATTCCCTGTGTCTCATAAAACCTTAACCCAGGAAAAGAGAACCTAAGTGCATATAGAAGTCCAAAGACAGGACCACCATTCTGGTCCAAAATGATAGAAGCCCTGAGCGAAAAGCAAAACCACTAAAGTCCAATCTTAAAACCATGCATTTAATATTAGGAAGGACATAGAAATCCAAAGAACAAACCTGTACTGTTATAAAGAGAGTAATCTGAGGGGAAACAGGAGAAAGAAAAATGTATACACTGAAATCAGTATACATAATATATAAATGAGTGTCCACAAACTCAAAAGAGAGAAAACTAAATACGTACTCCTATTGTGGCGATAATTCCAGGCCACAATAATCCTGTGGCGTGGGGTACACGAGCAAATCCTTCTTTACAGCGAGTCAGATATTAAGTGCTCTGTATGGGTTGTCAATCCACAACCCTCGTTAATCCCTGGTTTCACGTCTTCATCAAGACACTAAAATAAACAGGAAATCAATGTTTGCTTAATCTAACTCCAAAATTTTCTTAATCAAGAAAATATTCTTTACTTCACTAATATGAAGCTGGTGCTTAAAAAGTGTCAAGCACGTCCTGTCCGGTTGCTGTCTCATTACTTACTTAAGGTTTGTAGACTGCTTAACTCGTAACGAACTTCTCCCCACGCCGGTCTCCTCGAGTGCGAGTGCCGGGTTGCCGAGTAACCGTTCTAAATAAACGTATTTGCGTGATCATCTGACCACGCGTAGCGCAATCACGCAGTTTCCAAGTATCGCGTTATTTTCGTGTGGGTAGGATAAAATAATATTAGTAATCTCGATTATTAGGCAGGTTGCATAAATATAGGTGGTTCTAATGTCAGTGATATCGGTCTCACTGTGACAGACCCAAATATCGGTAGTGCTGTAAATTTACTCAGAATACCGCGATCACGTGAACCCATATATCGCGTGACCGTATCAGAATTCCGAAAAAAGCGCCATGTTTGTATGGGCAATGGCAGTAAAAAAAGGGTCAGTACGGAAAACATAACATAAAGTGAAAAAACTCTGAATTCTCAATCTCTGGATTTCAATGCACGGATAAAAAATGGGCAAGACCAAAAAAGCAAGTTTTTTTGCATTCTACGAACGATAGGTTCTATGCAGAGCATCTCTCTTAGATGCCACTTAGTAACGTTCTATTAACGTCCAATCAAGTCCGCAATGCAAATAATAGCCTTATGTGTCAACAAGCATTGATGCAAGGAATTCTCCTATAGAAGCCGGACCTAAACCAACACGGAATTCGGTATTCATAAGTGAGGTGAAGTCAGTTTTTTAAAATAGTCATTCAACTATCTCGTTATGTGTATGTTACTAGTCCCTCTGGTTGCAAGGTAAATTTCAGTGACTATTTCGTGTGGGTGACATCATATATATAAGGTAAATGGCTAATACATCATTTAACCTTTGTTACATAGCAGTACAATTTTTCATTTTGTCATGCTACAATATTATTTTTCTTATGATTTACGTTTTTTTGGTTTTGCAATAACAGTTTCTTTATAAGGTAGGCTCAAATCTATTACACATATCTTGTGTCCAAAGCATACTAGAAAAAAAGAGACGGGTCAGCCAAAACATCCACTCTTCCGACTCTTAGATACTGGTAAATGTGCATAGTTCGCATTCAGAAATTCTATTTCCCCAAGAAATAATGCATCTCCTGGTCCACATTCATCCCTACTTCAGTTGTCCGTAGTTTGAGGATCCAAGATGCCTCATTTCTACGCAGTTGCAATTCTCTATTGCCTCCCCTAGGGTGTCTCGGAGTTTGTTCTATCCCATAGAACGCAAAATCTTTATGAGGTCCTTGTTTGTGGCAGGATGTAATGTGTGTCGCTATCGGGTACCTGAGGTCGCCCTGTTTAACCGCCCTCATGTGTTCCCCAATCCTCTCACGTAGTGGTCTTATAGTACTTCCTACATACTTTATATGGCATCTGCATTCTATTATGTACACCACAAAATTCGAACTGCAGCTGATATTGGTATCAATTGTATAACACTTATCATTTGGGCCCATGAAGTCCAATTTGTTTTTGACTGCCCATTTGCAGGCGGTACAGTGCCCACACCCATGGAAACCCTTCGATTGAGCTGTCAGCCAATTGGTGTTTGTTTTCAGAATAGGGTAACTTGGGCTTAGAAGGTTCTTTAGGCACATGCCTCTCTTATAGGTTATTTCAGGATTTCTGTTAATTGCACTGGATAATGTTACATCTTCTTTTAGGATGTGCCAATGTCTGTTTAGGCTTCTACTAATAACACTTGACAGAGTGTTGTAGTTGGTGATGAACCTAACCTTATTGTCCTTATTTTTCTTTTTTGCATTTTCTTTCAGGGTTTGTACCCTCTCTATCCTTTCTATCCTGTTTTTCGCTTTAGTCAGTATGCCTCCACCATAGCCTCGTTGTTTAAAACGTTGTGTCATGGCAGCAGTGCATATTTTAAACTCCTGTTCTGAGCTACAGTTGCGTCTCGCCCGCACAAACTCCCCATAGGGGATGGCATTGATTTGATGTGCTGGATGTGCGCTAGATGCGTGTAAGATAGTGTTGCCGGCTGTGCTTTTACGGTAAAGTCTGCTGTTAATTTGGTCGTCTACGATGTACAGTTCAATATCCAGAAAGGCTATCTTTTCTTTACTGAATTCGTACGTGAATCTAATGTTCATTGTATTTCTGTTCAGATGTTCCACGAACTCCATAAGAATATCAGTATCTCCCCTCCAAATCATTAGACAGTCGTCTATATATCTGCCCCATAACATAATGTGATCTGTCCATTTTGAGCCATCTGGGCCCCAGATCCATCTAAAATATGCACTGCTGCCATGACACAACGTTTTAAACAACGAGGATGTAACATTATCCAGTGCAATTAACAGAAATCCTGAAATAACCTATAAGAGAGGCATGTGCCTAAAGAACCTTCTAAGCCCAAGTTACCCTATTCTGAAAACAAACACCAATTGGCTGACAGCTCAATCGAAGGGTTTCCATGGGTGTGGGCACTGTACCGCCTGCAAATGGGCAGTCAAAAACAAATTGGACTTCATGGGCCCAAATGATAAGTGTTATACAATTGATACCAATATCAACTGCAGTTCGAATTTTGTGGTGTACATAATAGAATGCAGATGCCATATAAAGTATGTAGGAAGTACTATAAGACCACTACGTGAGAGGATTGGGGAACACATGAGGGCGGTTAAACAGGGCGACCTCAGGTACCCGATAGCGACACACATTACATCCTGCCACAAACAAGGACCTCATAAAGATTTTGCGTTCTATGGGATAGAACAAACTCCGAGACACCCTAGGGGAGGCAATAGAGAATTGCAACTGCGTAGAAATGAGGCATCTTGGATCCTCAAACTACGGACAACTGAAGTAGGGATGAATGTGGACCAGGAGATGCATTATTTCTTGGGGAAATAGAATTTCTGAATGCGAACTATGCACATTTACCAGTATCTAAGAGTCGGAAGAGTGGATGTTTTGGCTGACCCGTCTCTTTTTTTCTAGTATGCTTTGGACACAAGATATGTGTAATAGATTTGAGCCTACCTTATAAAGAAACTGTTATTGCAAAACCAAAAAAACGTAAATCATAAGAAAAATAATATTGTAGCATGACAAAATGAAAAATTGTACTGCTATGTAACAAAGGTTAAATGATGTATTAGCCGTTTACCTTATATATATGATGTCACCCACACGAAATAGTCACTGAAATTGACCTTGCAACCAGAGGGACTAGTAACATACACATAACGAGATAGTTGAATGACTATTTTAAAAAACTGACTTCACCTCACTTATGAATACCGAATTCCGTGTTGGTTTAGGTCCGGCTTCTATAGGAGAATTCCTTGCATCAATGCTTGTTGACACATAAGGCTATTATTTGCATTGCGGACTTGATTGGACGTTAATAGAACGTTACTAAGTGGCATCTAAGAGAGATGCTCTGCATAGAACCTATCGTTCGTAGAATGCAAAAAAACTTGCTTTATTTGGTCTTGCCCATTTTTTATCCGTGCATTGAAATCCAGAGATTGAGAATTCAGAGTTTTTTCACTTTATGTTATGTTTTCCGTACTGACCCTTTTTTTACTGCCATTGCCCATACAAACATGGCGCTTTTTTCGGAATTCTGATACGGTCACGCGATATATGGGTTCACGTGATCGCGGTATTCTGAGTAAATTTACAGCACTACCGATATTTGGGTCTGTCACAGTGAGACCGATATCACTGACATTAGAACCACCTATATTTATGCAACCTGCCTAATAATCGAGATTACTAATATTATTTTATCCTACCCACACGAAAATAACGCGATACTTGGAAACTGCGTGATTGCGCTACGCGTGGTCACATGATCACGCAAATACGTTTATTTAGAACGGTTACTCGGCAACCCGGCACTCGCACTCGAGGAGACCGGCGTGGGGAGACGTTCGTTACGAGTTAAGCAGTCTACAAACCTTAAGTAAGTAATGAGACAGCAACCGGACAGGACGTGCTTGACACTTTTTAAGCACCAGCTTCATATTAGTGAAGTAAAGAATATTTTCTTGATTAAGAAAATTTTGGAGTTAGATTAAGCAAACATTGATTTCCTGTTTATTTTAGTGTCTTGATGAAGACGTGAAACCAGGGATTAACGAGGGTTGTGGATTGACAACCCATACAGAGCACTTAATATCTGACTCGCTGTAAAGAAGGATTTGCTCGTGTACCCCACGCCACAGGATTATTGTGGCCTGGAATTATCGCCACAATAGGAGTACGTATTTAGTTTTCTCTCTTTTGAGTTTGTGGACACTCATTTATATATTATGTATACTGATTTCAGTGTATACATTTTTCTTTCTCCTGTTTCCCCTCAGATTACTCTCTTTATAACAGTACAGGTTTGTTCTTTGGATTTCTATGTCCTTCCTAATATTAAATGCATGGTTTTAAGATTGGACTTTAGTGGTTTTGCTTTTCGCTCAGGGCTTCTATCATTTTGGACCAGAATGGTGGTCCTGTCTTTGGACTTCTATATGCACTTAGGTTCTCTTTTCCTGGGTTAAGGTTTTATGAGACACAGGGAATCTTTCATATAGATTTAATTTCAATCACATACAACCTTCACTATTCACATGTGTGTGTTTTTAAGGTCTTCCAAACCAAAAGTGAAGGGTATACAATGTTAAATACCCTCCCACAACTGTTTCTAAAATCACTTTTGTGTTGTATATGCACAGACACGTTCACAATTAGTGTAACAACTCGTTATATAATTGTAAAATATTGCCCCTTAAGCTTTTTTCGTTTGTTTAAACTGAAACACCGTACTGTGTGTTTTCTTATTTAGCCGTGAACAAGTCGTGTGTATTAAACTACAGAGACAACGAAACACGTGTTGGCTAAAGAGGCTAAAGAACACCCGAATGGATTAAAAGACAGAAAAACGAAAAGACTTTGCTTGTGTTTTCATGCTATGAATAATATGGGAAATTGACCTTAATCATAAAATTACGTGTGCTAAGGTGTTTAATGTATGCATTTTTGTTGCTCTTGCCACAAATCCTTTGGGGGAGGCTGGTGGTTCTCCCTCACCTTTTAGCACCGTTCGTAATTAGTAAGTGACAGTGAACACTTGAAGTGTGAATACTTGTGGCGCCTATTCCCTATTACCTATACCACCTAAATCTGTTGAAAGTAAATGCCTAAAGATGGCAGATCTTTTGTGACATGGTCAGGAAGGGGTGGCCTCCCATAGATGCTATAGGTCATAGAATTAACCTTTAGTGGCCAATTGGGGACACTGAAGTCATATTGTGTCGAATGAGTGTGGGATCTAATTCATTCATGAATGAGTACTGTCAAGAGGAAGGCTGTCTGAAAAGGAGTGTGTGGCGAGGCAGACCTTCGCTTGCATAAGGTGCTGCCTATAACAAATCCCTAGTTAATGGATGCCCTTGGAATGAATGTGCAGTACCGGGGAAGATGCAGCGCTGTGGCCCCTTACGGTGGTCAGGAGGCCTGTGCCTGCTCTCCGCCCAGCTGTCTGAGACAGCTAGTTGGAGAGGTTTTCACTGCACATGTTAGGCTGGCCATCACAAGACGGTCGGCCAAAGTGACTTGCGCAGTGTAAACTGCTGGAGTGTACACCACTCCCCTGCTGCCAGTCAGCAGCAGCCCCATCCCCAAACACTGCTTGGGCTGGGAGCAGTGTAAAATAAAACTTAAATTAATTTTATTACCTGTTTATTTTTCACTTTTGCCGCCATTTTAGAACTCATCCTGGATTCGTATGATGCATAAGTAAGGTGCTGTTCATAAAAAGGCAGGGGGAAGAGCTTCCGATGCTCGTTTAAAAAAATGAACAATAAGGCTTTAGAGATGTCACACAATAAACATACTACATCCCCACAATCAGTACTGCACTGCCCACAAAATGACATTATGCCACGACCAGTCAGTCTGATCAAACTGACCAATGTGAGTTAGTTGCAGGCAGCAGGAAATGAAGATATTATCAACTATATCATGTCAGACTGACATCGACAAATTAAGGGGCATATCAACAACAACCGGCGGTAATTATCGCTGAGTGCACTTAGCGCTCGGATAATTATCGCCGGCTAGCGCCGATTTTTATCGCTGAGATAGCGTGCTATTAGCAACGCTTATCTCATCAGCGATAAAAATCCTAGCGCTAACTGGCTAACGTGAGATTATCGCTGGAAATCCAGCGATAATCTCACGTTAGCTAGTTGATAGGGACTCACAAACTTAGCCATGATATCTACCTTCCATAGGCTATTATGGCTAAGTCAGTCCTGAAGCAGGCGTAAGGAAAGTAGCGACAACAAGGGTTATCGCTACTTTTCCTGACGCTATGCTTCATAGCGTTATGCTTGCTGATAGGAGAAATGTCACTTAGCGACATTTCTCCTGTCATGCCAGGTCAGGAACGCCCACTTTGCATCTCATTAGAGATGCAAAGGTGGGCGTTAGGAATCCTGACGCTAACGCAAGGTTTCACGCGTTAGCGTGACCTTGCTGATTAGGCGATAAAATTATCGCCGCTTTTCGGCCGAAAAACGGCCGCAAAAGCGGCGATAATTTTATATCGCCTGCTTGTTGATATGCCCCTAAATTCGGCATCGACAGAAACTTATTAATGGAGCAATGGACTGCAATTTATTTAGAAGTCTGTCAGTGTCTCTTTCCCACAAAGAAAGGTACTGGTAAGGTTGTGTGTTTTTTTTAACAACATGAACAAATGACTTCTTCATCTTTAAAATAGTTACATTATAGTAAATGCAAATAACATTTTCATCTCTAGGTTAAAAGATTCACAAATAGCCTCAGCCGTGTATGCCTTTTAAATGACCTTTTACATTGTTTACACCATGGTGAGAGTCTTGCACCGTCTAAGACGGCTACCTTCTTTGGTCAGGAAGGAAACTTGGCTGCAACCACCATGACTCGTCTCCACCACTCCTTCTTCTGCAATGTCGTTAGTGGCTCTGCGCACGGAGAGGGGGAGGGAAGAGAGCAGGGGACAAAATGGCCAATCATTGCATGGATTCATAATAAAGCCATGCAGTGATTGGCCATGTGTTCCAGGGACCTGAACTCCCCACCCTGCGCCATGTGCAGGACTATGCATAACCGTTAGTCCTGGCCAATTCAGACGCTGCTCCCTTACTGAGAGCAGTTCCAGGATTGGATCGGACAAGTAAACCCAGTGCTCATTCTGAGTGCAGGGGTCTACGGCTGGGACCCCCCACTCGCTGTGAAATGGTTGTGAGAGGCCAATCTAGTGTGCATATTGGATTTGTCACAGAAAGGCAGTCGGCCAAACTGACATGCGCACTTTGAAGTGTGTTTGTGTGGATGACCTGGAGGTGAGCCTGTATTATTACATATCAGTTGTCTTTAAGCCCCACCCACTCATCATGTTGCAGAAACTAAGCAATCCAGCCCGTGGCTTTTAAAATAAAAATAAAAATAAATGCCCAGCGCCTGCGGCCAAAAAAACCCAATTTAAACCACATTTATTTACATAAAATTGGGGGTTTGGGGTGCCAAATACAGGGGGGCAACTCCCAACACCCTAATAGGGGGGCCACCCCTGGTAGCCTGGTGGTCCACTACATCCCTTCCCACAGTTGTCAGATGTGACCACACCTGCTCACCTCCTTCAGACACCCAGGAGGTGCCGGGAGCCTTCTGGGGTAGGTGTTAGTGCTGGTTGGTGGGTACTGCCGGGCACCGCTGAACCAGGATACATTGCAGGTGACTTCCACTCTGCCTCTTCATACAATGACCCTGGTACCCTTGATTCTTGTTATAAGCCCCAGGTGCTTTTCAAAAGATGTCCTGAATTTCCACCCTGTGTGCCTGACTTTGATCACCACAGGATCTTCCACCCATAGAGTGAGTGTTTTGGCTCATTGAGGTCGAAGGGCCTTAACATTCATGGTGCGACTTTCCACTTGAGTGTGAATCTGGTCCATAACTACTGGTTCCCATGTGGGACAGGTCAGGATTCTGTCTGTGACCAACTGACGAAATGAAAGGTTAAGGGGGTGGGCAGCATGTGTGGTGTGCGAATCTGCCCTATAAAATGGTGCAGGTACCACTCGAGGGCATCTCCTTCGGCAACTTCTATCCAAAGTGTGCCTTGTAGAGCATATCCAAGCTCACCATTGCCTCTGGCCATCGTAGGGTGATCTTCCGATGTTGCACGATGAAAGGGGGGGCTATTATCCTACTTGATTTCCCACGGGCAGGACAAACATTGTGAACACCTTCCAGGGGATTGGGCTCATCTTGCAGAAGGAAGTGAAGAACTTAAGCTCCATACAGAATACTTGAAATGACTGTCCATGATCACTACGGTGGTTCGACCATCGTGAAAATTCCCAAAGCCCATGCTCAAATACCACAACAGGTGTGAGCATGGCTCTTCAGACATGACCGGGATTGGGTCCCTGCTCCTCCCTTTATGTGGCATGCTCTGCCCAGCATTACCTTCTCTTTACCACGCTGTCCATCCCTGTTACCATACCTTCGCCATCAGCCTCGCCTTGGTTTTCACCACACTCTGGTGTACTTGTTGTGCCAATTTCACCACTCGAGTCCACACAAATGTAGGACCACAAAGTGCCGTCCTCATTGCACCAATCCCTCGGGTGGCGCTCAACTCCTCTTGGACTCTATATTTGTGTCATCTTGAACTTCTCTGACTGGTTCAACATCCTTGCTGCGTCTAGGAATCACTTCCGCTGGTGATGTTTCATTGCCTCGAATACCTTCTGGAGGCTCGTGTCTACCATCATCACTACTGATTGTTCCTGTAGCATCATTGATTTGGGACAAGGCCCTGAGTGATGTTTCTGATGAACTCATCCAAGGTCGCCCCCTTGGACATTGCACTGCCCTCATGTGACAGAGGGTGTAGAGATAGATAGCCAGCGGTGTTTCCCACTCCTGGCTGATAGGCTACCTCAAAATGGTACTATTGCAGCTGTACTGCCCGCTTTTTAACGCAGTGTGGCGGATTCCTGGAGGTTCCTGTGTTGCCTCCTATACAGATTTTTATCTGTATAGGAAACACATCTGGGTGGTCACTGACCACAAAACACTACTCTCACTGTTTGTGAGACTAGTGATTTGTGGTCAATGACCACGCAGAAGTGCCTCCTATACAGATAAAAAAGGAAGAGGTGACAACCCCATCTGATGGCCAACGCCTCTCACTCCATCTGCGCATAGCGGGTTTCTGTCCCAGTGAGGGCGCTGCTGGGGTATGCGATGGTGATCCATTCTCCTTGGTCCCTTTCCTGGGTCAGTACTGCCCCTAGCTTGACAGGGCTGACATCTACGATCAGTTATGTCTGCCGCCGCAGATCGAAGTATGCCATGCTGGCATCAAGGAACATTACCCACCTGATGTCTTGAAAGGCGGCGTTAGCACCATATGCCCAACTGCGTGGAGAATGTGGTTATATAGTGGCTGTAGGGGTCGAACTTCAACTAGTGGTATCTAGTGTTGAGATCCAGCTTTGAGAATCATTGGGCTACATTTGGGTCAGCTTTAATGTCAGCCATTTTCGGCGTTAAATGCTTCTCCCACTTGATGGCTTTGTTTAGGAGACTCACATTGACGCAGAGGTGGATTGTATCCGGTTGCTTGGATTTAGGGGTAAAGACCATGGGTGATACCTACTGTATAACTCCATGCTGCTCGAGTTTGTGCAGTTCTTCCTACACCAGTGGTTGGAGGCAAACAAGTATACTCCTGGGCCTACTGCAAGGTAAATGTGCAGCTTGATTGTCTTGTTATTAGAGTCCCAGGCCCTCGAAGGGTGAAGTAAAAATGTTAGCAGACTTTTGATGTGGCTGTCATAGATGTGTCTCGCAAATAAGACTAATCCTATGTCATCTGCTGTCTGGCGCCCCAGCAGTGTGTCTGCTTCTTCCTCCATGACCTGGAAGCACACCAGTGCTTAATTTGAGCCTGTGACTTCCGGTGCTCAGCACCGGCACCTAATTGTCAACGCCAGCGCTTTATGACAGTCTGTCACATTGTGGCGTTGTTAGCCTGATTTATAGATGAGCTCAATAACAGTTCTTTATTAATTCAATGCACATTAAAAATGACTAATACCTGTCGCCCAAACCATTCTTATTGCTATGGGGGCCTGGAACAACCTGAATTGTCACACTGGTTAGTAGTTGTGCTCGTTCTGTCACTGGAAGCACTTGCAGAGGCAGTGGTTTGTGTGTGCTTGGTGGTGCTTTCATGTGTCACGTCCATATCCACAACACCTGCCAGCCACAGTGGTTTGCTTTTCTCAAATGCATATATGTTTGTGGACATGGGTCTGAGGGGGCCTTGGGTTGGGGGTTTGGAACTGGTTTATGTCTATCACGTTGACCAACGCACCTCTATCTATGAGTGCCTGAACAGCCATTCCACCTATCGACACAGGAAAGTCCGCAAGTTCTTGTGGGGATGCAACCTCACAATTAAAACTGATCACAAGCCATTGAGGGAGATTTTTGAAAGGAAAGGTCTAGGCAACATATCCTCTAGGATATGGAAATGGGTGGTGGCTCTCCAAGAGTTTGAGTTTCGTGTAGTGTATGTTCCAGGTGTGAAGAATAACCTAGCTGATTGTTGATCACGCTTGATTGATAAAAGACACACTAAGAACAAGGAGCAAGAAGAAGAGTTAAGTGACTTTGATGACTATGCTGTCTGTATTGTCAATGAGAGCATAATTAAGGAGGATTAATGGGTAAGTGAGCTTGGAAAGGATGCAACACTACAAGCTGTGTTGTGTGGCATTGAAAGGGTTTGTAGCAAATATGCCAAAGTGGATGAAGCACTGAGCATTTTTTGGGGGGTAAAAGATGATTTGGCATGCCAGAACGGTTTCTTGGTGAGGGGCTCCAGATTGATTTCTCCAAATAACTTGAGGATGCAACTAGTTGACTTCACCCATGAAGGTCATCCGGGCATTTCCAAAACCAAGAAAAAATACTTAGGCAAAAATACTGGTGGCCTGGGATGGACATGTGTGTTCAGAAAAGTGTGCGAGAATGTGTAGAGTGAGGTAAAAGCTATAAAGTCTTGAAACCCAGAGTTCAACCCATGACGTTAAGGCAGCTTCCAAAGAGGCTTGGGAGGAGGTAGTTATTGACATCCTGGGCCCTATCAAACACACCAGTGTGGAGAAGTATGCTATTGTGCTCCTGGATGTGTATTCTAGGTGGCCTGAGGTCAAAATTAACAACTCAGTGGAAACCAGAGATGTTATACGATTCCTGGATGGTGTTTTTGAAAAGGAAGGTTTTCCCTCAACCTTGTTATCAGACAATGGGGTTCAATTTACATCGAGGGAAATTAACAAATTTTTGGATGACAGTGGTATTAGTCACAAAAAGTCTGCACTTTATCACCCAGAAACAAACAGAATAGTTGAGCGGTTTAACAGGGTGCTCAAGGAAACCATGCAGAGGGCTTTATCTAATCAAAAGTGTTGGTACACTGAAGTTCAAAACAAGGTGAAGAGTTACAGATTTTCTTCTCATTCAAATCAAATCAAATCAAAATTTCTTTATTCGGCTCTCCAAAGAGAGTCATAAAAGATACATATACAAATACACATAAAATACATAATTTAAAAAAGAAACATTTATAAAATTCATTGTGTTAAAACTCATGGCTATCACAAATAATCAAATAACAATTCACAGAGTTTAGAACGTGAGGTAAGCATCTGGGTGAAACATCTGTTAAGTCGATACAATTCATTAAAATCAGAACTGGGTTAAGTCAGCCTAAGTTCTGTCTGTGACGCATAATATATTGTAGGAAATTGGAAACAGCATAGACCAGCCCTTCCCCCTCAAGAGACTGCAAAAACAATAAGGCCGGGCGACAGGTACGGAAGCCCATGCGTTTTAATAGGGGGATTAATAATTTCTTCCGCTGGTCTGTATAATATTTACAGAATAGTATAGTGTGAAGTGTAGTCTGGGAGGAACTCCCATTACATGGGCAAGGTGGAATTATTTTAGCCCAGTTGTTTCTCAGCGGGAATGTCACTAAGCGGTGGAAGTAATTCAGTCTAACCTCACCAAAAGTAACAGCTCATAAGAAGTAATGTTATAGGTAAGGTAAGGCTGGATCCCAAAAACCGTCTGTAGTAACCACAGGGACAGTGGTTAGTAGTTTAGGTACTTTATTTCTCAAGATGATAAGTACACATCCATAGAGCAACCTCCAGCTTCATCAACTGGCAGCATTCACAGAGTCTCTCAGTGATGTCATTCTAATGACATCACTGAGTTCTACAGCATTGAATAGAAACTCCACACATCTCCCCCCTTACAAAGAGTTAACAATAAAATAATCCAAAAACAACAACTACTGTACAGATTAGCATTCATAGCAATAACAAAACATTCATTAATCCTAAGAGATACAGAAATATAATCATTCACAAGAATTTGGAGATACAGAAATATAATCATTCACAAGAATTTGGGACATCAATTTTGAACAAGTTCCCCATGCTCCATATTTTCCCATCAGCAAGAGTTACCACATAATTCATTACCTTTACCACTTTTTGAGGTTTGGAAAACTTACTTTCCCCTTTTTTAACCAAACCCATTCTTTTAGTGATCACCCAGTCACCAACTGCAATTTTTATATCCTTCACTCCTTTTCTCTTATTATAATCATCTTTATTTCTTTCTTGAGACTCTCTAACTCTTTCTGCAATTCTTTCTCGATCTACCCACACCTGATTTTTCTTTTGTAACCATACAGGTGACTCTTTCCTTGCTGGTTCTCTCCCTTTTAAAGCCACAAAAGGGGATACACCTGTGACAGAATGTGGAGTTACTCTGTGTGCCCACACCATTTTATTTAACTCTTCTCTCCATCTCAATCCATTACTTAATGACAATTGAATATTGTCCATTATAATATGATTCACTCGCTCAACCAACCCGTTAGCTTGAGGCCTGAATACTGCCACCCTCTCATGTTTGATACCAAGATTTGAGAGAAACCTTGCCATTATCGTGGAAACAAGTTGCACTCCATTGTCTGTAACTAAGCATTTAGGTATTCCTTCTTCCAAAAATGCACTCTTTAAAAAATCAATGACCACCTCAGATGTAATATGTTCTACAGGCTTTATCATAAACCACTTGCTATGGTAATCAACTAGAACTATTAAGAATCTACTTCTCATACCCAGCCTGTTAATAGGACCCAAAAAATCCATCGCCACTTTCTCCCATGGCCGATCCGGAACGTCAAGGGAGCCCAGAGGAGGCTGACGAATTACTCTGCATTTATCACTATTGCAGCATGGCTGACATTCTTTTACAATTGTTTCCACATCTCTGTCCATTTCAGGCCACCAAAAACTCTGCCTCAACCTTCTTTTACACATGCTCCTACCTAAGTGTCCTTCGTGTACCAATTTAAGTAACTTTCCTCTCAACATCTTAGGGGGAACCACTCGGTTGCATCTCAAAACTCTGTTCTTTTGAATGCTTAACTGGTCTTTAACTTTTAAATACTTTTTCAACTCTTCATTGATATCAAGCTCACTATTCCAACCATCACGTATGACTTTTTTAAGCACCATGTATTCTTCATCCTTGTCTAAAGCTTCATTCCATTCTTCCTGTTTCAATGCCAAATCGAAATCATTAATATCGCACATAGATTCTACTTCATATACCAAGAATGAATCTTCCTCCTGTCCCTCAACTGGCATACGCGACAAACAATCAGCAATGATATTTTTTTTACCTCTTACAAACTCAATCGAGAAATTATAATCTAATATTGACAAAAGCCACCGGGATATCCTTGGAGTCACACCACCTTCAAGCCCTTTTCCACCTTTAAAAATGTGTACCAATGGTTTATGATCTGTTTTTAGAACAAATGGTAAACCCCACAAATAAAATTTAAAATGGTTTATTGCCCAACAACAACCCAACGCTTCCTTCTCAATGGCGGAGTAGGACTTCTCTGCTCCCTGCAAACGTCTTGATGCAAACCCAATCACACTTTCACCCTCCATTGATTTTTGAGTTAATACAGCACCCAATCCTATATTACTTGCATCAGTTGTCAGAATTGTTTTCTTAGTCACATCAAAATGGGCTAGAGTAGGAGCACTAACCAAAGACGATTTAATCTTTTCAAACGCCTCTTCACATGAAACATTCCAATTAAATGATACTCCTTTTTTTAACAACATCCTCATAGGTTCCACAATCTCTGAAAATCCTGATATAAATTTTGAGCAATATTCCGCTAACCCAAGGAATGATTTCAATAAATCTTTATCAGTTGGTTGTGGAGCATCTACAATTGCCTTTATTATGCTTCTCTTAGGTTTAATCCCCTCAGCAGATATCTCATGCCCTAAATAATCCACTTTTTCCTTCCTTATCTGACACTTTTCTTTCTTGATGGTCAACCCACGACTAGCAATCTTTTTCAAAACATTATTTAACAATTCATCATGGTCCATAAAAGATCTTCCCACCACCATGATGTCGTCCTGAAAGCACAACACACCATCCATCCCCTTAAAAATATCTTGCATGATCCTTTGGAACACGGCAGATGCCGAAGCTAGACCGAAAGGCATGCGTCGATAGCGGAAAGCCCCCAGCGGTGTAACAAAAGAGGTTAGAGCTCGTGACTCAGGATGCAGATTTATCTGGTGGTAAGCAGCTGACATGTCTAAGACACTAAATACTTTTCCACCACCCATAACACTTAGCATTTCTGTTATATTTGGCAATGGTTGCCGATCCACCCATATATTTTGATTTAAGTCTCTTAAATCAATACAGAGACGAATTTTGTTTCCATCCTTCGGTGCGACAACGATCGGAGAAAGCCACTCCTATGACTCAATGGGTTCAATAACTTTACATTCCAAAAGTTTGTCAAGTTCCTTCTGTAATGGTTCCCTCATTAGTAAAGGTATGGATCTGACCTTATGTACCACTGGGCGAGCATTCTTCTTTAAAATAATCCGGTGACTGAAATTTTTGAGCATCCCCAAATCATCAGAAAAAACCTGCGGAAATGACAACATTAATTTTCTCCCCCACTCAGAATTACCATCGGAAACAGGCAAACTACATTCATGAGCAGGTTCAACTATCATGACTGGTTCCTTGGCATTGGGATCGAGAATTATATTGAGATCTTTTTGGTGTCGCCACCCTAAAAGATTCGACCCGTCTTCAGTTATGTATATTCTACCATGAACGCTGTTACCTTTGAAAAAGATATCCATCCACAACATCCCTATGATGTTTATTCTCTTTCCACCATACCCCACAGCACTTATATCCGAGTTTTGTAATTCAGGCAAATTTTTCTTTAACTCATTTAAGTAAACTTCCCTTGAAATTAGTGTAAACAAACTACCTGAGTCTGCTAACACTTTGACTTCCGTCTTTTCTAAAATAATGTCACAATGGGGTTTTTCTAATTTTTCAGTACTTTCCATTTTTATATTATTATTACTAACCACACTAATACTTTCTTTACGTTCTGATACATCACATTCATCAATGGAAAGCATTAATTCCTCTCTTACTTCCCCCAAATTTTCCCCCATTTTTACACTGGAAGTTTGACCTCTAGTCCTACACATTTTCGCTAAATGACCTTTTCTTCCACACAACCTACATGTTACGCTCCTAGCACCACATGCTAGGCTAGACGCAATATGTCCAGGACACCCACACCTGTAACATGTAATTCTTTTTCTAAAAGTTCCACTCGATGCATTAGAGGTATTGAGCATATTAGTACTTTTTTCATTTTTAAAATTAGATGAATGAGAATGTGAAACTTCTGGTTTAGTCACTTTTTTCAGACCTACTTCTTCCACATCAAGATTAACTACTTCCTTTTCTGAAGATTTCATATTTAATTTCCCAATGTCAATTTCTTTCATCCACACATCAGTGTGTTCTAAGCTTCTAGCAATCTGTACTGCTTCATCTAAGGTAGGATCTAGAGATAGAAGTCTTTCTTTTATTTTTCTATTGTTGGTGCATCTCACAATCTGGTCGCGAATCAAAGATTCTGTCAGCATTTGAAATTCGCATGTTACAGCTAGTCCGCGTAATGATGCCACATAAGTCATTATATCCTCATCATGTGCTTGCACACGACAAAAGAATTTATGTCTCTCAAACACCACACTGAGTTTTGGGGTAAAATGTTTCTCCAGCATCTGTATTGACATCTCATAAACATTTATAGGTTGACCATCACCTACACCTAAAGAAATTCCGGGAAGATCGTCATATATTCTCCTTCCCTCTGTCCCTAGATGATGTAATAAAATAGCTTGCCTTCTTAATGGTCCATATTTATCACCACCAATGGCTAAAATATATGTTAAAAAAATGTTTTTCCACCGTTTCCATGGAATTGTAGGTTCACCAGGTATCGGTAAGAACGAAGGTGGAGCAGACATACCTTGATCAGACATTCCTGCAATTCAAAATACAAATAACAAGCTAACAAAACTAATTAAAAAAATAAACTATAAAAATAGACTAAAATAATTATCTAAAACAACAATCTAAAATAATTACATTCCTGCATATATTTCTCTATAGAAGTTGTAGATACAAGTCTTTCTTTTCTTTCCACAACTAAATGTACTTTAGAGCAAGTCCTTCTTTCCTTTCACCAATTTCAGGGAGCCACATCAGATGACATGGATTACTTTGCAGAGTTCCAAAAATAATTAATTTCGGTAAGAATCAGTGAAAATCAGTGTCTTGAATAATTTGTTGAAGAAAGATCAATTACTATGGTAACCAGCAGTATACATTTCACTTTGACACTGTTTGCTTCGTAACGCGATGTTTTTTCACACGCGACTTCACTTAGGCTTCATTTCCCATTAAATAGCAGTTAAGCTTGCTTCCCTTGCATTTTGTTTCACACTGTTAATGGAAATCCTTTTAACTTGATCCTTCGTGTTCCTTAACGCTCGCGCGCCGAATGCAATGTTTACTTTCAATTAGCCTAAGTGCTTGGCTTTGTTCTTGGATCCCTCGTGTCGTGTCAAGCTCACGCGCTAGACGAGATGTTTACTTTTAATTTGCCTGAGTGCTTGGCTTTGTTCACGATCGCGAGCTAGATGCGATGTTGAATTTTTTATAATCTAAGTGCTTACTTGTTTACTTTGCATTAGCCTCCTTGCTAATGGCTTTTTTACACGCTTGCTTGCACGCGCTTCGTTTTTTGAACAGTTAAGTGCTTTTTTCCCTCGCCCTAATCGTATTAGGCTTCTGAATTGTTCAAATCTTCACTGTGTTTAGACAAAACGTTTGATTTCAAGTTTAATAGATTAAACCTTCACCAGCTTCGTGTCACTTAACTCTTTTGGCCACAATTTAACAGCAAGTTTAATTATCTTCACCGTTGGCTGTAAATATGAATATTGAAACTCCACAATTATTCATTTCTTCAATTCCACTCGGTAAAATCCATTAAATATACAGCTTCTTTTGCTTGTTGCTTCATGTATAAACAAGCATTGACAAACTCAAGTGAAGATGAAATATTTCTTTTACTCACAGTTCATTAGCAGTACTTCCAATGTCAATCTGCTTTTCCAGGGGTGGAGGTCACTCAATTATCTGCCCCCTGCGCAGTCTTCTCGTCGCCATGAAAATGTAGTAACCACAGGGACAGTGGTTAGTAGTTTAGGTACTTTATTTCTCAAGATGATAAGTACACATCCATAGAGCAACCTCCAGCTTCATCAACTGGCAGCATTCACAGAGTCTCTCAGTGATGTCATTCTAATGACATCACTGAGTTCTACAGCATTGAATAGAAACTCCACACCGTCTGTACTGTAAGACTGTGCCTTGCTGTTTGCTTCATTACCTCTGAATTGAGTCTTAAATCTTCAAGGTGGTTATAGCAAAGATCATAGAAGGCCTTTCTTGTTAGCTCCTGTATGGTAAGAGGATCATGATAATAATTTCCTAGTCCTAGATCTATTAAAAACTTTTTGACATAGGATAACCACCCAGATCTGAAAACATTATCAAGGTTCATACAATCTTGAATAATTTTTTGGGTAAGGAAAGTTTTTTCAGATGACCATATTCGGTACCACAATAAAAGCGGCTGGATTTTTGCCAGGTCAGTAACATATGGTAGGCCTAGTTCTAAATGGCAGGAGTAGTTTGCGGCTGAGGTTGGTAGGGCGAGGAGGTATCTCAAAAAATTATTTTCTATCGTCTGGATGGGAGCCACGGACACGTGGCCCCATACTCCTGCACCATATAAGGCCACTGAAATACATTTGGCTTTATACATTTTTATCATCTCCGTAGGTGCTTTCTTCCCCAGTTTCCTGGAGAAACTCACAAGTGCGGAGGTTGTTCTCGCAAACTGAAGTTTTCTCACTTCAACTGCCGGTTTCCAAGTTAGTTTTTTGTCAAACAAGACACCTAAATAAGGATAACTGTCAGTATTTGCTAAACTTTCCTTGTTCAAGTAGATGGATCTAGTTTTGGTGTTTTTACTAACACCTACCTTCATAACAAAGGTTTTCCCTATGTTGACCTTAAGGTTCAGACTGGCCATAAAAAGAGCATATTTGTTTAAAGCCCTCTGGAGTTCATTTGGGGTGCGAGCAAGGATGACCGCATCGTCCGCATACAGTAATGCCGGAATGCGGCGATTGGCCACCATAGGAAGGTCCTGTGCTCCACTCAACATTTCAGCCTCCAAGCCATTGGTATAGAGGGTGAAGAGGAATGGAGCCAGGACACAACCTTGTCTCACCCCCTTTTCTACCCCAAATGATGCAGTCAGTTCACCACTAGTACCGAATCTTACTCTGGCACTTGCATCCGCGTAAAGTTCCCTTAGAAAAGTGACTGCAGTCTGGTCCATCCCTAGGTCTAGAAGGATGGACCAGAGTTTAGAATGGCTGACGCAGTCAAACGCAGATGACAGGTCGACATAGACCATATAGAGTACTCCGGCCTTGATGTTAACATATTTATCTATCAGGAGAGATAGATTTAGTGCCTGATCTATGGTCCCCAGTCCTTCACGGAACCCGTATTGTAGGTCGGATAGGATGTTATTATCCGCTGCCCACTCCTGCAATCTGTCAAGCATAATCCTACCCATCACTTTCCCCGTAGAATCTAACAGGGAGATGGGGCGGTAGCAGGATACTGAGTTCCTGTCCCCTTTCTTAAAGATCGGGACTAGGATAGATGTTTTCCAGGATTCCGGAATGCCTGTGGAGCATAGTGCGTTGAAGACTCTAGTTAAAAAAGGAATCCAGAGTTCGGTGTAGGTTTTATGAAAGTCTATTGGGACCCCATCGGGCCCCGGGGCCTTCCCTGGTTTGCTTGCATTTAGAGCCCGAGTGACCTGGTCAAGGGTGATAAATATATCAATGGGGAAAGACGAGGAGCCTTGACAATAGGGGACAGTGTTACCGACATCAATTGATAATTGAACTGCCGAAAAGATTCTTGTAAAGTGATCAACCCAGTCCTTTTCATCTATTGCAACCTCAACTCTAGGCAAATCACCGTTATCAGTAAAAAATGGTGCTTTTACTGCTTTCCAAAAAGTGATGTTATTGTTACTGGAACAACTCTCGTGCAAATCATTCCAGAGTTGTTTTTTCAGTTCCATTTTCCTTTCTTTTAACACAGACTTATAGGCCTTCCTCAATGTAGATATTTCAACGGGATTCCTGGCTGTTTTATGCAAAGCAGATTTTAAACTAGAATAGGCCGCTGTGCATGAGTGGTTAAACCAGCCTCTATTATTTTGTTTAGGATTGGCCTTCTTAATCGTTAGGGCCCGTTTTACCTCCTGAGTCACAGTGCCAAAGTTTGCAATGCCCTCTATGTCAGACACGGTCGGGTCAAGGCATTTCGTGATAGACGAATATGCCTTAGTAATCACCGTTTTTGAAATATCAATGGGGTTGACTAAAGCCCATTTTAATGAGTACCCATTTAGTCTGGATAATTCTAGATTATATTGGTCCAGAACACTTGGATTTTTACGGTTAGGCCCATTGAATAGATGTAGAGTAATACTGATAGGGTAATGATCACTTAGTGCAATCTGATGAGTGTGGAAGGTAGTATCCCTCTTTGCAACGCTGTTAGAAAGAAGGATATAGTCAATTGTAGAATTACATCCTCGGCCATGGTAAATCGGGGCCAGTGGAGTATTTGAGTCATGTAAATTATTCGCAATTCCCATATCCAGCTTAAACATAGTTTCATTTAAGGAGCTACCTAGAGTTGAATGTGCAAAATGAGAAATGGGTATGCCTGCCTCATCATCTAAATCACATAAAAATTGATTAGGTGCAACACATATAGAATGGTTAAAGTCACCGCCCCAGATAATAGACACCTCACCGGCTTTATTCTTAATAAAAGATGTTATCAGAATAAAGATGGAATTAATTAATTCCGATGCCACTCGATCGGAGAGGTTATTATAATAGTTAACCAGGAGGAAACAATATCTTTTATTTACTGTTAGGCTAATAAGCTGGAAATTAGGATCAAGTTTTATTGTCCTTATTTCTTCTAACTTAATTAAATTTGAAATATATGTGGTTAGCCCACCCTTAGCCCTACCAGAGTTTGAAGGTTGGGCAGGGGAAAAGTATGTTTTATAGCCATTCAGATGTGTGGCTGTTGTCTGCCATGTCTCCTGTAAACACAGGATATTAAAATTTGCAATAAAACCAGTCCAAACGTCATTTCCTATTCTGGAGCGAAGACCCGCTACGTTCCAGAATAGAACCACTAATTCTGATTTAATTAAATTAGGATCGTGTATAACCTTGGGACATAATAGAGGGATCGTAGATGTTGTCGAAACATCTTTTACTTGGGGGACTGTACTTAATGACAGCGGTAGCGAGATCTTAGTATTTAATGCAGTATGATTTAAAGCAGTATGATTTAATGCAGGAGGACAAGAATCGCTGCCTAATAGACCATTCGTTAAACCACTATCAGGGGTCCGCAGATTGCCCTCCAGAGAGAGTCAATCGACATCCTCTAATCCTTCAAGGGGAAAAAAACGGTTGGAGATAGGAAGGTTAAAGTTAAGAGGCCCTATTTGGGGGTGTGGATACATTCTAGGTATTATTGTATTCCTATAATCCGACTGTGGATAAAAGTAAGTCAGGTCATAGGTTCTTATAGTTGTCTGTCGTTGGGTATGAAACCAGTTGACTATGTGAGAAGTAGCTTTGTAGTCTCTAAAGTTAACAACTATTACGTCACCTGCAATATCCTTTGGGCGCAGGCCGACCCAACCGAGTCTACGAACATGTAAAATTTCACCATTGATGTGAGGCGGTAAGGGCCTATTCTGTCTCAGCCAGTACATTGCTTTATTTTTTAACTCTTGGTAGCCCTCCTTCTTCCCCAGCTCCAGAGTAGGAACTCCTGTCAAAACAACAACATAGGGGACCGCCTCGGGGGGTAGATCTATATGCTGACAGCTGGAACCATCTATTTTACACTGGTCTGTATCAGCAGAAACACTATGTGGGTTAGAGTTAGAACTAGTAGTTTTAGGGGTTACCTTTTTATTACCATAGTCAGGGACAGTATTATTATTTTGATTTTGCAATGAGTTAGTTTGATTTTTTAAGGATGGTAGTATCTTTGTTTTCGGTTGATCTAACTCTACTCGTTTATTATCTGTCACTGTAATTAGGGAAGAGTGAGTAATGGTATTTTGAATTGCCACTGTATTTAAGAGTAGATCTTTTATCTGTTCCGTGTTTTGCGAAACCGATTTCTCAATTAGCCCAAGTTGATTCATCATGCCCTTAGCTCTTTCTAGAAGAGGGAGAAGGAGTGATTTTACAAGTAACTCTATTCGACCCACAATTTCGTTAGTCAATAAATCACAATTTTGGGAGTCTGACTGGATTTCAACGTCGTGTGATTTAATGGGGTCAGTAGAGTAAAAAGTCGTTGTGTTGTTAACCACCTGGTTGCTCTTAGTGTTACCAGATGGATTTAATTTATCAGACTTCTTTGGACCCTTCTTTCTCTTCTTCAAGGGGGGTGGACCTCCACTAGTCGTTTTTGATCCCTTCCTAAACAAGCTCTTAGTGGTAATAGCGCTAGTGGGCTTTAACGGTAATAAGCCAGAAGAGGTATTATTAGAAGAAGGGTTAACATGAGAAGTGGAGGCATACGATGCTAAATGGGTACAGGATTGAGTCTCAGAGTCAATATCTCGTATAGACAGAGAAGAAGATCCTGAAGGAGATTGCGTATTACTTATTAAACGCGGTAAAGGCAGTGCATGAACCGGGGAGGCAACCATCTGAATGGTACCAAGCGAAGAACGTTTAACATGTAAATGTTCAGCCGATAGTCGCCGCTCCACCAGGGCAATCTCGTTCTCAAGGACTGAGGCGGCTCTTGTGATGAAATTGTCCAAAGTGCCTCGAACTGTTCCTCCCACCAAAGAAGATCTGCCCTTAGAAGGGCGTGATGTCATGATTACAATGAGATGGTATTGCTATACGCACTTATGAAAGCTCGAGATGAAATAATAAAGCAATAAAGCAATGTCCAGGTCATAGGCAGGGTGCAATCACGCAGGATAATATATATAATAGTCACAAGCAATAAGCACTGAGTTGATAACAATACCTCTCAAGCGGCAGCAAGGTGTTTAGGGAGTGGGCCCAGCCCAGCCTCCTCCAGCCCCGGACGGCCACAGACGGCCCGCCCTTGTCCCGGGCTTCTCCCGGCTCTGCCCGCGCGCGTCCCGCAACGCGGGGGCTCTGTTCGATTTTATGCGCCTCCGTGCGCAGTGGTGATGGCAGCGGACTTCCGCCGCTAAAGCTTCTGGGTAGTGTAGTCCTGCGCACAGCGGCCACAGAGGACTGTGTCTGCGGCGGCGGCAGGAAACGTGGAGGATCAATCTCAGCACCAGGGTCAGGTAGGAATATGCACACTGTCCGTGACGCTCAGCCCAGGGTTGTTCTGACTCGCCCGCTCTGCCGGGGCTCTGTTCGATTTTATGCGCCTCCGTGCGCAGTGGTGATGGGAGCGGACTTCCGCCGCTAAAGCTTCTGGGTAGTGTAGTCCTGCGCACAGCGGCCACAGAGGACTGTGTCTGCGGCGGCGGCAGGAAACGTGGAGGATCAATCTCAGCACCAGGGTCAGGTAGGAATATGCACACTGTCCGTGACGCTCAGCCCAGGGTTGTTCTGACTCGCCCGCTCTGCCGGGGCTCTGTTCGATTTTATGCGCCTCTGTGCGCAGTGGTGATGGGAGCGGACTTCCGCCGCTAAAGCTTCTGGGTAGTGTAGTCCTGCGCACAGCGGCCACAGAGGACTGTGTCTGCGGCGGCGGCAGGAAACGTGGAGGATCAATCTCAGCACCAGGGTCAGGTAGGAATATGCACACTGTCCGTGACGCTCAGCCCAGGGTTGTTCTGACTCGTCCGCTCTGCCGGGGCTCTGTTCGATATTATGCGCCTCCGTGCGCAGTGGTGATGGGAGCGGACTTCCGCCGCTAAACCTTCTGGGTAGTGTAGTCCTGCGCACAGCGGCCACAGAGGACTGTGTCTGCGGCAGGAAACGTGGAGGATCAATCTCAGCACCAGGGTCAGATAGGAATATGCACACTGTCCGTGACGCTCAGCCCAGGGTTGTTCTGACTCGCCCGCTCTGCCGGGGCTCTGTTCGATTTTATGCGCCTCCGTGCGCAGTGGTGATGGGAGCTGACTTCCGCCGCTAAAGCTTCTGGGTAGTGTAGTCCTGCGCACAGCGGCCACAGAGGACTGTGTCTGCGGCGGCTGCAGGAAACGTGGAGGATCAATCTCAGCACCAGGGTCAGGTAGGAATATGCACACTGTCCGTGACGCTCAGCCCAGGGTTGTTCTGACTCGCCCGCTCTGCCGGGGCTCTCTTCGATTTTTTTTGATAAACAAGTTTTTATTGTTTTGTGCAACAAAAAACAGTGAGCCTTTCAGACCAACAATATACAGTAGTCCCATCTGGGAATCATTCCCCCTCTCAGCCCCCCCCCCCCGGACCACCCCCCCCCCGCCCCCACCCCGCTCCACCAGATCACACTACATTTCCTAACCATTTCCCCCACACCCTACGATATTTTTTGTGGCAGCCCCGAGCTTGGTAAAGAGTCCGCTCTTGCGCCGCACACCAGTCCACTCCCGCGCTCCACCTGGTCAGACTGGGCGGCTGCGGCTGTTTCCAGGCTGCCGCAATGTCCCGCTTTGCCACCATTAGCGCTGTCATAAGGAACAATTTTTCAGCGCGGGTGCCGTCCAGGCCATCAGTGATACCCAATAGGATATGTTTAGGGTCGTGTGGCACCTCCCACCCCAGGACATCCGTCAAGTCAGTTTCAATGCTACGCCAGTACCCCTCCAGTTCCGGGCATGACCATACCATATGGATGAAGTCGGCCTGGTCAAAGCCACAGCGAGGGCAGGCTGCGTCGGTGGAAAGACCCGCACGGCGCATGCGCGCTGGTGTAAGGTACGCCGTATGCAGATAATAGATTTGGATGAGCCTCAGCTTGGCGGAGGCCGTCACCAGCCTGGGGGCCATAAGGGCGTCCCGCCAGTCGATCTCGTCCAAGGGACCCACCCATTCCTCCCATCGCTCCCTCAGACCCTCCCGGGGCACAGGGGTATTGTTAACAAGGGAACGATATATTCTGGATATGCCTCCCTTCCCTAGGTTACCCATCAGAACCTGAGCTTCTGGGGGGCTATGGTCCGGCAGCCGGATGTCCAGCGGGGTGTGTGCCCGTATGGCGTGTCGCAATTGGAGGTATCTATAGAATTGGGACGAGTGGAGAGAAAAGCGCGCCTGCAGTTCTAAGTATGAGCACATGCGCCCCCCCCGCCACACGTCCCCCAGCTGGGAGATACCTAGCAAATCCCATGGTCCGAAGCCCTCCAGCCCCACAACCTCCCGCAACCATGTCCCATGCCAGAGAGGGGTGGCGCGCGTCAATGTCCTGGTCCATCCGGTGTGGCGGAGCGCAGCCCGCCAAGCCAGGAAAACCGCCCTAGTGATGTCGGGGCAGGAGGTGGGAACCGGGGCGCCGTACATGCGGTCCTGAACGCTGGAGAGACCCAGGGCTTCCAGCTCCACCCTGTAGGCCGGATCGGACCATCCCCCCCCAAACCAGTCGTGGATGACCAGAAGCCGGGTGGCCAGGTAATAAAGGTAGAGGTTGGTCATACCAAGCCCCCCATCAAAGGTGGGGAGGCGGCAGATCGGCAAGGCCAGCCTCGGCCTTCCACCACCCCAGAGGAACCTGGTGGCCATCCCGTCCAACTCGCGAAACCACGACCTCGGAAAGGACACCGGGGTGTTCTGCAATACATACAGAAACCGAGGGAGGATCATCATTTTGTAGAGCGCCACGCGCCCCAGGGGGTTCAGCGGGAGCGAGTGCCACCGAGTGAGGTCTGCTTTGGCTTTTTTGACTAAAGGGGCCACGTTGAGTGCCCAGCTCAATTCCGGGAGGAGGGAGACCCAGATGCCCAGGTATTTGAAGGACAGTCGGCGGAGGGGAATCGTGGTCTGCCAATCGAAGCATTCGCGGGAGGGATGAAGAGGCACGAGGACCGACTTGTGCGAGTTGAGGCGGAGGCCAGAGGCGCGGGCAAAGCGGCTCAAAATGCGGAGAGCCCGAGGACCCGAGCGCGCTGGGTCACCAAGGTACAGCAGGACATCGTCCGCATAGAGGGCGATCCTGTCCTCCTCGAGGCCCGGCCACTCCCATCCCCGAATGAGAGGATCCGCTCTGATTAGGGCGGCAAGGGGCTCCATTGCGAGCGCGAAAAGGAGGGGTGAGAGCGGGCACCCCTGCCGCGTGCCCCGGCCGATCCGGAACGCTCGCTCTCTTCGATTTTATGCGCCTCCGTGCGCAGTGGTGATGGGAGCGGACTTCCGCCGCTAAAGCTTCTGGGTAGTGTAGTCCTGCGCACAGCGGCCACAGAGGACTGTGTCTGCGGCGGCGGCAGGAAACGTGGAGGATCAATCTCAGCACCAGGGTCAGGTAGGAATATGCACACTGTCCGTGACGCTCAGCCCAGGGTTGTTCTGACTCGCCCGCTCTGCCGGGGCTCTGTTCGATTTTATGCGCCTCCGTGCGCAGTGGTGATGGGAGCGACTTCCGCCGCTAAAGCTTCTGGGTAGTGTAGTCCTGCGCACAGCGGCCACAGAGGACTGTGTCTGCGGCGGCGGCAGGAAACTTGGAGGATCAATCTCAGCACCAGGGTCAGGTAGGAATATGCACACTGTCCGTGACGCTCAGCCCAGGGTTGTTCTGACTCGCCCGCTCTGCCGGGGCTCTGTTCGATTTTATGCGCCTCCGTGCGCAGTGGTGATGGGAGCGGACTTCCGCCGCTAAAGCTTCTGGGTAGTGTAGTCCTGCGCACAGCGGCCACAGAGGACTGTGTCTGCGGCGGCGGCAGGAAACGTGGAGGATCAATCTCAGCACCAGGGTCAGGTAGGAATATGCACAATGTCCATGACGCTCAGCCCAGGGTTGTTCTGACTCGCCCGCTCTGCCGGGGCTCTGTTCGATTTTATGCGTCTCCGTGCGCAGTGGTGATGGGAGCGGACTTCCGCCGCTAAAGCTTCTGGGTAGTGTAGTCCTGCGCACAGCGGCCACAGAGGACTGTGTCTGCGGCGGCGGCAGGAAACGTGGAGGATCAATCTCAGCACCAGGGTCAGATAGGAATATGCACACTGTCCGTGACGCTCAGCCCAGGGTTGTTCTGACTCGCCCGCTCTGCCGGGGCTCTGTTCGATTTTATGCGCATCCGTGCGCAGTGGTGATGGGAGCTGACTTCCGCCGCTAAAGCTTCTGGGTAGTGTAGTCCTGCGCACAGCGGCCACAGAGGACTGTGTCTGCGGCGGCTGCAGGAAACGTGGAGGATCAATCTCAGCACCAGGGTCAGGTAGGAATATGCACACTGTCCGTGACGCTCAGCCCAGGGTTGTTCTGACTCGCCCGCTCTGCCGGGGCTCTGTTCGATTTTATGCGCCTCCGTGCGCAGTGGTGATGGGAGCGGACTTCCGCCGCTAAAGCTTCTGGGTAGTGTAGTCCTGCGCACAGCGGCCACAGAGGACTGTGTCTGCGGCGGCGGCAGGAAACGTGGAGGATCAATCTCAGCACCAGGGTCAGGTAGGAATATGCACACTGTCCGTGACGCTCAGCCCAGGGTTGTTCTGACTCGCCCGCTCTGCCGGGGCTCTGTTCGATTTTATGCGCCTCCGTGCGCAGTGGTGATGGGAGCGACTTCCGCCGCTAAAGCTTCTGGGTAGTGTAGTCCTGCGCACAGCGGCCACAGAGGACTGTGTCTGCGGCGGCGGCAGGAAACGTGGAGGATCAATCTCAGCACCAGGGTCAGGTAGGAATATGCACACTGTCCGTGACGCTCAGCCCAGGGTTGTTCTGACTCGCCCGCTCTGCCGGGGCTCTGTTCGATTTTATGCGCCTCCGTGCGCAGTGGTGATGGGAGCGGACTTCCGCCGCTAAAGCTTCTGGGTAGTGTAGTCCTGCGCACAGCGGCCACAGAGGACTGTGTCTGCGGCGGCGGCAGGAAACGTGGAGGATCAATCTCAGCACCAGGGTCAGGTAGGAATATGCACACTGTCCATGACGCTCAGCCCAGGGTTGTTCTGACTCGCCCGCTCTGCCGGGGCTCTGTTCGATTTTATGCGTCTCCGTGCGCAGTGGTGATGGGAGCGGACTTCCGCCGCTAAAGCTTCTGGGTAGTGTAGTCCTGCGCACAGCGGCCACAGAGGACTGTGTCTGCGGCGGCGGCAGGAAACGTGGAGGATCAATCTCAGCACCAGGGTCAGGTAGGAATATGCACACCATCCGTGACGCTCAGCCCAGGGTTGTTCTGACTCGCTTTCATGTGTCACGTCCATAACCACAACACCTGCCAGCCACAGTGGTTTGCTTTTCTCAAATGCATATATGTTTGTGCACATGGGTCTGAGGGGGCCTTGGGTTGGGGGTTTGGAACTGGTTTATGTCTATCACGTTGACCAACGCACCTCTATCTATGAGTGCCTGAACAGCCATTCCACCTATCGACACAGGAAAGTCCGCAAGTTCTTGTGGGGATGCAACCTCACAATTAAAACTGATCACAAGCCATTGAGGGAGATTTTTGAAAGGAAAGGTCTAGGCAACATATCCTCTAGGATATGGAAATGGGTGGTGGCTCTCCAAGAGTTTGAGTTTTGTGTAGTGTATGTTCCAGGTGTGAAGAATAACCTAGCTGATTGTTGATCACGCTTGATTGATAAAAGACACACTAAGAACAAGGAGCAAGAAGAAGAGTTAAGTGACTTTGATGACTATGCTGTCTGTATTGTCAATGAGAGCATAATTAAGGAGGATTAATGGGTAAGTGAGCTTGGAAAGGATGCAACACTACAAGCTGTGTTGTGTGGCATTGAAAGGGTTTGTAGCAAATATGCCAAAGTGGATGAAGCACTGAGCATTTTTGGGGGGGTAAAAGATGATTTGGCATGCCAGAACGGTTTCTTGGTGAGGGGCTCCAGATTGATTCCTCCAAATAACTTGAGGATGCAACTAGTTGACTTCACCCATGAAGGTCATCCGGGCATTTCCAAAACCAAGAAAAAATACTTAGGCAAAAATACTGGTGGCCTGGGATGGACATGTGTGTTGAGAAAAGTGTGCGAGAATGTGTAGAGTGAGGTAAAAGCTATAAAGTCTTGAAACCCAGAGTTCAACCCATGATGTTAAGGCAACTTCCAAAGAGGCTTGGGAGGAGGTAGTTATTGACATCCTGGGCCCTATCAAACACACCAGTGTGGAGAAGTATGCTATTGTGCTCCTGGATGTGTATTCTAGGCGGCCTGAGGTCAAAATTAACAACTCAGTGGAAACCAGAGATGTTATACGATTCCTGGATGGTGTTTTTGAAAAGGAAGGTTTTCCCTCAACCTTGTTATCAGACAATGGGGTTCAATTTACATCGAGGGAAATTAACACATTTTTGGATGACAGTGGTATTAGTCACAAAAAGTCTGCACTTTATCACCCAGAAACAAACAGAATAGTTGAGCGGTTTAACAGGGTGCTCAAGGAAACCATGCAGAGGGCTTTATCTAATCAAAAGTGTTGGTACACTGAAGTTCAAAACAAGGTGAAGGGTTACAGATTTTCTTCTCATTCAATGATGGGGAGAACCCCATTTGAGTTGTTTTGCAAGAGGAACGCTTGTATCATGTTGTGTCTGTGAGAAGGTGGCCTGATATATGCTGCCCACTAGGCACCTTGTATCAGTCCAAACAACCCCTTATGGTGATAGGTTAAAGACAACCTTATGTGAAAGCTATCCTAGTGGTAGCTATGGAGAGCAGCCTTCAGGCTAAGTCTTGAAGGAATGTAAAGCAGCTTGTTTTACCAGTCTATCATCTCTTGAATGATCAAATGAAAAGACAACCACACCAGGTATATATTCAAAATATATGTATTTAAGATAAGTCACACCCCTTTAGTCTCTTCATGAGACTGGAGTTCGAAGTTCTTCAGTTACAAGTGTTTAAGCCTCAGTAAAAGCACAAATACACGTTTGGGCCCTAGGGGCGTACCAAACCATATACTAAAATAGTGGTATAAGAACCACGACTGAGATAGGCAAGGTGCCTGTCACCTCTAGAATCGCTGGGACCCCAAGGAACCACCCGAGGTATGGACGTCGGGGACCCACGGGAGCCGTATGCAGTGTGGAAACACAACCGCAGGTTCCTATTACTTTCTATGGGGAATGGAATTTTAAAGATTGGGGACACTTCAAATCGAACTAGGACAAAACCCTTTTGGACTTAGACAGTTATAGGGCTAGCACCCTCGAGAGTACCGGAGTACCTGAGTTACCTCACCCAGGGAAGCCGGGTGCATAGGTGTCTTTTGGTGTCGGGTCGCGGCGTCGATTCCAATGGAAGCCTGCAAAGAACTGCTGCTGCCGAGGAGAGGAGAAGTGTCCAGAGAGATCCAAGCCTGGATCTAGGATGTAAGGAACCTGAAAGCAGAGGGGATAGAGTCTGGGTCACTAGCCAGTGACCTAGGGCAGGATGGACCAATGCCCACAGATGTCGGGCGCTTCAGGTGAGTTGATGGGTGTCTTGACTCTTCAGCCACGAGGTCCAGGAGGTGTCGACGAAGTCTATGATCCGGATTTAAGCTGTTCCATAAAGTCTGTCGAGTGCTGCGGTATCGGCGACCAGAAAGGACCCAACAAGCCTTGGCAACGGCAAGTCTCAGGAAATCAGAGAAAGGACTGCGGTGCAGACCAGCAAGGTCTGATGAACTCACCCAGTGAGGGTAAGTAAGCACAAATCTGGAGCAACCAGAAAAGTACCAATAGAAGTAGAGTTGCCTTTGTGGGGACCTGCTAGCCAACGGGCTAGTGATCGCGAAGGAGCCTTGAGCAATTGCACTTGGAGCTGGCCCACGGGTCACTCGTGGAGTGGAGGCCAACAATATTCAGTGCAGAAGGTGCACAAGGCTGGGTCTACTCGGAGCCCAAAGCACAACTTCGAGGATGACCAGGAAGGTGTTGTTGGTGCAAAAGTTTACGGTGTCCAGGGGTCACAGTTCCACGCTACCCATGATAGCCACGGGCCTCAGCTTTGCTGTGGACTCAGGGTAGCCTCGGTGAAGTCTGGTAATCTACCTCTGGTGATGCAGAGACTTCGGCGCTCGGCGGAAGCTTCAGCAATGCAGACCGATCAGTTGCTTCTTTGGTGCCTGCCAAGCAGGGGAGTCACTCCTTGACCCCAAGAGAGATTTCTTCCATCTTCTAGTCGTGATAGAAAGTCGAAGGTCCAGGATATATGTTTCAGAGGTTTGTCCAGGGTAATCTAAAGTCCTAGGGACTGGGTTCCTATACTTATACTAAGTTTAGGGGATGGTCTACCTCTAAGGCTCCACCTATGGGTGGGCCTAGGGTGGGGGTGGTTACACCCCTTCCCCTTTGTCCAGTTTTGCGCCAGAGCAGGGGCTGAGTGCCCCTGCAACCAGTTTGAACTGGGCTATGCGCAGGGACACCTTGTGTGCCCCAGGCAGTGTCTCAAAAGCATTCACTGAATGCACCCACCCTGCCCCAATACACATCTGTCTGTCTGGGGAGGTGGTTACACCTCCCTGTGACAGGAAACCTATTGTCCAGGCCTCCCCTGCTAGAGTTTCGGTCAGCAGCAGGATGCCAGACCCGTGTCTGTGGCAGTGGCATCCATTTTGTGATGCCAGGGCTTTGAAAGGATTTAACCGGGTTAAGTCAGTGTGAACATGTCTCTCCCTCTAGAAGGGTGGAATGCTACCCCCGCCGCCAGGACTGGCAGGGGGGTAGTAGTCCAAAGCATTAGACACCAAACACGACATGTTTTGATGCAGCCATTCCAAAGTTGGCATTTACCGCGAGGTTATAATGCACTTAAGAGTATATGGTATGGCTGTATCACAGAACAGGCATAAGGAAGTGTTTCCGAATGCTGCAGATGGGCTCAGCTCATGCTTGGGCACCCTCTCACATAAAACCAAGCACTCTGCCTTCAGGATTGTCAAGGCCTGCTATAGGAGTGGCTTATAGGTTTACATGTGTCTGTATAAGGTAGTGATATAGGTAGCCTATATCACAGTAAGGGGTGCAAGCAAGACTGTGGTGTCATTTTGGAGTGCTTCTCAGGGGTGGCATAATATATGCTGCAGCCCCTGGTAGGGCTCTGAGGTACCTATGCCCTAGGTACATAGTACACCATATACTAGGGGCTTATAAGGCACTCCAGAATCCAATTAGATATGTACCTAATGTACATGGAAACCATGTTAGAGAGGAAGCAGCTAGGCTGTGGTCCTGATTAGCAGGGCCACAGCCAGACTAAAGTCAAAAAACAGTGAAACACCAGCAAAAAGTGGGGGTACCCATGTGAAGCAGATCCTACTCTCCTACAGTGTCCCTCTTGGACTATTAAGAAATCACATGGTTTGGGGCATGGAAATGGGGACAAAGAAAGAATTGAAAAAGAAGTGAAGAAAACGTGTATGAATAAAAGGAGGTTTGATATGAGAAAAGCTGTGAAGGAAACGGTTGTGAGAGTGGGGGATACGGTCAAAATCCGTAATCCTTGCGAGGGTTCCACCTCTCAAAGTTGGAAGTGCTTGAAAGTCATTAAAGTCTTTAAGAATGCCATTAGGATGGAAGACCACAGAGTGTGGAATCTAAACAGGGTTGCCAAGTTTTCTGATGTTCTTCCAAATGTTTGTAAAGAAGGGAGTATGAACATCTGAAAGGGGTCTAGGTGTGGAGTGTGAGAGTGGGAATAGTGGTGTGAGGTGACGTGTCAATCCGAAGTATTTAGATGATTGTGTCTTGGATTAAGAAACCTTGTATTATAGTTTTTGTACCTGAGAGTTTTAACTTCGTTCCACTGTTGTTATTGGGAGGGGGATGTGTGGTATCCTGTGCTTTTGCATTAAGCTAGTGTAAGTGTTTATCCCTTTATGCCATTGTAAGAACACTTGGTCTACGTCATCTATGTCATGCTACTCTGTGGCTCCCAGGCTTCTTGCCTGGAATGTATTGATTCAAAAGGGCAGAGCTGTTGTACTGGAGCTAGGTCTAAAGCTGAGACTAGACTTTCACTCTTACTTCATGTCGGAACAGTCTTTACACCATGCGGTGTGCCTTTTAAAGAAACTCAGCATCTGCTCTCAGGCTCACGCAATGACCACACAACAATGCCACCCCTGCCCTGGGGTGTACGGGGTCAAGAGGTCGGACCATCACCATCTTGTCCTATACTCCGATGCCAGATGGCAGCAGCAATGAAATGAAAAACATCCTTCCACAGCCTGCGCTGACTGGACCCTCCTCCCAGGCATCATGATAGTTAGACTTCAGAATAGTGAGACGGGGTCTGCCCTGTACACATGGGGACTTGACTGACCTGAGTGGCGGAAGGTCAGGGTGCGGAATGGGGTTTGGGGGGGGGGGGCGGCCGACCAACGGGAGGCCTGCCACCCCCGGGGAGTTTTGGGCCGAGGGGGCAGCCGTAGGCACGTACGGCGTGCCTTGGGCTCCTTTTTGGCTCGTTGGGCTGGGGTTGGGCGGTTTTTGGGCGGGAGGGTTTAAAACCGGCTTTTTCGTGTCGCGAGCCACCATTTCGGTGGCCGTGACACGACAGCAGGTGTGAGGGAGGCGGGCAGTGGTGTCGGTTTTTTCCCACCCTCCCTCCCCATAAATTTTTGTTTTTTCATTCCGTGTGGGGGGCCTTTTTGGTGGGGGACTTTGGAAGGCGTGGTGGAGTTGTTTGCGGTTGGCTTTTGAGGGAACAGGTGCATCCAGGGGAACACGTGTAAGGGGTTGTCGCTGGAACAGGTGCGGGTGTGAGGATAGTTGCTGTGGGGGCGTTTTTTCCTAGTTGATTCGGTATAAGGTTGGATGGTTACAGTTATGAGAATAATATAAGAAGTTATTTAGTTAGGTAGGTGTAGAGATGTTAGGAATGGCCAGTTGTCTATAATGGTTGCAGGGGGGGGGGGGAAACAGGTTAGGGGAGGGGGTGGGGGGAAGGTAGGAAGACTTTACTTAGTGAGGTTTAGTTTTGTACGGCACAGGCCAAGGGAATGCTGATGTAAGGTGCACCTGTTTCCAATAAAGCAGCCTTTTTCACACCAAGAAATGTGTCATGGTATGTGCTGCCCCCAGTTTAGGCCCAAGATGAAACTGTGTGATTGTCGGCGCCCATTCATGATTCTCTGAGTCTGGCAGCATTCAGAGTGAAAAGCTGCAAAAAGCAGGAAAGGTAAATGACACTGAGGGAGGGGTAAAAACAGCAACAGCCAGAGAAGGTGCCACCCTCAGAAACGAATTTGTCTACTGGCACAGACGGAAATACTGCAGGTGACATGAGAGAGCCTGAGCGGGGTCTCAGCTGCTGAATACAGTCAGCTGAGCCCAGAGCCCACCGCGGCACGAGACGGAAGCAGTTCTGAGTTGTAGGCTGCTCAAATTAAATTATATATTATTAATGGTCCTTAATCTCTCAACATGTCAGGCAATATTTCATTTATTAATACAGACCTGAGTGGCCAATAGGAGTCTAGCAGCACCATGATCTGCACACAGCACTCGGATGCTGGGCTGCTGTGAAAGTCGCGGTCACTCCCTGCTTTTCCCTCACAGTGCGCAGGTGGTCAAGATACTAAAATGTGTCATTAATTCATTTTAATGCACTGATGCAGACCACCACATTTAAAATGTGTTAGTCTAATGCCTGATGTGGGGTACTTTGCAGGGCTGTAATTTATTTGCAGCCCAAATGACGGACAGCAGAGACTCATGGGAAGAAACAAGCAGCGGAGCATCTGCATCACGTGACACAGCACGTATTCCACCTGGTCCCATGGCTTCTAGCTTTCTAATTTTACCAGAACTTGTCTGCCTTTGGCCTTGTGTTTGGTTTGGTTGGTGGCTAGAGGTCAGGTCCCAGTCAGTGCAGGCTACGGCTGGATGTTTCATATCAATGTCCTGCCTGTCCGGGCACCCAGGAATTGCTGCTGCCGCCCAGTGCCAGAGAGATTAATTACAGGACAAGAGAATGTGTTCAAGCTCCTGGCCTACACGCCTGCCCAGTCCTGTGTCATCATGACCGTCCCTGAGGGTTGTGTCCGGTCACTGGCCGGCATGAGTCCGAGAGCAGGTGCTCTGTGCTGAGGGGCTTTAAATGGCACAATCACAGCTCTCAAGCCGAAGCAGCGCAACGCACCTCATAAGGTCCTTGCTCTCACCGTCATATGGCTATTCCGACTTGTGAGAATTTCCAGCACTTGCCTGCAGTCAGGGAGCGTGACAGACACTCCAGCAACCCAGGCATCGGCAGCAGATTGACCTTATGTTACCAGTTGCACCACCCACTGACTCAGAGACAGACTTGGTCTATGTCTATGTCTATGTGTGGATACTTGTAGAGCACACTGCTACTCCAAGGAGTGTCCTGGCGCTAAAGCTGAGTGGTAGCAGCGTGGAAGAAGGGTTAAGGGCAAGAGAAGAGCCAGGTTTTCCGTTTTTTTCGAAACAGGGGTGTGGATTTAATGTTTCTCAGTTGGAGGGGCATTTTGTTCCAGTGGAAGGGTCCAAGGTAGGAGAGAGCCTTACCTCCCGACCTAGTCTTTGTAAAGCAAGCAGCAAATTAGAGGAGCGAAGATTTCTACTTGGGGTATAGAAAGAAATCCTACGTTTGAGGTAACCTGGTCCTGCCGCATATAGGGCTTTCTGTGTAACAAGCAGAGTCTTAAAGATTATTCTTTTCCTTACAGGGAGCCAATGAAGGCTCCGCAGAAGGTAGAACATATGCGCATTTCGAGGGAGCTCAAAGATGGTACGGGCTGCTGCATTCTGAACAAGCTGAAGCCTGTCTAGCAAATAGCTAGGCATGTCAAGATAGAAACCATTCCCGTAGTCCAGCCTGGATATGATCAGAGCTTGAATCACCTGTTGTCTGGCAGCTCTGGACAGAAAGAACAAAAATGTCAGCAGAAGACGCTGCAGAGCAAAACAGATGCCTACTACTGCATTAAATGTGTGTGATAAAATAGACCCTGCTGTGTTGATTATAAATGTTTGTGTTAAGGTTGGAGTTTTCATCTACTGGCAGTTGACTCACCATGATTTACTAGCACAAAGGGTTATTATTCTGCTGTAAAGTAAGAACGAGCACTAAGTAGCATAGTCCATGCTGCATATTTGCAAACTGTACTTTATGAGGTTGGATATCTGTGAGTTACTTTCTCACAGAGATTTTTTTTAGATCAAGCTTTCGAGACCCCTTGTATATATTTTAGTATATACTTCTTTTTGGGTCAAGCTTTCGAGATCTCTTTTAAATATTTTAGCGTATACTATTTTGTGGGTGTACTGCTTTTCATTGGTTTGTTTCAGTGTCCTTAAAAATCCTTGCTTGCCAGTGGTCAATAGTTTCTATTTGTCCCTGTTAGAAATGGGATTTCTGGTTGGCTAGGGCTTGCGCCTAAGCCAGGCAGAAACCACTACTTTAGTCAGGGCAAGGGAGTTACACGCTGAAGATAACCCCTGCTCACCCCCTTGGTAGCTTGGCACGAGCCGACAGGCTTATCCCAGAGGCAATGTGTAAAGCGTTTGTGCAATAAACACACACAGCAGCAACACACTAGGCACACCGCAAAAGGAACTCCTCACAAGGTTATATAAAAAATAGCCTTTGTATTATCATAAACACATTAGAAACATAATCACACATTTACACTGTGCCAACTGGCACCAGGCAATATTCACAGGGGATTATATACAGGGCCAGGCCAATCGGGCCACGGTCAGAACCATCAAAATGCAGGTAGTAAGTATAAGACACAACAAGTAATTACTGGTACAATAATGACCTCAGCATTATCACAATAGGCGTAAAACACATTATGCACCAACCTCCTATGCATAAACATATTATGCAATAAACCACATTAGTCATAGGTATCACCAGAATAAACACATTATGCAATAACCTCACACGCCTAAACCTTAGATTAGGGAATAACCTACTTAACATAAACATCAGAGGCATAAATCAGGGTGCATAAATCACATTTCCTAGGCACCAAATAAATCACATTAGGGCCTGGCGCCCTATCAACCCAACACTTTCCCACAGGCCAACTGGACTTCTCAGAGGGCTCAAATGCCCTACGTCCATAATGTCAGGGCGTGCTGCCAATGCAGCAGGATCCAAATGCGCAATTGCGCTGGCACCACAAACTCTGGCTGACTCCTAACTTTAGGACTCCTAAAGTTAGGAGTCCTATCTTTACTACTCCTAAACTGAGAAAAATCCATATTTTAAGACTTTCGGTATTCACAGAAGGCATTTAGGAGTTCTAAAGTTAGGAGTCCTAACTTTACTACTCCTAAACTGAGAAAAATCCTAACTTTAAGACTTTCGGTATTCACAGAAGGCATTTAGGAGTCCTAAAGTTAGGACTCCTTACTTCTGTGAATACCGAAATGAGTAAGTGCCTTCTGTGAATACCGAAATGAGTAAGTGCCTTCTGTGAATACCAAAATGGTAGTAAGTTTAGGATTTTGCCTTAAGTTAGTTCTGTGAATCGGGCCCTTAGAGTTTCTCTTTGCTCGAATGGGTGCAATTTCTGATATTTATGTTTCCCTCGTCTTCATTGCTTAATTTTGCTCGTGAGAAAGTGTCACTTATAGTCATTGTAATGTCACTCATAATTACACTGAAATTATAAAAATGTCACACATAGCAATCTGAAACCTTGGCAGCGTTGGTGTCAGAAGACCGCGGCTTCTGCTGCGCTGCAGTGCTTCGACTCTGCAGCCTCTCCTTCCTTCCAGCGATCGGCTTCCACTTCCCGTATGGAGTCATGTCAAATGCTGTACAACACAGGAAATATCACTTGCGACCTGAAAAACTGCATTGGAACCAGTCCTTGCAGATGTCGCACTTGATCATGAAGCGGCTGACATTGTAGGGCTGCCGGCACACATAGTACAACCAATTCCATTCATTTCAGCTTGGTCTCATACTCAGCACATTGATTTCTGTCACAGTTACTATCAGGCAATACTTGTGCGACCCTAGGTCTTTATGAACATCTGCCTTCTCTACAGACTTTGCTAAATTGGCCACTACGTCCAAAGTTGTGACAATCTCTTCCCAGGGCAAGGCATTTTTACATGAGGCCATGTATGAAAAACATCCACATTGGAACTAACAAGGCTTATTGCTGTTCTTCCTTTGTTTACTTATCTACCTCTTATTGGAATTGCGGATCACACTGCACACTTCATTGGCCATGCTGGTAGGCCGCTCTTCATTGACCTGTGCCCAGGAGACCGACTGCTTAAATGCCTTTTCTGAGTTGATTACTCCTTCAAGGGTGGGATCTGCTATGCTCCACAATGTTTTTGTATTAGCTTGCTGTTAGAATTGACCATCAGTTGGTCACAAATCGTTTCATCTGTAGATATTCCAAAATTGCAAATGGTAGCTAACCCCCTTCACGCTCTAATAAAACCATCAAATGACTACCCTTCTTTATGCCTCACTGTGTAGAAGTGGTAACTTTCCAGGGTTATACTCATGGTGAATTTGAATCTTTTTCAAGCCTCATTATTGATTCCTCAAAGTCATGATGATCCTCCTCATCCTAAGGAGCCTCCACCTTTGGTATTGTGTGAAACATGTCTTGCACTTCAGATCATACAGACATCTTGTCATCCTTAATGGCCACTAAATATGTTTGGAATTCTTCTTCTTTCCATTATTTCCAGGCGACAGGGGCATCACCTTTATTTTGTAGAAACTGAAGGTAGGAATAGAGATAATCAAACAAGGAAAATATACTTAATGCAACAGTCACGAACATGAGAGGAAATATCTGCGATGAACGTATGGGTGTATATAGTATACTAAAAAAAATCTAATAATTCCCATAGAGATAGCTGTGATGGTGAGTTAGAGTCAGTATAAGGAAACAACAAGTCGATGTAGCAAGTACGGAGAGACATGCAGTACAATCATCTCAGTATCTAGTGGTGGCTGGCAGGGCCGGCTTTAGGGCAGTGCGACTGGTGCAGCCGCACTGGGCGCTGACCTGTGAAGGGGGGCGCTGACCAGCGGGGGTCTGCTGTGTTTAGCAATAACTTATGATTGGAGAGATGAGGGGCACTTTTGCCCCGTGGTAGTGAGAGAATCCAAAGAGGAAGTCATGGAGGTGGGGGCTCCAAAAATTATTGTCGCACCGGGTGCCGCCAAAGCTAAAGCCGGCCCTGGTGGCTGACAAAGTTTGAAACTGGTGGGCTTGTTGCCAATCCTAAATTTGCATCTGTGAGTCTGACAGTCCCTAACAAGATTTGGAGCGGCAGACTAGGTTCTCTACTGAGAAATCATTTAAGAAATGTGATGCATGGTGCATTTTGCAGCACTGTGTCTTTAATAAATTGACCAAATAGAAATACTTTTACAGACATTTCTAAAGGAAGACTTAACATATTTCAGAACATTCCTGGTATGCTAAGTGAGCATTAGCTCTTCAGTAGTTTATGCACCTGAAAAGATAGCTAAGACCTCCCTCACCCCTGGATCGTTGGTCATTTCTCCATCTTTCTGAGTGTCTCTTCCTCTTTCTGTTTCTCTTTCTCTCTCAGTCCCTCCCTCTTTTTCTTTGCCTGTATCTCTAATTATTACCCTGTCACTCCCTCTTTCTGCCTCTCCCCCTCTGCCAATCTGTTCCTCTTACTTCGCCTGTCTTTCTAACTTGTGATGCTTGACTCACACTTTTGTTCTCTTTCTCTCCATCTTTCTAACTGTTTTCCCTCTCTCTGCCCATGTACCTCAATCCAGATCTATATACTATTCCATCAGAAGAAACATATATAAACATAAACACAGCTGCTTGACTCGTCCTCGGCACCCCCTGGAAGAAACACATCAGCCAACACCTATGAAGACTCCACTGGACTCCATGGAGAAAAGAATCACCTTCAAAATCCTCACCCATGCCTACAAATGTCTACACAACACCACAACCTCGCACTGGCCGAAACCCCGCGCATCCAAGAGCCAGAGCAGGTGGAAGATCCATCTCCTACATCACGCATAAAACATGGAAAGAACTCCCAGCAGACATCAGGCACACCCCCTCCCTGAGCACCTCCAGGAAGACTCTCAATACCTGGCTCTTCGGCTGAACGGATCTGCTGACCCCCTCACCCCTCAGCGCCTTGAGACCCTCACGGGTGAGTAGCGTGCTTTACAAAACCCTGATTGATTGATAAAAGAGTTGAAAAAACACAAAATAATATATAAGAGAAAATGAGAAGAGAAAAAGGGTTCTTTTTAGAACCGCCTAGTTGGTTAGATATAGACAAATTTGTAAGTGTTGTATGAATTGTGGCAAGTGTAATATAAGGAGAAGTGTATGAGTAGTGCATGAGTGCATGTGTAGCGCCTGGGTGATTGTAATAGTGCATGAGTAATGTTTGGCTGATTGCATGAGTGCAGGAGTAATGTCTGGGTGGTTGCATGGCTGTAGTGGTGGTGCCTGGGTGAATGGAAAAGTGCATAAGCAGTGCTAGGGTGATTTTTTAAGTGCGTGGGTACTGGCTGGATGATTGGAGGAGTGCATGGATAGTGCTTGGAGGATTGTAGCAGTGCAAGAGTACTGCATGAGTTATTCTATGAGTGCATAGTTAGTGCCCGGGTGATTGCATAAGTGCAAGAGTAATGTCTGGGTGGTGGCATGAGTGTAGTGGAAGTTCTTGGGTGATTGCAGGAGTGCATAAGTAGTCCCTGGGTGATTGCAGGAGTGAAAGGGTAGTGCCTGGGTGATTGGAGCAGTGCATAACTAATGCATTGGTGATTTCATGAGAGCAGGGGTAATGTAGGGGGATTAGAGGAGTACATAGGTAATGCCAGGGTAATTGCATGAGTGTAGTGGTAATGCTTAGCTGATTGCATGAGTGTAGAGGTAGTGCCTGGGTGATTTTATAAGTGCATGGGTACTGCCTGAGTGATTAAAGGACTGCACGGGTAATACCTAGGTGATTGCATGAGTGCAGGGGTAATGCCTGGGTCATTGGAGGCATACATGGGTAATGCCTAAGTGATTTCATGAGTGCAGGGGTAATGTGTATGTAATTGGAGTAGTGCATGGGTAATGCCTAAGTGATTGCATGAGTGCAGGGGTAAAGTCTGGGGGATTAGAGAAGTGCATAGGTAATGCCTGGGTAATTACATGAGTGTAGGGGTAATGTTCAGCTGATTGCATGAGTGTAGGGGTAGTGCCTGGGTGATTGGAGGTGTGCACAGGTAGTGCCTGGGTGATTCTATAAGTGCAAGGGTTCTGGCTGGCTGATTGGAGGAGTACAGGGGTGGGTGATTTTATAAGTGCATAGGTACTGGCTGGGTAGTTGCATGAGTACAGGGGTACTGCCTGGGTGATTGGAAGAGTGCAAGGGTAGTGCCTGGGTGATTGAAGGAGTGCTTGGGTAATGCATGGGTGATTGCATGAGTGCACAGATAATGTGTTAGTGTTTGGAGGAGTGCATGAGTAATGTCTGGGTGATTGCATGACTACAGGGGTAATGTCTGAGTGATTTCACGATTGCAAGGGTAATGTCTGGGGATTAGAGTAATGCATAGGTAATGCCTTGGTAATTGCATGAGTGTAGGGGCAATGTCTTGCTGAATGCATGAGTGTAGGAGTAGTGCCTGGGTGATTAGAGGAAGCACAGGTAGTGCCTGGGTGATTTTATGAGTACAAGGGTCCTGGCTGGCTGATTGGAGGAGTACAGGGGTAGTGCCTGGGTGATTAGAGGAGTACATAAGTAGTGCCTGGGTGATTTCATAAGTGCGTGTGTACTGCCTGAGTGAAGAAGTGCATGTTTAATGACTAGGTGAAAAAATTGTTTTTGCGTCTTTTGCACAAGTGGTTTATTAATAGGAACAAGCATGGGGAAGAGGAAACTTGTTGATGAATCAGGAAAGCCTAAAACCCCAGATAGGATAGATGGACCACAGACACACCCACAGACACATACTCAGACATCATTATTAAAGTTCATCTCATGAGCCATGGGGGCTATTGAGACGCAGATTACTAATGTGGAGGAGTCATTGTTAGTTTGTGGGGACAAAATTACGAGCCCCTTGACTATACTACAAGATTCAGTCAACAATGATGGATTTTCGAAAAATTGCGAGGGAGGTGGGTTGGCTGAGATTGATAAGGGGAAAAATGGGTGCATACAGAATATATCCGATACCATTAATTCGTCTAAATCGGATTTCCCATTGCGCACTAAACGGGTAAAAAAACAAGCACCTGTCCTACAACCAACTCCCTAAATAAAGTGGTACTTTGCAATAAAGGGGCTAAACACCAAGGTAATAGTCAAAATGGACCCAAGACGGCAATCATTGAATCCACTCAATAGTATAGCAATTTGGATTATCAAAAAATAGATGCATTATGTTCAGCAGTCAAAGCACTAGAACAACATATGAAAAGTAGATTATAATCTATTAATACATGCCTAAAAGGAATTGAAACTAAATGTACAAGCAGTTTGGATCAACTAAACAGTCAATTGAAAAATGGGCATTTGGGGAATGTCTTAAATGATAGTAATCGAGATGTAATCAACATAGAGAGCCAGACAACTCACCCAGGCTCCAAGAGTTCACAGGATATCACATTTAATGAGTATGCTGCCCTAGGTTCCAAAAAAAGAAATCTAGTAGATAGCGCTCCTCCCCCGCCCACTAATATTTTACCTTTAACAGCTGAACAAATACAACCATCGGAGATTTTAGATCTTCCATCGGCCGTTACCCCTTATGTAATTGTGATATCAAATGTCCCACCTTTACAGCACCAGACATCGGAACCTTGGACTTCACTAAACTGGCTAGGGGTAAGATCCGGTCTGACTGAACAACTATTTAAATATCTAAATATGGTAAGACAAATAAAATGGGTGGGCAGGTCACAGAAATCCTTACCAGGAGATTGCGTAGTTCTGTCGTTTAAAACACCTAGACTGGTGGAGACCGTCTTACATAGAACAAGGCCTACTTATATTACTTCAAATATGATCTCTGCACTCCCACTAGGCTATTTTTACCAACCCAGAGCAATGACTGCCATAATCGGCTTAACTCACTTAGGGATTGGGCGGATGACAATTTTGTTATTCCACCGAATCAGACTGGGTTCACAAAAAACACAGGTACATCTGTCAATCTTATGACCCTCTCCTGTCTGATTGACCAAGCAAAGTCCAGCTCCTGCCCACTGTATATGGGATTCATTGACTTCCAAGCGGCCTTCGACAATGTGAACAGATCAAAGCTCTGGAAGAAGTTGTGCAGTCTCAACATTCCAGCCAACCTCCTAAGAGCCTTACAACTTTTACATCAGGACACATGGGTCAGGATCAAGGTCGGGGACGGCTCAAAATTATCCCGCCCAATTCCAACGGGAAAAGGATTAAAACAGGGCTGTGTCCTGGCCCCGACACTCTTCAACTTATTTTTATCCGATCTTCCAGAAGCCCTAAATAAGGTCAATTCCCACGCCCCCAAAGTAACTGGCCTCTTGTTGTCAAACCTTTTATACGCCGACGACGTGGTTTTGCTGAGTAAAACAAAGATCGGAATGCAAAGGCTCCTGGACGCCACTCTTGAATATTCAAATAAGAACGATCTTGTGATCAACAACAAAAAGACCAAAATTCTGGTGGTTCGTCCAGGGAAAGCCAAGAAATTGTCCTGGACCCTGAATATGGAAAGCATAGTCGAATCCAGCTGCCATAAGTACCTTGGAGTCACATACAACAACAATGATAAATATAAATCTCAATTAGAAGAACAAAAAAGGAAGGGTGCTGCACTTGCCTTCGCAATTGGCTCCATTCAAAAGAAACTACGAGGTCCAACTCTTGCACCCACAATACAGGTCGCCCAGGCGAACATTATTCCTACCCTAACCTATGGCAGTGAAGTCCTCAAAGGACTAGACTGCTGCCAATTGGAAAAAATAATCTCAAAGATCTACAGATCAGTGTTCAAGCTACCTCCTCAAACATCTCCGGCACAAATCAGGCTGGAATTTGGAATCTGCCAGCAAACACTTGCAAGAGCTATGACTTTCCTCGTGTGCTGTCACAAGCTACGGTCATCTAAGGAGGGAAGTCTAGGCATCCACCTGTGGGCTAGTCTTGACACAAGCAAATGGCGAGCCGGATACAACTACCTGGCAAAAGGCCTAACCACTTTAGGTCTAAATGATCTCTGGAATATGCACATAAGCCAGAAGGAATTCAAACGGCTAGCGAAAAAAAGTACAAAACATCTTTCAATAGTCGAAGACAAGGCTCGTCTAGCTAAAAGAAGTCACGGGTGGATGACGCTGCAAACATATGCCTTGTCGACCTCACAACAGTATCTAACCGTACCCTTTTCTGTACGAACAAAATTAAGTTTCCTAAAATTGAGACTGGGAGTCATTAACTTGTTGGTTCATTTGCCTAAATGGAAAAAAGAATGTGGACGTGTTCTCTGCCGACTCTGTGGGGACCAAAAAGAAGACATCATACACATCATATGTCTATGCCCAAAACTACTGACCAACAGACGGGCCCTTCTCAAACATTACTGGAACACAAGAAAGATCAGAACTTGTAGAGAAGCAGTGTTGGCTTGCTTTGATCCCAAGAACACCAAACTAAACTGTGCCCTGGTAAGGTTTATGGCCTACGCTGAAAAAAAACTTTGTGAGGAATCCCCAGTCAGCAACCCTTTGTCGGCATAACGTCCTGGCAGGCACAACATCACATCTCTCATCTTACAGGACTAAACTAGTCTCTTTTAAATGAAATTTTCTTGACATTTTAATTTTGTACTTGCAATGGTTTTTTTCAAATCACGCAATAAAGTATTATTATTATTATTATTATTAATCTATTAATACATGCCTAAAAGAAATTGAAACTAAATGTACAAGCAGTTTGGATCAACTAAACAGTCAATTGAAAAATGGGCATTTGGGGAATGTCTTAAATGATAGTAATCGAGATGTAATCAACATAGCGAGCCAGACAACTCACCCAGGCTCCAAGAGTTCACAGGATATCACATTTAATGAGTATGCTGCCCTAGGTTCCAAAAAAAGAAATCTAGTAGATAGCGCTCCTCCCCCGCCCACTAATATTTTACCTTTAACAGCTGAACAAATACAACCATCGGAGATTTTAGATCTTCCACCGGCCGTTACCCCTTATGTAATTGTGATATCAAATGTCCCACCTTAACAGCACCAGACATCGGAACCTTGGACTTCACTAAACTGGCTAGGGGTAAGATCCGGTCTGACTGAACAACTATTTAAATATCTAAATATGGTAAGACAAATAAAATGGGTGGGCAGGTCACAGAAATCCTTACCAGGAGATTGCGTAGTTCTGTCGTTTAAAACACCTAGACTGGTGGAGACCGTCTTACATAGAACAAGGCCTACTTATATTACTTCAAATATGATCTCTGTACTCCCACTAGGCTATTTTTACCAACCCAGAGCAATGACTGCCATAATCGGCCTCTCCACCACCTACCAACCAGCTATATAATGTGTTAACTTATAATAGATATCAAGAATGAGAAAATCTGCATAAAATAGACCAGGGGTCTCCAACCTTTCATGTAGGGAGAGCTGCTTCTGAGCTACTGAAGGTTAGGCAACTCGCCAATTTTTCGAGAGACCCTCCCACGCCCAGTTTCATTGACTTTAAGCCTAATTTCTTCCGAGCCAATACTGTGATTTGAACAATAGGAGCCACTCTTCCTCTTCTGAAGCTACAGGTTGTGCTACCAGCTACTTGAAGCAAAAGCTTGTCTTACTTAGAAGCATTCCTGGAAAGTATAACGAAATACTGTAGGATACAAGCTTACAACCTGCTTTTATGACTAAATTGTTCACACACTGCAAAAGTTAAACCTCAACATATATTCCTTACTAAATGTGAATTATTGAAGTCTAGCTTCAATGTGCAGTCACTAGTTTTACGCTTCACCATATACTCTTTTATTTAATTACAGTTTTAAAATGTTCCATCCTGGTTCATGTTTAAATAATTTTTAACTAGTTTGATTCATTAAGGGTTTTATTAACTATGTTTTCTTTGTGAGGGTAAAAATGGATTTATCTTTATGTAGAATACATATTTTTCAACATAATACATGGCCCAATCAAGTGGAAGCTTAACTGAGCTTGTGAAAAAATACAATTTCAACACTCACTGATGCTTTTGGCCCAGGGCCAATTGGAAGGTTTCCAGTTCTTCATGTGGCTACCCACCCATAACTTCCTTGGTAAACAGGATAACTTCTGGGATAGATGCTATTTATTTTGGAGTAGAAAAGACTCCAAAACACTGCTTTATTATCAATGATTAAATGTAATCATTAATCAGGCAGAGTATCACACTTTTTTTTTTTTTTTTAAAAGTATTTAATGTGCAAGTAAAATCGGCCTTGCCAATGCCGCTAGGCAGGGCAGAGGCTCACAATGCATCTGTAAAACAACTCTTGAAAGTATGTGAAACACCTGTTGTTTTTTAACTGCTTTTATTGAATGAAAAGTAAACCTTGCTATTTTCAGTGTTATTTTGGTGCTGAAGCACTCTTGACAGATAAGCTCTGTTTCCAAGAGACAGGCAAACTCAACCTCCAAACTGAGGATTTAACTTCACTAGAATACTCCAGATTTATCCATGATCCGGAACTCTGCTACCCAAAGAAACTGCTGTAGTGTTGGTGTTAATTGCCACATGCACTGGGATCAGAGATGTATTAGGAATGGGCAAAGTGGGCTCTGGCCCAGAGCCCCACCCATTCAGGCACCCCTATAGAACCAGCTCTGTTCTGCAGAGAGCCTTGCCCGGATGATCTTTAATCATTTTGAAACTTATTGATTTAAATACCATTTTCCTTAAATATTTTTTGAATGTGGCTGATGTGCGAGTCTATTACAGAGTATTTGCATAGAAATGTTGTGTTATATTTCATGCAACATCATTAAAAAGGTTTCTTTGAATAGATTGAAAAAGGACATCACATATTAGAAATGGGATGGTGGCACAGAGATTATTTGCAGTAATGTTAGTGAGCTACTGCTGTGCTACATTTTGAAAACACACATAACTATCCCTGAATATTAAACACATTTATAATTTGGACGAGTGTGCATATGCTGTCAATGACTTCTCCAAAGAGGGTAAGAAAGGGTTAAAACTGGATCAGAAATTCAAAGCTGCTCTGAAGAGTGAAATAATTTACATTCTTATTAGGAGTGCAGATGGGGAGAGTTTTCTTTATGTTGTGCCTTCGGTAAAGGAAACTGAAACTTGGCAACACTCTGCTTCTGCTGATGTACAACCCAGAGCTGGAAAGCGGGAAAAAAATACATTTTCGATTTTGTCTTTTAGTCATCATTTTGGATGTTTCCAAACTGACAGGCAATGTTGCTAAATTAAAGGCATCATTTGGGCCTCTTTCACTCATAAACCAGCCGAAATGCGTTAGCATAATATATTTAGCATTCATAGTTCGGGAGCAGATGGGACACAGCGGGCTCAGACTTGGCTATAAACAAGACCCAGTCCATCAAGTGCCCGTAGCATACCAGCGGCTGTAGCACGTTTACAATACAAGGCTTCAACCAATGTATAATAAAGCATGAAGCCTAACTTCATTATAGGTAATCCGAAGGTTGATGCCAGTACTTTTTGGTGTGTTTTGTAAAATTAAAATACCAGGTAGTCTGTGCCTGTGTCTCCTACAATGAGACCTAGAACCACAAATGAACTGTGTGGCCACATTCTCACTCAAATCAGTGGTCAGCAAAGGCCCAGATGCACCTACGATCCTAAAATTGGTGAAGACAAGCAGGGTATGTCACAGTAGTGTCCCATGTGCAAAAGGGTGAGGAACTGCTTAAAACTAGCACTGTCAAGAAACGATGACCCAGGCACTATAAAGCAGTATATTGCTAGCGCAGCTAGCACCTCTTATGAACTTACGAAAAGGCCAAGCGACATGGGCGGGGGGGGGGAAGAAATCCAAAGCTTGCGAGTTATTTGTTGCCGGGAGCAATAGTACTATAACCAGTGGTAACATTGAACCCTAAATCTTTGAATACTCACTCCGTTTTGAATCTTAGCTACCACACCTTAACAGGGATAAAAAAAATCTTCTGCCATACAATTACCTTTCTTTTACTACAGAACACTCAAACTTTTTTCAACACAAAGGTTTTTATGTAAAAATCAAATACAATGTTCCTTTGGTAATAGCATATTTCTAGTTTAGTTAAGACACTGCAAGTTTGCATCCACTGTTAAATTTTATTCCAACTCCTAATATACGAAGAATTGACATTTCATAAACCTTTTCAGAAGTACCTTAAAAATCTTGAAGGTAATCAACTGTACATTCCACATAACATAAACAAGGAATAAAATAAACTCTCAATGATATTTAAAATAACACAGACCGTTTGGTAAACAGAGCAGAAAGAGGTTTACTGGCCAGGCCAGTGCTTACTGATAGATCTGCTGCTCGAATATAATGTGCCAGGTAGAAAATAATCGGGTGGCGTGGGTTTGTAGCAGTTCAATACTGCTTGCACCACCTGCATGCTAGCAGGCTTTCCAAGGACCTGCTGCTCCACTCTGACCCACCTGCTGCTCTGCTCAGGCTCACCCGCTGCTCTGCTCAGGCTCACACGCTGCTTCGCTCCGGCACACGTCCTGCAGAATCAAGAGCGCGGTGCCCGGCAGTGAAAGGCAGGTGGCGTGGAGGCAGAGTTCATGAACAGCGTCATCATCTTTGGCCTGCCCCGCCCCAGCTAAGCTCAGTTAGGCCAATCTGAGCAGTTGGGTTTGGTGAGGGCAGGCAACGGCTGTGAACAAAGGCCTAATAATAATAAAGGACAATAATAGGCTACAAAACTTAGATGCAAGGCGCGAGATACTCATGGTGGTTACTCGAGTTACCGGTAGCTCGCGATCGACCGGTTGGAGACCGCTGAAATAGACTGACCAGTCGTGGTGAGTCAGGTAGTAACTGAGCAAAGACACAAGGGGATAAATGAAATATATTGTTCTGGAAGGAATGGTGAGACTAACAAAATTGCAGGCTTAAATTCTCCACCCAATGCTAATCCTGCTTGACAATCCATCAGAAATAATGGTGATTTATCGCCAATTATTAGTTCAGAGAATTCCCCTGCATCCTCTAATGAGAATATTGGCTTTTTGTTCTGGAATGTGGCAGGCCTGCAGAATAAAATCACTAACCCTAAGTGGTTAGAATTCATAGAAAATGTTTACTTTATTTGCTTTCTGGAGACTTGGTTGGTGAAGCCTGTTCACATGAATGGGTATGGAACTTTCCATGTCCCCCCTGTTCCATCCCTTCATGGTAGAACCATCTATGCACTTTTGTCTTTAATGATTTACCACCTGCAAGATTAGTGAAAGAATTATTGAACCCTTTCATTCAAGTGCTTGTATGTGAAGGACCTGGCCTGGTTAGGATAGCTGTGATCAATCAGTATAACAACTCCCCAAACTGCAACATTTTAATACATCTACAGAAGTTGTATGATTACCTGGAAAAACTGGATGATACCAATAAGAAAAAGTTATCAATTGTGTGGGGAGGTGATTTTAATATTCAACTGTGTAGCTTGTCCACTGAGAAAGTATGTGGATTGAATAACCTAGATTGCACGGCTAAAACACATTTTACTCATAATTGTTTTGGAGATAAACTAAATTAACTGATTTATACAACAGATTTGTCCTTCTCAAACGAAATTTCAACCCCATATGTCCCCTTTAGGTGTACTTTTAACGGGAGGGATAATCATAGCATTATTCATTACGTCTTAATCTCAAATAATTTAAATTGCTATGCCTTTAATTATGAAACTTACGACATACTATTAAGTGATCACTATCCGCAGTCCCTGACAATCTCAAAGGGCCTATTAATTAGGAAAGAGAACGGACATTTCCATGCCCCTGATGGAGAGCTTAAGTTAGCCACCCTTAATGGATATTCGCTACAATGGCATCAGGTTACCCCGAAGGGTTTTTTGGGTAACCTATTTAGAAACAAGAAGGAAGCCTTTGAGACTTGTTTAGATGATACGTCTTTATCAAATGAGATTATTAACGCTTTTTATTTTATTTTTTTTTTAATAAATATTTTTATTGAGAAATTCAAACATAAAACAACGTACATTGGCATTGTGTACAGCAGCATATCAACCGTTTGAGTGTGCATCATGATTCCGAAAACATCTTCACAAAACACTGGCACATTAGCCGCGTCAGGTAGTAACAAAGCCATCAATATTCAAACGAGAGATAAGCCATATAATCTGAGTCACTCAATTCAGATTCTGAGGTTTCATGCGGGGGTTCACATATGTTTCCTCTGTATACATTCCACCCTCCCCATACCTGGGTCCACTTTTTGGGGCAGCCTCTGTGAATGTACACTGTTTTTTCGACAACCATTGTGGTGTCCATGTCTCGGGACCATTGGGCGAGGGTAGGTGTCCGCCTAGAACCCCATCTTTGGGCTATATTGCGCTTCGCCAACAGGAGTCCCAGTGTCACCCAGAGTTGCGCCATGCGGCTAAGGTCTGTAGGCTCCCATACATTGAGGAGACACCTCCTTGGTTCCGGAAGCGTCGGAACTTTAGTCACCTGGGAGAGTGTGCGCATTATCGCCTTCCAGTATTGGGCAATTACGGGGCACTCCCAGAGGGTATGGAAAAGAGTACCGTCCATACCACACTGCCTGAGACATAGCGGGGAGTTGGCCCGTTTAAGTTTAAATAAGAGTGTGCGGGTGTAGTACGTGCGGTGTAGAATTTTTAGTTGTACCAGCCTCAATTTGGACGATATTCCCACCTCCTTAGGGGAGGAAAGCGCCGCCTGCCAGGCCGTCTCGTCAAAGTCCCCCAGCTCTGTCTCCCATCTAGCCTTAAGGGCAGAAAATGGGTCCGGCTGGTTGTTTATCATCTTCCGGTATGTCAGGAACGTCGCTCTCTTAGTCAGATGCTCCGTGAGGAGTCGGTCTTCCAACGGCGAAGATTCCGCCAGCCGGGTCCCAGGCAGGACCGCCGCCCGGAGTGCGTGTCGGATTTGTAGGTATCGGAATCGTTCAGTGTCGGCTAGGTCATAGTCCGCTTGTAGTTGGGCAAATGTGACAAGGTCACCTTTTTTCCAGAGATCGCCGACCCTTGATATGCCAATCAGATCCCTCTGTAGAAACCCCTTAGTGGTGCGCAGCACCCCCAACTGTTTCGCTTCCCACAATGGCGTGGACTGGGTTATCTTTCCGGCCCAACCAAGAGCCCGCTGCGCCTCAAACCATATCTGCAGAGTATGTGCCGAGGGATCCATGGGGCAGCGGCCCCTCGTATGGTTGTAGAGCGCTCCCAGGACCCCCCCGGCCCCCAGCAGTTGTCGGTCCATACGGTACGCCGGGTCATCCCCTGACACATGAAGCCACTGATTTATTACCATAAGCTGAGATGCCCAATGGTAAACACCCAAAATATCGATTCCAAAATATCGACTGCCCAGAATATCGAAGTTAAAATATAGAGTGGACAGAATATCGACTCTACAAAATATAGATAGGTCAGAATATCGAAATTGGGGTACAAAATATCGATTACCAAAATATAGACCTTAAAAATATCGAATACCATAATATCGAATTTTAAAATATAGATTACCATAATATCGAATTTTTTTGTGTGTTATGTATGGTAGTATATGTGTTAAAATGATGTATTATTGTTGTAATGTATGTTTAATTTATTTAAACAAATGAATGTTATGTAATTGAATTATTGCGTAATTTAATTCCGTAGCGGGTTGTGGGTTTATAGGGGAATAGGTTGGGAAGTAATTTAATTATGGTTAATTAAATGTTAACTATATTTATATGTTTTGATAATTAAGTAATTGATAATTAATTATTAATTGGTAATTTATTTTTATTAATTGGTAACTAATTTATATTAATTGATTAATTGATAATTATGTTAATTGTATTTGTTATTAATAGGAGCGGGTTGTGGGTTTGTAGGGGAATTGGGTGGGAAGTAAATTAATTGTAATAAAGTAAATAATTAATTTTTTATTTATGTGTATTGATAATTCATTGATAATTAATTAATAATTGGTCATACATTTGTATTAATGGGTAAATAATTTGTATGAATTGCTAAATAATTTTTATTATTTGCAAAAATATTTTTATTAATTGATTAATTGATAATAATGTGAATTGTATTTTTTATTATTGGGAGTGGGTTGTGGGTTTGTAGGGGAATTGGGTGGGAAGTAAATTAATTGTAATAAAGTAAATATTATTTTTTTTATTTATGTGTATTGATCATTTGTAATTGGTAATTAATTATTATTAATTGGTATTACATTTTTATCAATTGATAATTAATATTTTTAAATGGTAATTAATTGTTATTAATTGGTAATTATTTTTAATTAACTTTTTATCAGTATTGATAATTAATGTCATCTTATATTTAATTTAAATCATTACTTTCCCTACTTTTGCACTCTCTGGAGTGGGAATAGTAATTTTTACCTCTACGCTATCCAACGCTTTCCCTACTGTTGAACTGTTTGGAGTTGGAATAGTAATTTTTACCCCTACGCTATCCAACGTTTTCCCTACTGTTGCACTCACTGGAGTGGGAATAGTAATTTTTACCTCTACGCTATCCAACGCTTTCCCTACTGTTGCACTCTCTGGAGTGGGAATAGTAATTTTTACCCCTACGCTATCCAACGTTTTCCCTACTGTTGCACTCACTGGAGTGGGAATAGTAATTTTTACCTCTACGCTATCCAACGCTTTTCCTACTGTTGCACTCTCTGGAGTGGGAATAGTAATTTTTACCCCTACGCTATCCAACGTTTTCCCTACTGTTGCACTCACTGGAGTTGGAATAGTAATTTTTACCCCTACGCTATCCAACGCTTTCCCTACTGTTGCACTCTCTGGAGTGGGAATAGTAATTTTTACCCCTACGCTATCCAACGCTTTCCCTACTGTTGCACTCTCTGGAGTGGGAATAGTAATTTTTACCCCTACGCTATCCAACGTTTTCTCTACTGTTGCACTCACTGGAGTGGGAATAGTAATTTTTACCTCTACGCTATCCAACGCTTTCCCTACTGTTGCACTCTCTGGAGTGGGAATAGTAATTTTTACCCCTACGCTATCCAACGTTTTCCCTACTGTTGCACTCACTGGAGTGGGAATAGTAATTTTTACCCCTACGCTATCCAACGCTTTCCCTACTGTTGCACTCACTGGAGTGGGAATAGTAATTTTTACGCTCTCAGTATCCAACAAAATCTCGACTTTTTTAAATTACTTATATTATGTTTACATTTTAAGCTATTTTATATTATGTCATGTATGTTTTATTTAATTGTTTTTAATATTTAATTAATTTTATATTATTTTTAATACATTTAAAAAATTCGATATTTTGGCTAACTATATTTTGACAGTCTATATTTTGGAATCGATATTTTAGTACTTACCGGTTTGTAGATAGGGAGTCGATATTCTGTCCCTCGATATTTTAGTGTCGATTTTTTGTATAGTCGATATTTTGTCCCTCGATATTTAGTCACTGAACCATGCCCAATAGTATAGCTTTATATTAGGGAGGGCGATACCCCCGTCGTACCAGCCTCTGGTCAGCTTATGGAGCACTATCCGTGGCGCCTTATCTTTCCACAATAGACTAGTCACCTCTGCGTTTATGGCGGTGAAGTATGTAGGTGCGACCGGGAAGGGTGTGTTCTGAAGCAGGTAGAGAAATCTAGGGAGAGCCATCATTTTAAAGAGGGCGGCCCGTCCCAGTAGTGTCAGGGGTAGAGAACGCCAGTGTTTGACGTCGCTACGAAACCGAATCAGGGGCTTCGCCAGGTTTTCGGCAACAAATTTCGCCCTGTCTGCTGTCACATAAATTCCTAAGTATTTGAATCCGTCCTCTACCACTCGGATTTCACACCCCCTTGGGAGCCGCGGCGGGGAGCCCCGAAGCATATACAAATAGGACTTTTCCCAGCTTATCTTATAGCCGGACACCCTCCCGTACGACGCACACATGTCCAGGAGACAGTTTATCGAGCGCGCCGGCGAGGCTAGGTACAGCAGGACGTCATAAGCATACAGGGAGATGCGGTCCTCCCATCCCATAGTCCACTTTAGGCCCGGATCACTGGGTCCTGCCACACCCAGGCCGCGAGCGGCTCCAAAGCCAGAGCAAATAGGAGCGGGGAAAGGGGGCAACCCTGTCGCGTCCCCCGCCCCAACGGAAAGGGGTCCGAGATATGCCCATTTACGACAACCTGTGCCAGCGGCTTGGTATACAGAAGCTGGATCCATGCGCATAGCTTGGGGCCAAAGCCTACCTGGCGAAGAACGGCAAAGAGGAACGGCCACTCCACCAGGTTGAACGCCATCCGAGCGTCCAGCGAGAGGATGGCCGCATCCTCTTCTATCGATGAGCGGTGCGTGAGGACCCCGTGCAACCGCCGTATGTTCAGGGCGGTATTGCGGTTAGGCATAAACCCGGACTGGTCCGGGTGTATCAAGGCAGTACGGTGTCGCCAAGACCTTTGCCAGAATCTTTGCCTCGGCGTTCAGCAAAGAGATTGGGCGATAGGAGGCGCATTCGTGTGGTGGTTTGTTAGGCTTGGGCATAGCCACTATGGTAGCCATTCTCTGGTCCTGGGGTAGAATCCCTTTCGTCAGACTGTCCGCATACATATCCAAAAGGTGCGGGACGATGTGAGTAGTGGTTTTCTTATAGAATTCCACCGGGATTCCATTGGGCCCCGGCGCCTTCCCAGTGCGAAGGGCGGCTATTGCAAGTGTGAGCTCCTCCGCAGTCAGGTCTGCCTCTAGGGCCGCCACCTCGGACTTGGCCAACAACAGCATAGCAATGTCTTTAAGGAAAGCCAGATTGTCCACAGCGGTGGACGAGGCCTCCGGTGTGTAAATCTTTTCGTGGTGGGCCGACAGGGCCTCCGCGATTTGCCGCGGCTCCGACGTGAAATCTCCCGTGTCCAACTGGATCCACGCCACCCACCTCGCCGCACGCTCCCCCTTCTCAAGCCAGGCTAACAGTCTACCCGCCTTATCCCCTAGTTCGTAGATCGTATGCTGTGTTGTGACACGTCTAGCTCGGGCCGCCTCCCAAAGATAGGACTTATATTCTTGCTGCGCCATGAGTACTCTATGTGCGGTGTCGTCATCCGTATGCGCGGCATGGTCGGCTTCTGTCTCAGTCACCCCCTGTTCAAGCTGGAGTACCGCTAGCCGTTGGGTTTTCTTGTGGTCAGCTACCATCGAAATCGCCTGTCCGCGAAGGACCGTTTTGTACGCCTCCCACAACGTCGTCGGACTTGTCACCGAGTCCTTGTTTTCTGCGAAATACTGTTTGGTTGTCACCTGAAGGGCTTTACTAATTTTAGGTACTTTGAGATAGCCTGGGTGAATTGGGAATACCCTACGTCTCTGTGGGGCGAAGGTTGCAAATGTAATGAGTACTGGAGAGTGGTCTGAAATGCCTCTGGGCAAGTGCGCGACTTCCTTCATTCCCCTCAACCCTGTGGTTGGTGCAAAAATGTAGTCTATGCGAGAAAGAGTGTTGTGGGCCCCCGAGTGAAATGTGTATTGCCTCTCCTCCGGACAGCGAGTTCTCCAGGTGTCTATGAGGCCGAGCGCCTCCGTAAATTCACGCAGTTTGGGAGTGGCACTGCCGTGGTCTCTGGAGGACGACCAGTCCATTGACGGATTCATCGTCGCATTGAAGTCCCCTCCCATGATTAGCCCCCCATGTGGTTGCGACAGCAGGAACTCTCCCAATGCCCGGAAAGTACCCTGATGGAGTGTCGGGGGGATGTATACCGTCACTAAGTTATACATTTTCCCTTCCCATTGGCAGGTCAGTACCGCAAAGCGACCCTGGTCCTCTCTACGGGAGTCAGCAGTGATCAGGGGGAAGCGCTTATTAACTAGTATGCCCACCCCGCGGGAACCTGACGTGAATTCAGAGTGTACCGCCATTTTAAACCCCCATCTGTCTAGTGCCTTCGTAGTCGTGCCCACCAAGTGCGTTTCCTGCAAGAGTGCCACCGCCGGCCCCTTGCGCTTGAGGTATTGCAGGACCAGCCCCCGTTTAATTTTATCTCCCAATCCATTCACATTCCAGGACAAAATGCTGAATAAGGGGCTGGATGGTTGCGCATTCCCCACAGTGGAGCTAGCGGTGGCCTCCGAGGTGGGTTTTTGCGTTTCCCCGGTCATGTAGGGTAGTAGAAAAGTGGCAGAACCTGTACACTCCTCCCCCGCTCTATGACAGGCCTAGCTTGCAGAAACAGCCAATGTGTAGTTGCAAAACTTATAACATAACATAAAACAACTGTTTCGTGATACCCCCGGCCCCCCGCCCTGCCTCCCTGCCCAGCAGATTTAGAACTACCCGCCACCCCAACTTAGCAGAGTGCTTAGATCCCATAACTTGGTACTTGCGTGTGGGGGAGGAGCTGCTCGCTGTCCTTCGCCTGCTCCCTGCACCATGTGTATGTCTATGCGAGAAACCAGTTATTGAGGACAGCAAAGTTCAAACATGCAGCGCCCCTGCAGTGTCCATGTCTCCTGCGACCGCCGGGGCCCATCTGGCACTCCACTCCGCCTTATTGTCCAAAGTCCAGTCGCTCCCCTTCTGCTTCAGTCCAGTGGCGCGCGCTCCCTGTCATCCGAGCCAGCGTCTTCCAGAGTCTCGGGGGATCCAGAATGGTTTCGACGAGCACGCCCCACGCGGCCTGTATCTCTCGCCGGGCGCCATCCCTCCAGCCACTCCGTGGCCTCCGTTGGCGTGGTGAAGAACCATGTGCGTCCCTCCGCTTCCACCCGCAGTTTTGCCGGATAGAGCATCGCGTACTTGAGTTCACAAGCGCAACTCCTTCTTGACTGCCAGGAAGTCGCGACGCTGTTTCATCACTGCTGTGGTGTAGTCCGGATAGAGGGTTACCGTGCAGTTGTCTACCTTCAACGGGGGAGCGGTACGCGCCGCCTGCAGGATTGCGTCTCTGTCCCGGAAATTGAAAATGCGCGCCAGGATCGGGCGCGGGGGAGCCCCGGGTCTTGGCCGTCCTTCGGGCACCCGATGCGCTCTTTCCACGGAGAAACATTTTGACAGCCCACGTGGCTGCAGCTGGTCTGTTATAAGTTTTTCTACGAAGAGGTCCAATGCCGGCCCCCGTTAGCTCTCCGGCACACCCACGACTCGTACATTGTTCCTTCCGGACCTGCCTTCCTGGTCATCAAGCTTGTCCAATAGCTGCTTTTGGACCAGTTCCAGCGTCTGTATCCTTTTTTTACTGTCTGCCGCTTCGCTGGTAAGGGTCGCCGCAGCAGATTCCACCTCCGACAGTCTCGTGTTCATTTTAGCAAAATCGGCTCTCAGCAACGTTACGTCTGTGGAGATCGTCCCTATTGAGACCTGCATCTGGGTCAGCGTGGCCATGAAGTCCCTGAGGGTAATCTCCTTAGGTTTGTCGGGGGGGGGTCCTTCTGGAATGCAAACTTCTCGAGCTTGGCCTGCGCCCCTCCATGGTGCCCCCTGCCTCCCATAGTAGCCAGTGCGGGTGGGCTCCACTCCTGTCGGTCTGGGTCCACAGGAGAATAGGGGGAGGAGTGCAGCGGTGATCCGGCGGTCGCCGCCGCCTGCCACGGGATCGTCCACGTGCGGCCTGTCGGTTTCACTGGGGTCCCGCCGCTATCACAGAGTAATCAAGACCCTCCACAGGCCTCCCGCCGTGCTCCGGTCCGCTGCCAGGACCCGTGCTGCCCAGTCCGCACCGCGGATGCCCCCAATGCCAGCCCACCGCTTTCCAGTCACAGACCGCTGTAGAGGCTCGTCGAGGCTCCAGGGAAGTCTAGGCACCCCTCCGGGTCCTCCGCTGATGGTGACGGCGCCGCCACACACGTGCGGCGGCCTCCCGTACCCGTAGTGCACTCCGTTACTGCAGTCCGCCACAGGCAGGTCTCCGGTCCCCTAGAGGGGGGGGGCCAACGACGCCCCCGAGCTCCGGGGCGTCCGCCGTCTTCCTCCGTACGGGACACCACTTCCAGTCCCCTGGCCGTGCCGCCAGAGCCCCTCCTCTGCTCCAGAAGCGGCACCGAGCGATGCGGGGGCCCCCGCGAGGGGACGTGCAGGGTCTATCAGACCGTCAAGGCAAGCCCAGCTTAGGGCACTTTACCTCGTGTCCGCGGCGGCCACCAGGGTCTCGTTTCCGGCGACAGGAGTCCGTGGCTGAGAGGCCCAGGCCACGCCCCTCCAGGCTCGTCAGGGCCGGCAGGCCGCCACCCAAGGCCCCGGCGCCGCTCCCGTCTGCAGGCCGCTCACACGTTGTCAGGCGGCCCTCCGCCAATATGTACGCTGTCAGGCGCCTGCCTTTCCCGGCCGGTGCCTCAGGCACTCCGGGGATGCCGCTGCGAGTATTTCGCCGGTTTCAACCAGGATTAGTGTTAGGATGGTTGCGGGATCGGGCGTTAGGCACCGGAGCCGCACTAGGCTGCGGCCATCTTCGTCGGCTGCCTATTAACGCTTTTTTATCTATTTCTCAGGCATCAGAGGAGAACTTACAAGTGATATCGAAAACTAAGAAAGCTAAAAAGGGCTGGTTTGACACACAATGTACTACGGCTAACAAGAAGCTTAGAGAGGCACTACACAAAATCTCTAGGTTCAGAGCAGAGATCCAGCATTGTAGAGCCACCTATCAAGAGGCCATGAAACAAAGGAAAATTAGGGTAAGGGAAGAGGCCTGGGACGCTTTATGCCAAGCTAGTACAAAGAATGATAATAATCTATTCTGGAAGAGAGTAAACTTTGCATCATTGAGGGAGGACACCGGCCCCAGGATTGTGGTCGCGATACCTGAGGTCGAGTGGATTAAACACTTTTCTGCCATATATGCTGCTGCGACCCCTATACTTGATACTACCCAGGCCACTAACGTTTATGGCAATTCAGATTTAGACCTGGGTGGATCTTCCAGTATTATCCCATTTACCCTATAGGAAGTGACCAGCGCTAAAACAGCTAGCAAAGGAGGCAAGGCTCTTGGCCCAGATGCCATCCCTGTGGATTTATATAAAGCTAACACATCTCTGTGGGGCCCCATCTTAACTGTTGTTTTAAGGGCCTGCTGTGACTCTGAATTTCTTCCTTCCTGCTACAGGCCGATCTCACTGCTTGACTCCTTAGTAAAAGTATTGGGAAGAATAATTTTAAACAGGCTGCAAGAGTAGGCTGATTCAAGAGGTATTCTGACTGACATACAATACGGGTTTCGCTCTGGGGTAGGAACCATTGAACAGAGCCTCTACCTGAGCATACTAGTAGGGAAATATATCAAGATTAAGGGCAGGGACCTGTTCTTGGGGTTCGTTGACCTGTCCTCTGCCTTTGATTGAGTAAACCACTCTAAGCTATGGGCAATAACGTTAAATATGGGCGTGGACACTGCGATTATCTCCTTCCTCAGGGATCTGCACTAGCAAAAGGTACAAATACATACATGTATGCTTTTAGAAATATGGGGACACTTACAGCAGAAACATGTGAAGGGTTGCTCCTTTGCTCTTAGCTACACTTAAAACCTGAGTAGTAGTAGAATAGTGAAGCAGCAGTAGAAAAGTGATGTTTAAGATAAGTTGGGTGAGAAAATAGTGATTATGAAACTTTGTAAGAGTCTGTGGAAAGGTTCACTTGGAGTATGCCACATAAATCTAGATTTGTGTTTGAAATGTGAAGTGCAGTCTGTCACGTTTTAAAGCCTTTATGGTCTTGTGACTAAGGTAAGTCTCAACTTGCACATGCAATTTGATATGTGTCATACATGTGAAGTTAATAGACATATAAAACACAGGTATACATCTCTTTGTATATTACTTTTATAGATGAAGTTTCTAGCAAAAGGTACAAACATATGTATACATGGGTCCAGGAATATGCTGAGACCTACAGCTGAGACATGTGATGGATGTGCCTGAGTGATTGCATGACTCCATGGGTAGTGCCTGCGTGATTGTATGAGTGCAAGGGTAGTGACTGGATAATTGAAGGAGAGGATGAATAGTGACTGGCTAATTGCATGAGTGCAGAGGAAGAGCTTGAGTGCATGGGTAAGTGTATGAATAGTGCCTGAATGCATTAATGAGTGCATGAGTAGTGCCTAGGTGAATGAATTAGTGCAAGAGCAGTGCCTGGGTGATAGAATGAGTGCATGAGTAAATGGAATGAGTGCAGGAGTAGTGACTGAGTGCATGGATGAGTGCACGGATGCTTGGAGGAGTGCAAGGGTAGTGCCTGGGTTATTACATGACTACATAGGTAGTGCCTGGGTGATTGCATGAGTGCAGGGGTAGTGCCTGAGTGATTGAAGCAGTGCATGGGTAATGCCTGGGTGATTGCATGAGTGTAGGTGTAATGTCTGGGTGATTGGAGGAGTGCATGAGTAGTGCCTGGGTACATGGAAGAGTGTATGGGTAGTGTCTGGGTGCATGGAGGAGTGATAAGTAGTGTCTGGGTGATTGGAGGAGTGCAGACCTTAACCTTAAAACTTAACAGACTGCACTCTACATTTGAAACAGACACCTACATTTCTGTGGTATACTTCCCCAGACTCGTAGAAAGTAGCCTAATCACTAATCCCTCTGCCAACATGTCTTAAAATTCACTTTTGTGCTGCAGCTTCACCATTCCAAATAAACCTATCATATGTCTCTGCCATACGTCTCACCATATTCATAAAAGCATGCACGCTTGTATCTAACCTATTGCCACATCTCCGAATGCATGTGCAAGTAGAGACATACCTCACTCACAAGAGCATAAAGGCATTTAAACTTGACAGACTACACTTAACATTTCAAACACACACCTTGATTTATGCTGAATACTTCAAGTGAAGTTTTACACAGACTGTTATAAAGTACCATAATCACTAATTCCTCACCCAATATATCTTAAACATCACTTTTCCACTGTTGCTGCTTCACTATTCTACTACTACTCAGGTATTGAGCATAGCCAAAAACAAATCAGCAATCCTTCACATGTCTCTGCTATAAGTCTCACCATATTCCTGAAAACACACATACATATGTCTGCACCTTTTGCTAACAGCATCATATATAAAAGATGTATACGTCTATCATCTTCAGACGCATAACACGTACCATAATACATGTGCAAGTAGAGACATGCCTCAGTCACAACACCATCCACATCTTAAAAGCTCCCAGACTACACTTAAAATTTCAAACAGACACTGAATATTATATTATGAAGTATATTTCAAGTGTAGCTTTCCACAGACTCATACAAATTACTCTAATAACTAATCTCTCTGCAAACATGTCTTTAACCTCACTTTTGTGCTGCAGCTTTACCATTCTCCAACTACTTAGAGTGTTACACCTAGCCAAATACAAAGCAGCAACCCTTCACGTGTCTCAACTGTAAGTCTCACCATATTCCTGAACGCATGCATGCATATGTCTGTACCTTTTGCTACCAGCATCATATATAAAAGAAATATACGAAAGATGCATACATGTGTTTTATACATCTAGCATCTTCAGATACATAACACATATCAGGATAAATCTCCTAGTAGAGACTTTCTTCAATCACAACACTATGCACACCTGAAACATTCACAGAACACACCTTCCGGTTCAAGAAACACCAAAAATTATGTGGCATATTTCAACTGTACCTCTTTAGAGAGATAAAAAGTAGCCTAATCACTAAAATAAAAATTCATATCAACATGTTTTAAACCACACTTTTCTGCTGCAACTTTACCATTCTACTACTACTCACAGTCTTGAGCCTAGCCACATACAAAGCAACAACACCTCTTTGTTATACATCAAGCATCTTCAAATGTATAAGACATATGACAATACATATACAAGTAGAGACATACTTCAGTCACAGGTTCATGCACACCTTAAAGCTTGACAGAGTGCACTTCCAATTTGAATGTGACACTTAAAATTATGCGGTATACTTCTATTGTATACTTCAACACACTAATACTAACTACCATAATCGCTAATCCATCTTCCAATAAAGTACAATCAAACAAATTACAACACACATCTCTACATTTAATAATATATTTCAAACATCACAGTTCTTGAATAATTTTTAAACTTTGAAAACAAAGCTAATACATAATACACCTCACAAATTTATAACTCACCTTCAAATAGTTTTCTAGAATACGAAATATCAGAAACTCATACAAGATTTTTTTATGCACACAATCATTGTAATGCACAAGGTAAAACCAGTACTGGCAAACCTTCCCTCTCTTTCTCCACACAATTAATGTAAGTAACAAACAACATTAATTCCTACATTATTTAAAACTATAGAATACATTTCTATTGGTTAGACACATTAACCCTTACCAACTCACTTCTAAAAGTACCTAAACTGATTCTGAAATTTTTGGGAGTCGTGACTCCACCGTGTACCATCGCGATGGAGCCGCAAATCCATATAGGAGTTCAAAAACGTATTACTAATAATACTAGCATTATTTTTTAAGAACACACCACTTCTAAACATAGTACTGATTTGGGAAATCTTACTTTAATAACACATCACTTATATATAAATTACAATTCCATATTTTAAAACCACAGTTGACATTCAACCCTTCCCCCATTCGGCTTAATCCCAGTTTCCATAGTAATAGTTTCTGCAACATTCAACTGAACAGGCAGGTCAGAAATTCACCATATTTTCAAGTTTCGCAATGCAGCTTGCAAATGCAAACAGCAATTGTGGTTGACTATTGCAAAATGTTACCTTATCCTATCTACTATACCTTTCAAACATTTTTTAGTAACCAATAAAAAACATGCTTTTTAAACAAAGTAACATGCACCCAATTTTTTAGTCTACAATATTCCTAAACAGCCAATCAATTATCTGCTTTTTAAAAAAACAGCATCTTGTCCACCATTTTAGATACCTCTCATTCAACCAACTGACTGCCTCAGCTACAGGCATATTTTCATTACTTCCAGACATCCCTTCAAGATGCTTACAGTATAGATTGTTGGGCAGAGCTATGTTTTCTGGTGCAAAAGGTATGCTGAACGCAGAGGTATTGACAAAGACCTAGCTTTGCAAAATGTGGATATTAAATGGATTGCAAAGTGAGGATTAAAGTGGAACCAATTGATGCCTTTAGTTAAAACCTTTTTTGCATCTCCAACCCCCTGACCTCATGATTGTGCAATATGGTGGCAATGACCTAGTCGCATTGACTCGGGCTCCCGCGCTTCATTTTCAAAAAGCCCCCAGGTGGGCCAGGTCCCAGGTGCAATCATTGATTTATTTGGCCCCAGCAACCCCGGGAACCGCCACCTCCCCAGGGCTAAAATTTTAAAAAACTGTGTAGGGGGCTCCTGTCCCTCCTCACACTGCCCTGGGGACCACCACCTTCCCGAGGCACTCATTATTTAAATATGCGGGTCCGACCCCCGGGGACCACCAACTCTCCAGGGCTTTAGGAGCCCCTGATGGCCCTGGGGACCGCCACCCCCCAGGGCCAGCTCCTGCAGTGTCCTGAGGTGCCCACCCCCGGGACGTTGCCATTTGCTATGACAGAGTGGGAGCATGGCTCCCGCCCTGCCATAGAAAACCCTGCTTTGCTTCCTTGAAGCGAGAGCAGGGAAACCTGTCAGCATGTCAGCAGCTTCCCTTGCTCAAAAGCAATGCCGGCTCCCGCAGGAGGCGGGGAGCCGGCAGGGACCGTGGGGACATTGGGGCTCCCCACACGGTCCCCAACATGAGGCCTGGCCTCGGGGATGGGGTCCCCGGGGCCAGAAGTGCCCCGGGAGGGGGCCACGAGGCCCCCTTTGCTCAATAACAGATTTTATTTTTAAAAAGAGGCAAAACCCCAGGGGATGGAGTCCCCCTGGCCAATAGAGACCTCAAGAGGGGGGCCACACAGCTCACTCCTTAATTATTTTTTTTTAAGTAAATATGTGGCCATGCCCCGGGGAATGGGGTCCCTGGGGTAAAACTAGATCGGGAGGGGGGCCACGCCACACCCTTCCTTTAAAAAATAAGAATTTGCATTGCCCCGGGGGTATGGGGTCTGCGAGGTGAATATAAATGAATGAAAGTGGACGTTTTATTTTTGGAAAATGTTTGGAGTCACGACCCTAGCACGGCGCACAGCGTGGCCCCCTAGTGGGAACACAATGGGTGCGCGGCGCTCAGCGCGGCCCCCTAGTATGAACGCGATGGATGCGCGGCTCTCAGGCGGGCTCCTAGTGTAAATGCGATGGGTTCGCGCTTTCAAAAGGCAGGATGGATGCGCGACTCCAAGCAAAAATAATTAAGATTTTTTTTTTCGAAAGCTTGGTTATATGTTGGGTTATTGGGTGGCTCTAAAAAGAGCCCTTGTTTTGATTGGGAAATTGTTGTAGCTACAAGTAAGTGTGGATGAAGAGCTTCAGGTTGTTGAGAAACACTCTGTTCCCTTCATCAGTGAAGTGTACTCCATCACTTCTGTAGATGTCATCAATATGGAAACGTAGATTGTTGTTATAGATGGAGCCCATCCTATGGTCTCTGAGGTATGCTGAAACAGCTTTATTGACATTTTTTCTAGCTTTCTCAATCTGTGGACAGAATTGATTGGACCATTTCCATTTTTGCCTTTGGCATATGTTAGAGTATACAAAGACAGTTTGGGGAAAAAGCAACATCAAGGTGCCGATTACGATCCTGTAAAAAAATTCCCCGTACGACTCGTATCCGGTCTTTTTACCGTACGAATCGTACAAGTGCCGCACAAACTACCAAGTACGATTCGCATGGGAAAAAGTCCATACGAATCGCATTGGGAATTATGCCCCACACGTCCTCGGGTCGGAAAATGTGTCCGACACGTCCTCGGACGATTTACCGTACAAATGTGAAAAGTGAAGTCCGACCGCATTAGTACGATCCATCCCGTGCGTCCGATGTTACAACCGGATGGAAAAAACACCGTCCGCACCGAACTCCCATAGCAACCATGGAGACATGTGCCCGTATACGCGCCCAACACTCCCCACAGCCCTCCTATGTACGAGTCGAATCCCCACCCGTGTATGTACACCCGTGTATGTACGAGACGTACCCCCACCCGTGAATGTACACCCGTGTATGTACACCCGTGTATGTACACCCGTGTATGTACGAGACGTACCCTCACCCGTGTATGTACACCCCCGTACGTTCAGCCCGTACCCCCACCCGCGTATGTATGGAGCGTACCCCCACCCCAACCGTGTATGTACGACCCGTACCCTCACCTGTGTATGTATGGAGCGTACCCCCACACCAACCGTGTATGTACGGACCGTACCCCCACCCCAACCGTGTATGTACGACCCGTACCCTCACCCGCGTATGCATGGAGCGTACCCACACCCCAACCGTGTATGTACGACCCGTACCCCCACCCCAACCGTGTATGTACGACCCGTACCCTCACCCGCGCATGTATGGAGCGTACCCCCACCCCAACCGTGTATGTACGACCCGTACCCTCACCCGCGTATGCATGGAGCGTACCCCCACCCCAACCGTGTATGTACGACCCGTACCCCCACCCCAACCTTGTATGTACGACCCGTACCCTCACCCGCGTACGTATGGAGCGTACCCCCACCCCAACCGTGTATGTACGGACCGTACCCCCATCCCAACCGTGTATGTACGACCCGTACCCTCACCCGCGTATGCATGGAGCATACCCCCACCCCAACCGTGTATGTACGGACCGTACCCTCACCCGCGTATGCATGGAGCGTACCCCCACCCCAACCGTGTATGTACGACCCGTACCCCCACCCCAACCGTGTATGTACGACCCGTACCCTCACCCGCGTATGTATGGAGCGTACCCCCACCCCAACCGTGTATGTACGACCCGTACCCTCACCCGCGTATGTATGGAGCGTACCCCCACCCCAACCGTGTATGTACGGACCGTACCCCCACCCCAACCGTGTATGTACGACCCGTACCCTCACCCGCGTATGCATGGAGCGTACCCCCACCCCAACCGTGTATGTACGACCCGTACCCCCACCCCAACCATGTATGTATGACCCGTACCCTCACCCGCGTATGTATGGAGCGTACCCCCCACCCCAACCGTGTATTTACGACCCGTACCCTCACCCGCGTATGTATGGAGCGTACCCCCACCCCAACCGTGTATGTACGACCCGTACCCTCACCCGCGTATGCATGGAGCGTACCCCCACCCCAACCGTGTATGTACGACCCGTACCCCCACCCCAACTGTGTATGTACGACCCGTACCCTCACCCGCGTATGTATGGAGCGTACCCCCACCCCAACCGTGTATGTTCGACCGGTACCCTCACCCGCGTATGTATGGAGCGTACCCCCACCCCAACGTGTATGTACGGACCGTACCCCCACCCCAACCGTGTATGTACGACCCGTACCCTCACCCGCGTATGTATGGAGCGTACCCCCACCCCAACATTCTAAGTACGGAGCGCACCCCAGGCCCCAACATCAGCACCTTCACACAACATCGCGCATGTACGAGTCGTACCAAGCCAGACACAAGGACAGCACTGTACAACAAAATTGCCGAAGTACACACCGTACACACGCTAAAAACACACGTACACAACCAGGACAAAGCACAACAACACAAGAATACACTATTCGAATGGCACAAAGCCACAAAACATGTCCAACAAGCACAAATACAACACATTCACTGACCTGCAACTGCCAAAATCCCAAACAGAGGCCCAAAACACAACCACTCCTTATAACACACCCACCCAAAGTTCAAACACAGCCACACCCACCAATGGACCAATAAAAAGGGCCCACAGACACAAACCATGAGCCTTTGCAACAGACTCACTGTTGCCAGACCCCACAGAAAACCTACAGCACCATACTTGAACCTTTACTACACCTTACACTTGCACACCTTCACACACCCACCTTCACAAACACCCCCTCATCACATTCACACACACACCTGCACAACCACACCCACACACCCACAACCATCCACACCCACACCCCCCACAACCATCCACACCCACACCCCTCACCATGCCCACTAACAAGAATCCAAAGTTCACTAGCCAAGAGTTGGAGGTCCTTGTCGACGAAATCCTCAGAGCCGAGCCACACCTCTTTGGAACATTGGTCAGACAGACCAGCATTTCAGAAAAAACAGCAATGTGGCAGAGGATTGTCGATGCTGTCAATGCTGTCGCGTCCACCAGAAGGACCAGGCATGAATGCCAAGCCAGGTGGTACGATCTGCGGAGGAGGGTCCGAGCCAAAATGACCGACGACCACAACCAGGCCAACATCACTGGAGGAGGGCCGCCCCGCAGACCCGTACAATACCATCCCTGGGAGGAGAGGGTGATGGCCATACTGCCGGTGCTGTCAGTGGACGGATTAGAAGGACTCCGAGACCCGGGTGAGTACACAAACAACTCACCTCACATGGAGGGAACGTCATCCACAACCAAACTCACAATCAGTCACGCAACCACCCCAAGCTATCGCATGACTCAACCACACTCCATGAACACGCACATGCCACTAGCGCCACCATGCCCCATGCACCCAGCTGGACAATGCCAAGTCACAGGCCACAGAAAACACCAACACAAGACACGGTAATCCGGATGGCGGGAGTGTGGGCCCCAAAAATCACATAGTGCAACTCAGAAGCAGACAACAATGTCCTCTGCCCATATGGCCTAGGTCACAGCCAGACAAACAGTGTGTCCCCACACAGGAAAGACTTGCCAGCAAATGGCGGACGCCTTGCATTAAGACATGGGGGTGAAGGCACGTTTTTGCACATGACAGCAGCTAATGAACAGCCAACACTGTGAAAGAGTGGCAGCACACACCACCACAGCAGCAGCGCAGACACAGACACTACACCCAATGGGTGCCTGGAGATCAGAAACAAACTCACATCAACAAGCCAAGGGCCATTCAAAGATCTGCAAAAAGTGTGTGCCTAGGAAGCTGGGCTGAGGTGACAGAGGGTGACACACAGAGGGAGGGAGAGGGGGAGAGAGAGGGAGGGAGACACAGGGAGACGGACAGAGGGAGGAGGCTGACACAGGGAGGGAGGGAGAGGGGGACAGAGAGGGAGTGAGAAAGGGACACACAGGGAGACCAATTCAGCCTTGTGGGGTGTGGGAATGTCTGCTCGTCAGCAGGTGGACTGCGTGCATGTAGACAAGGGTGGCCAGTGCCTGAATCCCCCTCTCTTCTCCATGGCAAAACACAGGGCCATGTCTCAACCTGTGCACGAGCACAACGCCAGGTACCTGCATTATATAAGTGTGTGGAACAACTCCATGTGCCCACGTACAGTGCAACACGGAAGGCGCCAATGCATGGCTCGCCACACCTGCTCACTCCACTGCTGACTGCAGTCACAATTGACGCAGCAAGTAAGACTGTGCCACACATAGGTAAAGTCTCAAAAGCTGTGGCCAAGGGACATACCCATGCACAAGTGCACTGTGAGTGGAATGCAAGACATATCCAAATTCCCAGAGGAAATGTGCCAACTTAGAAACGAATGAAACATGGATGTTGCATGGAACAAAATTAACATTGTCTCTCTCACACACAGGTCAACGTCGTGGATCACCCCCAACACTGGGGGGGGAAGACTCACAGGACCCGGCTCTGCGGGATGACGGACCCACCGGCAGCGACGACTCTCACCACTCTGTGGACGACCCCGACCGACCTGGCCCCTCTGCTGTCCAACCACCTGCAGCACCTGCGTCAGGTACAACTGGGCCAACCACCACACCCACTCCTGCCACATCCCAGGAGACACCCAGGATCCCTGCCCCACCACCACGACGCAGCCAGGCTGACCAGGAGGAACACGGTGTACCGGGCACCCAGGAGGAGGCAGGCGACAACGCAAATGCCACCCCTCAGGGGTCCCGGAGACCCGATGTGCCCACAAGGGCAGGCCAGGTGCAAGTGGGCAGGGGTGGTGCGAGTGGAGGACGGCGGAGGCGCGAGCCTGACCAGTTGGCTGCGGAACCGGTATATTCCCATGTCAGAAACATCCTGGACACATACCGGCAGGACACCACGGGCATGGCCCAGGTTGTGTCCATCCTCGAGGAGATCAAGACCCAGCAGGCCCAGCAACATGCGGAGCAACATGCCTGTCTACTGCGACACCAAGGGCGGATGGAGGACAGACAGGCTGAGCTCGTGACGGTATTCACGGGAATTCACAGTACACTCCGTCGGATAGCCGACAACATGGGCAACCCTCCCTGTGCCACCAGGCGTAGAACATCACCACCCACAGGGAGGGATCAGGAGGAGGAGGAGGAGACATCCGACGGAGCATCCCAAACATCGTCACGGCCTGCTTCTGAGGGTTCCCGCAGGAGGGCGGGTCGTCCACGGAAAAGACCGTGAGGGTCGGCGCAACAGCACCATCTCCCAGGACACCTGGCCTGGCACCTGGCCCACTGGACCAACAGCAGCACATCAGCAAAATACATTCTCTGCCACATGGACTTGCTGGTGACTGTCTGACCAATGTTGACAAAGACTGTGGCATGGACTCTGGGGATTTCCAATGGCAAGGACACCAACTCCCCTAGTGAACTTTGGATTCCACACACCCGGAAATCCCCTCATGTCATACCCCCCCCCCCCCACGTACCCCAACAACAATAAAAAGTTACACGATAAAGAGATGATGCCTATATTTTGCATTATTACCTTACATGTGTCTTGTTAAGTCTAACCATGCCTGAGTTCTCATATGCCTTCAACCATCCACACCCTGGGGCCTGAGTCTGGCACAGGACACACATGGGTCACAATGTATTAGGCAACACAGACATGGAGCACCATACACACCCGTGATGGGCCCAACCAGCTGAGGGGGTGGCCGCACAACCGTGCCGACAGACATATTGAGTACAGCAACAGCCATGCGCAGAGGTCAGGGATCATGTGGAGTGTCCTGGGGGGCACCCAGGTATGTGTGGACAGGTGGCAGAACCATGTCCTGCAAGCTTGAGTCAGGTGGATGCAGAGAATGGTGGCCTGGCCAACGTTGGATGCATGGGGATGGCACATGTCACAATACCCACACAGTCATGGACATCCTGCACAATACACAGTCTAATCCCACACAAACAGCTTGCATCTTGCTACTCGACACATAGACACATAGCCACTATCACGGAAAACCATGCCAGACATGCCGGATGCACCGTGGCAACACACCAGCATTGACTGAGAAGAGGCACCTTTGAGGCATAGGGACACCTTTATTAGTCATGTATTCGGGAATGCAGAGGCAACTCGGAGTACATATAAACAGGTCATGTGGAGTAACATGTGGGTCCAACACTGGAACCCCTCTTCTGCAGCACAAATGCGTGATAGCCATGGAACTGGCACACAAGTGTCGGGTAACAGCTAAACACCCCCTGCTGCTCACGGAGAGGCTGCCATACACCATTGATCCTCTGATGTGGAAGTCCCACACCATGTCAAGCCAATGCAAAACTTATGTGTCCGAGGGCAGTGTTACACACATTGATGCGATCATCACAATCCACTATCCCATCACAGATGACTGTCAACAAGTCTGACCATCTATTCAGGTGTACCCAGCTACATGTCATGTGTCCCATGGTGATGCGACATGTCTGCAGAGGAACCAAACATCGACAGGGGCAGTGTTCACACATCGTAAACAACTGCCACACCCAATACACCCCTGATGCATCCCTTACCCTAAGGAGACTTCCAAACTTGTCCGTGCGTGTAACGCTGAGTCAGCACACGATGACGTGTCCATGAGGAATAGCAGTGCCACAACAATGCAACCAGCAGACGGCATGCGCAAGTACCTGGGGATGAGAGACACACAAGAAGTCAGCCACAAAAAGCACAGCCACTTGCATGTGCATGTACTCGACACATGTAAGGATGACAACATGCTAGGTCACAATCATGACTGGGGAAATACACTCATCACTGGCACCATCACTCCAGTGACACATCCACACACACCTCTGACTCACGTGGCATACATGCAGATGGACACACACATCACAACACATGCCACACAGGGACCAATGCGTGCACACACAGACACTGGTACTCACCACTAAGCAAAGAAGTCGCGTATGAGCCGACTCCGGATGTCCTCTTGCGGAACCACATCCTCCACATCACTAGCCCCATTGCCAAGCCCTTCGTCCTCCACGGGTGGATGGTCCTGATCATCTTGATCCAGGATGAGTGGCACAGCTTTCTCAACTGGCATGTTGTGCAGCATGCAGCAGACCATGAAGATTTTGCAGACCTTCGCCGGGGCATATGGGAGGGCGCCGCCGGTCTTGTGGAGGCATCTGAATCGGCTCTTCAGGAGGCCAAATGTCCTCTCTATCACTCGCCTTGTCCGGCCATGGGCGGTGTTGTAGCGGAGCTGGGCCGGCGTGATGGGGTTGCGGAGAGGTGTGATCAGCCATGGCATGTTGGGATAGCCAGCGTCCCCTACATGGGAAGCACATGGACATAAGTAGGACAGGAGAAGCGGTCGTGCTGGAAGTCTACGCAAAATACAGGACAGACAGAGTGTACCCACCAACAACACATGCTCGTTCGTTGCGCAGCTGCGTCATCATTTCAGGCACCCTGCTACGCCTCATGATGTAGGCATCGTGTGCTGATCCTGGAAAACGAGCACAGACATGTGAAATCACCATGTTGGACAGACACACCACAAGGGGATTGATGGAGTGGTAGTGTTTGCGATTCCTGTACGCTACCTCCTGTGCCTGTGGTGGTACCAAAGCCACATGTGTCCCATCTATGGACCCAATGACATGGGGCATCCCTCCCAGGGCATAGAATCCACGCTTGACCCCAGTCAACAGTTCAGGAGTTGGGAAATGGATGAACTCATCCAGGTGAAGCAACATGGCCTCTAAGAAATCATGCAGCACACGGCTGAACATGCTCTGGGACATGCCACCAACATGAGCTATGGTATATTGAAAGGTACCCGTGGCAAGAAAATGTAGGGCTGCCATTACCTTCAGCTTGGGTGTCAGTGCCGTAGGATACCTGTGCAGCGGTTGCAGGTGTGGTGCCAGCCTTGCCGTCAACTCCTCAATCAACGGTTGGGGGAAGCGGTAGCACCGTATACAGTCATTCTCCCGCATGTCAGCCAAGTCCGGAATTGGTCGGGGAAGAGGCGGCGCTCTGCAGTAATTTGGAAGTGACAAGGAAGAGTGAGTGCACTACAACAACAATTTATTTGTACTGAGCACATGTTAATCTGTCAATACACATATGCTACATACGGAGTCAGGTATGTGCCACATGCCCTGGACACGTATGGCTGCCAGGTGACACTCCTACCAAGACCCAGCTACACATGGAGATTGTGAACCTCCACATGCCATGGCATGGGATTAGCTGTGTCCCAGTGTAAGTGAACAGCCAGACGCAACACAGGAGTGACATACATCAACACATCAGCAGAAGTAGGATGTCGATTTCAGAGACAGGTAGCAGAACACTAGAGCCACAGGTCACATGACATTACACTAGGACAGCCCACACACCTTGCCAATAAGGTGTACATGTAATGACTCACCACACATTCATTGAGAGGATGCAGACATGTCCTTGTTAAGCTATTCCGTGTCCCATGCATACATACGCACCTCACATCCGATACCACATGTGGCCTGGTGTGCGTAACAGTGTGCCATGTCCATCTACACACAGACACATGTTGGTTGCTGCAACAGCTGATGCTTTTGAGGGAGCACCAACATCAAGCTAATGGGAACACCCCACACATACATGACATAGACACATCGTGCACCGTGGGTAGTCACATGTCTGGTGTGGTAACCCCTGTAGCGGGCATCAGGGGACACTTGCGTGTGTTGTTGACTGTGCTATGCCAGTGACGCTCATCCCAAGTGTGCAGTACGACATGCACACATGTCAAAGGAGTTAAGGGGATGCCTGGCACACATTGCACCATCACACATAACATCTGTACACATCTCATCATACATCTGTTGCCTTCTCGACTCAGGAGTAATGTGCCACATCACAGCCTTTCACACCTGTGCCCCACACATGTAGTACTGCCAAGACAATGCCTTGATGTCCATCCATGGACAAGTATGTCAGCTTTATTCCTTCCTTTTTGCTGCATGTCACCACTGTGATGTGTTAAAGGCACCGTACATTCGCTCAGAGGGCCTGTGTACGTTCCCTATCACTATGGGAGTGCTGCCGTATGCGTACCCATAGTGATAGTGAGCGTACGCACGCATGTACGGTCCGTATCACTATGGGTACGCATACGCGAGCACACCCATAGTGATAGTGAGCGTACAGGCGTGTGTACGGTCCGTATCACTATGGGTACGCATACGCGAGCACACCCATAGTGATAGTGAGCGCACAGGCGTGTGTACGGTCCGTATCACTATGGGTGTGCTCGCGTATGCGTACCCATAGTGATAGTGAGCGTACAGGCATTTGATTATGTGGTCAGCCCAGTGTGACAGGTGACTGTACCCACAGATGTGTGTTAGTTCTGTGTACCTGTGCTGAGAGTGTCCACATGATGTGTTCGTACCCTGGACATGGGTGTGTGTGTAAGTCCCCTGTCATGTGGGTGGGTGCATATGTGGAGTGTAGCACCCGGGCTGCATGAGGGATGGATATACCCTGCCCATCTGATGTGAGCAGGGAGCAGTGCTGTGTGTCTGACGTGCAGAGCCAGCCCCACACCTGTGAGCCCCCCGCCCCGTCTAGTGGCACATGTGCAGAGTGAGGTTTGTCGCTGCATTTGGCAATGGCAGGTGAATGTCCTGTGCCTGTGTGTGTCTGTGCACACTGCTGAGGTAGCGTCAGTGGCCTGTGGCATGTGACTGCTTAGTGGTGCTGCACATAATCCTGGTGTAGCTTGTGATGCACAGTGTGAGCCTGGATCATTGATTGTGTCGTTGCCCTCATACCACCTGTGTACTTTCAATGGCACGTACTGCTTTTGCCCTTCCCCAGAGGATCATGTCCCTATGACAAAGGTGCAATGCGTTGGATGCATACTATGACTTGTTGTAAACAGCAAATTTGTTCTAATATGTGTCTCTGTGACATGTGCCAGGTGTATTGATGTAGTGTCACTTGTTCATCCTCACAGGTAGGCGCCTCTGCCAAGAAGCAGATCTGGATGAACGCCGTCAGTGCCGTGAGGAGGACGGAGGGTCGCAAGCGGCGCCTGGCCCAGGTGAGAAAACGCTGGCAGGATATCCGGTGCTGGACGCGGAGGATCGCACGGGTCCTGCTGGGGGACTCACCTGAGACCCATAAGAACCGCTGGCGCCGCCGTCTGACCCACATCCACAAGCGTGTGCTGGCGGTGGTCTTTCCAGACTTGGACAGGCGCTTACAGGAGAAGCAGCAGCAGGAAGGGGGTAGGTACATGTGTGTTTGTTGTGTGTCACCAGCATTTGTAAGTGCACAGTTGCATGGATACACTGCCAGGGTTTATAGGTGCTGTGCAGATCCTGTTACCCACAGTATAGCGGTGCTCTCCTGCCTCCCTTCCCCTCCTTGCAATGTGTTCCCTGGTCTGTGTGTAGTCACTCCTTCACAAGGTTATCTAGGCTGGCACTTTATCCACGTGAACAATGCCTGTAGCATCATGTGTGGGGGTGGTGTGTAACAGGTTTTGGGACCTTGCCTGTGCCCTGTCCAGTTCAGTACTTGTGGGTTCCATGTCAGTTGGCACTGATGCTGAGTCCAGACATGGGAGTTAGTCTCTCAAGTGTCATGCCTTACAGCACGCATGTCCTATGTTGTGGCCTGTGACATGATGTGCATGAGTGTGCGATACGCATGGTGCAGGGATGGTGGCGTGTGTTGCAGTCATTCCCATTCAGGACCATGGAGTTGTGTGGCCACTACTTTCATAGGTGTCGTGTGTGTCATCACAAAATGTGGACACTCTCAGTGTCTACAGCATAGGTTGTGCTCTGTGCCATTGTCCCCTGGCACCATGTATATTGACGTAAAATGTAGTACAAGTGTCCACTGTACAGCCTGACCTGATTTTCCTTGTTCATACTCACGGTGGCCAGTGCCTGTGTGTCTTGTTACAATCATCTGATGATGACCATTTGTACATGATTATTTGGACAGGCGCACCTTGGGTATTTGGTGTCCAATCTTGCATTTATGCAGCCCATGTGTATTTCACCCAGACTAAGAGATGTAAGTGCTTCCTGTGTCTCAACTAATTGTCTCATGTAGGGGGTGGTTGGTGCGGGCAAAGCCTACATGTAAAAACCTGATATCTCCTTGCTAGGTCTGGCCAGTGTGTGATGTTTGTCTGGACATACACTCAAGGTGCAGTGAGCCAGTCATGGTGGGCATGTTTTCAGTATTACCTATGCAGCATGTGCCTCAAGTTCATGGATATGGTCCCTGCTCATCCCTATTTTCGGCGACGCTGTGTGGTGCAGATGCAGTGCTGGATTGTCCCCAGGGCCTGGCTCCTCTGTCAAAATCCATTTCATGTCATTGGCTATTGTGTCATGCTCTCCATAGTTTTTCAGTGGCATGGTGGGTCAACCAACGGTGGGTCAACCAACTGTGTGTTGCATGCCCTACATATTTACCTTGTTTTGTAGATGTTACTCATCTTTCTTTTCAGGCTATGCACTGTAACCTATGTAGATTGGACTCATGTGACATATGTATACAGGTGTATGATTAATTGCTGTCTCTTCACCTTGCCCACAGCATCGTCGGGGGACACGGAGGGAGACATCAGCACAGACGGAGCGGAGGGACCGAGCACCAGTGCCAGCGGTGACATCGTGGCTGGCACATCGAGTGGAACTGAGGCGGAGGAGAGTGAGGCCGAGGACCTGTCCACTGCCACCACAGAATATGAAGCTGACGGGTCCGAGGATGATCTCTCCGAGTGGGCGGAGGCTGCACCAGCAGCTGACAGCGGCACAACATCTCTCCCCGCCCCCTCCATTGCCATCAGCCGCCTCCCACTTGCTCGTGTCCCTTCCCAGCGTGCCCAGTCACCGCATGTCTCCTTCCTGCCAGGCACCGCACCCCCTGCCCCTGTCTCCACTGCTGCCGCCAATGCCGAGTCTGTGGACATCCAGCGGCAGTTGCAGGTTGGTCAGGCTGCGATGCTTAATGTCCTCCATGGCCACAGCCAAGTGCTGAACAACATGGAGGCATACTTGGAGGGCATTTTCTCATCGCAGGCTGACCAACCACCATCCCATCCACACTTCCCACTCCCATGCCTGTCCCACGTACACCCAGACGTCAGCATGCACCCACCACAACAGACACAGGCACCACACCAGCAGGGAAGGTCAAACGCACACCTCCTGGCACGCACACACAGGGTGAAGTAGGCACACCCACTGGGTCGGGGGCCAAACGTAAGACACGCAGCCAGAGTGGGAATCCGCATTCCACCAAATTCACTCCCTCCAAATCCCCTCCCCTCAGCTCTCCTGGCCACATATCCGGCAAAGACTCCTTCATGGCCGCTCTGTCCCTGAGCCCCACAGTGACACCACCCCGCAAGCGGTCAAGGGAGTCCCCAGTCAGGGTGGTTGAGTCACCCCCCCCTGTCCACACCCTCCCCCAGTGGCGCTGTGACCCATCCCTCTGACCCCCCCCCCCTCCTTGGGGCCTGTGGTTCCTTCGGGTGCAGGGGAGTCGCTGGAGGACCTTGCTAAGGTGTGCAGCGCCATCCTGGCCTCCGCCTTTGGCCCTGCCCCACCCCCTGTGATGGAGTCCTCCATCCCTGCACCCACGACGCCTACCCTTTGCCCTCATGTCCCTGCGGTGCCTGGTCCTTCCCCCCCACATGATGCCCTCCCCCCTCTGGAAGACGAAGGAGTCTGACTGTGCAGGCAAGCTAGGGGACACGCGTCCCACTGTGTCCCCCACCTGGATTTGAACTTTGGATTGCCCTATGGGCATTGTACATTTTGAACTTTCAAGGGACAAACAGATTTTTGGATGCTGAATAAAGCAATTTATTTTTCCTTAGTACACTGTCTGTCTGGTATTGCTGTTGGCGGACCGGCCCCATTATTTTGGGTGGTGATTATGTGTTGGGTGTGTGGGAATTGTAGTCTTGTGCTGGTCATAGGGTGGATCCTGGTATCTGTGTGCCATCACAAGCTGTTGGCCACATAACTTTGTTCATGTAAGCAGTTACTGCATGGTGACATCGTCCCAAGGTGTGTTCCTTCCTCTGTGTAACCTGACATCTTCCCTGCAGGGTCTTTCCAATATGTGGTGCTGAGCTGTGTCTACATTGGCTGGGTGTGTGACGGACTCGTTAGACTTGGGCCATGCATGCTGAGCGATGTCTCCACCTGCATCATTCGTGGCGTCCTTGGTGGTCACTGTACTTGTGTATGTAGACTGTTGTCATGACTTCATGTGGACATGTTTTCTTTTCGGCGCTATGCATGTTTATACTCCCTTCCTCGCACACATGTGGTACATGTACTGCAGGATCTTTGTGCACCTGACTGACATTTGTGGGCATTGGATCTGTGGGTACTCCACCCTTTTCTTTGCAGGGGCACTGCTGTGAGTGTTAGGCACCCACCCCTCCTGTGTCTGGGCACTGCTGGAAGTGTTAGGCACCCACCCCTCCTGTTTCTGGGCACTGCTGTGAGTGTTAGGCACACACCCCTCTTATGACTGGGCACTGCTGGGAGGACTCTGCACACACCCCTCCTGTGTCTGGGCACTGCTGGGAGTGTTAGGCACCCACCCCTCCTGTGTCTGGGCACTGCTGGGAGGACTCTGCACACACCCCTCCTGTGTCTGTGCACTGCTGGGAGTGTTAGGCACCCATCCCTCCTGTGTCTGGGCACTGCTGGGAGGACTCTGCACACACCCCTCCTGTGTCTGGGCACTGCTGGGAGTGTTAGGCACCCACCCCTCCTGTGTCTGGGCACTGCTGTGAGTGTTAGGCACACACCCCTCTTATGACTGGGCACTGCTGGGAGGACTCTGCACCCACCCCTCCTGTGTCTGGGCACTGCTGGGAGGACTCTGCACCCACCCCTCCTGTGTCTGGGCACTGCTGGGAGGCCTCTGCACACACCCCTCCTGTGTCTGGGCACTGCTGGGAGGCCTCTGCACCCACCCCTCCTGTGTCTGGGCACTGCTGGGAGGCCTCTGCACACACCCCTTCTGTGTCTGGGCACTGCTGGGAGGACTCTGCACCCACCCCTCCTGTGTCTGGGCACTGCTGGGAGGACTCTGCACACACCCCTCCTGTGTCTGGGCACTGCTGGGAGGACTCTGCACACACCCCTCTTGTGACTGGGCACTGCTGGTAGGCCTCTGCACACACCCCACCTGTGTCTGGGCACTGCTGGGAGTGTTAGGCACCCACCCCTCCTGTGTCTGGGCACTGCTGGGAGGACTCTGCACCCACCCCTCCTGTGTCTGGGCACTGCTGGGAGGCCTCTGCACACACCCCTCCTGTGTCTGGGCACTGCTGGGAGGACTCTGCACCCACCCCTCCTGTGTCTGGGCACTGCTGGGAGGACTCTGCACACACCCCTCCTGTGTCTGGGCACTGCTGGGGGGACTCTGCACACACCCCTCTTGTGACTGGGCACTGCTGGGAGGACTCTGCACACACCCCTCCTGTGTCTGGGCACTGCTGTGAGTGTTAGGCACCCACCCCTCCTGTGTCTGGGCACTGCTGGGAGGACTCTGCACCCACCCCTCCTGTGTCTGGGCACTGCTGGGAGGACTCTGCACCCAACCCTCCTATTTCAGGATATGTACGCTTAGGACATACACGGGTGTGGGTTCGCTCCATGCATACGCGGTGAGGGTACGGGTCGTACATACACGGTTGGGGTGGGGGTACGCTCCATGCATACGGGGTGGGGGTACGGTCCGTACGTACACTGTTGGCATGGGGGTACGCTCCATACGTACGCGAGTGAGGGTACGGGTCGTACATACACGGTTGGGGTGGAGGTACGCTCCATGCATATGTGGGTGAGGGTACTGGTCGTACATACACGGTTGGGGTGGGGGTACGCTCCATGCATACGGGTTGGGGGTACGGTCCGTACGTACACTGTTGGCATGGGGGGTACGCCCCATACGTACGCGGGTGAGGGTACGGGTCGTACATACACGGTTGGGGTGGAGGTACGCTCCATGCATACGCGGGTGAGGGTACGGGTCGTACATACACGGTTGGGGTGGGGGTACGCTCCATGCATATGGGGTTGGGGTACGGTCCGTACGTACACTGTTGGCATGGGGGGTACGCTCCATACGTATGCGGGTGAGGGTACGGGTCGTACATACACAGTTGGGGTGGGGGTACGCTCCATACATACGTGGGTGAGGGTACGGGTCGTACTTACACTGTTGGGGGGGGGTACGCTCCATGCATACGGGGTGGGGGTACGGTCCATACGTACACTGTTGGCATGGGGGTACGCTCCATACATACACGGGTGAGGGTACGGGTCGTACATACACAGTTGGGGTGGGGGTACGCTCCATACATACGCGGGTGAGGGTACGGGTCGTACTTACACTGTTGGGGTGGGGGGTACGCTCCATGCATACGGGGTGGGGGTATGGTCCGTACGTACACTGTTGGCATGGGGGGTACGCTCCATACGTACGCGGGTGAGGGTACGAGTCGTACATACACGGTTGGGGTGGGGGTACGCTCCATACATACGCGGGTGAGGGTACGGGTCATACTTACACTGTTGGGGTGGGGGGTACGCTCCATGCATACGGGGTGGGGTTACGGTCCATACGTACACTGTTGGCATGGAGGGTACGCTCCATACGTACGCGGGTGAGGGTACGGGTCGTACATACATGGTTGGGGTGGGGGTATGCTCCATACATACGCGGGTGAGGGTACGGGTCGTACTTACACTGTTGGGGTGGGGGTTACGCTCCATGCATACGGGGTGGGGGTACGGTCCGTACGTACACTGTTGGCATGGGGGTACGCTCCATACATATGCGGGTGAGGGTACGGGTCGTACATACACGGTTGGGGTGGGGGTACGCTCCATACATACGCGGGTGAGGGTACGTGTCGTACTTACACTGTTGGGGTGGGGGGTACGCTCCATGCATACGGGGGTGGGAGTACGGTCCGTACATATCCGTACCCACGCTGTGGAATGCTTGTGCAGGCCGTACCCAGGCCTTTGCCACGTGGGTACAGCCGTCCCGCCATTGTTGGGGTGATGTAGGTGTGGGCGTGGTATGACTCGTACCCACGCTCTTAAGGCGTGGGTACGGGACGTACCTGTATTGTTGTGTTGCCGGTTCGCGTCGTCAACCACTTCCGTTGTGGCGGACGCTGGCTTTGCTGGACACGCCCCCACCCCCTCGTAGTGACCAGAGCCTGGGGGTCAGGTATGTCCAGGGCATGTGTGCTGTGTGACTTTGGTGGGGGTTTTGTGGCCTGCCCCTGCTCCTGCCCCCCCCCTTTCCCTCCTCCCTTTGTTGTTCTGACCTTCCGCGGCGTCTGCGTCGTAACCTGTAGAGGAGGTCGACTGCTATGAGGGCAGGGATGACACGTAGTTTCGGGTCCATGTCTGTCCGTCGCGTGCAGGTACTCCTTGTTCGCGTCGTCCTGATTTCCCGGCAGTTTTTGGCTGCCGGAAAATATTCTCCGTGCGGGATGACGTCGGTGCGAATCGTACTTCCTGGTTCGTGAATAGCAGGCTGCGTGCGTCCCGACGTCACGTCGGCGCTTTCCCGGAACACATTTGTATGTTTATTTTCGTCGGTCGGGGTTTCTACGAGTCGTACGGAAATTGTATTTCCGTGGGAATCGTACTCCAATTTTTGTATATTGTTACGACCGGGTACGCGTCGGACGGAGAATATGCTCCGTCCGACGGTTCGTACCCGGTTTTTACAGGATCGTAATCGGCACCCAATTGTGAAAAGGTGTCCTTCATGAGCATTTCCAGACCTACTCCAGACAATGTGCCTAGCTCATTGCCACCACAGTGCACAATCATGAGGTCAGGAGGTTGGAGATGCAAAAAGGTTTTAACCAAAGGCATCATTTGGTGCCACTTTAATCCTCTCTGCCCAATCCATTCAATGTCTACATTTTACAAAGCTAGGTCTTTTTATCAATACCCCTGCGTTCAGCATACTTTTTGCACCAGAAAACATAGCTGTGCCCAACAATCCACACTGTAAGCATCTTGAAGAGATGTCCGCAAGTAATAAAGAGATGCCTGTAGCTGAGGTAGTCAGTTGGTAGAATGAGAGGTATGTAAAATGGGGGCCAAGATGCAATTTAAAAAAAATTAGGGAATTGATTGGCTGTTTAAGAACATTCTACATTCAAAGATAGGGTGCATTTACTTATTTTTTAAAGCATCTTTCTTATTGGTTAGTAAATAAATTTGAAAGGTACAATAGAAAGGATAGGATCATATTTTGCCAAGTCACACCTGCTTTTTGTATTTGCAACATTGTATGGTTAACTTGAAAATATGGTGAACTTTTGACCTGTGAGTTCAGTTGAATGTTCCATGAACTGTTACTATGGAAACTGGCATGAAGCAGAATGGGAGATGGGTTAAAATTTAACTGTGCTTTTAAAATGTGAAATTGTAATATATATATATATATATATATATAAGTAATATTTTTCTTTCAATACATTTTCCCAAGTCAGTACTCTCTTAAGAAGTGGTGTTTAATTAAAAAATAGTGTTGAATGTATTTGTTATATCTTTTTGAACGCCTATAAGAATCCGCGAATCCATCGCGGTGGTGCACGATGGGGACGCAACTTCTTTAAAAAAATGTAGGAACCGTTTGGGCACCTTCAGAAGTCAGTTGCTAAAGTTTATTATGTGTAACCAATAGAAATGTGTTTTACAATTTTGAAAAATCTGGAAAGCAATGTGATTTGTTACTTATGTGTATTTGTGTGGAGAAAGAGAGGGAAACTTTGCCATTACTGATTTTACCTTGCTGAATCGGGTGCGTTACATTGATTATGTGTAAAAGAAAATTCTGTCAGAGTTTGTGAGATTTTAAATTGAACACATTTGCAAGGTGAGTTATAAATGTGTGAAGTTTATTTTACATTTTTTAACATTATTCAATAACTGTTGTTTAAAATATATTATTCAATGTAGAGATGTATATTGTACTTTGTTTCATTGTACTTAAGTGTTGTTTAAAAATGAGTCTGTACAGTAATATGTGTATTTTTTAAGATGATTACTGATGTTCGTAGAAGATGTTATTAATTAGGCTGCTTTTTTAAGTCTGTACAGAGGTATAGTTGAATGATGCCGAACACATTTTAGATAGTTGGTTGAAGACACAGCAGAAATGTGTCATTTGAAAGATGTTTAAATAAGGTGTAATTAATTAAGCTTCTTTTTTTGTTTTCTCTACAAAGGTATAGTTGAATGATACTGCATAATTTTAGATAGTTTGGGAAAGATGCAGCACAACTGTGCAGTTTGAAAGATGTTCATATAAGGTGTTATTAATTAGGTTTCTTTTTTTAGTTTGTACAAAGGTAAAGTTAAATGATGCCAAATATTTTTAAATAGAATGGTGAAATAAGGTGCTGTTAATTAGGCTTCTTTTTCCAGTCTGAACAAAGGTAATAATAATTTTAGATACAAAGGTGAAGATGTAGAATAAAAGTGTGGTTTTTAAAATGCTCATAAATGGTGTTGTAAATTAGCCTTCGTTTTTAAGTCTGTTGAGAGGTATAGTTTAATGATGTTGCATATTTGTAGATAGAATGATGAAGATGTAGCTCAAAAGTAAACCACTACATATTACCCTTGCAGGCATGTTGTACTTATCTACTTAACTAGATGATACGTAATGACTCATCTATGTCTTCAGATTGTATTTATAGAGTTATCTGTATGCTTAGTGAACTATTGAGAGGCTGCCAGACCGATTACAGGACTGCAAAGTTAGTGACTGGGTGATTTTAAAACTACATGACTAATGATTGACTGATTCCGTATTCTCCAATCACCCAGGGCCCGATTCACAGAACTAACTTAAGACAAAATCCTAAACTTACTACTTTTGGTATTCACAGAAGTTAGGATTTTGTCTTAAAACAGACTTAAGACAGACTTAAGACAGATTGAAGACAGACTTAAGTTAGGATTTTGTCTTAAGTTTGTCTTAAGTCTGTCTTAAGTCTGTCTTAAGTCTGTCTTAAGTTTGTCTTAAGACAAATTTAAGACAAATTCCTAACTTCTGTGAATACCAAAAGTAGTAAGTTTAGGATTTTGTCTTAAGTTAGTTCTGTGAATCAGCCCCCAAGTTAGTATGCTAGCACTCATGAAATCACTCCATCACTACCCAAGCACTTATGAAATCACCCAGGCACTACCCATGCACTCTCCCAATCACACACGCACTACCCATGTACTCATGCGATAACCCAAGCCTTACCCATGCACTTATGCAATCACAGATGCAGTACCCATGCAATTCTGCAATCACCCAGTTAGTACCCAAGCACTTATGAAATCACCCAGACACTACCCATGCACTCTCCCAATCACCCAAGCACTACCCATGTACTCATGGAATACCCCAAACATTACCCATGCACAGATGCAATCACACATGCAGTACTCATGGAATTCTCCAATCACCAAGTTAATATGCAAGCACTCATGAAACCACTCAGCAACTACACAAGCAGTTATGAAATCACCGGGGAACTACCCTTGCATTCTCCCAATCACTCAAGCACTACATTTGCAGTCATTAAATCACCCATGCCCTTCTGTTGCATTCGTGTACTTAGCTAGACAGTATTCAATGATTCATTGATCTCTTCAGGTGCTATTTATACACTTAACCATGCAATCAATGTGTATGAATACACTCAGAGAATTAGCTAGCTACTATCTATCTTGTCCTGTAAATATTCCAGTGACTACCCTTGCTCTCAATCACCCAAGCACTACCTACGGAGTTTTGGAATCATTCAGGCAGGTATAGTACATGTCTCCGTTTCTAGGTTTTCCTATATTTCAGAAATGTTGTTTATATATTTCCACACACTTATAAATTCACCATGCACTATCCTTGCAGTACTCTAATCATCCAGTCAGTACCCATGTACTCATGCAATGACCCAGGCACTAACCATGCACTGCTACAAACACCTGTGCACTGCCCATGCAGTCCTCTAATCATCTAGACACTACTCATTCACACCTTCAATTACCCAGGTAGTACCCATGCACTCCAGCAATCACCCTGTCACTACCCATGCACTGCTCCATTCAGCCAACCAGTACCATGTACTTATCCAATCACTCCGCCAATACTAAAGGTGGGCGTCAAATTCCGTTCTGCTCGCGGAATAGCGATATTTTGACATTTTCGCGTTCCGCGGAGAGCGCCAAAGTGCCAAAACTTTTGCAACCTGCCGCGAAACGGAAGTATTTTTCTTGTTCGTGCTTTAAAAATGCATTCTCGCATGCGCGATCGCCTTACCGGGATCCCTGCATTCGTCGACGAGTTTTCCAATCCGTTTGCGTGCGCCACAAGATGTTGATAGCCAGTCGCGCTATCCCGTGAGAGTTCGCGATCACGTCATTCTCCTCGCCATCAGCCACCGCGAGAGTCTGCGATCGCGAACACGTCATTTTCCAGCGCAAGAGAGAGCGTGAGGTCGCAAACACGTCAATCTCTACCGCGACAAAGACCATGAGATAGCGAACACGTCATTTTGGACGCGCCATCGACATCCGGCGGAAATGTGGTGAAGGTCGCGAACACGCCAAATATTCGGTTTGGAGAAGAATATTAACTCTAGCTGCATAAAACCTTCTCTAAATGATGATTTGGATGGACAAAACTCCTCTGATTGCCATTTGACTGTCCTTTTTAGGTCTCGCCTAGCGTTGCAGCGCGAATGCGCTGCCTTCGCTTTGCGAGGCATGCAGTATACACTTTAGTGTGGAAGCTTCGTGGAAGCTCCGCCCACTCTCCGGCCCATCTTCTTCATTGGCCTAGGTTCTAAATGATGCCTTCCGATTGGTTTTAAGCTTGTTAGTCCCTCCCCCTGACAGCCATGTCAGTCATTTGTATCCTTCCACAGCTATTGGCCCTTTTACTGAGAGTTTTGCATGGTATGTGTGACTGAGCTTGTGAGCACAATTTTTCCTGCACTCCCACTGTCCCTTCTCCCACCCCCTCACTCCCGCTGTCTGTGACTTTCTGGCACCCCTGCCCAGCACTCCTGCTGACCGCGCTCCTTCATGATCCCCCAGCCCCCCTCTCCCGCTGAACTCGCGCTTGCAATGCAATGCAATAGACGCTCTGACTCCACACGTATCACGTGCGCTACTTTGCCAATAAGCTGCCGCAACGAGTTTCCAACTTGACCCATAAAAAAGAACAAGTGGCAGACCTCTGTGGAGATAGGCAGTGGTTATGTTATGCGCGTAGCGCGAGTGATTCTTGACACCATTTGTAAAGGTAATACGTTTTATCGTATTATATCTTTTATGGTGGCCATCTTTAAACGGACCGTCAACTATCACCTAGTTTGAAAGAGAGGCTTTATATCATGTTTTATCGTATATAATTTACAACGGCCATTCATGAACGGACCGTCAACTATCACACCCAGACTGAACGAGCCTTTTATATCGGCCCGCTTCCCTACCTACTATGTCCGCCTGGTAAAGCGCGTCCCCTCTCCTGCCTCTCTTTCCTTAGTTTCACTTGATGGCGTCTGGTTGCCATAGTAACGTCTAAGGCTTCCCCAGGTCTCCGTGGCAGCAGTATTTTCGAGAGCGAGAGAGAGGTGCCTCGACTCCCTGTGAGAGTTGCCAAAATGACACCCCCTGCAGATTCCCTTCTACGGTATGACTACCCGGTGTTGGTGAGCTGAAACACGGAGAGGAAGTCCCCCAAGGTGAGATCGCAGGCCGCTCAAGCCTCGAGAGCTTTGAAAGTTTCCTGCACAGGGACCATATTTTCAAACTATTTCTGGCACCTCAGAGGTGTTTTTTTTGCATTGCATCGTAAATACAAAATTCGCGATCCGTTTTTTCAGTGACAAAATTAAGTGACGAGTGTAAATGGGAATTCATATTAACATGCACACAACTGGGTCTGTGTTTTTTTCGGTTTAATGCAATAAACTAGGACAGACAATCTGACACTTTTTAGAAACAAGATTTACATTTTTGCATCGGTTGTCAAGAATCCTCCCAACAACTCTAAGACACTAATTTTGTCTTCCAGGTGTTCTATGTGGCATATAAGAGTATAATAAGAGTATAAATAAGAGTATAAAAGTATTCATGTCTTAGTTACCAAAAACCATACATGTAAAAGGAGATACAAAGATCACAATCGTCAGTTGGCATAAAAGGACTCAGTACTAAACAATGTGCTCCATGCCCCTTGTCCCTCGCTCACTCCTCCGAATCCATAGTTCTCAACATCCCAAAGTGGAGAGAAAACTGTCGGGCCTTGAGATCACGCTGAGGCCGGGGAAGGAACCGGCTGCTTGTAAACAGGGGGTGGGAGCTCTTGAGAGTCCAGAGGTGCTCAGACGACTTAAGATATCAAAGGTCTGTGGTGAGATATATCAAGTATAAAATTATCCATTTTGCCCCAGACCTTTCTCCTCTTTCTTCCTCCTTTCCACACTCGATGAAGCCTCCTCGTCCACGTTCCATCCTGTTCTCTTCCCTCCTTGTATGTCTAATCTCACACTTCTATTTCCCCGTCCCCATCTCTCACCATCATTTCTCTTTGCGCCTCACTATTGCTGTATCTGTGATGGGAAAGTGTTTGTTTGGCAAATGCCAGTGCTGCCATTGTTTGTATAACACTAAAACGCAGAATACACAGAGCCAGGATTACTTTTCACTTAAACACAGAGGCATATTTGCAACTCTGTGCTTCTTTTGATGTCTCTTTTTTCTCCTTTCCCTTCTCTTTCCCTTCTTTCTATCTGTAATACCTTCCTTTCTTTGCTTCCTACACCCCCATCGAGTTTCCTGCTTATGAGCGTAGTGCCTACGTGTAGCGCATAGGTTCGGAATACCATTCCGAAAAGTAGCATTATTATTGCGTTTTTCATATACACACACACTATGAGCCTTATGTCTCAACTTCATATGGGTTAGCAGTTATTAAACACAGTGGCTTCAGGGCGTTGGAGGCAGATTGTGGTGGGGGTGTCACGGTACTGTTTTTAATGTGCACATCCTGTAGGGGTGTTGTTCGGCCTGCCCTGTACCCTTAGCGTCCTGTACGCATCTGTGTGCTGCATTCATCCGCGCTCTCCGCAGGGTTTATTTGTCTGACAGTCGCCCCTTTATTTAATTAAATCTGGACATCCGGCCTCAGAGTCTGTGAATTGCAGTCTGGCGCTGCGCCATTCGCCCGATTTCTTGACCTTGTTTTTCGAAGGATGAAATTTCATTAAAACAGAGTCCTAAGCCCCCTCCTGTGCAGCTGCAATCAATCCATTCCAATCACTTGCCAACTTTATATCGGAAAATTGATAGAGGATTTATTTGGGGTCTCCTAGATTGTTAGTGGGGGCTGCTAACCTTCGGTGTGGAATAACTGAAAAATGGGCTGCCACATTTCAGAAACCTTCAGGTCTCTGTTAGAGCAAACTGGACTTTTAAAGGGACGTAAATATGATGCTTCTTAAGTTCTCTATCAAACACATTCTCATGCACACATTGTCTCCCAAACGCAGGCACCCAATTTATACTCACACACACATTTCTCTTGCACATGCTTTCCAACACCCCTCCCTTCTCTCACACATAGTTTCACCCTCACAGACACACACTCTCGCTAAAGCTCTCTGACACACACTCTCAGCTTGCCCTATCTGATACATTCCATCCCCAGTGACCCTCGACATTTTGAACAGGTGAAAGAAAACAATACATTTTCCCATTCTTCATTCTCCCCTTAAATATGTTGCTCCAGGCAACCCCCAACTTTGGGAAGAATTCCATGTTAAAGAATAGTAGATGTTCTGCCCAGTATAATGTGCTGCATGGCTAAATACTTATAAGGTCCCAAAGGCGAGACCGATTGCATTGCAAATGCTTGTCTGTGCAAGGAGTCCTTTTTAAAAAAAAAAAAACTTTTGGGGGGGAGAGGGAGGAAGTTCCACAGAGTCTCCAACTTCCTGTTCCTGTCCATCAGGCTCCTCCCAGTGCTTTGTCCATCTCCTGTTCATTCTGCCTTTGTATTTCAGCTGGAAGGATCACTCTTTGTGTCTGCAGCATCATTATCATTGGATTTGAGGACTTTTGAATTTGATATGTTACAAGTAAGTTGGTGTTGTGTCTGTTTGATTGAGGGCATTGCAGTTGCTGCAACTACAATTTTGGTACTTATCATTCTTTTTTTTTAAATTGTTGGGGGTAGCCAGTAGGCCCAGAGCTAGTCATGGGTGTGTGCATGATGAAGCAACTGTTCCTTTGGTGTGTGTTGAATGTTTTTCAAACATCATTTAGGGCATGGATGGCATTGGATTGAGTTGGAAAATGTGTTTTTGGGGGGATTTCTGTTTTTGGGGGTGTGTTAAAGAAATGCTTTTGTTGTGTGTGCCTGGTGTGTTGATGTGCACCCTGCAGACCTTGTTTTGCCCTGTGGATTTTCGTTTTTGCATTTTATTGCATTAAAAAGGCACAGCAGTGTGGTTTAGCATGCATCTTTTGCCTGGCTTCTTTATAGGCCTGTTGGCAGTTCATTGATTGCGAGGCCTCCAGCTTGTTGCTTGTGATTTGCGAGTGTGCATGTGGCTGTGGGCCTTTTCTGGTGGGAGTTATTAGTGTGCAGCTTTTGCCATTTATATATAGGCCTGCATGGTATTCCTTTGTGGCCTAGGCTGCTTGTTGTGTGCCTGGCCATGAGGCTGGTGGCCATTTTGAAGGCAGGAAGTGTGTTTTTTGCAACAGGCCTGCATTGTCTGTCTTCTCTTTCTTGTAGTTGGGTGCCCTGTCTTCTCTTTCTTATAGTTGGGTGGGCCTGGCCATGTGGCTGGCGGCCATTTTGAAGCCTAGGCCTGCAAGCTTGTGTGGCCTTGTCTGCCCACGGGCCTGCCTTCATCCTGTAGGCTCAGAGCAGGTAGCCACAAGTGCATTGAACAAGTGTTTATCTGTGTGTCCTGTTGAATTTAAACATCATGTAGGGCATGGATTGCATTGGATTGAGTTGGAAAATGTGTTTTTTGGGGGGATTTCTGTTTTTGGGGGTGTGTTAAAGAAATGCCTTTGTTGTGTGTGCCTGGTGTGTTGGTGTGCACCCTGCAGACCTTCTTTTGCCCTGTGGATTTTCGCTTTTGCATTTTATTGCATTAAGGAACAGCAGTGTGGTTTAGCATGCATCTTTTGGCTGACTTCTTTATAGGCCTTTTGGCAGTTCATTGATTGCCAGGCCTCCAGCTTGTTGCTTGTGATTTGCGAGTGTGCATGTGGCTGTGGGCCTTTTTTGGTGGGAGTTATTAGTGTGCAGCTTTTGTCATATATATATATAGGCCTGCATGGTATTCCTTTGTGGCCTAGGCTGCTTGTTGTGGGCCTGGCCATGAGGCTGGCGGCCATTTTGAAGGCAGGCAGTGTGTTTTTTGCAACTGGCCTGCATTGTCTGTCTTCTCTTTCTTGTAGTTGGGTGGGCCTGGCCATGTGGCTGGCGGCCATTTTGAGGCCGAGGCCTGCAAGCTTGTGTGGCCTTGTCAGCCCACGGGCCTGCCTTTATCCAGTAGGCTCAGAGCAGGTAGCCACAAGTGCATTAAACAAGTGTTTATCTGTGTGTCCTGTTGAATTTAAACATCATTTAGGGCATGGATGGCATTGGATTGAGTTGGAAAATGTGTTTTTGGGGGGGATTTATGTTTTTGGGGGTGTGTTAAAGAAATGCCTTTGCTGTGTGTGCCTGGTGTGTTGGTGTGCACCCTGAAGACTTTGTTTTGCCCTGTGGATTTTCGTTTTTGCATTTTATTGCATTAAAAAGGCACAGCAGTGTGGTTTAGCATGAATCTTTTGCCTGGCTTCTTTATAGGCCTTTTGGCAGTTCATTGATTGCGAGGCCTCCAGCTTGTTGCTTGTGATTTGCGAGTGTGCATGTGGCTGTGGGCCTTTTCTGGTGGGAGTTATTAGTGTGCAGCTTTTGCCATATATATAGGCCTGCATGGTATTCCTTTGTGGCCTAGGCTGCTTGTTCTGGGCCTGGCCATGAGGCTGGCAGCCATTTTGAAGGCAGGCAGTGTGTTTTTTGCAGCAGGCCTGCATTGTCTGTCTTCTCTTTCTTGTAGTTGGGTGGGCCTGGCCATGTGGCTGGTGGCCATTTTGAAGCCTAGGCCTGCAAGCTTGTGTGGTCTTGTCTGCCCACAGGCCTGCCTTCGTCCAGTAGGCTCAGAGCAGGTAGCCACAAGTGCATTAAACAAGTGTTTATCTGTGTGTCCTTTTGAATTTAAACATCATTTAGGGCATGGATGGCACTGGATTGATTTGCAAAATGTGTTTTTGGGGGGGATTTCTGTTTTTGGGGGTGTGTTAAAGAAATGCCTTTGTTGTGTGTGCCTTGTGTGTTGGTGTGCACCCTGCAGACCTTGTTTTGCCCTGTGGATTTTCGTTTTTGCATTTTATTGCATTAAAAAGGCACAGCAGTGTGGTTTAGCATGTATCTTTTGCCTGGCTTCTTTATAGGCCTTTTGACAGTTCATTGATTGCCAGGCCTCCAGCTTGTTACTTGTGATTTGCGAGTGTGCATGTGGCTGTGGGCCTTTTCTGGTGGGAGTTATTAGTGTGCAGCTTTTGCCATATGTATAGGCCTGCATGGTATTCCTTTGTGGCCTAGGCTGCATGTTCTGGGCCTGGCCATGAGGCTGGCGGCCATTTTGAAGGCAGGCAGTGTGTTTTTTGCAACAGGCCTGCATTGTCTGTCTTCTCTTTCTTGTAGTTGGGTGGGCCTGGCCATGTGGCTGGTGGCCATTTTGAAGCCTAGGCCTGCAAGCTTGTGTGGTCTTGTCTGCCCACAGACCTGCCTTCATCCAGTAGGCTCAGAGCAGGTAGCCACAAGTGCATTAAACAAGTGTTTATCTGTGTGTCCTGTTGAATTTAAACATCATTTAGGGTATGGATGGCATTGGATTGATTTGCAAAATGTGTTTTCGGGGGGGATTTCTGTTTTTGGTGGTGTGTTAAAGAAATGCCTTTGTTGTGTGTGCCTGGTGTGTTGGTGTGCACCCTGCAGACCTTGTTTTGCCCTGTGGATTGTCGTTTTTGCATTTTATTGCATTGAAAAGGCACAGCAGTGTGGTTTAGCATGCATTCTTTTGCCTGGCTTCTTTATAGGCCTTTTGGCAGTTCATTGATTGCCAGGCCTCCAGCTTGTTGCTTGTGAGTGTCCATGTGGCTTGTGGCCTTTTCTGGTTGGAGTTAATAAGGGCCTGCATGGTTTTCCTATTGGCTTACTGCTTCCATCCATCCCCTTTGCAGCAGCAGCTCCCTTCCATTACATTAGTATTTTGTGGTTGTTCTTATTCTTTCCTATCCTTCCTGAGAGTGTAGTGTGTGTATACTGTACACAGGAAGTAGTATACAATAGCCCTTGTTGCCAAAGTCTCACAAATGGCTACACTATATCTTCTATATTTTTGTTTGTACTAGTAGGAATTGAACCACAACAACAAATGCAACATTTCAGAGGGGCGCTAGAGGGTGCCAGACCAACATGGCCGTATACCTGTGCGGCTCTCGCCAGCCGGGCGACTCATTGCTCCTACAGCCCATCCGCATCTATGGAAACGTAAAGCTGATCGCAGTCTCCTGTCCAGCTAAGGCCGGGGCACATTTGCTGCAACTTCTGGGTCGATCTACCCTGTGGCTCGGGAGGTGGAGGCGCGGTTTCCTACCGTGAGCTAAGCTGTGACCCGTCTGGTGCGACACGGCCGGCGTGCGTGTGCACGCGACTCCGGGGACTCGCCGCGATCAACAGGCCGCGGATCAAGGACGGTGGCGGCACGGACTGGGAGCGGGAGCTCGTCCACCCTGGCATGGCGAGGCTGCTGTGACTCTCCCTAACTGACGGTGAGGTGGAGGAGGGTGTGAGTAACACTGGCGGCTCCTGGTAGCGGCGGGGACACTAAACGGCCACCGAGACCCACGAGGGTTGAGCAAGGGGCCTCCGCACTCTTCTTTACTGTGCACGACCTCTGGGGAGACGGGAGGTGGTGCCTCCCTATTGTCGCTGGGTCCCGCTCCCGCTCTGCATCGTGGTGGTGAGGTGCCTACTCTTGGGACGCAAACCGGCTGATCTACCTGTGCTCTACCGGGAGGGGTCGACCTCGTGGCCTGCGGGAGGAAAGTTGCTGGCTCGCACCTGGGACATCCTGAGAGGTGGCTGGGGGGGCCCCCGCGCTGACACTACACTACGTTACCCGCGAGGGGGTGCTTATCCCGAGAGGCCTGCGGGGGATGCTCCCCCCTCTGTGCTGAACTGATCGTGGTCGCTGGATCGCGCCTGGTCTAGTGTTTGGGCGCTGCGGTGGTCGCGACTGAACGCGGCGCGGGGTTCTCGCCTCTATTTCACCGGGAGGAGCGCTCTCACCTGCGTGGAGGCCATTGATGCTACAACTATCCTGGAGTCACTCCCCTCCGCTTGCCTAGGCCCTCCGACTCATTAATAACGTGGAGCGGCATCCGTGAGGAGTGGGCGGCGGCACTGGACTAGTCCCTTACCTCGCATTGCGGCGCTTGCAGACCCGGCGGGGAGTTTGGGCCGCAGGGGTGATACATACTGGTTTTTCCTACACCAAAGTCGGTCTTGTCTACCTTGCCACAATGGGGAAGACAGATGCCAAACAATCCAGGCTCCCCTTTGAGACCCAGAAAAAAAAAGCCCGCGCCCCGCCGCCGGGGGATCACGAATCTGATGGAGGGGAGGCGGAGGAGGTGGATTGGAAGGCGCTCCTGCTTAATATGCAAACTAGTCTCGCCTCCATTGACTCTAAGATCGATGGCATGTCTCAGCGCCTTGACTCTGTGGTGCATCGTCTTGACCTACAGGAGGAAAGAGCGAAGGAATCTGAACAGAGAATCTCTGGGCTGGAGGATGGGGCGACGGTCACTACAACCAAAGTATCCCAAATGGAGAGGCTATTGAAGGTGATCTCTGACAAGAACGAGGATTTAGAGGCGCGGTCGCACCGCAACAACGTGCACCTTATAGGTCTTGCGGAATCCACCACCGTGGGCAAAATGGAACTCTTCATTGAAAAGCTCCTTTCTGACCTTTTTGGCGCGGATGCCTTCTCTCCACAACTGGTGGTGGAGCAGGCTCATCGCACCCTGGGACCTCGCCCCATACCCGGAGCCCCTCCTAGACCGGTCATCATCGGCTTCCTGAATTATAGAGACCGAGATACCCTGCTGCGCCTTGCCCGGGAGAAGCAACCGGTCCACTTTGAGAACACCACGCTCTCCTTCTTTCCTGACTTCACGCAGACGGTGCAAGATGCGCGCCGTAAATTTGTGTCAGTTAAGAAACGGCTACTTCAAAATGGCATTCAATACTCTATGCTGTACCCGGCCAGGCTGCGAGTGGTCCACCATGGTAAGCAGCACATATTCCAAGACCCATCCCAGGTGGAACACTTTCTAAAGGACAACAAACAACCTCATGAGGCTGCTCGGTCCCCTTCGGGGAGAGCTGGTTCCCACTCGCCTACCTCTGCTCTGGACTGATGGGGGGGCTTCATTGTTGATTTTCCTGCTCCTTATTAGGCTCTTCATGTTTCGCCCGTTCTAGGTTTCACCTTGCGATATGCCGTAATGTCCATACCATTTACTGCTTCACGCACTGGTTTCAGTTTGAAGGCCTATCATTGGATGGGTTCTATTGCTTTCAGGGTTTCCTTGATGTTGATTATCGTAATCTCGCCCAGGCACTTCCATCCCCTTCCCGCACCTACCACTGGATACTGACCCCAGCGAGTAGCGGGTGTAATATCGGGGGAGTTGGATGGCGGGTCTGGACTAGGGGTGGGCGGAATTTGCGGAATTAACCTTCGCAAATTATCGCGAAAATGTTTAAAATTATCGCAAACAAGCAGAAATATCGCGAAGATGCGGAAGTTTTTTTCCGGCATGTTCGCGAGATTTTCTGCATGGTTGCGGGTCGCCAACTTACCCATGTGGTTGCTTGCGGGCGCGGCCATCTTGTTTTGAGTTGTTCTCGCGGTGCATGATCGCGAGAAGAAAGGCGTGATCGCGCGACGCATGACGTCACTGCGGGCGCGAACTGTCGCGAGACAGCGCAAATGGCTAAAAACAATACAACATCTCATGGAGAACGCGACCGGATCAAGAAAACTTGTCGGCGAACGCAGGGATTCAGGTAAGGCGATCGCGCGCGCGCGAGAATGTATTATTTTACAGCGCGAGCAAGAAACAAATTATCGCCAAGCTGCGGAAACCGGAATTTTTGACATTTTCGCGCTCTCCGCGGAACGCGAAAATGTCAAATTATCGCAATTTCCGCGAACGGAACGAAATTTTCGCCCAGGCCTAGTCTGGACCCCATGTGTCCCCCAATTGGGTATTCCCCAACAGGGTGATGATTTGGTATTGTGGGTTTGTCTGGGGCGGGGGAGATGCCCGACATGTTTGGGATGTCGGAGTGGGTGGGTGGGGAGGTTCTCACGGGGTTGTTTCTGTTTTGCTTGAATTTATTGTTGATAATGTCAAAATGCATAGTGCTGAAATACCTTTTGATTCCTGTAGGGACACGGTGTCACCAGAGAATGTATCAGACAGGGCACGTCTTGACCAATTGTTCTTTTGTCTGGGGATATGAGTCAGGCCGGAAACCTTGATATTAACGCAGGGGGACTGCTCTCCGCTATTACTTGGAATGTTCGGGGGCTGGGTGACCCAAGGAAGCGCAGACAGATTGTGGGTTCGCTGGATAGACTGGGTGTGCACATAGTGTTCTTGCAGGAGACCCACATGGACCCTCAGCGCAGAGGCAACTTTGCCTCCAGATGGGCAGCCCACTCGGTCTTTGCGCCATACTCGTCATATGCGAGAGGTACTGCTATCTTGATAAAAAGGAATGTTCCCTATACCCCTTTGGGAGATGCCGCTGACCGGGAGGGACGATATTGCATCACTTGGGGACGAATTGGCGTTGAAACAATCACCCTGGCCTGTTCCTATGGCCCTAATTGCGATGACCCGAGCAGCTTCATTGCCCTCTGGAACAAGATCAGGGACATAGGATCGACACACCTAATATGGGGAGGAGATTTTAACGCAGTGCTTAACCCAGTCTTGGATAGGTCCCACCCATCTGCGCAACATTACACGAACACACACAGATATCTGCGGGACATATGTGACACTCAGGATGTCGTAGATGCATGGCGACACCTACACCCCGCTCTGACAGAGGGCACGCATTGGAATACAGCACATGCCTCATGGGCTAGACTGGACTACATTTTAATATCGCGGGGGCTGGCCCCCTCCCTGGCTGCGGCATTACACGTGGGTCGCACGTTTTCTGATCACTCCCCGGTGATGGCCAAGCTCCGCTTACCGGACATACTGGGGAAACCGCCTTCATGGCGGATGCAACCCAACATCCTACTCGACGACCTCTTTCGTAACGAATTGAATCAAGACATTGAAGACTTTCTTATACATAATAAGGGCTCGGTGAAGCGGGTGGCTACTCTGTGGGAGGCATTGAAGGTAACGGTGCGAGGTATGTGTATCGCTAAGAGTTCTGGCGTGCTGCGTGCGTTGCGCAACACATTACACACACTGTCAGGTACATTGCACACACTGGAAACCCGGCCAGACTATGCTACCAACTCGGATGTACAGGCCCAGTACCGGGCAGCACTGTCTGATTATAAATCCACTGCTGAACGGGAGGTTAACTTCCGGGGTAAATACTTTAGGGCTAGGGCATACGGGGAGGGAGAACGCCCCGGGAAGTTCCTGGCGGGAATTGTGCGACCCCTTCGCCGCTCGAATTTCATTTCGGAACTGGAAGGAGACGGAGGGGTACTCCTGCGAGACACACACTCGATCTTGGCTGCTTTCACTGCACACTATTCCACACTATACACCACTACTAGAGTGGGAGCACTGGACATGGACGACTACCTTAGGGAGCTCACCTCGGGATGGCTTCCGGACTATCAAAGGGAATTCCTGGTAGAGCCCATTGGCCTGGATGAAATTAGGGATGCAATTAGTCAGATGGCGCCCGGCAAAGCCCCTGGGCTAGATGGTCTGCCCATGGATTTTTATAAGGCCTATATAGACATGCTGGCACCGGTGCTTCGGGAGGTCTTCCTGGAGGCGCATGAGTCCGGGACGCTCCCTCCGTCGATGCAGGAGGCTCTCATCACTTCCCTACTGAAGCCTGGGAAGTCACCTCAATATTGCGACTCCTATCGCCCCCTCTCACTAATCAACTGCGATGCTAAGATACTGACAAAGGTGTTGGCCAATCAGTTGCAGTTGTTGCTGGAGGGACTGGTGTTGTCAGATCAAGCGGGATTCATTCCCGGTAGGGCGACCTCCCACAACCTTCGTACCCTTTTTTCAATATTGCAAAATGTAGACCCGGACTTACCAATGGTGGCAGTTTTTCTAGACGCAACGAAAGCCTTCGATTCTTTGGAATGGGACTACCTTCTTTGCATCCTACGAAACATGGGGATGCCAATAGGCTTCACGAGGTGGATTGAGCTCCTCTATCATCACCTGGTAGCTAGAGTTGGGGTCAATGGTCAGATATCGGAGGCCTTTGGGATATCGAGAGGCACACGCCAGGGGTGGCCCTGTCTCCGTTGCTATTTGCCATAGCGATGGAACCATTGGCAGCCAGGCTCCGGCAACACCATCGAGACAAAGCTCTGCGCTGCCTCCAACGGGAAGTCCTTATCTCCCTGTACGCGGATGACATTACACTTTACATTCGCGATCCCTCAGTTAACCTTCACCCTATCCTGAGGGAATTCATCCGCTTTGCTGGCATGTGTGGTATTCACATCAACTGGGGAAAATCCACTATTTTTCCGCTTACTGCCGCTGCTAAACCCTTCCCCTGGATTACCATCTGCGCTGGTGCGCAGATGAGGTGAGATATTTGGGTGTAATGCTCTCCCGTGATCGTGAAGAATTAATGCGGCTGAATTATGGCCGCGCATTCGACCATATTCAAACCTGCGTAACCAGATGGATTACACTGCCCCTCTCACTGGCAGGCCGGGCGTCCCTTATTAAGATGGTTGTCCTTCCGAAGCTCCTCTACCTTTTTTTAAATATCCCATATTATCCGGGCAAGTCTTTTTTCAAACTCTTGCGCTCTGAGCTGACTCGACTGGTTTGCGGGGGGAGGCAACCACGTCTGAGCTGGGACATCCTGACTCGTCCATTTGCCCAGTGGGGTTTGGGAGTACCGGAGTTTGAACTTTACTATTACAGCGCTCAGGCCCACTATGTTCATTTTTGGATCCGTCCCACTCCTTTCATGCCTCAGATAGCGGTGGAACATTGGTTGGCGGATCCCATTCCGCTGGAAGGGGCACTCTTTAGTGTGCCCGAGACACGTGCGGCATATCAAACCACTGTCTCCTGCTCCGTCCTAGCGTGGCGACATATTGCAAAAAAAGCCCAAGCGACTTTGGTATATTCTCCACTGCTTCCCTTAGCATATCACCCTCTACTACCCCTTCTGCAGGAACAATTGTTTAAAAACTTAATGGCCAAACTTAACATTAAAACTTGGGGGGATCTTTATCGGGACGGAAGCTTTCGTTCGCAGGCACACATGTTCGCTGACCTGTCACCCACTCCCATGGACACATTTCTGTACATTCGGCTGCGTAGTGGGATTCGGGCATTGACGGAGGGGTTCCCTGACGAACCATGTACTTTGGATCCACTACATCAGTTGCTCAAGGCGGACACTCCTGCACATGCGGTGTCAGGACCTCTAACCAAGTTATAATTACTGCACAGGAGCAGAAGGCGATAGGTCCCAATGCCCTTCTCGGAACTTCACCTGTTAGGTTCTCAGATCCGTCGCAGGTAAGTTCCTAGGGGGGAAAGGGGAATTGGACAGAGAAGAGACTGCTCCAAGATCTGCCTGTAAACTTCTTCTTCTTCTTCTTCTTCTTCTTACAGGTCTAACAATAGTTACATTACTGTTAGGACTTACTTTTAACAGGCCAACAGTTCTTTTCTTCTAGAATTTACTTAAATTACTTATCTTACCAGAATGCCTTGTGAGCTCGCTACACTTCTACTTCTCAATTCTATTTAGCCTGAATGAGAAGTCTTCACTCTACACTTCTTCCTTCATTTTCTGGGTGGTACTGTTCTGGTCCGTTCTTACCCCTTTACATGAGAAAGAGAACACAATAAGCATTGCATGTCTAGTTATTCAATTATGTGTGTGTGCGAGTGTTTCCTTTATTCCTGTTACGTACTGGGTAGAAGCGTGAGTGAGGAATTAACTGGGGTTCTGGTTGTGCATATGTGGGTCTGGAAACCTTCTTCTGTGGTGATGAGGAGACTGGTCGTTTCGTTGGTACAGTTGAAGAAGCTTATGAACTTCACAGTCACCCTATTTTTTTACTGGAACCTATTAGCTGCTGTAGGGGAGTTCGATAGAATTATGTTACCTTCTTCTTATTGTGAGCTATTTATGATTCTTTAAGCCCTGGTACTTGAGGAGATTTATCATTTATTCTTACGCGTGCTACCCTAGTCTCTGTTAATAGGTTGGCACTCTTCTAACTTGACACGAAGGGACTTAAGCTCCCTGGGACATGCTTAGACTTGCTCCTGAGGAAGCTCAATCGACCTTTGCTGCAACGGAGGAGTTGAAGAGTTATTCTTGGACTCTACAACCCTTCCCTCAGGAAGAAATGCCTTTGGCCTCTGTAGGGAAACGCTGCGCTTGAATTAATGCGCCCGCGTATGCCCTAAACTCCGGAGTTACGAGGTTCACTTGAATGCCGCGATAATTATCTTTAACAATGCGGCGCTTGAAATGATGCGCCCGCGTTGGTAGTTGTCTTCGGAATTAACGTAGTCTGGAGGGAGGTAACACTCGTATTTTGCTGGTGCGGCGCTTGAGTGAATGCGCCCGCGTCAGTAAACACAGCGAATCACTTTTGGATTAAATGTGCATTTCCTTCAACTCTCGTTGAATTTTATTATATAATTCCTGTCACAAGTTATTCATAACAGTTGTTTTTGTGAAGAGGAAGGACTACATATAAACTCTGACTGAACTTTCCACTCGCCATGAATTTTTATACTAAAAAGTCTTTTAATTCACCAACCTGAATCTGCAGGGGGACTTTGAGGATACCGGCGAAACTAACCCCGCAATTTCCGCAAGCTACCCTAACTGTCTCACACGACGCAGGAAATTCCGATGCTCTTCTCTCAGTTCAGTTGGTGAAGTGCACAGTAGAATGTTGGTGAACTCTTCAACAGGTGTCAGAAGCCTGAAAGACTAGACCGCTGACCTCCGAGTGCTGCAGCAGCATGGGCATGTTGGCAGCCATCTTGGAGTTCCATCTACGCCAACAACCACTCCAGCTTAGAGGATAAAAAGGCTTTTGATCATCTCGTGAAGGAGAGATAGATGCCAAAGATGCGTTAACGGGAGGAAACCTCTTGTGGGTCCTGACAGTACCCCCTCCCAACGGGGTTTCCTCCAGACGCGGTTTAGTAGGAAATTTTGCGTGGAAAGCTTTGATTAAACGAGGGGCATGGACATCAGTACTCTTTTCCCAAGAACGTTCATCTGGGCCATAACCCTGCCAGTCAACGAGATAGAACAATTCATTACGTAGGAGTTTAGAATCTAAAATTCTTTTAACTACAAACTCTGCCTCACCATTAACAATCAGAGGATCAGGATGGGAGGTTCTGCGCAACCCTGGATGAATTGGTTTGAGGAGAGAAACATGAAAGACTGGATGAATTTTTGTAGTGTTAGGAAGAGATAGTTGGTAAGTGACTGGATTTATGATTTTCGCGATTGGATAAAGACCCATAAATCAAGGCTGAAATTTGCGGGGACCTTTAAGGCGAAGATTTCTAGTACTCAACCAAACTAAGTCTCCTACAATAAACTCAGGTTCTTTTTTGCGTTTTCGGTCAGCAAAATGTTTGTAACGATCTTTTGCGATCTTTTGTGATGGATCTTAGTTAATTGACTTCGCGATATCTTGGGCAGCAGGGACATTGACCTCCTCAAAATTAGCATGTGAATTAGGATGCCTACCCGAGTTGATAAAGAAGGGAGAGTGACCGGTAGATACACTTATGGCATTGTTGTGAGCATACTCAGCAGTCCACAAATAGTCAGGCCAGTCACCTTCCTCGTCTAACAAATAAAGTCTGAGATGTTGTTCTAAGTCTTGGTTAATGCGTTCAGTTTGGCCATCGGTTTGTGGATGAAAGCTGGTAGAAAACCGATGATCAATATGCAGACCCTTGATGTAAGCCTGCCAGAATCGAGATAGAAACTGGGAACCCCTGTCTGAAATAAGGATCTTAGGAATGCCATGAAGGCGGATAACATGTTGGTTGAAAAGCTGAGACAATTGTTTAACATTAGGAATACCTTTGAAGGGTATGTAGTGGGCTATTTTACTGAAGGTGTCAACCACTACAAGAATGGTATCGTACCCATGGGAAGAAGGTAGGTCAACAATTAGATCTAAAGAGACCGTGTGCCAGGGGTATGGAGGAGTCGGCAGAGGCTGCAAAAGACCTTTCGGTGCGTGCCTGTCAGATTTTCCCCGAGCACAATTGTCACAAGTCAGCACATACTGGCGAATATCACGACTCATATGAGGCCACCAGAAACATCGTTTGAGTAATTCTTCAGTTTTGAGGATACCCTTGTGTCCAGCCAACGGGTTATCGTGACATTCCTGCATAGCCTTAACTTGAAGCTCTTTGGAGGGTAAGTACAAAGTGGTGCCAACGTAAGGAAGGCCATTGCGGATGAGGCGTTGTGGATCTTCTGCAGCCCAGGTTTCCAATTCAAGGTCAGTGACAGATTGTCGAACATGTTGTTCAAAGGGTGCCAAGGAAATGGTGCCAATGAATTTTCCATCCGGAATAATTTGACGGTTTTCCACCACCACAGTTTGATTGTCGGTGTCAAGACGAGAAAGGGCGTCGGCCTTCCCATTCTTTGTTCCAGGCGAAAGGTGATGACAAAATCAAAATCCGCAAAGTAGAGGGACCAGCGGAGTTGACGTGGTGTGAGTGTGCGAGCAGACTTGAGGAATTTTAAGTTGCGATGGTCCGTAAACACCGTCACAGTGTGTTTTGCCCCCATCAAATAATGCCGCCAGTCCTGGAACGCATCTTTGATTGCAAGGAGTTCTTTCTCCGTGATGGTATAGTTACATTCGGCAGGATTAAGTTTACGAGATCGATAAGCCACTGGATGTAGTTGTCCTGTGTCCTTGTGGCGTTGAGAGAGTATTCCTCCAATGGCAAGGTCAGAGGCATCTGTTTCAAGATAGAAAGGTTCAGAGGGATCAGCATGGAGCAACACAGGTGCTGTGGTAAACGTAGCCTTCAATAACTGAAACGCCGTTTCTGCTTCTGTAGACCAGTGGAACGGGACTCCTTTCTTTAGAAGACGCGTCAGTGGAAGAATCTTCTGAGAGAATCCATGAATGAAGCATCTGTAAAAATTAGAGAAACCAATGAAGCTTTGGACGTCCTTAATGCAGGTAGGGGATTTCCAAGCCATTATTGCCTCTACTTTGTGCTCATCCATTCGAACTCCCTCCGGCGATAATACAAAGCCCAGAAATTCCACTGTATCAGTGTTGAAAAGACATTTTTCCAGCTTGACATATAAAGAGTTCTCTCGTAATCGGTGCAAAACAGCCCTGACCTGGTGTTGATGTTCTGCAACCGTGTTGGAATAGATTAAGATGTCATCTATATAAACGATAACACAGGAGTCGATAAAGTCGCTTAAGACATCGTTGATAAAATACTGGAAGGCCGCCGGCGCATTGCAGAGACCATACGGCATCACCAGGTACTCATAAAGGCCAAATTTAGTCCTGAACGCGGTCTTCCACTCGTCACCTTCCCGTACTCGAATCAGATGGTATGCTCCGCGTAGATCAAGACGAGTGTAGATCTTGGCTTCCTTCACTTGGTCAATTAATACCGAAATAAGAGGCAATGGATAACGATTCTTGACAGTTATCTTATTGATTGCTCTGAAGTCGATACAAGTCCTAAGATCACCATCTTTTTTCGTCACGAAAAAAAGTGGAGAAGAGACGGGGGACTGTGACGGTCGGATGAATCCATTTTCCAAATGTTTTGCTAAATAGTCCTTCAAATGGACATTCTTCTTTTCGGTTAAGGCATAAACTCTGCTGCAAGGTAGGTTTGCCCCAGGTTCTAAATCAATCTTACAGTCATAGGACCGATGGGGGGGTAAGGTTTCAGCTTTGACTTCATCAAAAACATCCGCAAAGTCCTGGTATTCTTCCGGTATCACTGTAGTTTGAATCACACTCACCGAAACTCCTCTATCACACAGTTGAGCGACTGCACAGGGTATGGAAGAATGCGTGGAACCGTCGAAACAATGGTTTGTGCAATAGTCAGAATTTAATTTAATTGTTCGGGCTCCCCAATCAATTAAAGGATTATGTTCTGTGAGCCATGGAAGCCCTAAAATCAATTGGAATTGAGAAGCATCAATTAAATTAAAATGCAAAGTCTCTTGATGTCCTTCAACAGTGGTCATGTGTACTAATTCTGTATGACTAGTTATTGGCCCAGAAGTTAGATCTGTCCCATCCACTGCTCTGACTCTCTCACTTTTCACCTTCTTGATGGCTTGCAGACCAATCTGGTTAGCAAACTTGAGGTCACAGAAATTACCAGTTGCCCCCGAATCCACCATCACCGTTATGCCTGTCAAAATGTGATTCCTAAACTTCAGAGTTACTGTCATAACCAAATGGGGGGAAGAAACTTGTAGCGTATTTGCCAACTGATGATTTGTTGGAGTCCTTTTCTCATTCGCATCCACAGGTCCAACTCCACTAACCTGTGGTGCCTCTAGTTTCCCTTCTCTTTAGCTGGTAACTTAGGTCTCTTTAAACAGTTCTTAACAAAATGCCCACTTCCTCCACAATAGAGACACAATTTGTTCAGCCTTCTCTTCTCTTTTTCCTCTTTGGAAAGTGGACCTCTAACCACCCCAATTTGCATAGGTTCGATGCCAGAAGAATTTTCAACTGCTCGGGTGGATTCAGTCTTGACGCGATCAAAACGAGGAACACTAGGTCGAAACTCTCTCTTCCGTTCTCCTTTTCGTTCACTCTGCCGGTAATCAATTTCTAAGGTTAAATCCACTAAGGACGAGAGGTCTGAGGGACGATTTGGAATCTGAGAAAGTGCATCCTTTAAATCCTCTCGCAAGCCTCTGTAGAACACCGCGGCTCGTTTATCTTCTGGCCAATTCGTCTCAACCACCAGTTTATTAAATTGGGCTAGATATGCCACAAGTTCTCTGTTTCCTTGTTTTAATTCCAACAATTCGTTATCGGAAGCCTGCGACGCTGTTCTCCTGTCAAAAATTCGAAGGAACTCCTTCTTGAAATCATCGAGGCTATATAAGATTGGATCATCCTTGGTTACCAATGGCATGGACCAGGAGGCGGCATCACCACTAAGATATGACAGGATGAATGCCACCCGAGATTGTGCATCAGGGAAAATCGTTGGGCGGCACATAAAATGTAGAGAGCATTGTGTTAAAAAAAATTGTGCTTTTTGTGGGTCTCCATTGAATCGCTCAGGAGGGGCTAATGGAATCACTGGGGAAAGTGAATGAATTACTTGTGTTGGGGTAAAAGATGAAGAACTAGAGGGTTGGCTCTGAGTCCCGAAAGACTGGGTTGGTAGGTTGGGGCCCAAAATGGATGTTCCAGTTTTAAATGTAATTAAATCTTGCCTCAAAATTTTATTTTCCTCCCTGACTGCCTCCAAATCTCTCTGAATACTACTCAGTACCTCGCTTAAATTTGTTAAATCGAAACCTTCAGCCATTCTGCTCAGGTGCTCAACGTGGGCACTTCACTCTGTCAGGACCTCTAACCAAGTTATAATTACTGCACAGGAGCAGAAGGCGATAGGTCCCAATGCCCTTCTCGGAACTTCACCTGTTAGGTTCTCAGCAGCCGCGGTGCGTCCATTGGGGCGTAGGGGCGTAGCCCCACCAGCCCTGGACCCGCGTTAAAGAATTAAAATAAATGTTAAACAGAAACTCGAAATAATTACCTTAATTACTTATTCCACGGCGCCGGGCAGCACCCGACTTTATCGGGAGTGTGCAGGGGGGGGGGGGGGGGGGGGCGGGCCGGGCTGGCTGGTGTCTGTGTTTAAAAAAACGTTTATCCCCGCATGTATGCTTCGGGCAGCAACTTGCCCGAGCATGCGCACCCAGGCCGGCCCCATTAGCTAGTAGGGGGGGGGGGAGTGCAGGACCTGCTGGCGGCAGCGCTGGCAGCAAAAGGGCGACAGGGCGAGGAGTCACTGTGCCCTCCAAGCCAATCCTGGTGCTGCATGCAGCGCCACTGCGCCAGGATTGGCCGGTCACCGCAGGGGCGGGCAATCCATATTGGATGCCGAGCGCGTGACGTAAGTAACGGTCGGGTTCACTTCTTCACTCTGTCTCGACTCTCGACTGACTCGTGCGCGTCGCTGCCTGAGCCCAGCCTGAACGGATTTAAAACAGTAGAAAGTGTCAAATGTAAGTATTCTTCGAACAATTCATTAAATGGAAATAGGTAATTTCTCCGAAGTGTCTAACAGCTGTCGTAACTCGTAACACAGGAAGGAGTGGACATATCACATAGCATGGTTGCAGAGTGTCTAGACCCTACCATCAGAGAAGTAAATACCGACTGTTTCTTTAAATATAACACCATGAACACAGGTTACGGTGGTGTAGTCATAGCAACAGAGGACTTTGTCAATTACATTTGATCTCCAGCATTTTATGGTCGTGTTTGATTGTCGTATACAATCTGTACCGCAAATATTTGGCTGGGGTTTTGGATAAAATTCCCAAATACTTCATTCATTGTAATGACTCGAGGAAGGCACTGTAGAGTGCGAAGAACAAGACATTTAAAATGTACACGATTGAGTTTTCCAAGGAATTATCTAAAGTCTCTATGTATTTATGAGGAACCTTTTTTATTTCGGGGGCTGTGGGGGTGGGTAGGGGCTAAATTATCAAACCACCATGCGCATACCTTTATGGGTCACTTCTGATTGAAATATCTTGGTTACGGATAAACTGGTAATATTGTCGAGATAACTGGGCTCTTTTTTATGTAGCGAATTACAGATAACCCCATTTCCACGTTATATGTAATAGATAACTGGACAGCACTCGAGGGGAGGAGCAGGGCAGACGGGGAGATTTTGTTGTTGCAGTTTTTTATAGCGCTAAATCGACCCGAAGCTATCAGAGCGCTTTACTTGAACACCAGTTACATGAGAGGAACACATTAATTCTTAAGGCAGGGGGAGATTTGCCCAAAACTTTCAGGGCGAATGTATTAATGTGCCGGGACATGCAGGGGGACGGGAAGGGCTTCTCTACGTGTTAATGAGTGGAATGGCTTTTTAATCCCGTTCAATTTGTATACAACGGATTTAAAACAGTAGAAAGTGTCAAATGTAAGTATTCTTCAAACAATTCATAAAATGGAAATAGGTAATTTCTCAGAAGTGTCTAACAGCTGTAGTAACTCGTAACACAGGAAAGAGTGCATTACTGGACAGTACTCGAGGGGGGGGAGCATCCGAGCAGGCCAGACGGGGAGATTTTGTTGTTGCAGTTTTTTATAGCGCTAAATCGACCCGAAGCTATCAGAGCGCTTTACTTGAACACCAGTTACATGACAGAGGATTGAGGAACACATTAATTATTAAGGCAGGGGGAGATTTGCCCAAAACTTACAGGGCGTTTGAGCCCCCTGTCAGACTGGAACCTCGTCCCGAACTTCAAGGTCGGCCGCTCTAGCCGTTAAACCACATCCTCTCCCCTCTTGGAGACGGTGATGTGGCCCAGTAAAAATCATTTAATTTGTACAATGAAGGAGCGCTGTTTGAGCAAGGGATGGTAATGAGGCCTATGATAAAAAGTTTCATTTATTTAAAATAAAGACTTAGAAAAGCCTGCATTTTATATTGATTTGAAAGGCGCGTGCCGTCCCAGCGGCACCAGAAGCAGAATCCTGTGAATGGAACGTGGTATACAAGGCTGGTAACCAGGCAACCCCAGCATTGCACTCATGAGCACCAGAGGGAGAGGTCACGTAGACAGCATTAAAGAATACAGGTGGGACGGGGAATATTTTATCATAGCAAGCACAGGCCTCCAGTGTCCATGAAGGATTGGGGTTCAAGCAGACATGCCAACTCTCCCGATTCAGGCGGGAGACTACCGATTTCAAGGCTAGTCTCCCGCCTCCCGATTCCTGCAAGCAAAAACCCGATTCCTCGGGGGTTTCAGCTGACAGGGCTTGGTATTGTGTAACGTGCTAATTCCTCCAGCAATAGTCAGTGGCGATGCAGGGGCTCCAGAAGGGGTGAAAAACCAACAAAGCCCAATTAACAGGCGAATTAACGGGGTGGGGGGGCGGCTGCGTGTGTGTGTGTGTGCGCCCTGGAAGCTATTTCAGCCCGGGCTGCCACACAGGGGAGGGGGGGCGGGGGTGGTGTATGCACTGCCAGCAACCTGGCAGGCCAGTGCACAACACTTGCATCACCCTCTCTCTGCCTGCCATTGCGCTCCATGCTTCTGAAAGGTAAGAAAAAAACGTGAATTTGCGTTTCAAATTTCTGATCCTGCAGCAGCACACCTCCAAAGCACATACATGACATAATGTTGCCGCAGGCATGACTGCATTGTGGTTCGCGTTGCAGTGTTTGATGGAATTGAAGCTGACATCCACGGGATCAATATGGCGTCCACTGAGATGCAAAGCAGTTGTCAAGAGGACGAGAGCGGGCTGTATCTCTGCTCTAAGTGCCTGCAGGTGTCAGGGAAGTTGAACCGTCTCCATTTGGAAGAGGTGTGAATTGAAATGCAGCATATAGATAAATCATTAGTTGGAGAGGTTAGTTGTGCTAAGTGTCTGGTAGAAGGGAGGTGAATATGGGGCCGAGAAGGGAAGGTGGACTTTGAAATGGATTAAAAAAGGCCTGCACAAACGCCTTTATAAAAGTCTTCATTTGATTTTCACCCTAAATGATAGCCTATTTTTCTCATTCCCATGTTACAGAAAGTCCCATTTGAGTCATTAGGGGCCACATGCATCAAACTTAGTATGCCCCGTATAGAGACTGCGGCTTTTAGAAAGTGTCCAACAATTCGAGGACAAATTCATAGAGCAGGAGATGAAGAGCGCAAGCACGACTTTTACACGGCACAAAGTGCCTTTTACCAGCTCTTTCATTAATAATTCAGGAGCCGCTCTCAAAACTTCAAACAAGCAGATCGTAGGCAGGGAAATGTCAAGGCTCATTAATTCACCACCGTGTGCTGACGTCCAAAAACATGCGGATAGCTAAATAAAAGTTTTAACTTTTGAATGTACACTGGTGAATATTTAATCTGATTCAAATGAAATCTGTGAATTTCCCAGTGCGTTGCGAGCCTGCCTTTATTGTTTTGTGAATTGTAATGGGTATTGTTAATATTAATGCTTATTGGAGCGTTATATTTTTTCCCCACAGTCTTTGTTTCATTACCCTACTGTTTCAAAAATAAATTGTTATCTTTTCATTTTCAGCACCTGACAACCTGAAACATTACCGCATTTTGGGGCAATTTTCCAGCAAACAACAAGAGGACCCCAACCTCCTTTGCTGCTCTCTCAACAAGAGGACCCCAACCTCCTTTGCTGCTCTCTCACCCGACCCCGGCTACAACCCAGCAAACACCAGTGTTAAAGGTAAGGCAACTGATGCTATATATTTTTTTACATCGTAGTTAGAGCATGTATGTCATGTGGTCACTCTCAAGGCCCTCAAGCAGTGTCTTTCAGTGCCTCCAGCAACACTATGGCACAGAGAGGCAGGAGGCAGTACGGCTCTATTTTTAGCAGTCATTTGAGATGTATTAGGATAATGCACAATATATATGTATAATGTATTTATACTGAAATTTGATATTATTGCACTGCACCTTATACGTTGTACTTTGATTATTGACAGGTTTCTTTAATATATATATATATATATATATTGGTAAGGCCAGCAACACCCGACACCCCATCATGAATACAGTACAAGAGCTGATTACAAAGTCATTCCAGTCACGGCCACTTGAACAAAAACTGAAGTTAAAAGAATTGGGACCTCATCAGCCTGAAATAAACCTACAGCAAACTACCCAGGACAGAGGAAAAATGTCAAAACGTACATTCTCAAATGCCTGGTACACAAAAGCTGATTGGCTTACAGGCTGCCCTATACGCAATTCTCTGTTCTGCTTCCCCTGCTTGCTGTTTGGCGGTGACTTTTCTTGGACACGGCAAGGAATGGTCGACCTGAAGCACATCGCTGAAAAAATAAAGAAGCATGCGCTCACAAGAAATCATCTGGAAAACCTGACAAGACTGGGAATGTTGGGGGAAGACGCACCAATTGAGCAGCAGATAAATGATGCGTATCGCAAATCCATTCAAAAACACAATGAAGCTGTGGATAAGAACAGACAAAATCTATCCAAGATCATTGATTGCATTCGTTTCTGTGGTGCTTTCGAACTGGCATTGCGAGGCCATGATGAATCGGAAACTTCCTCAAAACCTGGGATCTTCCGAGGCCTAGTGGATTTAATGTCAACCATAGACCAGGATTTGGAAAGACATTTAGCACATGCTACAGTCTTTAAGGGCACCTCTAATACAATACAAAATGAACTCCTTGACTGTATGCTCGAAATTATAAGAAGCCATATTGTGCAAGAGTTGCGAAACACAGACTTTGTGGCTATTCAGGCTGATGACACCACTGATGTGTCCACTCAAACACAGTCCGTGTTAGTGTTTCGGTACCTTGACAGTGACAGAAACATTGTGGAAAGATTTTATGGCTTCACGCATTTAAGTGACTCTAGTGCAGCAACCATCACTGAAGCAATACTGTGTCAACTGGACTTAATTTTCCCGGACCTGCCTCAAAAACAAAAGCTTATCGCACAAAGCTATGACGGTGCATCCGTAATGAGTGGGAGCCTTAGTGGAGTTCAGAAGAGAATTCGAGATGTGTACCCTAATGCTCATTTTGTGCACTGTTACGCCCACCAACTCAATCTTATTATGCAACAGGCGGTATCAAAGATCAGAGAGACACGAGTCTTCTTTCAGGATATCGGAGGCATAGCAGCATTCTTCACACGTTCCCCCAAAAGAACAGAAGCCCTTCATGAGATTGTGGACAAAAGCGTACCAAGGGGATCCTCAACTCGTTGGAACTTTCACATTCGTACAGTCAACTTAATCTTTGAACAGAGGGAGGGCCTTGAGAAATGTTTTGTCGCCATAGCATCCAGAGCAGACTTTGATCACACAAGTCAGAATGAAGCCCATGGCTTTATTAGAACACTACAAGACAAAGAGTTTCAGTTCTTACTGTTTTTATTTCATGACATAATGATTCCTGTTGATGTGTTATACGATCAGTTGCAAAGAAAAGACCTAGATACTGTCTCTGTGAAAGCCAATACATCTGCATTTGTACAACAGATTATGAAAGTGAGAGATGGGGTTGAAGATTTAGAGAGCAAACTGCCGCAGCATTCTGTTTTTGCAAACCGCAGACAAAACATCACCTCTCTGGTTCGAATTGGAAAGGAGATATGTGACATTGTAATTGTGCAGGCGAAAGAACGCTTTTCGTTCACAAAACATTTGGTGAGTGCGACTTTATTGCAAGGTAAAGAGTTTGCACAATATGATGAATCCTTCCCTGAGCGTGCTCTGAATCAGGCTGTGGAAGCGTATCCTATGCTCAAAAAAGAGCAGCTGAGAACTGAGTTAACTGTACTCTACGGAATGCCTGTGTACCGGAAGGCCACAAGCGCCTTGACTTTGCTGAGTTTAATTCATAAACTGCATATGGAAAACTCACTTACAGAGACGGTGACTTTACTAAAAATTGTGATTACGACTCCAATGACAACAGTAGAAGCTGAACGATGTTTTTCAGCCTTAAAGCGCATAAAGACATTCCTCAGGAACACCATGCTAGAGGAAAGACTAAATGCTTTGGCGATGCTATCTGTAGAGAGCAAGCTAGTCCAAAAGATACCGGACTTCAACATGAAAGTAATTGACAAGTTTGCTACACTGAAAGAGAGACGTGCGGATTTCATCTACAAAAAGTGAATGCTGCTACTTGTTTGAATACCAAAAATTCTGATTGAGGTAAGAAATGCATTGTTATCTCTGTTTTTAAAAGTTTTGTAGTGTTTGTTCTATTTGGAGACTACACAGATTTGCTCACCTTTGTTCACTGGCCGGACCTGTCTCCCGCAGGGTGAACGATTCGTTGCTTGTGTTGCCTATCAAACCTTTCCCCTTGGCAATTTGCGAAAACCTTTATACCAGTGGTTCCCAAACTGTTTACTCCTGAGGACCCCAATTGAGTCACCACTGGAAGCCGGGGACCCCCAAGCAATTTGTATGACTTAAATTTCAAACATTAAAACAGTAATTCGAAAACAATAAACACACGTGTGCACACAAAACGGATACTCGAATTACTAAGGATTTTAGTATTTTATATTGAAAGAATTTGCAAAAAACAGGAGGGTTAGCGCTGCATCTCCATGACTAACTTTTAAATGGTTGGTTTTATTTCGCAGTATGAGACTCCTGCCAGGGCCAGACTGGAAACCCAAAGCAGCCCAGGCAAATGTTTTCAGACCAGTCCCCATACAGTGCACACCTAGTGCAGTGAGTGCGCCTGACCACTACAAAGGGGGCTTTGGGAGGCTCTCCCCCCAAGACAATTTAGGAAATAATGGTGCAGTCTACAACAAATGTATCATTATATATTGAATTGTATCAGCTTTTAAAGAGTAGTAAATGATGACCTTACTATGCACCAGGATATGACAATCTTTGTTGGGGTTCTTCAATGATTCCCATATTATCCTCCTCCAACAGTGCCTCTCATCTCTCCATAGCCCCTCTGTCACATGTATTTAATTTGTTTTATAACATCTCTCATACCATTGAAGGATGTCAGAGCACCTTAAATCACACACATATAGGGGCTGATTTACAAGCCCCTTGCGCCACAGGTGCGTCACAAAAAGTGATGCACCAGTGACGCATTTTAGTGCCCCATATTTCCAAGGCAGGAAAAGCAACCCTGCGTGACTTTTACTGGTCTTGTAAATATGGCCCAATTGCACACAGCACTTTACGTGAAAGGGACGTTCCATGAGTGTTGCTGTGGGTGTTCCCACGCATAACCCATGGAACCAGACACATTTCCAGATTTACGAGGAATCGTACATCTGGAAATGTGTCTGAATGCTACGCCACCCCAGGGGAGGCGTAGGGAGGGGCAACTTGGAGAAATTTATTAATTTCTCCTCTTTCTATGCATGTTGCATTCTGCAGCACGCATAGAAACAGGATATTACCTCTGGTGATTGTTTATGTACAGGAAGGTGTCCCTTCCTGCACATAAACAATCAGTAAAACAATGACGTTTTGCAAGTTCTATGTGTGCTAATGCAGCACACTTAGAAGTTGAACAACGCCATTTCTGATTGTTTACATGCAGGAAGGGTTACTTCCTGCACATAAACAATCTCCCCACGACACAGGCATCCTTGCACCATGGTGCAAATGTGCCTGTGCAGGCGTATGGCAGCAGTTTGTGCGCCAGCACAGGGGGAAGCACAGAGATGCAACATATTGTTGTAAATATGTCGCATCCCTGTGCTTCGAAAGTGACTCAGTGCGGCGCAGCCAAATGGCTTGCGACACACACAGTCAATTTTCTTGCAAATCTGCCCCATGGAGACAATGATTCATACGTGTAAATCAGTGTATAGAAAATGTTACATAAGGCAAATGCGACTACAGGGTGTAGGATTCACATGTTATTCATACTGGTAGGCATTTTTAAAGAGTGCTTGGTCTGGAGAAGCACAAACTCAGGATTCAGAACATAACACTGGTTAGCATTGACTTTAACAATAAAAATGTATTTCCACCCAAATAAACCTTTTTAGCAGGATTAGGATAATGAAAGACTTGAAACAAACATATGTTTCTAACTTGTATCATGCAGCTTGCAAGCAGCTCTTTGATGACAGTTTATAGGTCACTGTGCTAGATTACTATTGTCACTTATGAACTGCACAGTAACAAAAGAATCTGTGACTAAAGCAGTAACCCACTAACCTAGGCACATAAAAAATGTTTTTCAAAATGCATGGTACACGTTCTTTGCAGTAGGCATATTAACCCTCTGTGCTACATTAGATAAGTCAAAGCTGCCACTTGACACAACTCTCATCTCTCTCCAGCAGGTACATTAATCACCGACGTAATCTTGACACTTTTATTGTTGCTGGAAAACTGCTGATTCTACAAGGAACTTTTTTGTGCTTTTAAAATTACTGCCTGAGGACCCCCCTGGGAATGTGACCACAGTTTGGGAAACACTGCTTTATACCATTTATATTTGGGGTACTTGCGTGGACCTATGTGAAGTGTGTGTACAAAGTTCAGCTCAACCAGAATCACGGTAACAGCGCATTGCGCTGCCTCTTTTATATTCAGTATATTGTAAGACTGTTTTTCTTCCCCCGCCTTTCCTTGTTTTGTTTCCCTGTTTTCCCCTTGCTTGCCATTCGTTACTCTAGAGTCTAATATTCAGTATGTTGTAAGACTGTTTTTCTTCCCCCGCCTTTCCTTGTTTTGTTTCCCTGTTTTCCCCTTGCGTGCCATTCGTTACTCTAGAGTCTATTCTAATAGAGTCGGAAGGCCGTAGGGGAAGACTGTGGACTTTTCTTCAAGTTCCTGACGCTCCTGCGGAACGAGCCTGGCAACCATTACACTGCTGTGCAACTTCTTCTACTCTTAGAGCTGAGATTTCCATGAGTCTTATAGTCTGAATTCAGCACCTGAGCAAAATAGGACAGAAAGTATGAAGCTCTGTGGTAATACTGAATAAGCAGCTACCTATGTTATGCCATCTATTAATGTAATAACTGCACTTTCACAATTGCTGCTTTAACCTTCCTGCTTTCTCAAATTTGCTTGAAAATGCACGATTTTTCTTCTTTTTTTCCAAAATTTTCTTGGGGGGGGTAACCCCCCCAAACCCCCCTTTTGGGGTTCGGGTTCGCTCGCTGCGCTCGCTCGCTACGGTGCTGTATGCTAATTCGGTTGCGCCCCACCACTTTCAAATCTCACCCACCGCCCCTGGTTCTCAGATCCGTCGCAGGTAAGTTCCTAGGGGGGAAAGGGGAATTGGACAGAGAAGAGACTGCTCCAAGATCTGCCTGTAAACTTCTTCTTCTTACAGGTCTAACAATAGTTACATTACTGTTAGGACTTACTTTTAACAGGCCAACAGTTCTTTTCTTCTAGAATTTACTTAAATTACTTATCTTACCAGAATGCCTTGTGAGCTCGCTACACTTCTACTTCTCAATTCTATTTAGCCTGAATGAGAAGTCTTCACTCTACACTTCTTCCTTCATTTTCTGGGTGGTACTGTTCTGGTCCGTTCTTACCCCTTTACATGAGAAAGAGAACACAATAAGCATTGCATGTCTAGTTATTCAATTATGCGTGTGTGCGAGTGTTTCCTTTATTCCTGTTACGTACTGGGTAGAAGCGTGAGTGAGGAATTAACTGGGGTTCTGGTTGTGCATATGTGGGTCTGGAAACTTTCTTCTGTGGTGATGAGGAGACTGGTCGTTTCGTTGGTACAGTTGAAGAAGCTTATGAACTTCACAGTCACCCTATTTTTTTACTGGAACCTATTAGCTGCTGTAGGGGAGTTCGATAGAATTATGTTACCTTCTTCTTATTGTGAGCTATTTATGATTCTTTAAGCCCTGGTGCTTGAGGAGATTTATCATTTATTCTTACGCGTGCTACCCTAGTCTCTGTTAATAGGATGGCACTCTTCTAACTTGACACGAAGGGACTTAAGCTCCCTGGGACATGCTTAGACTTGCTCCTGAGGAAGCTCAATCGACCTTTGCTGCAACGGAGGAGTTGAAGAGTTATTCTTGGACTCTACAACCCTTCCCTCAAGAAGAAATGCCTTTGGCCTCTGTAGGGAAACGCTGCGCTTGAATTAATGCGCACGCGTATGCCCTAAACTCCGGAGTTACGAGGTTCACTTGAATGCCACGATAATTATCTTTAACAATGCGGCGCTTGAAATGATGCGCCCGCGTTGGTAGTTGTCTTCGGAATTAACGTAGTCTGGAGGGAGGTGTCACTCGTATTTTGCCGGCGCGGCGCTTGAGTGAATGCGCCCGCGTCAGTAAACACAGCGAATCACTTTTGGATTAAATGCGCATTTCCTTCAACTCTCGTTGAATTTTATTATATAATTCCTGTCACAAGTTATTCATAACAGTTGTTTTTGTGAAGAGGAAGGACTACATATAAACTCTGACTGAACTTAGCACTCGCCATGAATTTTTTTACTAAAAAGTCTTTTAATTCACCAACCTGAATCTGCAGGGGGACTTTGAGGATACCGGCGAAACTAACTCCGCAATTTCCGCAAGCTACCCTAACTGTCTCACACGACGCAGGAAATTCCGATGCTCTTCTCTCAGTTCAGTTGGTTAAGTGCACAGTAGAATGTTGGTGAACTCTTCAACAGGTGTCAGAAGCCTGAAAGACTAGACCGCTGACCTCCGGGTGCTGCAGCAGCATGGGCATGTTGGCAGCCATCTTGGAGTTCCATCTACGCCAACAACCACTCCAGCTTAGAGGATAAAAAGGCTTTTGATCATCTCGTGAAGGAGAGATAGATGCCAAAGATGCATTAACGGGAGGAAACCTCTTGTGGGTCCTGACATGCGGTCTCTAAACTGTATCATTCACTACACACCTCACTAGGTCCGGAACCTTGTAAGGCACGAACCAGGTGGGAGGTGGAGCTGGGTACACCCATTGAAGATGAACTCTTGACTTTCTGATGCTTACAGACTGAGCAAACCTCCTCCAGTAGTAGGTTCAGGGTGATACATTATAAGTTCCTACATAGACTCTACTGTACCCCAGCCCAAATGTACAGAATTGGTCTCCGAGGTGATGACCTCTGTTGGCGCTGCCGTGCGCCGGCGGCGGATTTTTTGCACCTCGCCTGGGGATGCCCGGAGCTTGCTCACTATTGGCAACAAGTATATGATGGTCTCTCGGAGATGATAGCCATCCCATTGACGCCATCCCCAACACAGGCGCTCTTGGGGTACACGAAGACCGTTCGGAGGCCCTACCGTAGATTTACTACAGCTGCCTTTCTAATTGCAAAGAGGCTGGTAGCATGCAGATGGGGGAGGGGCAGGGCCCCCAAATTCAAAGACTGGATACGAGCTATGGTATATTGTCAGGAAACGCTACTTACATACTCGGAGCTTTTGCCCACCGCCTCCAGACCAGTGGATATCTGGGATCCTCTAAAGAATTATCTGTTGTCACATCCCATATCGTAGTCTACCGTCCCTTTGGATGTTTGTTCAGGCTAAACAATACAGTTCCTGTTGGCAGCACTAGGGATATTACTCCGTGATTTGGCATCTGTCATGCCCAGGCCGGGTGGGAGTTGCTGTACTATCACACTCGTTCAAACACGCTTAGGTACTATTTGACATTCTTGCTGAGTTGCCCCCCGCTGGGGATTTCTGTGGCCGCCCGCGATTGCTGGCACATGGTCCCTACTGTTGTTATGGCCCTCCTTGGTTATTGCTAGCAAACTGCAGGATTGTGATTTTCCGCTCATCTCTCTTTCAGACATTATATGTTTATGATTGTAATGCACTGTCTACTTATTCCATGCCGAATGATGCTAATGTACCCTGTGATATCATACTATGCAGCACTTGTACATGTTGTACAGACCAAAATATATAAATAAAGTTTAAAAAAAAAACAAAAAAAAAAAACAAATGCAACATTTCACTTATGTTCTTCTCCTGGCTTATATGCTTTTAGGTGCACAAAAGGACATAGGAGGAGGTAACTATCAACATCATCCATTGTACTGCCAGACAGAAGTCCTGCTGCGGACCACATCACGTCCAACTGTGACCACAGACATCTCTGCAACTTGTGCACCTGCATCCTGTCTGACCTCTGAAGAAAATGGACCCAAAGAAAGGTATCAGGTCCTCCAGTACCAAGAAAGTTGCCGGTGAGAAGAAGGAAAAGAAAAAGCAAGAGGCACTAACCACGACTGGTGTGCCGGCAAATGCGTTTTTGGGGACCAAAAAACACACGCCTGCAGCATTGTTGTCCGGCGGGAACCAAGCTGGGAGCAGCACATCCGCACCAGCGGGCCAACCCCACCAACCTAGGCCCAAGCCCATGAGTGTCGCAGAGGTAGCCAGTCTACTAACGAGCAGCGATGTTGTAATGTCAGTATCGCAAAGTACTACACAATGCGCATGCGGCAACTCAGCAGATAAGTCTGCAGCAGCAGGCGCAGCCGCAAGAACAACAGCAGCTGGCGCAGCCGCAATAACAGCAGTAGCAGGCGCAGCCGCAAGAACCGCAGCAGCCGCAAGAACCGCAGCAGCCGCAAGAACCGCAGCAGCCGCAAGAACCGCCACAACAGCAGCCCACAATAGTTTTTGTTCCTCCTGAAGTAGGGGCATTTCAGGAAATCGAGCTTCCTGCAGACAAAGAGGGTCAAGCCACTGTTTCAGAAGATCCATTGTCTTCTAGACCCCCAGCAAGGAAAAGGAGGGTTATTCCAGATTCGTCTTCTTCGAGCCCCGCTTCTGATGATCTTGATGCCACTTGGAAACCACCAGCACAGTCTGAGAGTGATGAATGCCACAAGACAAGGCTAGTGAAAAGGAAGGTTCCAGAGCCTTAGAGTTATGGAGGTAGATGTACAAGAGGGAAATGATGATGACGATGAGCCAATCATCACGGACATCACTCCCGGCCCAAAGGATATGGAGACCAACATTATTACCCTATCCAAAATGGCTGCAAGGGATGTAGCTCAGATACCACCAACACAGGTAACACCACCACGACCTCCAGCTTCCATATTTTCATTTGCAAAGGAAAGGCAGGGACCTACATCCAGCTCAACCACCACCTCAGTAGGTAGTGGTAGAAGTCGCAGTGTAGCTGCTCAGAGTCACATTCCAAGCACACCCTCCAGTTCATCTGGTATTGAAAGTGGCACATCCAGCAGCACCCGAAAGTTCTCCTCCCCAGTTTGGGACTTCTTTTCGGTTAGCAGTAAGGAGGAGAACATTGCTATATGCTCAATTTGTCGCCATGCTGTTCGGCGGGGTAAGCTTGGTACAAACTATGGTACCGGAGGCCAAACAAGTCATCTCAAAATACACCACACTATTGTGTGGGAGGCTCACCTACTTCGCTTAGAACAAAGTAAAACTCAACCCATTGTTGTTGGGCATGAAGAATCAGGGGACGATATTATCGTGGTGGAAGGTGAACAAGAGGGAGACAATTCTAGCCCTTTCCCCAGTAGAGTAGTAGTACCGCCCACATCCTCCTCAGCAACATCTCAGTGGCACCGCAGTAAGAGTCTGAGTCAGGCTGAGACACTAAGGTGACCAAGTAGTACTGCAATGATTATGAAACAAAGTGTGTCGTTGAGCCTAACTGGGTTGAAGAAAACTGCTCCACAAAGTAAAATAATCCAGACTACCATTGACAGCATGCTTAGGTTGGAGGGGCAGTACCAACGCAACCACCCAACGGCACGGTTGTACAATGCGAAGCTGGCTAAAATGTTAGCGCTGGACCTTCTCCCTTTTTCATTTGTGGAAGGGGTGGGTTTCCTTGAATTTGTGTCAACCATCTGCCCTAAATGGAAGATTCCCAGCCGGTCCTATTTTGCAAGAGTTGCTGTTCCAGCACTACATCATGATGTGCTGGAATTGGTTGGACAAGCTTTGCAGCAGAGTGCTATTCACAATATCCACCTAACAACAGACATGTGGACCAGTTGCCAAGCCACTGATTACATGTGCATCACTGCACACTGGGTCTCATTGTGGGGGTTAGAGATCAGCTATCCGAAGGTGCTGTTGACGGAGCTGAGATTTTTAAAGCTACTTGGAAACATGCAACTGTATCCATGTTCGCCATGGAGAAATCTCTTTGCTGTCTGTAAAAGTAAGCCCGGTAACCCTGAACACAAACTGTATGTAATCCGGGTCTCTCCTTATCATCAATCATCATGCATGCCTTATTTCCTTTTTCTCCCTTAACATATTGATATGGATATGGTAGTCTACAAAGATTCTGTCGTTTGATGTTTGTCCATGCATACTGTTTTTCTTTCTGAAACCTTTCCCCAAAACCCCCTTCCCAAACATTCAACAAACCCTAACCCTCTTCCCCCCGGGCTGTGTGACTTATTGAGGTATGACTACATTAAATGTACATCAATAATTTATCACATGCTGGGGCAGATGTGGCAAAAGCAACAGTACTTCAATTTCAAGGCAGGGCGGGGATCTTCTTCTGCTTGCCCACCTGAGCAGTATATTTGTGAGGTAATTTTTTTACCAAAGGAACGGGCTAATACATCAGCATTAATTCACGGCATTGATTGGATTAATGGATTTCATTCGTTGTCATCCTCCTACACAGCACTAACAGTTACGCTTGTGTCAGTGTGCCGTAGGCCTAGTCATGTGACTCAACACAACTAGAGTTGCTGTGTACTACTAGGCTATCTCCACCACCATTATGTTTTGTTGTATTTGGGCATATTATTGTTTGGCAGTAAGTTCTGTTCTGTACTGTACTTCATTCTACTACTCCTCGAAGACTCTCTCTCAGGCTACTGACTGTCTCATTTTCTATTTTGGCAAATGCTGCTGCCAGTGTCTACTACTACCACCACCACAACCATGGCATGTTAGGAAAGAAAACCATCATCACCATGCAGCCATCGCTGTGCCTAAGTTCAACATCAAGCAAAGGTAAGAGAAGTTTGGGGGAGGCATAATTAATAATGGACATGTTTTCATTAATTCAATTTCACACCCCCATTGAGTCCAGTTGCAGAGTGCCTAGAGTAGAAGAGACTGACAGTACTAGTAGTAGGACAAGTCACTCAGTGAGGGGTGGCGCATCTATCTGTTTCTGTGTTGCAAAGTCATCCAATTATTAAAATCAAACACTGGCTGTGTGCGGCCCTGCACCAGCAAGGAAAGAGGGATACAGAGTGATGTAAAACAGTAACCCCACCCAGAAAACATTAACAACATCGTATGTAAACTTCAGTAGAAATATATTATTTAATACCCTAACAAAAATAAACTATGTAAAAAAAAATCCCACACCTGATCCACCCCTCTCCCTAACCCCAACCAATGTCCGTAAAGAAAATGTCATTGTCCAAAAGAGGAAACCCAACGCCCGGATCCCACCCACCCCAAGAATAATTAAAAAAGGGGCAATAAGAACGGGGTCTAAGTTCGGCGGGCTTTTTTCAGGAGGACACAAACTTGCTCCTCCAGGCGGGCAACACGGCGCTTCAATGCGCGGCAGTTGCATCCACAGGGGGGGGGCAGCACTGATGGAGGGGCGGCGGCCGGCGGCTGCCAGACGGTGGCGCCGTACCACTGGAGGGCGGTGACTGGGGCCCGGGGCATTGGAGGAGGCTGCAGCTGCTGCCGCCTCCTCCTCCTCCTCTTCCAGGACCACCAGCCGTCGATATTCGTTCTGTATTGCCTCCAGTTTCTGACACCGTGCCTTGGCTGCCAACTCCTTCCGGTCAGGTTTCCCCTTGGAAGGAGTAGCTATATATGAAGAAGAAAAAACAAGACTATTGTAAAATATACTCTTAGCAAAGCAGTAAGACAAATATTTCTACACATAGTGTCACGGTAGCACTAGCAAGCACATAACATTTGTGGTATGTATGTACTATCCTCCCACTTTCATGGACTTTAACATTTGTGGGAATTTCAGGCATTCAACCAATCATGCATCTGATTCCTATTAGCCACCAGTATGCATGCTGCATGCATCCCACGAATCCTTCTCTGCCAGTCATAAATCTTAAATCTCGCCCGTCCTTCTTCCTTCCACTCTTCTTTCCCTTTTCGTTCAACCCATCTATCAAGGTCATCTGATCTGACTTTTAGTCTTCTCCATAAAACTTTCACAGCTGAGTTGAAATCATCAGATAGAAGAGGCCATTGGTTACTCAACAACACTCCCGCCACTAATGCTTTTACTAATGCTAAGTAAAGGGTGTCTTTAACCGTTCACAACAACCTCTTACTTAGTAAGTCAACTGTACAGTATCATACAGTACACCCTTGCAGTGAGTGTAATGTTAATAAGTAAGGATTAGGTATCTAACTCACCACCGCCCGCCACTGCTGCTGGCTCACCCCCTGCAGCTCTTCCTGCAACTGCCGCCTACTCCTCTCCTCTGTCAGCAGCCACGTCGCCGCTGGCCCCGGCACTGGTGGTTGGTAGTGCCCTTGAAAAAACATTACGCATTTTTTAGGTGTCATTATCCACCTCTCCCTATTTTTCACTAGCAAGATTGAAAAATGAGTTAATAGTAATACATGCATATACAACATACATCACTAGTACAAATCAGGTAGTAGTAGAGTAGACACTAGTAGTTATATGGTCCCTAGAGTCATTCTAGTCTTTGCTTAGTTAGCCCGAGCCATGCTACCATTTTACCTTTGTGTCTTTTATTTTAGCACACTCGTCGTTACCTCGCAGCTTGTTGTATAAAGAGTGACGCCTTTGAGCCCACATGTGCTCATACTGCTACTGTCTAAGCGCTGCGTACAAGGTCAATCAAAACAAGCCACTTTGTTATGGAGTTCTGGTGTTATAGTCCATCTTGCTTATCCAAAATGCTACACTTTTTTCCACGACTGAGAAATGCTTGCAATATACTAACGCGCACCATTTTTCTCCTGACAGACGGAAGATTCCATTCTAAGAACCAGAGCTTTGCAGAGCTTATGATGTAACCAGTACTAGCTTCTTCTAAGGTGAGGGGTCCACATAATTCGCTCAGATCTTCATTTATAATTTTATATAAACTATATTCCTATTCTTACAACTGTTCACTTATTTATTAATCCTGATTTCGTTTTTTTTCTTCATTCTATGGACTTGTACTTGTTGTAAGTGTAACTAAGTGCAACAATGTTAATAGTTTTAATCTTATGGATTTTGCTGTTGATTATAGAACAACGTACATAGCTTCTCAGTTGCAAATAAAATAATTTTTGAACTCACATAGACTCGGTGGTATTTGGTGTGGATGGACTTACACGAGTGAGTGAGCGAAAGGAAGGGCGTGCAAACTGTGCTTGTGCATTGCTTCCACGACTGAGAGGTCAGGAGTGTTATGTTCTGGGTTGTCTACTCATTGGGTATTGGGGGGGGGGGTTCGGAGAGCTAATAGTAATAAAACACTATTATAACTAGTCGGGCAGGGGATTGTGGTGGGTTCTGTTCTGACTGAGGTGTGAGTGTGAGGAAGGTCCAACCTCCCATCACCAACATCCTATTTTCCTTGTGCAACTGCAATGTTCTGTATGTGGAAAATCCCAACAACAGTAGTAGTATGTCCTATCCTATCAAAATAGTAAAATCTGGTTGGTCATTTTGTTGGTGGGAATTGTCGAAAAACATCAAGATTAATAAAGCCTCAAACATTAAGAAGAATAGAAGGAGTACAAGAGGACAACCCAAAGGACTGGACTCATCAATGGCTAGAGCTACTGGTGAATCTGAGTTTTATTTAAAACCTTTTAAATAATGAGCGGCCAACTGGGCATGCTTAGCTACAGACAGACTAATAGTAGTAGTACATAGAGTCATAGCAGAGGCAGTTAGAGGCAAGGATAACAAGAATCTAGAAACAGATAGTCTAGATCGAAGGGTAATTGTTGGTAAAAAATAGCATTAGGAAACGGAAACAATAGTTCAGGAAGAAAAATACGGTGCAGTAAATGTTAGTGAATAAGAATTAATATTAAAAACAGGAAGACTTACTGGGGCCAGCAGCAGAGCCCTCGTTCTGGTCCTCCTGGACTGGAACTGCTCCCGCCGACTCTGCCCCCGTCTTCTTGCCCCTGGGTGCTGATCATGAAAGATATAAGAAAGGAAGTGACAAACATTGATGATTGGTGTGAAACAAATAAAATATTTTCATAAGACTGTCAAAAAAACATTTGTGTAAACAACAATTGCAATAAAATTTACCTATCTAATCTGGATGACAAGTAGTTCATCAGGATTCGCGGACCGACTAGTTATTATTTATCTACACTAAACAAGTGTTCCATTTTGATTACAGAATACTAACTAAGCCTAAGTAGTACGTACCACCTGACCGAGCCCACCTATTCCAGGCATGCCAAATGTACATTAAGTAAGCATTTCCACTTCTTTTAGTCCTCAAAAATGCATAAATGGAGGACATATGCCTGTATTTTTGCATACACAAAATTGTTGGTTCGTTGATGCAGATGTTCTGCCAGTGCTAAGCCTATTTAGCACTCACTGAAAAAACTACAAAAGGTTCTACTAAGGACTGGGGTAAGCAGTAGCAGCACTCAGCAGCACGTGACGTAATAGAGGGGGCGTTGCAGATCACTAAAAAATTACAAACTTATAATAAGTAACTAAACCTAAGTATCAATCCACCCCTATCTCTTAGTGACAGGACAAAGGAAGGACTAGAGTCACTCTAGCATTACCTAACTTAAGTTTTCTAAAATAAACTCTTACATAATCACGCAAAACGAGCGCAAACGCATAGTTGCAAATAACAAGATTAGTAGCGCAGAGCACCAGTGTCATAACAATCACAGAAGACTTTTAAACGTAAATTACCTGTCATGTATGTAAGTAGCAGCATTCTAGCTGGTCGGAAAAAAAATACATTCGCAATATATAACACAGCAGAAGAATAGACACAAAGTAGTAATGATTAAATAGCTACTCACCAAGACCCGGGACCTCCACTCCTAGCAGGTCCAGCAGGTCCTGCTCCCGGTCCAGGATATCGGACCACCAGTGCGTCAGCTGGTTCTGGCTGCGCCGGACACCCGAGCAGCGAAACACTGCCCGGCGCACCTTCCCCCACTGCTGCCGACGCTCCCGAAGCCCGTACCCGGACCCAGGCCTGCCGCCTACTGCCAGAGTTAAGGGGAGGTGGCGCTGCATAAAAAAACCCAGTGCAGCCAACTCCACCTCCCCAAATAAGGCCCGTGCCTGCACCCCTTGTGGGCACCACCTTCTGCAAGGAAGACGGTCGCGGCTCAGGCTGCGGTGCCCCCTGTAGCCCTTTCCCATGGTTCTGGGGTAGGCGGGGGCGGAAAAGAAAAGGTAAAAATTAAAAAAGTAAGTAAAAGAAATTAAAAAAGCAGGTAATAGAAAAAGAGTGAAAAAGTAGTTAAAAAACACAAAAAAAGTAGACAAAAACAAAAAATAGAGAGTCAGGAAAATAGAGAGAGAGATAATAAATAAAAAAGATCAAAAAAAAGTTTCCAGAAGCAAAGGATTGAAAAGATATAGGGAGGATTGAAAAGCAGGCCCCAGAACCATAGCATAGAGTGAAAAACAAGATGGCCGTGCCCATTTCGACCGCATGGGCAAGTTCGCGAGATATTTTCCCCCCGAGAACGCAAAAAGCATCGCGAACACGCAATACGCGTTCCCGAACAGGAAATACCTAACGCGAACAAGCGCGAGCATGCATTGCGTGACCTGGAACAGGAAATGGCATCGCGAGCGGACGGGACAAGTGAAAACAAGATGGCTGCGCCCATTAGCGACCGCATGGGCAAGTTGGCGACACATTTCCAACGCGATCACGCAAAAAACATCGCGAACGGGCGGGACAAAAACTTCTGCGTCTTCGCGATATTTCCACGCGTTCGCAATAATTTTTTGCGTTTTTGCGAAGATTTGCGTAATGTGATTACGCAATTTCCGCCCACCCTTAGCCAATAGCCAAGCAGTTATAAATTCACCATGCACACTCCTTGCAGTACTCTAATCATCCAGTCATACCCATGTACTCATGCAATGACCCAGGCACTAACCATCGACTGCTACAATGACCTGTGCACTACCCATGCAGTCCTCTAACCACCTAGACACTACTCATGCACTCCTCCAATTACCCAGCTATTATCCATGAGCTCATTCAATTACGTTGCCACTACCCAAACATTCATAAAACAATTATGCACTAGACTTGCATTTCTCCAATCACCCACACAGTATCCATACTCTGATGCAATCCCTCAGGTATTTTTTCCTTTTTTTAACCAGTAGATGTGGTTCCGTAAGAACCGTTTTTTTTGGTTTTTTTGGAACAATTTCATTTTTTTTACATTTTTTACTTTTTTGCCGTGTTTTTCATTTTTAAAAGAACAGACAAAAATGAAGATCAACAAACGATATCTCTAACAAAAACAAAAGCACATTATACTTTTTTTTGCATTTATGTGCTTTTAGAGCAGCAGTAATGACATCCAGACATTGCTCACCAATGCAAAGTTTGCTGTCACACTTTGTGCAACTGATTGCAGCGTTTAAAAATTCGGGCAGAATGTGGGGCCTTAGAGCAGGTGCAGGTTGCTGAGCTGAAGTGGAAGGAGCATTAGGGTCTTGTTCTGCAGCAGCATTCAATTCTCTCCTCCTCTCCTTTCTTGCTATGTGAACTGGGTGCAGTCTCCAGATGTTTTTTCATGCTGCTGGTACCGCATGAATATTTCTTCTCTGACCCTCGAGACAGTACTCTCTGGCAAATTGTGCAAGTGACTTTTCGGGCGTTAACTTTCTTCTCGGCCTCTCGAACAGAGAAAAAGGCCCAGACGATACTCTCTTTCCTCTTTCTGCTGCGCTCCACAATCTCTTCTTCCTTCTCAATGGGCAAAGGATCAACAGGAACAAGGCTGAAAGCCATTCTTGTTAAAAACAAATAAAGAAACATACACAAAATGTATAAAAGCAATGAGAAGCAGCAAACAGGTCTTCTCTTAACCCCTTCGGTGCCACGCCCTTTCCCCCTCCTGTGCCGGGCGTTTCCCACGCGGGTGGGTATCATGACGAGATAGTCTCGTCATGGGCACAGCGCGACCGTGCTCCATGACGAGACTATCTCGTCATGGGCACAGAAGAGGTTAATGAAAGTTAAATAGTAAGGGGAATATCAGAAGGATGGATCCTCCCTCTTCCAGAATGAAAATGATTTAAACCAATCAGTTTCTTTTTTTCTCTGCTGACATGAAGTCGCTAGGGTGCACGCACCAGTCATGCACCCATCGCGCAACCGTAAAATATTATATACATGATTATACACTATAAATAAACATTTCTATAAGTATATTAGCAAAACTGTTTACTCTCATATCATATTCTAACTTTCAATAGTAATTTTTTTAAGTTTGAAACTACGCAACCCCGGAAATACATTCGGGGAGGGGTCGCGCTCGCTAAGTGCATTCGTCGCGCTGATGGCAAATTTCGTATTGTTCAGAGTATACTGAAATAATTAGTTTATAAATACTTTTGTAAATAATATTAGACAAACACTTAAAGCAAAACTTTTATTGATAATTAATTTAAAGATATTTCATACTTTCCAAATTACGCCGAAGTCACGACCCCCGTGCAACTTCTAACGTGGGCGCTACCAGGATGCGCGCAGCCATCATGTAGGGTGCGCATCTTCTGTACAATAATTTTTTTTTAAAAGGAAGAATGAATATAGTTTTCCTAACTATAAATTATTCTCAACTTTTGTTTAATAAATATTTACATATATATATATATATATATATATATATATATATATATATATATATATATATATATATATATATATATATATATATATATATATATATATATATATATATATATATATATATATATATATATATATATATATATATGTAGCTCCTGCTTGTCCCAAACTTGCAAGATGCACTCGAGCTCGATCACGGGCCTCAAGCTGCAGCCCTGTTCAGTAGTAGAAACGCTGGCTTGCTGACTCCTTTCACAGCCGCTACACCCCTGCATGACGTGTTTCGAATTTCTTCATCAGAGGCTGGTGGTGAGAGGAAAATGACGCACAGTCCGGGGCTGACAGCTTCTGAAATACACGATCGCGCGCCCCCATTGGGCTGCTCTGAATGAGCCTGCGCGTTGCTTTCTGGAGGCTGTAGTCATGGAGGGATGTAGATATCCCCTTGTACTGTGTGCATAAATATACTGCTGGTAATTTAAAAGCCCACCGATGGGCTTCAGCGAGCAAGCGTTTCTTAATATCAGCGGTCGTGCTCCACTCTCCTGGCCCCCATTTTCGCGGGTGGTGCACCTCGGCGGCCAGGGCGCCGCCTGAATATGTAGCTCCTGCTTGTCCCAAACTTGCGAGATGCACTCGAGCTCGATCACGGGCCTCAAGCTGCAGCCCTGTTCAGTAGTAGAAACGCTGGCTTGCTGACTCCTTTCACAGCCGCTACACACCTGCCTGACGCGTTTCGAATTTATTCATCAGAGGCTGGTGGTGAGAGGAAAATGACGCACAGTCCGGTGCTGACAGCTTCTGAAATACACGATCGCGCGCCCCCATTGGGCTGCTCTGAATGAGCCTGCGCGTTGCTTTCTGGAGGCTGTAGTCATGGAGGGATGTAGATATCCCCTTGTACTGTGTGCATAAATATACTGCTGGTAATTTAAAAGCCCACCGATGGTCTTCAGCGAGCAAGCGTATCAGCGGTCGTGCTCCACTCTCGTGGCCCCCATTTTCGCGGCCCATCCAGAGCGTGCATCTATGCAATTAGGGGGGTGGTGCCCTAAGCGCTTTTTCCAAACTGCCAAAGCCTCTGAAGAGAAGTGGGGACACTTCGAAACGCGTCAGGCATCCAGGGCAGTTTTGAACAGTGAAAGGAATTGTTGTGTTGGAGGCGTGCTTACCTATCAAGGCTCCTCGTGTGCAGCTGATGCCCGAGTGCTCCTTGTACGTTTGGGTACTTTGAGCTTTGATATTTACGCGGTGACCCTGCCGCGGGAGGAGCACCACCCTGAGAGAACCGGGGGCCATGCGGTACTTAATTATGGGCCGATATCGTGGGGCAGCAGCGTATGGATCTTGCACGAATCACGCACAGCGAGGCCCATCTGTGGGCTTGAAAGGTTGCCAGCTGAACATTTGCGCAACGTGAGGCACTACAAATCCCACAAGCCCATCCAGGGCGTGCATCTATGCAATTAAGGGGGTGGTGCCCTAAGTGCTTTTTCCAAACTGCCAAAGCCTCTGAAGAGAAGTGGGGACACTTCGAAACGCGTCAGGCATCCAGGGCAGTTTTGAACAGTGAAAGGAATTGTTGTGTTGGAGGCGTGCTTACCTATCAAGGCTCCTCGTGTGCAGCTGAGGCCCGAGTGCTCCTTGTACGTTTGGGTACTTTGAGCTTTGATATTTACGCTGTGACCCTGCCGCGGGAGGAGCACCACCCTGAGAGAACCGGGGGGCATGCGGTCCTTAATTATGGGCTGATATCGTGGGGCAGCAGCGTATGGATCTTGCACGAATCACGCACAGCAAGGCCCATCTGTGGGCTCGAAAGGTTGCCAGCTGAACATTTGCGCAACGTGAGGCACTACAAATCCCACAAGCCCATCCAGGGCGTGCATCCATGCAATTAAGGGGGTGGTGCCCTAAGCGCTTTTTCCAAACTGCCAAAGCCTCTGAAGAGAAGTGGGGACACTTCGAAACGCGTCAGGCATCCAGGGCAGTTTTGAACAGTGAAAGGAATTGTTGTGTTGGAGGCATGCTTACCTATCAAGGCTCCTCGTGTGCAGCGGAGGCCCGAGTGCTTCTTGTACGTTTGGGTACTTTGAGCTTTGATATTTACGCGGTGACCCTGCCACGGGAGGAGCACCACCCTGAGAGAACCGGGGGGCATGCGGTCCTTAATTATGGGCCGATATCGTGGGGCAGCAGCGTATGGATCTTGCACGAATCACGCACAGCGAGGCCCATCTGTGGGCTTGAAAGGTTGCCAGCTGAACATTTGCGCAACGTGAGGCACTACAAATCCCACAAGCCCATCCAGGGCGTGCATCTATGCAATTAAGGGGGTGGTGCCCTAAGCGCTTTTTCCAAACTGCCAAAGCCTCTGAAGAGAAGTGGGGACACTTCGAAACGCGTCAGGCATCCAGGGCAGTTTTGAACAGTGAAAGGAATTGTTGTGTTGGAGGCGTGCTTACCTATCAAGGCTCCTCGTGTGCAGCTGAGGCCCGAGTGCTCCTTGTACGTTTGGGTACTTTGAGCTTTGATATATATATATATGTAGTCAATTTAAAAAAACATAGGATTGAGGTTCATTATACTTAGAAATTCTCATTTTAAAAACCTTCGAAATTCACAGAAAACACCATAAGTTTCAGGGACGTTATAGTTAGAAATTAGCATTTAATAAACCTTTGAAATTCACTGAAAAAAAACACAGGTTTCAGGGACGTTATAGTTAGAAATTAGCATCTAAAAAACCTTAGAAATTCACTGAAAAAAACATAGATTTCAGGGACGTTATAGTTAGTTTTACATTTCACTCGTACAAAACCAGAGAAATCTGGCCGTTATAGTTAGTAGAGCTAACTGTAACTCGTGCCACCGCAATGCACTGCTGATGACATCACATATTATATCACTCATGACATGGTCAGTGACATCAATGATGACATCCCTGATGACATCTCAAACGGCATCACTGATGACATCACTGATGACATCATCCATGTGATAATCTGATGCATCTCCTCACACCCTAATATAACCTTTGATACGCCCACTCTAAAATACAGGCTACCATTTTCAAAACCATAGACACACCAATACCAGTTACTACATACGCACTCACTGATTCTTAGGTCTACATACGCATCCACTCATACAGTAACTCATACATGTAGTCACTCATCAATACAGCACTATTATAAGCACTCATATACCTATACATACACTCACACCACCACTCGTCCAAAGACTTACTCACACACCTACTCAGTCATGCAAAGAATCAATCACATCCATTTACCCACCTATACAGTTATACACAGACCCCATCACTTATTTTTACAAATACTAACACATACTTACTCTCTTATACAATCACTGATACAAGCACACACTCATCCATACAGCCACTCTCACAATCACTCATTCTCACGTAAAGTAATTTATACACTCCAACACTCACATATACTGCCTTTCACATATGTAGTTACTCACACATATACCACTGAAACATCCATTCACTCACCAACACACCCACACACACACTCACCCACACAGCCCTTAACAGATACACTCTTGAACCCATGCACCCAGTGAATCACCCACTCACACATCTATGCACAGAGTCACCCACCCCATACCCACTCACACAGACACTCAAGCACCCATACAGATACTCAGACAAGCAATCAATAAACCATATAGCCAGTCATGTAGCTACTCACCAACCCATGCAGTTGCACCAACTGACAGACTAATACAGACATTTACACATTTTACTCACTAACCTATACATTCAGTAAGATACGCTTAATCAGTCACTTATACAGTCAGTCACGCACCTACTAAATCATCCATCCAGACACTTATACACCCACTCATTCTTCAATACACCTTGGCATATATATATATATATATATATATATATATATATATCTATATATATCTATATATATATATATATATATATATATATATATATATATATATATATATATATATATATATATAAACCATATTTAAACTTTACAGAAACACACATTCACTGGATGATGTCATCAGTGATGTCATCAGTGATGTAATTTGAGATGTCATCAGTGATGTCATAAGTGATGTCACTGACCATGTCATGAGTGATGTAATATGTGACATCATCAGCAGTGCATTGCAGGGGCGAGTTATAATTAGCTCTACTAACTATAACGGCCGAATTTCTGTGGTTTTGTGTGAAATGTCCAACTAACTATAACGTCCCTGAAACCTGTGTTTTTTCAGTGAATATATATATGTATATATAGATATATATAGATATATATAGACATGTATATATAGTTAGGCTCACATTTAACTTGTACAAAACCACAGAAATTCAGCAGTTATAGTTACCTGAGCTAACTAAAACTTACGCCTCCGCAATGCACTGCTTATTATATCACATGGTCAGTGACATCATAAATGACATCATTCAGTGAGTATAAGTATTTTCTAAGAGTTTATGAGTGGTAAACATATATTATAAGCTGCTACAAAAGTTTAATTAGTTTACTAGGGAGCATATTCTCAAGGAGCTAACGCTGAGTTATCGGCACTTTAGCGCAGCCAAAGTCATGATCAAATTACCGCCCCATTTACAAGCTGGTGCAAACAGATAATACCACCAGTTTTCCGGCGATAGCCTCCTCAAAAAACATCGCCATGGATGAGCCTGACCACTATTGCTAATGAGATGCAGAGTAGGCGTTCCCGAGCAAGAAGCCGCGACAACACAACTCCGCAACATTCACAATGACCAGCCTGATCTGCGATAAGAACACAAAACAGGTGATAAGGTGTGTTAGCAGCAGGAAACTAACACCTGCTCTGACCTGGTGCAAAGTCGGGCGACAACTGGCAGCAGCCAAGGGAGCACAGCCCAGAGCCAAACATGAAGAACAAAAGATGCCCCCCAGCAACTGAATATGAAGCCCGGAGCACCAAGAGGGCAACAACACACACCACCACTCCCCGGACCCCACCACCCCCCTTCCGACAAAGAGAATGCACATCAACTCCATGAAACCATGACCCAAACAAATTGCCTGAAGTCGCACAACCACAACACCTAACATACAGGTGTGGCCACAAAAATTGAAGCACACATCCACATCTTATAACCCCAAAAAACCATCTATTACAGATCACACGAAAAAAAACAATCATGAAGAGACACGGCAGGTCTTCTACGGGAATTCCGTAAGTCACAGCCTGCAAGACAGAAAAACAGATAAGAAGGTGTGAAATGCGCCCATCAAAGGACAGAGAGGGAGAGCGACAGAGAGCGAGAGGCAGGGAGAGAGAAAGAGAGAGGGAGAGAGGGAGAGAGACAGAGAGAGGGAGAGGGGAGAGAGAGAGGGGAGAGAGGAAGAGAGAAAGAGAGAGGGAGAGAGGGAGAGAGAAAGAGAGAGGCAGAGAGAGAGGGATAGAGAAAGAGAGAAGGAGGGAGGGAGAGTGTGGACACTGCGGACCCAGGCAACACTGCTCACCAGCAGCCACTGGTGTGTCTCCAACCACATGCCGGTACACACTGCAGTCCCCCAGGTCACTCATCTGAAACAATTGGCAGAGACATGAATGGCAGAGTCCATACAGGAGCACATGCCATCATTGCATGCCTGCCCCTGTGCACACAGGCTGATGCACCCCAGCCCCTCCTGCCGCCCAGTGGAGACCGCCCGCCCCTGCGCGACCAGGCCGGTGTGTATCCAAGAGGGCCTCCTACCACATGCCAGGGGAGCTCCAAGCCTGGGGCCTGCGACCATGGCAACCACCACATCATACAGCCACGCACCGCGGGCCACCAGGTCACCCACCTGATTCTGGGTCTTGATTTTGCAATGGCAGAGAACACATCAGTGCACGGGGCATCATCGCAAGCTGCACATCCGCTCAGCCCAATAGTTGCCACTAACTCTGTGAACTGCGAGGCGACGCCACGTGGGGGGAGTCCCACACTGCCCGCTGGCTCAGGCCTACACTGCGGTCCAGCAGGGCTCACACCAATGCCACCATTCCAGACCGCCCGGACGGTGCATCATCGCAGGCTGCCCACCCGCTCAGCACTGAAGGTGCCCCTATCTCAGTGCACCGAAAGACACCGTCCTGTGGCGGTGTGCCTGTGCCTGCTGCAGTGCATCCGGTGCCACCAAGTCTGTGCACCACTAGCCATGGTCCCTTTATGATTGAGTCCCGTGGTGTGGACGCCATCATGTCACCACCAGCACTGGGCAATGTGACATGGCAGGGCCCTAGGCCTCATGCATAATGGATACCCGCACGGAGACACCCATTTGGAGAGTGGAAATGGCGTCCAGCACGTGTGCTAGGCCCTTTTTATTGACAGGGTCACATGTCCTGTGACGCCGGTGCCGAATTGGTGTGATGTGGGTGTGAACCATCCATGAGGGAGTGGCTGTGGCATGCAGACAATTAGACCTGTGAGCAGCAGATCCCTACAGGGAAGACCTGGGACATGTAGCATTGTCGTCGTCCCCCTGTGAGCGGAGTGGGCTGGCCTGGCGTATGACAGTCCAGCGTAACAGTGTGAACAATGACCCCGGGGCTGTGGGCCTGCTTCTGTTCTGGCTTGGACAAGGAAGTAATAAATGTATGTTTCCCCGTACTGGTGTCAGTGCCACCCAGCACGCAATCGCAATGTTTCACCCTGTGACCCAAGTCCCGCAACATAGGCAAAATGGACGTAAGGTGAAATCATTGAACTTACATGCATCCATACCTCCACACTTGCAAGATCATAGACATGACACTCTGTTGTGTAAATGAATATTTAATGCACATTCAATGGAGTGTTGTAGCTGGAGCAGTATAGGGCCATGCAAACCCACCTTGCAGCGCTTGGCCCTGGAGGGCCAGCCAGAGTCCTTCAGGGTATGACATGTACATAAGCAGTGGAGGAGTTCAGTCTGCAGTCTAATATCTGTATCATTGGTGACAAAACAGAATATGGAAGTCCATGTCGAGGTCCAAGGGGAGTGTCGCAGAGTGCATCGGGGGACAGTGGAATGGGATGATGCTGAGGGCAGAACTACGCAGAAACAGCCCATATGGCGGTCATGGATGCTACCGCTTCCTTCTGACCACGGGGGCAGATTCATCCGCATCTTCGTCCTCAGCTGTTGCATGTGCCTGACAAGTGGGTGGTGGTCTTTTGTCTCCAGCATTGTGTGGCAGTGACACCACAGGGGCTGGAGGTGGAATGTCCGCCGCACTGTGTGGCACTGACACATCGGGGCCGGAGATGTGGATGGAGTGGTATCAGCAGCGTGCATCAGCTCCAGGCCTTGTGGCAGCAATGCCATGAGGATGGCCTTTATGGTACTGAGGGACCCAGCTAACTCTCGCTGGTGTGCAGCCGTGTCAGTCGCTGTTTCCGCACGCTTACGCTCCCTGTTCTCCATGAGCCTCAGCATGAGTCCCAACTCCCGGGCGAGCTCGCTGGAGCCACTATGACTGGCCAGTCGGTCTTGCCTCTGAGTCAGGACCTTGGTGATGTCAGCCATGGTTCATTGGAGAGCATAAATTGGACTGTCGGTGTCCGTTAGGGACTGTGAGTGGTCCCTGACGGGACTTAGACACCCACGTATGGCATCTAGTTTGGCTGCCATGCAGTCAAACCCCACCTGCACCTGTTCGGCCAGCTTCTCCTGGCACCCCAACACATGGAGTTGGAAGGCCATGTGTTCGTCGTGGGGCTGCCTGCTGTGTGTACTGTGCAGGGGTGGGTTCTCCTCGTAGCAGCTGGGCTGCCCTGCTCCTGGAAGTGGGCTGCAGAGGCTGTCCATGAGCTGTTGGAGGGCATCGGAGTTGAAGGTCTGGTTGTCCTCTTCATCATCAGAGAAGAGAGGTTGGGACTGCTCTGCAGGAGGAGTTGAATTTCCCTCTGCAATGTGAAGGGGAGATGCAGTTTAACATTGTGTTCACATGTATGTTGGCGCATTGTACATGTTTACATGCAGACTGAAATACAGTGTACATTGTTACTGTTTGTGGGGAGCTGCCTATGTGATGTGGGACAGTGGACATTTCGACAACTTCACGGATGTGTGTTTGTACTTGTACATTGTCAACTCATATTTCCCTGCAATGCCATATGCGATTGGCCAGTTACGGCACACAAGCAGGACCAGTTGTGTCCTCTGTTCTGTTGTGGATGTGTTGCGGTTTGTACCACATCGTTGTCAATATTGATGTGCTCTGCATGAGATTGTGTGCCGATTTTTGGGGGAGTCGCCCCTGCAGCTCTGATTTGGCTGCCCCGATCCCTTACATGCAGTGTGCCGTTGACTTCTGTGCTTCTACAGTGCTGGGATGTTGCATTCTTGGCTGCATTGGTATCTTGGTGGGAGTTTGGGGTCTTGGGGCATGGTTTGTCTGAAGATGTGCTAAGCTTACTTGTGCATGTGTGCCATTGTGGCCATCTCCCCCTGTACCCCCAGTCCCTGGTTGTTACTCACCCTGTTGCTGTTGTGTCCGGTCCTGTTGAGCAGTGTCCGGGCCCCCAACTCCTGCCACCGTCTCCCCACTGATAACTGTGGACACCATTTCCTCCATCTCGTCCAGCTCCTCCTGTGGCGCTGGACTGCCACCTCCAGTCTGCATTGCTGCTTTCTGGTTGTTTGCGAGCTTCTGCTTGGTTTTGCGCTTGACATCATTCCAGCACCTCTTGACCTCGTCCAGTGTCCTCTTCAGCACTCCGACTGCATTCACCTTGTCCACGATGGTCTGCCATATTCCATTTTTAGTTGCCAGTGACACAGTGGAGGTCACGAACAGTAGTTGATGGTGTTCTATCAATTCCGTTATCAGCATCCTTTTTTTCTGCGGACTGAACCTGTTCTTCCTACTCTTCTTCTCCTTGCCCTTCCCAGGCCCCGAAGTTTCAGGCTGGTCCTCCGGGGTGCTTGTGGGGTTCTGGTTGTCCTCTGCACTTGCTCCGGCTGACTACATTGTGCTTCGCTGTTGTTTGGCTTTTGTATGTGTTTTTTTTCACCTTTTGTAGTGCATTTTCCCGAATGTCACGTGGAGATTAAAGGCCTGTGTCACTGAATCTTGTATTGCGATTGGCCTCATCTCAACTTTTTTTGCATTGGTGTTTCACATTTTTTCGGCGTCACGTTGATTTTAACGCGTTAATTTGACGCGCTATCGTGGGCCTATTGCATGGTTCCACAGGCTTGGGAATCCCACGTTGACATGGTGTTATTTTCCCATGATGGACTGCGATGTGAAGAGTTCTGTTAAGCTACTTTTGCGGTAGTTTTCACACATTCTTGAGAATATCCCCCTAGGTGTGCTACTAATGAACGATACAACTTCTAACATATAATATGTGAGTGGCTGTGTGTATCCATATGTGAGTGGGTGTCTGAGTGGCTATACAGGGGTGTGAGTGGGTGTGTGAGTGGCTGTATGGGTGTATAAGTAGCTGTGTGAGTAGCTGTGTGGGTAAGTAAGTTCATGTGTCAGTGGCTGTGGCTATATGGGTGAGTGAGTGGCTATGTAAGTGGCTGAATGGGTGGGTGTGTGAGTGACTGTATGGGTGAGTGAGTGGGTGTCTGATTGGTTGTGTGAGTGATTGGGTGTGTATGTGTGCTGTATGGGAGAGTGAGTGGTTGTTTGAGTGGGAGTTTGGTTAAGTGAGTTGGTGTGTGAGTGGCTGTATTGGAGAGTATGTGTCTGTGTGAATGGCTGTATGGGTGAGTGAGCAGATGTGTGAGTACCTGTATGGATGTGTTAATGGGTATGTAAGTGGTTCTGTGAGTGAGTGTGAGATTGGTTGCATAGGTGAGTGAGTGGCTGTGTTGAGAGGTTATATGGGTGAGTGAGTAGGTATATGAGAGGCTGTATAAGTGAATACGTGGGTATGCAGTAGCTGGATGGGTGAGTGACTGGCTAAGTGAGTGGCTGTATGGGTGAGTGAGTATGTATTGAGTGGCTCTATGGATGAGTGAGTGGTTGTATGAGGACTTACATAGGTATGTGAATGGACTTGTGAGTGGTTGTGTTGGTGAGTGGGTATATGAGAGGTTGTATGGGGTTGTGAGTAGGTATGTGAGAGGTTCTGTAGATTATGTCATCAGTGATGTAATTAGAGATGTCATCAGTGATGTCATCCGTGATGTCACTGAGCGTGACGAGTGATGTAATATGTGAGGTCATAAGCAGTGCATTGTGGGGGTGTAAGTTATAGTTAGGTCAGATAACTATAACTGCTGAATTTCTATGGTTTTGTATGAGTGAAATGTGAGTCTAACTATAACGTACCTGTAACTTTTGGTTTTTTCTGTGAATTTCTAAGGTTTTTTGAACATTTTCTTTCCTAGCTATAATGTCCCCGTAAACCTTTGCTTTCTTTAAGTAAATTTTTAAGGTTTTTTTTGTATTTTATTTCCTAACTGTAACTGCTAACCTTTGAAAGTGAGTGTGTGTGTGATTGAGTGTCTCAGTAGGTCTGTGAGTGTGTGTGAGAATGTCTTAGAGTGTCTGAGTGGGTGTGTGAGTCTCAGAGTGGGTCTGTGAGTGGGTACATGAGTGGGTGTATAAGTGCCTGTGTGGGTCTGTGAGTGCTTGTGTGGGTGTATGGGTGCCGATGTGGGTCTGTGAGTGGTTGCGTGAGTGCCTGTGTTGGTCTGTGAATGGGACTGTGAGTAGAACTATGGGTCTATGAATGGGCGTGTGAGTGGCTGTGTGGATCTATGATTGGGTGTGTGAGTGCCTGTATGAGGGTGTGTGAGTAGTATCATGGATATTGGGCATTACTTAAGGCATTTAAAAGGGAGAACCATTGACTCTGCTCTCAGCAGCAGATGACAAGAAAGAACCCCCTGTCACTGTCACTAAATGAGATACTGCAATTGAAAAAGGCAAGGATGCAAACACCTCCATCACGGATTACAGAAAACCTTTCACGGTGGAAATGCAGAGAAAACACACTTGGTTTGCCTTGGCCATGCACACAAAGTTAGGATGATTAGGACTTTACAGAAGTCGAGCTTCAACTAAGGCACCTGCTTTGTTTATATCTGTAAATGCTTCCCATTTATGTTTCATTTTAATGGAATGAACATCATGCAGAATCAATTCTGCCTGCATATTTATCCAAAAAGAGCGCACCGTTTTGTGCAATACCTCTACCCATGTAGAGTACTTTCTACTGGCTAATAAGTAAATCCTACCTGGCTGGGTAAATCTATAGTGTATCTCCTACACTAAAGCTACGGAAAGGACGCCGAGGAAATGTGTTCAGTGACCTCGTGTGTCTTAACTTTGCCAATGTGATTGTTCCCCGAGCATTTTCACCAGATAACTTTTTTAAGTGGAACTGCAGAGACAACACACTTGGATGATTTGTACTTTGCAAAAGTGGACATGCGATCATATTCTTAGGCATGAGGAACGTGTCTCCAAAATCAGCAGGAAACGGGCTGGTGAGGCATTTTAGTAAGCTGTCAATCATCCTGGGATAAGGGCGGGGAGATGCTCCATACCACTAATGTATATAGGGTGGGGCCAAACAGGCGGGGCTTCTAAGCAATTTACAAACTTCCAGTTTTTAAAAGTTTAGAACACAATCTGGTCTCAGCAGCAGATGACAAGAAAGAACCCCCTTTGCTGGAGGGTTTCCGCATGGCTCCCTTTTCTGGGCCGATTCTGACCCCTGGGACCACATCCTATTTTAAAAATGCATTTGTCCCCCAAGGAGTTGGTGGTCCCCGGGCCTGAATGGCAGACGCGATGATGAAGCATGACACCTAGCTGGCTGGGTGTGTGAGGGTCTTTTTCCGAAAAGGAGAAATTTCTCCTGACTTCTTACTCCATTTGGAGCACGTGATCTTATCCAACAACCTGCGTTGAATATTAGGAACTGCATACCAGTATTGTTTAGATTTCAATTAAAGTAATACCTGAATTCTTCTGTAGATGTGTCTAGATACAATGTTGTGAGTCTTCCTAGCCTTTGTAAAACAGCATTAATTGTCACTAAATAATAAATAAGAATATGTTAAGAAAACAGTGATTCAGAAATAATAATGTGTTAAAATGATATCACAAATCTTCCTAACTCCTTGAAGCTGAACATTCGCTTCACAATATTGTACTACTCAACACAAACTGGCTGTGAAAGTTACTCCAAATAAAAAGTTCACAATCTTTGATTTTCACTGTCTATTGTCACTAGGAAATACGGTAATCCTAACCGTAATGTCTTAGAACTTGATTCCTTTCAAATTCTAGAATAATGTTCGGAGCAAGACTCGTTATTCTCAAAGTCTGAGGACATGCGCGTTTTGCACAAAAACAAATGTTAATTAGACTCACTGAGGCTTTTGGTTGCTTTTAAATACTTTTGTTGAATTTTTCACTGTCCGTTTTTTAGGTCTCGCCTGAGACAGCACTTTAGCGCTGCTCTCACGAGAGCTTTTGTAAATGGGGGATCTGGAAGTGCAAACGAGTGCTTTCAGGCCTCCAAATACAGTGCATGTGCGCCGGGCGCGTGCACCATTTGTCAGCCTGCACACCATTTGCTTTCACTTTCGCGGCCGCTTTGATGTGTTTGATCGCAATCCCGATCACTTTCCCTTTCGCGGCCGACGGCCGCTTGTTTGCAATATTATCTCAGCTGGAACAATGTACTACGGGCAGCAACTTATCTCGTCTTTTCAAGTCTGGGAGCAGTAGCGGAAATGTCAGCCTCAACCCCGCCCCCCCTCTTCCTTTCCCACATCTCACAAAGATGAGACCTCCTTCCTTCTCCCCCCGTCCCCCGCCCTGCTTCCTATCAGCTCGGCGGCCTCCTACCGATTACGCTCCTTGTCAGAAGTGATGCTGGAGATGGCCCCCGCCTGATAACATTGTATGCCAGATGGCGGTGTTTGCTCTGCACACAGTCATTGCCTCCCGATTATGCGGAATCGCGCCCGGGACGGCTGCAGCTCCCCGAGACAGACGTGACCCACGGGTGACATGCTGGCCTGCTCCCAGCCTCAGTGGTGTTCCCAGGGGCATAAAACAGACGGGAATGGACCCTACAGCTTCTGGCCAGGTTGTTGAAGAACCAGTTTGGATGGGGCGGGGCCTTACACTACACGACATTCCACGGTGCCTCTACAGGGCATGACTCCTCCAGTCCGGTGCGAGGAATGCAGCAGGAGCCGGTTCTGGCTTTGGGGAGGGGGCGGGGCCCAGCTCTTCTTCACAGGAGGAAGTGTGAGTGGGGTAAACAGACACCAGGAAGGCAGACAAACCGAAAGCATTTCACCTTTCGCATCCTGCGTGCCTCATCCAAGCCCTGGAGGCAGCTTCATTCATGTCCTCTTGGTGACATGAATGATGTGCTGCCTTCTATTGCGCTGGGGTTTTTATAAAGTGTGTGTCCTGTACGGTGTAAGGCCTAAGGTAGGTCACCCCACCCAGGGGTTTCAGTATGCAGCACCGATGGGGAGGCTGAACCCAGCCAGCCTCCTCGGCCAGTACTAGGAATGGCTGTGAAGAGATGTTCTTCACGTGTCTGCTGTCTGCGCGCCGCCCCTCCCATCTCCATCATCAATTCCTGTCTGCATCCATCTAGGGCTGTCGATACACACGTCTTCAAGGTATGTGAAATGTGTCCGGAATATGCTCACACGCATCCCTAGCACTTCTGTTTCCTAAACACTTTCCAGGGGGGCTGAAGAACTCCGATGACCGGCTTGGAGGGGCGCGCCTGGAACTACTTAGGGCAGAGGCCAGACCTGACACAGGGTGCCAGTCACATCCAACAGTCCGAACACGCCTCCCTCAGAAGAAGTTTATCAGGCTTGCAGCAACCACAGCAGCCCATGGGGCACACATTTCACACGCTTAAACACACATATCGATATTTTAATATGTTAATAATCACGAGCACTAGGCTTGTGAAATTCCACCAGATTACCCCGTCCATCAAAGCCAATTATATCATATGCGAATACGAGGAATGCCTGAGTTCTGAAGACATTCCAGGTGCTGCTCAGGGGTGGCGCACTCTGCTATATCTGGGCAGAGCTAGCAGAAAGATACTAGAAAGACGAGTGGGGCATGCCGGGCAAACGGACATAGTGAAGATCTGCGTGGTACACAGCTGCAAGGCCGGGTACACACTTTTGAGTTAGAGGGTGTTCGAATGGCAGAGCCTGACCCACACAGACCGTGGTGGTAGATGGCAGAGCCTGGCACACAATATAGAGTTGAATCCACCCAACTCAGTCACAGACCTTTACGCACAAACGCGCCGTGGCATTTGGCTGTCCGCTGCTGCCAGGCGAATTTATAGAGTAGATTATATGTCTGGGTGGTCGGACTGGGACAGAAAACAGTTCTGGGCACCAAAATGAACAAGCATTGCAATGCAATAGGTCTTGCATTTACGCGACTTTAAGCTATTGGCATTGTAAATGACAATGCCTTTTATTTATGTTTTTAAAACCAAAACATTAATAAAAGGCATTGTCATTTACAATTCCAATATCTCAAACTCTCGTAAATGCGAGACCTATTGCATTGTAAATGCTTGTTACAGATGCTGCTGTAGCTGTCTGGAAGCCGCAGGAAGGAGAAACTCAACTGGAGACTGCAATCGAGCCAGAGGAGCCAGGAGGTTCTCGAGGAGGACTCCGGAGAGGAGGGAAGCCGGTCTGGAGACAGGAGCTGGAGCCAGGTAAATGTTGGGAACTGAGTGTGGATAAGAGCAGTTTAAATACCCTCTCATTCACATTTACAGAGTATTTGCATACACGCGTCTGCTGCCTGACATTTAACACGTGTGAGCAGTTTATAAATATTCATGATTTACGAGTCTTCCTGGAGTCCAATGCAATGCGTGTAAATACACATTGTCTAGCACATTTTTGGCAGTTGATGTGTCAGAGTTTCTTGTTCAATGTGAGTTTTGTCTTTCAGTTACATTTATAACATCACCATGGGTATAAGCTCCACAGACCCTGCCTTTGCATGCATATCCTATATGTGGGTATTTGCAGTCAGCATCTGTAACAGCAATTGTTTGTGAGAAACTTACTGAGCTTCAGTCTTACCGTGTGGAGCCCCTGAGTGTTAATGTTGTTTTTTATATATGTCTTCCACATTCATCCTGGGTGAAGTTTTCTGAATGCTGAATTGCCTCATGAGTGCCTGTTCTTTCCGAGTCTTAGCCATCTTGTTCCTTCGTACAGGCTTACCCTTTGTATCCATCTTCTCCTCTGACTTCCTGTATGATCCTGGGCAGCGCTGTACTCTTTCTGCGTACTTTTACTACCCATTTCCCAGTCCTTGCCAAAGTCCCTGACTGTGTCCCAGACAGACCCGGACAGTCCCAGACAGAATGACCAACCCACATTTCCAGCGTCACTTGTGAGGTTTCTTTGTGTTCAGTTAGCTATCATTTTTCTGTTACATTTGTGTGAAAATATTAAAGGTGTGTCATAATGAGAGGTTTAAGAAAAAAACATCACCAGTGCATCATTTAACTTTGTGCGAGCAGTTCTCTAGTGCCCAACAATGAATGGCATTTAATGTCTACTTCACAATTTGAGAATGTTCACCCTAGTCCTGAAACTACGAATCCTCTTATGAGAAATGGACATTTACATTCTGAATATTTTACTCATTGGCTCTCAAACACCTCTTTGCCCGATCCTGACTTAATCTTCTGTTCTGATCCAGATTCAATGTCTGTGTCAGCATTGCAAAAGGAGAATGATACCATACTCAGTTTGCTGAACAAGAATTCTGATTCTTGCATGTCTGCTGTAAGTGTTTGTAAAATACAATGTTCAACCACACAACCAAAGAAAAAGCAGATGCATTTCATAACCTGTTTTTCATTCAGATAATTTTACCCAGTCTTGTAGTCCAGTAAAGATCACAGCCCCGGAAACTAGAGAGACCTTGTTAAATACTACTTTCAAAGTAAACTGTGATCAGTTTGTCAAAAGAGAGAAGATCTATTAAAACACAGGCAGCTAGTAGCAAGTTTGAACAAAATCCAAGGTTTAGTTCTGCTGCTTGTTGTGAAGTTTCAAAGTCTACCGCTGTCCTTGTAGAAAAAGATCTACAATCTTCACAGGATATATTTGAATCAAAGATTTTAGAATTAAAACAAGAAAAAACATTTTTTCAGACCCTTTTGAAAAATTATAACCCAGAGTTCAAGTGGGAATCTAAAACCCTGGTACAAGACTACTTTTCAGCTTCTATGTTAGCCTCCTTAGAAATGGAGAATTAAACCTTCCTCACTATTTTGCGGTCCCCTCAGAGCTGGTCCAGTAATTGTGTAAATAATACTATGGCTGATCACTCAGACTCCACTCAGAATAGCCATAGTACCATGTCTCAAAGTGCAGTTAAGAAAACTATTTGTTTGAATTCTGAATTTTCTTACTCCTCTGTTTTGTCTTTTAGTGCTAAATTACATCTTGGTGCTACATCTGAGATGTGTCCCTCCAGTTTTGAGGAACCCCAAATTCCAGGCAAGATGTAAAACATCTCTTTACTTTCTTTTCCTAATAGTGAGGTCAGTTCTATCTTAGAGATAACCCATAGACAGGCTATTGACATACAGACAAAACCCGAACCATTGACCCACATATTCCCTGATGTGACAATGTCCTGTGACTCAGACCATGCTCTTGATTTAACTGCTGTAAATGAAGTCATCCTCCTTGCTGAGAAGAAACAGAATCCTGACCCCTTCATTGCTATTTTGCCTTCAAGCGCACCACATATTGAAAAGTCAGGAAATTATAGTATTGTGTGCTCTGATGCACGTGTACCACCTTCTAATGCAGAAGAAAATAAAAACAAATCCCAAAGACCAAGTGATCTCTTACCTGTTTCCTCTGACTAAGACATGTGAACTGCCAAATGATAAAGGGAGTCTGGTCATCAGTGTTAGAGGCACTCCCCTGTACTCCAGATTGTCTCACCTTGATGACGACAATGTCCCCAGTCCCTCTAGAAACTGGCAGCGCGACAGGCAAGAGTAATAACTTTACCGTCACTCTGAAAGTCTCCGGAGGGGAAGGGGTTGGGATGACAAGAGAAACAAAAGAATACAAAGAGTCCAGAGGTCTTCATTTTTAGCAGGGACTCGACAGGACTAGTTGGGTACTAGATATTGGAAATTGGTATGTCTCAAAGGATTCTGGGAATTCTGGAACCTTCCACAATACTCCTAATATCAGAATACAGAAAACAATTATCTTATCGTGCACCTACCAATGGCATTAATCCTGACAATAATTCTCCATAGAGTATTACCTAATCACTTCTTAGGTTGCATACAGAATTACAGAATGGCATACAATCTAGATGTCTGGTGAGCAATCTAGAATAAACAATATATTTGTTAATACTCTGTTGCTAGATCTGAACAATCATTGATTTTTCTTGTAAATGAGTGAAATTAAAGTAAAACCTGAATTTGTAGATGTGTCTAGATACAATGTTGTGAGTCTTCCTAGCCTTTGTAAAACAGCATTAATTTTCACTAAATAATAAATAAGAATGTGTTAAGAAAACAGTGATTCAGCAATAATAATGTATTAAAATGATATTACAAATCTTCCTAACTCCTAGAAGCTGAACATTCGCTTCACGATATTGTAATACTCGACACAAACTGGCTGTGAAAATTACTCCAAATGAAAAGTTCACAATCTTTGATTTTCATTGTCTATTGGTACTAGCAAATAAGGTAATCCTAACCGTAATGTCTTAGAACTTGATTCCTTTCAAACTCTAGAATAATGTTCGGAGCAAGACTCGTTATTCTCAAAGTCTGAGGACATGCGCGTTTTGCACAAAAACAAATGTTAATTAGACTCACTGAGGCTTTTGGTAGCTTTTAAATACTTTTGATGACTTTTTCACTGTCCGTCTTTTACAGATGCTGCTGTAGCTGTCTGGAAGCCGCAGGAAGGAGAAACCAACTGGAGACCGCAATCAATCCAGAGGAGCCAGGAGGTTCTCGAGGAGGACTCCGGAGAGGAGGAAAGCCGGTCTGGAGACAGGAGCTGGAGCCAGGTAAGTGTTGGGGAACGAGGCCAAGCAACGAGTGTGGATGAGAGCGGTTTAAATACCCTCTCATTCACATTTACAGAGTATTTGCATACACGCGTCTGCTGCCTGACATTTAACACATGTGAGCAGTTTATATATATTCATGATTCACGAGTCTTCCTGGAGTCCAATGCAATGCGTGTAAACTCTTTTGCAAATTCATGAGGCACATGTCTTTTCACGAGTTCGTGACTCTTTCAATATTTGAATACACGTTGTCTAGCACATTTTTGGCAGTTGATGTGTCAGAATTTCTTTAACACTGCTTGTCATTCACTTCTTTAAACCATAATGATTTTGCTGCCTATATTCACAATAGTGACTGGATACATGATGCCAGAGATACAGTTAAACATGATGGTGAGACATGTACATGGTTTACATTATATTCTGTCTGCGCTACTTTAACATGGGACTTGCGGCGCGAGGCGGGCATGGGAGATCATACTCACAACAGTACACCTCCCGCAAAGGCCGTCCTACAAGATGTGGTTTCTCAGGGTGTAAAGCATGAAACCGTCTCACCAATCGAGCAGCGTGTACATTGGAAGTTGGTTCCCATGATTGCTCTGAAGCATCACAACCCTTCCTATCAAGAAGATGATACAATTTTCCTTGAATTCTTTTGGAGTCAAGGATGCGCCAAATCTAATATTTAGGGTGATTATTAACTATAAATGGAGGAGGGGGAGCATCTTTCTGAGTCAAGGGATGATATTGTTTCACTAGAGACACATGAATGGTGGGATGTATTGTGAGTTCATCAGGTAATTGTAACTGTACGGAGACTGGATTGAGAATTTTTGTTACTGGAAATGGGCCAATAAATCTGGGATGTAATTTTCTAGGTCCTTTTAACTAGATGTTTCTTGTAGATAACCAGACTAGATTTCCTACTTTATACACAGATTTTGGAGACCTATGCTTATCTGCTTGTATTTTGGCCTGCGTTTTATGCTTAGCAAGGCTTAACTTAGCTGTTTCCTGCATAGTTTGTAGCTGACAGAGGCGCTCGGTAACTGATGGTAAGGATGTCGCAGGAGATAAAGGCAAGGTAGGGAGGGAACATGGATGATGACCAGTTAGAAAGTAGAATGGTGAGCACCCTAGTGCAGAGTGTATACTATTATTGTAAGCGAATTCGGCCAAAGGGAGAGCTTCTTCCCAACTTGAAGTCAAAGTAGAAGTCAAACAATGTAAACTTTGTTCTAAGTATTGATTTACTTTCTCAATCTGTCCATCAGTTTGAAGATGGAAAGTGGAGCTTTAAGCTACATCAATACCTAATTGGGCACATAAGGTTTTCCAAATTTTTAATTAAACTGAGGGTCACCATCAGAAATTATTTTGCTGGGTAGACCATGTAATTTAACCACATGATTCAACAAAATGTTGCTAAATTGTACAGCAATGGCCAGTTTTAGAAGAGGAATAAAATGACTCATTTTGGACAGTAAATCCACGACTACAAGAATGGTTGTGCAATTGTTAGCTTTGGGAAATTCATTGATAAAATCTACACTAATAGTGTGCCAGGGTGTGGGAGAGATTGGCAAAGGATGTAATAAACCAGCTGGTGCTATATGTTGGGTGTTATTACGTGCACAAGTTGGGCACGATTTAACAAATTCCCGAACATAATCTTGCATGTTTTCCCACCAGAAATTTCTTGCACATAAGTCTGCCATTTTATGTGTACCTGGATGGCCTGCTAATCCAGAATCATGGTGCCAAGCTATGATTTGGTGTATTAATTCTTTTTGTGGAACAAATAACTTGTTATTATGGAATAAATAATCATGTTTGCGAGAGTTATTAATGTTTTGTAACAATGCCTGCATGTCAATGGCTTGGGATGCAGTTTTAATATCCTGGAAGAAAAAGTCAACTTGAGTTACTGCGATTATCTTGCTTTCAGGTGTAATACTAGGTGAAGTTGTTGAGCTTTCTTTAGTGTCTTTTCATCAGTTCTAAATAGAGTATCAGATAGCAATTGTATTTTTTACCAGGACGGTATGTTATTATGAAATCAAATTCGCAAAAAAATAATAGCCACCTCACCTGCCTGGGAGTTAGGGCCTTCACAGAGGTAAAAAACTGAAGATTTTTATGATCGCAGGCCAGGTCGCTCCCCCTCTGTCGCACAGCTCCTCCTGCTGCGCCAGGGCTCCCGCTGCTGCTCCGTGGCGCTGTGAGGCGCGGGTTTGATCCCACAGTGCCTGACTGCCACCCACCTTTCTGCTGCTCCTTGCTGCCCAGTGTTTGCCCCGTTTTGCATAACTTACTGTTTGGTTTTGTATAATTAACTGTTTTGTGCCTTTTGTGCCCTGTTTTCTTCTCTTTTTTCCCTTTGCCTTTTTCCCCCTTCTCCCGCTTCCTCTCTCCCCCTCCCCCTTTTTCACTTGTGTAACCCCTGCCCGTTTCCCGCCGCTGCTCCCCGGTGGCCCTGCCCCCCTTGTCGTCCATTCGCCACCCCGCTCCCGCCTCCCGGCTGCTCCTCCCTCCCCGCCTTATCATGGAGGCCGCTGCGCGGCCACGCCGCTGGCATGCCGGAGGCGTGCCAGAGGCAAGCCCGTCTGTGCCCGTCCGCGCCTGGACCGCGCCCAGTGCCAGAACCCCTGGACCCCGCAAACACCACGACGCCAAACTCAGGTACCACACCAGCACTCCCCACGCACTCAACACCGGACAAGACCACACCTGCATTCAGGCCACCCCAAAATGCACCCAGGGACCCTTCTCCTGCCACAACTGCAGATTCACCTGCGACAAAACCGCTGAACCACCGAAGACTGAACTCAATCACCTCCGCTGCATACTCCTGAACACCCGCTCCGCATGCAAACACGCCGTAGAACTTGATTCCTCTCAAATTCTAGAATAATGTTCAGAGCAAGACTTGTTATTCTCAAAGTCTGAGGACATGCGCGCTTTGCACAAAAATAAATGTTAATTAGACTCACCGAGGCTTTTGGGTGCTTTTAAATACCTTTGTTGACTTTTTCACTGTCCGTCTTTTACAGATGCTGCGGTAGCTGTCTGGAAGCCGCAGGAAGGAGAAACTCGACTGGAGACAGCAATCGAGCCCGAGGAGCTAGGAGATTCTCGAGGAAGAGTCCGGAGAAGAGGGAAGCCTGTGCGGAGACAGGAGCTGGAGCCAGGTAAGTGTTGGGGAACAAGGCCAAGCAACGAGTGTGGATGAGAGCGGTTTAAATACCTTCTCATTCACATTTACAGAGTATTTGCATACACGCGTTTGCTGCCTGACAGTTAATGCTTATACATATTCATGATTTACGAGTCTTCCTGGAGTCCAATGCAACACATGTAAACTCTTTTGCATATTCATGAGGCACATGTCTTTTCACGAGTTCGTGACTCCTTCAATATTTGAATACACATTGTCTAGCACATTTTTGGCAGTTGGTGTGTCAGAATATCTTTAACATTGCTTGTCAATCACTTTTTTAAACCATAATGATTTTGCTGCCTATATTCACAATAGTAACTGGATACTTGATGCCAGAAATACAGTTAAACATGATGGTGAGACATGAACATGGTTTACATTATATTGTGTCTGCGCTACTTTAACATGGGACATGCTGCGCAAGGCGGTCATGGGAGAGCATACTCACAACAATCAGAGACTCTAAGATAAGCAGTACTCTTATCCATCCCAAAGAAAGCGCTTCAGTGTGTTTTAATGAGCAAAGGAACTGTGAAGATTTCACTAGTGACAACAGGGAATCTACTGTCCAAGTGCTATCGCCATTCCAAGAATTTAAAGTCTGTCATCCTTGTGCCTCTCCTCCATCAGCAGGCCTGCTGTGAGTCTCCAGAGTCCTCAGCTTGCCTGCTGCTTGCTCAGTCTTCAGAGCTTCAGCCTGCAGTCTGCCTGCCATCTGAGCTCGAACCTGCAGCCTGCGTGCCATCTGAGCCCGAGCCTGCAGCCTGCCTACCATCTGAGCCCAATCCTGCAGCCTTCCTGCCATCTGAGCCCGAGCCTGCAGCCTTCCTGCCATCTGAGTGCGAGCCTGAAGCCTGCCTTCCATTAGTACCGGAGCCGCCTAACTGCCTGCATTCAGAGCCCAAGCCCTCAGCTCACCTGCCTAGTAAGTCAGAGTCACCAACCTGTCTGATTTCAGAGCCATAACCTCCAGCCTGTCTGCCTTCAGAACCAGAGCTTCCATCCTGTCTGTCTTCAGAACCAGAGCTTCCAGGCTGCCTGCCTTCAGAACCAGAGCTTCCAGGCTGCCTGCCTTCAGAACCAGAGCTTCCTTGCCCCCTGCCCTCAGCACCAGAGCTTCCAGGCCCCCTGCCTTCTGGCCTTGAGCCTCTATCTTGCCTACTTTTTGACCCTGTGCTTCCAGTTTGCCAGCCTTTAGAGGTCTCAGTATGTGTACAATCAGAGACTAAATCTCCAGCATCAGAGACAAAACTCTCAACATGTAAGCCTCAAGGGCTTGGGTCTCTTGCATACCTGCTTCCAAAGTCGCCTGCATGTGAGTCTTCTGTATGTTTTCCTCCAGGGCCAGAACTACAGGTCTGCTTCCTGTCACCTTCTGTGGCTTCAGCCAGTTTGCCTTTGACCTCTGTGCCTCCTGCCAATCCGTTATCTGCTTTTGACCCTACAGTCAATCTTCCTTTGTTGTCAGAGTGCTACTCTAGCCTGCCACCATAGGGACTTCAAACACCTTTAATTCAGGCTTCTAAGCCCCTGTTACTGGATCTGGACTCTTCAGATCTGCATTCTATTCTGCCCCCTGCATCAGAGTGCTTCCCTCCTCAAAGTTCTGCTTTGGATGCTGCTGTTAATTTTCAGCCTATTGTCCTATTGATGACAGTTTTCCTGCAGGCCTCTGGTATCTTGCACTACATCTCTGATGGAAATTAACTTACTTCTTAGAAGCAAAGGCTTTGAATCCAGTTCCAGATTCCGGGAGACGGTCCTTGGAGGGGGTGTACTGTCACGACTTGCTTCCTGCGTTCTCGTGTCCACCACCAGGGGGCTGAACTGTGGGACTCTCCAGTGTTCTAATAAGCTTCCAGACCCTCCCCATCATGTAGATTCTGATTTCCAGCCATTTAGACACTATTTGGGAATTGTAATCCATTCCCAATCCATGCCGGGTTTTGTGGAAGCCATCCTGATCATGCCTGAAACGCCATTACTTAGAATTCCCTGCTCACTGCTTCATCTCCACCCCTGCAGGCCAAGGATGGGTGGAGGAATTCAGCTCACTTGTGGCTGGCTGCTACTAGCCTGCTCACACCTGAGGCGTATGATTACTGTGAGCTCTTTTAAGCCCCAGCTTCCTTCAGACCAGTGTTGATCATTGTAGCTGTATTCCTGTGAGACCGATCCTTATTTCCTGAGCTGTTTGATGTTCCTTAATTCCTGAGCTAAAGCTATTCCTTGTGCTTAAATTATCACTGCCTGCAGTCCTACCTTGTTTCCTGAGCTATAGTTATTCCTTGTTCCTGAACTGCAGCAGTTTCCCTTGTTCCTGAACGAGCACTGCCTGCAGTGCTACCTTGGCTTTTGAGCTTTTGCTAAATTCTTGTCTTGCTCCAGCACAGCCTTCAGCGCTACTTTGTTTTCTTGACTACTAATCCAGCACTATTCTAGTATACCCTTGTAGCCTCCCCTTCTGTATATCCGTTTCCAGTCCCAGCCTTTCTTCCAATTTCCTTGGTTCCAGTTCCTAATTTGCTGTCTTTCTATTCTGCTGTCTTGCTTCTGTTACCTTGTATGTTTGTTACCTGCTTTCTGCCAAGTGTGCCCTGTGATTTCCTTCCTTTCCTGCTAAGTACTCCTCCTTGCTAGCTCCTTGTCTATTGTGGTTGTGTTTAGTTCTACCTCCTTGCTGTTATTGCCTTGCGTGTTCCTGTTTGATCGTCAGGATCCGTAGGCTCAGCTGACTACCTAGGTGGTGTTTCTTGTTCACTGTGAGCATTGTCTTTCAGTTACATTTATAACATCACCATAGGTATAAGCTCCACAGACCCTGCCCTTGCATGCATATCCTATATGTGGGTATTTGCAGTCATTATCTGTAACAGCAATTGTGGGTGAGAAACGTACTGAGCTTCAGTCTTACAGTGTGAAGCTCCTGAGTGCTTTACCCCACACTCCCCTTTACTGTTAATGTATGTCTTGCAAATTCATCCGGGTGTAGTTTTTCTGAATGCTAACTCGCCTCATGAGTGCCTGTCCTTTCTGAGTCTTAGCCATCTTGTTTCTTCATGCAGATTTACCCTTTGGATCCATTTTCTCCTCTGACTTCCTGTATGATCCTGGGCAGTGCTGTACTCCTCTTTCTTTGTAGTTTTACTACCCATTTCCCAGTCCTTGCCCAAGTCCCTGACTGTGTCCCAGACAGTCCCGAACAGTCCCTGACACTTGGAGCACTGCTGGTGGTGTGATGAGGTCCCCTTGTGTCCTGAGGACCACAGGACTGAAGTGGACTTCGTCCCCTGAGCAGCAGTGTGCCAGGTGGCGCGTTTGCAGAGTGGTGCAAAAAGGGGGCATGGCCTCAGACCACTCTTAGCAATCCAGCTGTGTGGGGCTTACTGGAGGTAAAAGGAGGGCTAGTTGGCCCCCAGGGACCCTCAGGAGGTAAGGGGACTTCACCCCCAACCAAGAGTGCACCAGGAGGCGCGTTTGCAGAGTGGTGGACAAAGGGTGTGTGGCCTGTGTCCACCGCTCAGCAACCCCACTGTGTGGGGCTTACTGGAAGTAACAGGTAGGCTAGTTGGCCTGTAAGGACCCCCAGCAGCGAAGTGGACTTTAATCCCCATGCAAGAGCGTGCCAGGGTGCATGTTTGCAGAGTGGTGGGGAAAGGAGGCGTGGCCTGCTATGAGAACTTAGCAATGCTGCTGAGTCAGACTTACTGGAGGTAATAGGAGGAATAGTTGGCCCCAAAGGTCCTTGGGGGCCAACTACCTCTCCTGTTATCTCCACTAAGTCCCACTCAGTGGGATTATTAAGAGGTCTTCGGAGACTATGTGCCCACTTTTTCCACCACTCAGCAAACGCACCTTCTGGAACAGTACTTGTTGGGGGATAAAGTCCACTTTACTCCTGAGGGACTTTGGGGGCTATGAAGCCCTCCTGGTACCTCCTGTAAGTCCTGCGAGTAGAATTCCTGAGCGCTGGTTGGAGGCCCAGCCCCCTTTCTCCACCATTCTGCAAACATGACTAATAGTAAAAGAAGCATTTGTAATGTAACAGGTCCCACATTTTCAAGAGTTAGAGCTATTGCCGTTGTAAATCTAAAAGTTTTTTTACTAATATTTTTTGTAGTGAGTCGATGCACTTTGCATGTAGTGGAATTATGTGGTATGTTGTGAAGTGATATCATGTTGGTAGAAAGTATGTGGTATTTAGTGTATAGGAATTATGTAAAGTATGATTACGTGTTATGGAGAGTAATTATGTGGTATGGTAGTCTGTGTTGTGGAATGGTAACCTCAGGTTTAGTCTTCCTCGTTTCGATAGAAGCTAAATTATGAACTCAAGGAGACAAAAAAAAGAAGGAATCACTGAGGAGCACTTCTGGACCTAGTCAGACTGTTCGGCTGCACCGACTTTCATACAATTATACATTTTCTGCATTAGCCACATAATCCATCATCTGCTGCCTAATCTGAAGATTTGAGCAAAGAAAGCCTTGTTTCTAGCTCAAACGGCTAAAGCATTACCAAAAATGCAGCGTGGGGTTGATAGAGATCAGGGTGCATATAATATCCCTACTTCCACAGATAGAGTAATCTCACAGTTACACGCACATACACTCTTCATACACTAGGGCCCATTTCACTAACATACACTCAAATACTCTATCAGCAATAACCTGTGGAAAGAAAAACTCCTAGACACCCTGCATCTATATCGGGGTCGATAAGATCTGGTTATTGAGACTGCCCTTAAACATAATCTAAACAATCTATACAATAATAATCAAAATAGGATACTCAATAATTGACAAGAAATAAGAACCAACACCATATTCAAAATTATATTGCTTTATCTAAAATTAGTCAAAGAAAATCAATCAGAATAAATCATTTTTCTCATAGTTACCTATTCTAGCTAAATGTCAGAACGGGTCAGGACAAGTCTCTCGGCAAAGTTTCTCAAGACGAAGTCCTCTCAGCAACGATTCTCACCAACGCAGATTCGGAACGCGGCAAAAGGCAAATGGCAAGTGGCAAAGCCCTCTCTAGGCTAACAATTCTTATAGCAAGTTGAACAAAGAAAAATATAATTTGTAATAACTTCTTCCGTCAAACCTCTGAGCAAAGCGAGAAGGAAAGGATGTAGCATCGCTACATTTAAAAATCTCCGCTCAGGAAAAATCACAAAATAAACATAACGGAACAGGAACCAAAAAATACATTTGTATCGTGTAACTCCACGTCTCCTCGGCAATTAGATCATAGTTCAGAGTCTTTCTTTAAAGCTCCTTTGTTTTCCCAAAGCTGCCAAGGACGCTTCATTTCACTTGGAGATCGCCCAAAACTGCTGCTGTCCTCACGGAAATTTTCAATCAAGCAAGGCAAGGACTGTGGTCAGCTGACTTCAAGACCATATTCAGCAAGGCTCTCTCTCGTCACGAATTCTACTCGAGGCCAGGCCTTTCGTATCGGCCATCTTTATTTAGGCCACAATAGGCCACAATAGACCATCTTAATTAAAAGAGACAAAAACAACGTTACCACAGCATAGTGATTGAACAATGTTGACCCCACTAATACCCTTATGTGTATGCAATTATCTAGCTCTTGCAACATAGAAAAGCATTAATTCGAAAAGCATTTCGTGCTTTTAAAAATAAACAGCACTTAGCAACGTTTATTTAATAAAACATGCACATTGTCAATAGCAACACATAAGCGTCCCTCGTGTCGGTTTTTCTCTTGTTAATACATACATGTTGATTAATAAAAAAAAAAACATTTACACAAAACAAATAATTAATGATTAAAAATTAGTAATTTTATTTTTACCACGTTTAGACAACTGAAGCTTCAAAACCCGATGAATTTTCAACAGAAAACTCTGCTCCAGCAGGGTAAGGCCCTTTGCAAACCTAGAATGGTCAACTATTACTACTTATTGCTAAAGGTGGGTGTTAAATTGGTACTAATGGTATGCAAACAACTCTTGCTTCTTTCTGCGCCTCTCTTGCCACTTTCTGCATTTCTATTGCTTCTTTCTGCAACTTTCTTTTTTCTGTATTTCTTTTGCCTCTTTCTGCTCATCTCTTGCCTCTTTCTGCACATCTGTTGCCTCTTTCTGCACCTCTCTTGCTTCTTCCTGTACCCCTCTTGCCTCTTTCTGCACCCCTGTTCCCTCTTTCTGCAGCTCTCCTGACTGTTTCTGTACCTCTCTTGCCTCTTTCTACACATCTCTTGCCTCTTTCTGCACCTCTGTTGTTTCTTTCTGCACTTCACTTGCCTCTTTCTGCACCCTCTTGTCTCTTTATGCACCTCTGTTGCTTCTTTCTGCACGTCTCTTGCTTCTTTCTGCACCTCTCTTGCTCCTTTCTGCACCCCTCTTGCCTCTTTCTGCAACCCTCTTCCCTCTTTCTGCACATCTCTTGCCTCTGTCTGCACACCTGTTCCCTCTTTCTGCACCCCTTTTGCCTGTTTATGCAACTCTCTTGTCTCTTTCTGTAGTTCTCGTGCCTCCTTCTGCACCTCTCTTGCCTCATTCTGCAACTCTCTTGCCTCTTTCTGCAGTTCTCTTGCCTCCTTCTGCACCTCTCTTGCCTCTTTTAATACTTCTGTTGCCTGTTTCTGCACCTCTCTTGACTCGTTCTGTACCTCTCTCACCTCTTTCTGTACCTCACTTGCTTCTTTCTGTGCCCCTTTTGCCTGTTTCTGCACCCTGCTTCCCTCTTTGTGCAACTCTCTTGCCTCTTTCTAAACCTCTCTTCCCTCTTTCTGCACCACTCTTGCCTCTTTCTGTACCTCTGTTGCTTCCTTCTGCGCCTCTCTTGTCTCATTCTGCACCCTTCGTGCCTCTTCCAGCCCCTCTGTTGCTTCTTCCTGCAGTTTTCTTCCTTCTTTATGCATCAATCCTGCCTCTTTCTTTACCCCTCTTGCCTCTTTGTTTACCTTCCTAACCCTTTCTGTATCCCTCTTGCCTCTTTCTGCACCACTCTTGCCTCCTTCTGTACCTCTGTTGTTTCTTACTGCACTTATCTTGCTTCTTACTGCACCTCTCTTGCAACTTTCTGCACCCCTCTTGCCTCTTTCTGCACCCATTTTGCCTCCTTCTGCACCTCTGTTGGTTCTTTCTGCACTGCTCTTGCTTCTTTCAGCACCTCTTTTGCCTGTTTCTGTAACTCTCTTGCCTCTTTCTGCACTTCTCCTGCCTCCTTCTGCACCTCTGTTGCTTCTTTTTTTGCACTTTTCCTCTTTCTGTACCCCTCTTGCCTCTTTCTGCACCTCTGTTGCTCCTTTCTGCACTTCTCTTGCTTCTTTCTGCATCCCTCTTGCCTCTTTCTGCACCTCTGTTGCTTCTTTCTACACCTCTCTTGCTTCTTTCTGCACCCCTCATGCCTTTTCCTGCACCCTTCTTCCCTTTTCCTGCACGTCTCTTTGTTCTTTCTGCACTGCTCTTGCCTCTTTCTTCACCCCTCTTGCCTCTTTCTGCACCTCTTTTGCTTCTTTCTGCACTTCTCTTGCCTCTTTCTGCACCCCTTTTGCCTCTTTCTGCACCCCTTTTGCCTCCTTCTGCACCTCTGTTGGTTCTTTCTGTACTGCTCTTGCTTCTTTCAGCACCTCTTTTGCCTGTTTCTGTAAATCTCTTGCCTCTTTCTGCACTTCTCCTGCCTCCTTCTGCACCTCTGTTGCTTCTTTTTTGCACGTTTCCTCTTTTTGCACCCCTCTTGCCTCTTTCTGCACCTCTGTTGCTCCTCTCTGCACTTCTCTTGCTTCTTTCTGCACCTCTCATGCCTTTTCCTGCACCCTTCTTCCCTTTTCCTGCACGTCTCTTGGTTCTTCCTGCTCTGATCTTGCCTCTTTCTTCACCCCCTCTTGCCTCTTTCTGTACCACTTTTGCTTCTTTCTGTACTTCTCTTGCCTCTTTCTGCACCCCTCTTGCCTCTTTCTGCACAGCTGTTGGTCTTTCTGCACTGCTCTTGCTTCTTTCTGCACCTCTGTTGTTTCTTTCTGCATTTCTCTTGCTTCTTTCTACACCTCTCTTGCCTCTTCATGCACTCCTCTAACCTCTTGTTTCTGCTATTCCTTTGCCTCTTTCTGTACCCCTCTTGCCTCCTTCTGCACCTCTGTTGTTTCTTACTTCACTGCTTTTGCTTCTGTCTGCACCTCTCCTGCCTCTGTCGGTAACCCTCTTCTCTCTTTCTGCTCCCCTCTTCCCTCCTTCTGCACCTCTGTTACTTCTTTATGTACTTCTCCTGCTTCATTCTGCACCTCTCTTGCCTCTTTCTGCACTTCTCTTGCCTCTTTCTGCACACAGAGGGCTACTTTTAAAGTGACCTCAGGCTCAGCAGTGCACACATGCAAGTGCAGAAAATGGCTGCTGGCCTCTAAACTGTCATGCCCTATTTTATGCTAGAGACGTAGAGGTAGTTTTAATCCACCTGCCCTATTATGTACTAGGGCCTTACAGGGGAGGTCATGCCAATCACAGGGGTACCCCAACCCATAGTGTAGCCTAGTGTATGTAGGTGTTTTCACTGTATTCTAAGTGTCTTTCAGCATAGCACTGGCTTCGAGCCTGGTTAGGCAGAGGCCAGGGTCAGTCAGAGTCAGTTACTACCAGTACAAGTCAGCAAAAAGTTGGGGGGTGCCCAGGGCACAGGATAACTTTGCAACAAGGCCTCTTTCTGCACCTCTGTTGGTTCTTTCTGCATATATCTTGCTTCTTTCTGCGCCCTTCTTACTCTTTCTGGACTTCTGTTGCCTCTTTCTGTATTTCTCTTGCTTCGTTCTGCGCCTTTCTTCCTCTTTCTGCACATGGCCTACCTCTATAGGCATAGTTAGAAATTAGCATTTAAAAAACCTTAGAAATTCACTGAAAAAAACATAGGTTTCAGGGACGGTATAGTTAGAAATTAGCATTTAAAAAACCTTTGAAATTCACTGAAAAAAACATAGGTTTTAGAGATGTTATAGTTAGATATTAGCCTTTTAAAAACCTTAGAAACTCACTGAAAAAACCATAGGTTTCATGGACGTTTTAGTTGGTTAGACATTTCACTCATACAAAACCAGAGAAATTTGGCCTTTATAGCTGGTTGAGCTAACTATACCTTGTGCCACCAAAATACATTGCTGATGATGTCACATTTTACATCACTCATTACATGGTCAGTGACATCACTGATGACATCACTATTGACATCTCAAATGACATCACTGATGACATCACTGATGACATCATTCATGTGATCATCTGATGCACCTCCTCACACCCTAATATAACCTTTGATACACCCACTCTAAAATACAGAATGCCATTCTTGAAACCATAGACACACCAATACCAGTTAGTACTTCGCTACCGGTAGCTCGCGTAACCACCATGAGTAGCTCGCACCTTGCATCTAAATTTTGCAGCCTATTATTGTCCTTTATTATTATTAGTCCTTTTTTCACAGCTGTTGCCTGCCCTCACCAAACCCAACTGCTCAGATTGGCCTAACTGTTCTTAGCTGGGGCGGGGCAGGCCAAAGATGATGACGCGGTTCCTGAACTCAGCCTCCACGCCACCTGCCTTTCACTGCCTGGCACCGCGCTCTTGATCCTGCAGGACGTGTGCCAGAGCGAAGCGGCGGGTGAGCCTGAGCAGAGCAGCAGGTGGGCCAGAGTGGAGCAGCAGGTCCTTGGAAAGCCTGCTAGCATGCAGGTGTTGCAAGCAGTATTGAACTGCTACAAACCCACGCCACCCGATTATTTTCTACCTGGCACATTATATTCGAGCAGCAGATCTATCAGTAAGCACTGGCCTGGCCAGTAAACCTCTTTCTGCTCTGTTTACCCAACGGTCTGTGTTATTTTAAATATCATTGAGAGTTTATTTTATTCCTTGTTTATGTTATGTGGAATGTACAGTTGGTTACCTTCAAGATTTTTAAGGTACTTCTGAAAAGGTTTTTGAAATGTGAATTCTTCAGATATTCGGAGGTGGAATGAAATTTAACAGTGGATGCAAACTTGCAGTATCTTACTAAACTAGAAATATGCTATTACCAAAGGAAAATTGTTTTTCCATAAAAACCTTTGTGTTGAAAAAGTTTGAGTGTTCTGTAGTAAAAGAAAGGTCATTAAGTGGCAGAAGATTTTTTTTTATCCCTGTTAAGGTGTGGTAGCTAAGATTCAAAACGGAGTGAGTATTCAAAGATTTAGGGTTCAATGTTACCACTGGTTATAGTACTATTGCTCCCGGCAACAAATAACTCACAAGCTTTGGATTTCTTCCCTCTCCCCGCCCATGACGCTTGGCCTTTTCGTAAGTTCATAAGAGGTGCTAGCTGCGCTAGCAATATACTGCTTTATAGTGCCTGGGTCATCGTTTCTTGACAGTGCTACTTTTAAGCAGTTCCTCACCCTTTTGCACACGGGACACTACTGTGACATACCCTTGCTTGTCTTCACCAATTTTAGGATCGTAGGTGCATCTGGGCCATTGCTGCCCATTTATTTGAGTGGGAATGTGGCCACACAGTCCATTTGTGGTTCTAGGTCTGATTGTAGGAGACACAGGCTCAGACTACCTGGTATTTTAATTTTACAAAACACACCCAAAAGTACTGGCATCAACCTTCGGATTACCTATAATGAAGTTAGGCTTCATGCTTTATTATAAATTGGTTTAAGCCTTCTGTACTGTAAATGTGCTGCAGCCGCTGGTATGCCACGGGCACTTGATGACAGGGTCTTTTTTATAGCAAAGTCTCAGCCCGCCGTGTCCCATCTGCTCCCGAACTATGAATGCTAAATGTATTATGCTAACTACATTTCGGCTGGTTTATGAGTAGGGCTCCCGGTTTTATGGTATTTATTTTTTTAACATTTCCGTCTGTATTTGTCCATATTTATTTTTTGGTCATTTGTTCTGTATTTATCCATATTTATTTTGTCGCGAGCAAAAAAAAGACGCTGTAGCTAGTATTTATTCACATTTAAAAAGGCAATGCATGCTTGGTTGTTATAGGTTTAGATAGATTTATGCAGGTGGGTAACTGCTTTTAACAAAAAGGTCATTTTGTTACTTGTTGTTAATAAATTGCAAACCTTCTAATATAAGACAGTGAGCTAGGAATGGCCTTGTAAGCCTCGCTGTCTTATGTAACACATCCTATGCATTGATTTACACCCCCTCCTCCCTCCCCTCCCTCCCCATCGTGTTTGTCAGTCTGGGCTGAGACAGTTTCCCTGGCACACGCACAGCAGCACCTGAGTACTTCACAGGTCTTTAAAAGACTATTTACTTGCTCAGGAGGCTTTGTTGTTACTTCACCCCTTAGAGCTCCTGCATCTTCACTCTGCCGATTCGATTGCTGGAAGAATTAGCCCCCCCCCCCCACGAAATTTCACTCTAGTTGCGCCTCTGTTTCAGTGTCACTGAAGGATATGTTGGTCTGAGACCCCCATAGAGAAACTGGAGCGAGAGAAGGCGACACTGCAGAATAAAACTGAATTAGAGAAACACTTGTTAACAAACAGAGATCGGTGGAGCACTACATATCGAACAAAGGAAGGAGGAACTCGAGTAAAACAGACATTAGTTAAACGGTGCACACCACACTTGGTGTGCCACACTAACTTGTGACCCAGAGAGCTGATAATCTTTTCTATCGCAATAGCAAATAATATTATTAAATCAGGCTGTAACAAGTAAAAAAAAAGAGTACTGAAAATGATTTTCCAGACATTACACCGTTTGAAAACATTTTATTCTGTTGAAACCGTTTTACTGTTTACATACATGTACGTTTAAAGTAGCTCTCCTGTGCTAACGAAGTTCTTTTTGTCATTCGTGCTGAACTAATAATTCAGGTCTCCAATAGTTCTAAAACTCGAGGATAACAGAACATGAGTATTGTGTTGTCATATTTTTGCAGGTAGCAAACTAACAGGCGTGTTGCTGAGAATCACTTCTCCCTATTTTACTCCTATGTGCACTTGCGATAGCCGTATCCTACACCAAGCCCTTCTTACTGAAAGATGAAACTTAGTAGGTAATCTTCCCTGCCCCTTTCATCCTTTATCTCCTGGGGCCATGTAATCAACGGACCGAAAGCGCAACAGGTGCCCCATTTTTAGCACTTCAAGGTAACTCTGTGTGGCCTCCTCTATAAGTTATAGAGGAGGCCACACAGAGTGCATCCCGCCACCTCTGCTCCAAGCCAGGATACTTAAACAAAAGGAAACCTAATGGCCCCTTAACATTGACCTTTGTTTTGACTCGGCTGAAATCCGATAAGCCCTCTCCCCACCTGCGCTCGGACAGACTGGTCTTCTCCTCGAAGACTACAACAAAGTTAAAGGTATTTATTGGCATTTTTCCGTTTTTACATATAAATGCAGACAAAGGAAAAATATTTTTCCGTCTGTATTTATATGTAAAAATCAGTTTAAACGGAAAATCGGGAGCCTTGTTTATGAGTGAAAGAGGCCCAAAGGATGCCTTTAATTTACCAACATTGCCTGACAGTTTGGAAACATCCAAAATGATGACTAACAGACAAAATCGAAAATGTATTTTTTCCCACTTTCCAGCTCTGGGTTGTACATCAGCAGAAGAAGGGTGTTGCCAAGTTTAAGTTTCCTTTACCGAAGGCACAACATAAAGAAAACTCTCCCCGTCTGCACTCCTAATAAGAATGTAAATTATTTCACTCTTCAGAGCAGCTTTGAATTTCTGATCCAGTTTTAACTCTTTCTTACCCTCTTTGGAGAAGTCATTGACAGCATATGCACACTCGTCCAAATTACAAATGTGTTTAATATTCAGGGATAGTTATGTGTGTTTTCAATATATGCACAGCAGTAGATCACTAACATTATTGCAAATAATCTCTGTGTCAACATCCCATTTCTAATATGTGATGTCCTTTTTCGATCTATTCAAAGAAACATTTTTATTGATTTTGCATGAAATATAACACAACATTTCTATGCAAATACTCTGTAATAGACTCACACATCAGCCACATTCAAAATACATTTAAGGAAAATAGTATTTAAATCAATAAGTTTCAAAATGATTAAAGATCATCCGGGCAAGGCTCTCTGCAGAACAGAGCTGGTTCTATAGGGGTGCCTGAATGGGTGGGGCTCTGGGCCAGAGCCCACTTTGCCCATTCCTAATACATCTCTGTTCCCAGTGCATGTGGCAATTAACACCAACACTACAGCAGTTTCTTTGGGTAGCAGAGTTCCGGATCATGGACAAATCTGGAGTATTCTAGTGAAGTTAAATCATCAGTTTGGAGGTTGAGTTTGCCTGCCTCTTGGAAACAGAGCTCATCTGTTAAGAGTGCTTCAGCACCAAAATAACACTGAAAATAGCAAGGTTTACTTTTCATTCAATAAAAGCAGTTAAAAAACAACAGGTGTTTCACATACTTACAAGAGTTGTTTTACAGATGCATTGTGAGCCTCTGCCCTGCCTAGCTGCATTGGCAAGGCCGATCATACTTGCACATTAACTGCTTTTAAAAAAAAAAAAATGTGTGAAACTCTGCCTGATTAATGATTACATTTAATCATTGATAATAAAGCAGTGTTTCAGAGTCTTTTCTACTCCAAATAAATAGCATCTATCTCAAAAGTTATGCTGTTTACAAAGGAAGCTATGGGAGGGTACCCACCTGCCTAAACTGAATAGCCACATGAACTGGAAACCTTCCAATTGGCCCTGGGCCAAAAGCATCTGTGAGTGTTGAAATTATTTTTTCACAAACTCAGTTAAGCTTCCACTTGATTGGGCCATGGATTATGTTGAAAAATATGTATTCTACATAAAGATAAATCCATTTTCAACCTCACAAGGAAAACATAGTTAATAAAACCCTTAATGAATCAAACTAGTTAAAAATGATTTAAACATGAACCAGGATGGGACATTTTAAAACTGTAATAAAAAAAAGAGTATATGGTGAAGCGTAAAACTAGTGACTGCACATTGAAGCTAGACTTCAATAATGCACATTTAGTAAGGAATATATGTTGAGGTTTAACTTTTGCAGTGTGTGAACAATTTAGTCATAAAAGCAGGTCATAGGCTTGGATCCTACAGTATTTCATTACACTTTCCAGGAATGCTTCTAAGTAAGATAAGCTTTTGCTTCAGGTAGCTGGTAGCACAACCTGCAGCGGTCTGTAGCTTCAGAAGAGGGAGTGCGGCCCCATTTGTTCAAATCACAGTATGGGCTCTGAAGTAATTAGGCTTAAAGTCAATGAAACTGGGTGTGGGAGGGTCTCTCAAAAAATTGCGCGAGTTGCCTAACCTTCAGTAGCTTAGAAGTAGCTCTCACTACATGAAAGGTTGGAGACCCGTGGTCTATTTCATCCAGAGTTTCTCATTCTTGATATCTATTATAAGTTGACACATTATATAGCTGGTTGGTAGGTGGTGGAGAGGCTGATTATAGGCAGTCATTGCTGTGGGTTGGTAAAATAGCCTGGTGGGAGTCAATGAAACTGGGGTCTCTCGAAAAATTGTATGAGTTGCCTAACCTTTAGTAGCTCACGACCATTTTCACTGCTCAGAAGTAGCTCTCACTACACGAAAGGTTAGAGACCCCTGACTGAGTTAGTACATACCCACTCACTTATTCCTAGATCTACACATATACCTACTCACTCACCCATACAGTCACTCATACATGCAGTCACTCATCAATACAGCCACTATCATATGCAGCCATACACCCATACAGACACTCACACACTGCCACTCACCCATAGAGCTACTCACACACCTAATCAGACATGCAAAGAATCAATTACACTCCCATTTACCTCACCTATACAGTTATACGCACACCACCTCACTTATTGATACAGATACTAACACATACTTACTCTCTTATACAATCACTGACACAAGCACACACTCATACATACAGCCACTCTCACAATCACTCACTCTCACATATAGTTAGTTATATACTCCAACACTCACATATACTGCCTTTCACATATGTAGTTACTCACACATAAACCACTGAGACATCCATTCACTCACCAACACAGCCATACGCACACACACTCACCTATACAGCCCCTCGTGGACGCACTCATGAACTCATACACCCACTAAATCCCCCAGTCACATGTCTATGCAGGGAGTTACAGCCCCCCACACAGACACTCAAGCATCCATACAAGTACTCAGACAACCAAGCAATAAGCCATATAGACACTCATGTAGCTAGTAACCAACCCATGTAGCCACTTAAACACCAACTGACAGACTGATACAGACATTCACACAGATTAGTCATTCACCCATGCATTCACTAAGACACCTTTAATCACTCACTCATACAGTCAGACACACACCCACACAATCATCCATACAGACACTCATACACCCACTTATTCTTTGAATACACCTTGGCTATATATAGATAACATTCTTAAACTTTTCAGAAATACTCAATCACTGGATGATGTCATCAGTGATGTCATTTGAGATGTCAGCAGTGATGTCACTGACCATGTCATGAGTGATGTAATATGTGACGTCATCAGCAGTGCAGTTCTAGTTAGCTCAACTAACTATAACGGCCGAATTTCTCTGGTTTTGTACGTATGACTGAAATGTCCAACCAACTATAACGTCCCTGAAACCTGTGTTTTTTTCAGTGAATTTCTATGTTTTTTTTAAATGCTAATTGCTAACTATAACATCCCTGAAACCTATGATTTTTTCAGTAAAAAAAGGCCTGGTCTGCCTCTGACAAAGCTGTCTCCACCTCCTGCCAGTATGCTGCACCAAGGAGGACAGAACTGGTTCTGGCTGGGCACAGTCACTCTCTGCCTGAGAGGACAAAGGATTTTGGGCTATAAAAAGTGGGGTCCAACCCCCTAAACTTTAGAACTCACTGGAATCAAGGAACCTGCCAAGAAGAAGAGCTGGAAGAGCTGCAAGGAGGAGTACTGCCCCTTTGCTGTGTTGTTGTTTTGTTAGGTTGGCCTGCAGTTGCTGCTTCTGCCCTGGGCAGTGAAAGGACTGGACTGAACTTTCTTTACTTGTGCTGAGCATCTCCAAGGGCCTGAAATCGAGCTGGCCTCCTGTTCTGAAGTCTCAGGGACTGCAAAGACTTCACCAACCTCTGGGTACCGCTTCTGGAACCGCTGTTTCAGTTGCCACAGAGAAGGGAACTGCAACCAACTCGGTCACCGACTCCGTCGCTGGCTCTGTGTCCTGACGGCACCGCAGACCACCGCCTGCATCTCGCACCGCAACCCTGGTCTCACCAACGACAACTACCAACGCTGGCACCACCGAGCCGCTGCTTGCACTGTGACCTGGGGGCACCGCAGTCCGCACCGCCTTGCTTCACTTCGCCATCCTGGTCTCACCGACACTGTCGCTGCTGCTGACTCGACACCCGTGACTGCATCGTGGTAGGGGGCACCACTCGTAAAGTTTCACGACGCACTGCCTCGTACCACACAGCCTTTTGGGCTGACCAACGCCAGCTCCCGCAAACTGGCTCTGTCGCCTGCACTGCATCCTGCCAGCACCGTATCGAGCACCGTCTCACCCTGCACCGTAAGCCTTAATCTCACCGACGCCGTCTGGATGATCATCACTGAGCCGCTGCCTGCTTCGCATCAAGTGGTCAACTCCCTCTGCATCGCCTCCATTTTGCGAAGGTTGCCACGACCGGCTCGCACCTCCATGCAAGCCGCAACAAGAATGGTACTTTTACCGAGTCTATTCATGCTTTTGCTGGCCCGTATCGACTCAGTTGGCTGGAACTGTTAGACAATGTTGTTTTTAGTATCGCGGTAACCCCGGACGGAGCTACCGACTCGTACGAACTGTGTTTTTGAGGTATTTCTGCAGTTTAGGAGACATCTTGCAAAGTATCTATTTTTCAAGTACTGTATTGTGGATTCTTTATCGTTTTTGGTCTTGTTTTGAGTATATAAAAATATTATATATTTTTCTAAACTGGTGTGGTGTCCTTTTGTAGTGCTTTTACTAAGTTACTGTTGGTTATGTGCAAATGCTTTACACACTGCCTCTAAGATAAGCTTGACTGCTTGTGCCAAGCTACCAAGGGGGTGAGTAGGGCATATTTTAGGAGTGGAACTCCCTTATCCTTACTACAAGGAAGGGTCCCTACTTGGACAAAGGTGCAAACCCTTGCCATCTAGAGACCCCCATTTCTAACAGTTTCCAACAGGGCAAACATTCTACATAAAACATTAAGCATTGTAAGTAGCCTTGAGGTATTAGACAGAATCGTCTTACCATGACAATTTCTACATAACATAGAAGACTGTGTGCACTAGGTACTAACATATGTACATGTGCTTGTTTTGCTTCAGAAGATGAGTTATTTGTAAAGTTTACACCACAGTATGAAGGCAGCAGGTAGTATGATATTGACCACCTTCAGACCTTGGTTATTTTGAGTGAATAGTTGCCCTCAGGACAAGTTTTGAATGGAGTGTACACAGTTCTCAGTAAATACTTTTTAATAGTCTGTGGTGTATTTCTCATGAGAGTTGCCCAGTCTGCAAGCAGTGTGATACAGAGTAAACTCTCTGCATAGAGTAAACAGTGTTAATAGTACCCATGTTTCTACTCATATCCACATCATTTCTCAAGGTAGGTTCAGTGAATGTCAGGGGTTTGATACCGGTAAAGCATGTCCGTAGTAGGGCATTAGTTATGTAAAAGGGCTTGAATAACTAGAGGAACCTGGTTTTCCCTGCACACCTTTATACATATTGAACAATGTGTGCAGCACAGGTTACTCTTTTATCTGCGTTTCATAGTCAGCATGAACTCGGCTACCCATGAAGTATATGGTATAGGGTTTATGTTGCACATAACACAAGCTTGCTTCACCTATGGCTGTTGTATGTATAATAGCAGTAATGATGCTTCATATTATTCTAAGCTATGTTGTACTTACTTTCATAGCTCTAATGCCATACTCATTTATAAAGCAATGTGTACGATGTCATGAGTGATATCATCAGAGATGTTATTTTTAGATGTCATCAGGGATGTCATAAATGATGTCTTAGAACATGTTATGAGTGACGTAATATGTGAGGTCATTAGCAGTGCACGGCAGGGGTGCAAGCTACAGTTAGTTCTGCTAACTATCATTTGTGAATTTCTGTGTTTTTTTAGTTCAACACGTTAATGTTGTTACTGACATATTCACCAAGCTATAACGTTACTTTAAGCTTTGTTTTTTTTAGTAAATAGTTATGGGTTACTTTTTAAACAAAAACAGATCTAATTATCACGCCTACCTATAACATTACTTTAACCTTTGTTTTTTTCAGGAAATTTCTAGTTTAAAAAAAATGTAAAGTAATATTTTATCACCACTAGTAAAGCCAACCCTCGAGCATGTACTCGAGCATATAGCATTTACCGCGGACAACACATTTGGTAAAGTGAAGAAGCCAGGAGCAGAAGTCAGCCAGTAGCTCGAACCATTGGAAGGGTATATTAACACACACAAATCTAAACTTTATTAAAGCTTTGATGCAATCCCCAAGGATACACAGCACTTGGTGACATCTCAGAGAGGTTTTGAGAGGAACAGCAGCCCTGACCATTGGAAACAGCTTCACCTGCTGCAGAAAGAGTTGTAAAGGCTGAACAAGGATGGGTGGGAGATGAAACAGGGATGGCAGGGTGAGGGTGGAGAAGAAACTGACAAGGGGTGGGGGTGGAAAGAAGCAACAAGGCTGTGGGGGAGGTGGCAGGGAAAAAAGAAACAAGGATGAGGATATGGCAGATGGCATGAAAACAGAAGCACTCCTATGGAGTGATTGAACACAAAACAAAAAAATAGCTTCAATAACAGGAGGAGTGAAAGGACACAATTACTTGGTCCATGCTCCAGGGGAGGGCCAGACACAAGAAGAGGACATGAGGTATGCATGTCTTGATAAACGGGGATTAAAGAAATGAGAGCAACGCTCAAGCAAACCAATGGTAAGCTATGGGCGGGCTGTATGCCTCCTATGTAGAAGCAAAATGTCTTGAAGAGACAGAGCATGTGCTATCTAGTCGAGATCTAAAAATAAAAGTAGTACTCAAGCACAGCGTGATCAGCGGAATGACAGCAATGAAGCTGAAATAATCAGTACTTGGTCCATGCACATACTGGCCAATTAGAAGGCAGTAAATAAAAGTGCCAATTAAGCCAATGAATGCTAAGCAATGGGCAGGCTGCATGCCTGTTGTAATTTACAATATTTCTTGTACGGGCAAAAGCCACACATTGTGAATTCACACAGTTTAGAACTGTGGAAAGAAATTGTATTACCACAATGAACCCTAGCAGTGAACCACATGCAGAACTGAGACTGATACAGTAATACTGCAGGAGGTATACACCACGCCCTGCAGTATTTTCCAAGTGTGGTATTACCACACAGATTTGCAGGGAAAATATAATGAGGCCTAAAAATGACTAATTGAGGCACCCAAATAACAACAAAACACATGTTTTCAAGTCATTTATTGAATTCTTGCAAAATCTAAATCGTGCAATAAAGAACAAATAGGAGTTTTTGCTTTTGGATGACTATCATATCCTCTAAGCATGGATGGTGGACCAGGCACTTGGCCAGAGTTGATTCTTTTGCACTCTACATTATTAGATGTACATACCATAAAATCTTACTGCAAAACAATAATTATAATATTTAGAATAAATAGAGGGGAAAAGCAAGGCAAGACACATTCGCTTAAACAGCTTTGACTCTACACAAGAACTTAATCCTAATAGTGATCCTCACCCTTATAGTTAATTTTACCATACACATTAAAAAAAATCATATGCCTTTTAAAACCTAGCAAAATATAGCTTAATTTGTATTTTGTTCAATATTGCAACCTCAAAATTATATTTGTTATGGCCACTTTCTGTATTACACATATTTTATAGAGGTTTTCTTTAAAGAATATGACCCATAACTACATAATCCCAGTCTCACCAGTGATCAATTTGAGTCAAGTAAGGATGATATAATACTATGAGTGGGGATGATGTAATAAGTGGGGACGGTATAATGCTATCAGTGGGGATTATATAATGAGTGGGGATTATATAATGAGTGGGGATGATACAATGGTATGAGGGTGGATGATACAATGAGGGGGGATGATATAATGCTAAGAGTGGGAATGATAAAATGAGTGGGGATGATATAATGAGTGAGGGTCATATAATGCTAGTTGTAGTTAACACTTTTTCCGACAGACATACTGACCACTGACATTAAACGGCTGTGCTTGCCAAGTGGCACAAGAGAATCCATCCTCCTTAAGTCAAAGTGTGAGTCTTTCATTTTCGAAGGTGGGGAGAAAAAATACATAATTGTAGATAGAGAGAGGTTACCAGGTTCACCAGCTGTGCCTTATCCCCTTCCCACTCTGAGTCCCACTGACTAATTTAGCTCTAGCTTTTCACAGTTGTTCATCCTTACTGCGTAACATAGGCCCTAGTAGTAATAAAAAAAACGGATGCAAAATAACATTTGTGTGTGTTTTTGCACTGCCTGCGATCACAAACTAGGCATAAATTGTACTTGCCCTGGTTCGTCCTGGTTTTGGCTAGCCAAAAGCTGGTCTTAAAAAGCAAGTGTAAAAGTATGAAAATATTGAATTAACATATAAATAATGAGGAATAACTTTGGTGCAGCAAAGGTCCCATGGGCACGAATTGAAGCAAAGAAAATGGATTCCTCTGCCCTCTTGTTAGGTATTAAAAGATAGCCATAACTGAGGCAAAGGAGGCCACTTAGACTCCTGGCCCAGTGCTTCTGCACTAATGATAACTAAGTCCTATTAAATAGCATTTATGCGCCTTGTTACACATTGTTTACCCTGTGAATAAATAGGCTGCAAACACACAGCAGATATCTGGTCTCTGGGTGGTTTTGTGCCCATTTGTGCACCAGAATCTAAATGAGTCTATTAGCATCTGTCCGAAGCTTTAAATTATGCTGGCTCTCGTATGTGCGAACCCAGCTCATTAAATACATACATACATTCTGTAAATAAATACATACATATATTTATGGAATTGTATAAATATACTCTAGCAGTACACACGCACACACATCTGTATATATATATATATATATATATATATATATATATATATATATATATATATATATATATATATATATATATATATATATATATATATATATATATTATTCCAGTTTTTAAAGCAGCCGGCATTGAGTTGGCTGTCGCCCCCCACTGGAAAAAGGCCACTTTCCAGCATAGCTCTCTAAAGCACCATTGGGATGCTGACCCCTCTAAGCCAAGGCCCCTCATGAGTGCATCATGGAGAGAACAGTAACTTCTAGATGCCAGAAGTCATCTTCTGCCAAACCTGTAAGCAGGGGGATCCACTGCAAGGACAGGCAGTATCTGACCATGCTCCCTAGAGGGGAACTCTTTGTAATAAACACTTGCTTTATCCACATTTTCCAAACACAAGAAAACATACGCCTGTGTTCAGTATCCTAGTACCGTTGAAGGTCACCATGGAATGTCTTGGATATTTTTTATCAAATCAGGGTTCTAGAAGAGTCAAATTGAGGTGATGAATGCATGCAAGTGGACACCAGTTATTAAACTCCTGCTTGAGATAAGCATCAGTGAACACAGACTGAATTTAGATCAAGGAGTGACATTTCAGGTTAGGTCAGAGACCTTTGACTATGGCAATTTTCCTGGGAGATACAGAGGATCAAGTTAAGCACTCAGTGATGGCCTCTATCTAGAACTGACAGGTTCAACCTCAAGTTGGCTGACGCGGCTCTTCTGAGGCTGAGAAAACAAGCATAATTCTGCTCAGTAATGTTAATACCTGCCACAGTGCTGCAATATGGGATAGTCTACGTAGAAATATTATTATTGACATCTCAAAGTCCTTAGCTATTACGTCAACACAATTACTTTCACTTGAGTATTAAATATCTTCATGCGATGCCTGGGGATTTTCACCTGCAGATTTTTCTTCGAGGACAACCTCAAATTTAGTTGCAGACATTTTCCTAGACTGAAGTCATTTGATTTCTTACTGCATAGGGTAATGGAATTACACTTTGAGTATGTCTGTTGTATCCTCAGAGGAACCACTCTATAGTCTTCCCTTTTTCTATAGTTTGATGACTTTAAAAGGCCTCAGGGGGCTACCAGTCCATTGGTTGATGATGGTCACATAGTAAACCTCCTCATTGATGCCCAGTTGGAGTCAAACGGGGAATATAGAATACCATTTTAGCACAAAGTTGGTGGCCAATGTGGCCACTTTGGGTTTGCAGCATCTATCCGATACACGTAAATTGATAGTTATCTTGACATACAGTGCAATCTATGAATTCTGGGCTGGTGTCCCCTGCTCCACCTAATGAACCAGGACTCTCTCATAACTAGAGGAATAGACGGCTGGTTATCCAATTGAGAACATGAAGAAATCAGGACTTAGTAGACCCATCAGAGGTACTCCACACTCTAAACGAGTTTGAGAATAACCCAAGTCCCACAAGCTACTTATGCAGCTGGACCTTGGAGGTTCTCGCATGGATGATGATTGGTGTGTGGAGTAAGCAGTCCAAACATTCACAGTCCACCTATCCTATCTATGCCGCCAGCAGCCTCAGTGGATTAATTTTGTCAGCCCTGTGGACACCTCATGGATGAACTTCACATATGTTTTCAGAACTCTGCAGCCCTGGATCTTCTGTTCAAAGATTTCATACGGGGTCGGCATATCGGGGGGGCTGAAAGAAGATGGCACTTCCTTCAGGATGTATAGGACGCTGTAAATATTGGACCATAGCCCTCCTGTACTGTGCTCAACAGAGGTCAGAGAATGAATCAAAGAACTGTTTGGATTCAGAGCTTTCTGCTGCCCTATGATGCAGGTGATGGCCTTGTCCATTATCTCCAAAGTCGAATAAATCAATTGGAGCATATTTGTCTCTGGCAGACTAGATATATCCTCCCGAGTGAACCACTCTGCTAATGCATCACAGAGTTTCAGATTCCTCGTCAGCCCTTGTTCAGACACCTAAAAGTAGGAAAAAGGAATAGAAGATTAATAAAATCAGACAAAGGAAACAACTGTGTTGAGATTTTTTTGCATGAGGTTTGAAGGGAAGAGTATAGTAATACAGTGACATTATAGCACAGCAGATAGTGTGTCAGAATATTGATAACAATAACAAAAAAATCATATTACCAAATATCTGAGACAGAATATCAACTGCTAAAATATAATTAATGTAAGTTTATCTAGGTATGAATAACTGCCAGCTACGGGTTTGTCATTGATAATGAAACTTAACGCACCAAAATTACTATGTCCCAGTAATTAAAAGGCATTTTTCCCTGGCTACATTTCAGTAGGGGTGCTGCGTAAGACTCCGAACTCCCACTTGCGCCATGTGCGATAACACGAGTTACCGCACATTTTGAAATTCACCTAGCCACTTGGAATATTTTCTGCAAAATAAAGTTTTCAGTCCCTCTTGCCATCGTGGATGGGGATATTGTTTTGAATTTATTTTTACACATTGGGGCATATTATCAAGAGCCTATCACCACTTTAGAGGTACTTTTTTGACGCTAAAGCGGCGATAATTTTATCTCACAATTAGCAAGCTGCAGCAAACGAGCCTTAGCGTGAGTTTTTGGACGATAGCGGCCCGTTTTTTTTATCTCAAAGCATGTTGGCGATATTTATCGGTAATTACATGCAAAGTAGGCGTTCCCGTGCAAAAGGCACGCAAACACCACTACTCCATATTATCAAGGGGCTCCTTGAAATTCTGAAGAGCCTAAAAACAGTAGTTAGAGCCAGTTACTTAAGAGCAGAAAATAGCAGGTCTTAAAAATGGTGATAAAACTTGGGCCCATATCGCTGCAGGTTTTGGCGCTGGCAAGCGCTGCAAGCAATGTTGCAGCGCTGCCCTACGACAAAACTACAGTGCAGGAATGCGCACAGTCAATAAGATAGTTCTCATACCTGTGCCCCAGTCATGAAAAGTGTTGCTGCGCTGCAACAAGACAGCGTTGCAACACTTCACACTATGCCCTTCTTGCGACAGCATGGATGCGCTCTAATCACTGGACAGCGCTCCATGAAGCAAGTAATGACAGATACGTCAGGAATCCTGACGTATCTGCTGGCGCTAACCCTGGGCGTAGTTTGCGAAGTAGCGCTACGCGTAGCTACGCAAAGTGCACTTCGCACTACGCGAGCTACGCATAGCACTTCGCGAACTGCGTAGTACCCTGTTCGCGCTGTGCAAGATTCCGTTTTCAATGATTGCACAGTGCAGACAAGCATCCGGCACTGTGCAATCATTGAAAACGGCATCTTGCACAGTGCGAGCTGTAATTTTATGCTGCTTGAGTAGATTTTTACTCAAGCAGCAGCGTTCTCCACGCGGACTGGTAGTTTCTCATCGCGAGCGGTCGCGAGCATACGCGACCACTCGCAATGAGAAACCTGACCTCCCCGCATTGAGAATCTCGCCGGGAGATTTATTTTCCACGCTTGCAATCAGCAACTTGATGTTGCTGATCGCGAACAAGGAAAAAGTCTCACCGGGATGTCATTTTGCTTGCTCGCAGTCGCCAACTTCACGTTGAGGACCGCGAGCAAGCAAAAACTTACCGTGGCACTACGCTTCGCGTGTTTGCACTGTGCTACGTGCAATTCGCATAGTGCAAAGTAGCGTAAACTACGTGAGCGTAGCATAGTGCTTTGCCCAGGGTTACGTTAAAGTCAAGCATTGCTGCAGTCGTGTCACAACCATGACGCAACTCCAGCAATGCATGGGGCCAGCCTATCCCTGTGGCACTGCCTCACCCTCACGCCTGCCATTAGGCAGGCGGAAGGTACTGACGCAGTGCTGTTCTGGAGGGGTTCCCTAATGTCGGCGCTGTTGGAGATACATCGGTGGTGGTTGTGCGCTGCGGTGTCATCGTTTGGAAGCATTGGTGGAGTGTTGGTGCAGAGGGAGTTGACGAGATGGTCGCTGGCCTTGATCCAGCTTCGAGGGGGTGCAATGATGGCAGTGGCGTCCGATGGGCAAGGTGAAGACGTGATGTTACCAATGATGGTCGGTCCAGGAGAGTCCGGTGTTGTGGCTGTAGTTGAAGTACCCGCTTGCGGAGGTGACGTGTTCGACCGTGTGTCCTGCTACGTGGCCTGTTGAGGTGACTTGCTGCTTGAGTCTGATGTCGGTGACCCTCCCCAGGAGGGGGTGGTGCTCTGGTCACTGGGGTTGTCCAGGTGGAACTTGAGTACACCGAGTCGGATGTCGTTGGTGGATGGGAGACCCTGGGGTGCAATGAGGTCTACAATGGCATTGGAGAATGAGGGGCCATGGCCCGGGGGGCCTGCACATGAGGGTGCCACAGAGTATGTTCTTGGGCTTGGTCGGGATTAAGGGTGGGCGTAGTACTCTGCTCCGCTCCACCCACGGTGCCTGCTTCGTGGGGTACGAAGTAGGCATAGCAGGCAGCGCTACACACATGCCACGGCGGAGCAGAGTTGCCCGCCACCCGCATCCCGCCCGCCCTCATTTTAAAATAAATTAAAGTATTTAAAAGTAAGAAAATATCTTACCTGAAGTGTGGCATCCCGGGGCTCCCAGTTCCTTCTTCAGCTGCAACTTCTTCTTCACAAATGCGCATGCACGGACGCCCGCACATGCGCATTTCTCGCGAGTGTGCGTAGATTTGGGCACACTACGCGATGCTCCACGTAATCCCCACTACGCCACCTACGCCCACGGTCAGTCAGGATCTGGGAGTTGACGTGGTCCATGGTCACCCTTGGCACATTAGAGTGCATTGTCAGTTGGAGTGTGCCTCTGTAGGTGACGGCAATGCCTCCTCCTTGACGGTCGGGGTGCTCTTTGGTCTACTGCAGCCGTCAGTGATGGTGAAGGCAATGTCCGGCATGGAGCAGAGGTTGGTCCTGGCAGGCGAGGTGGCGTTCAGGGTTGATGGCGAGGAGGGTGCTGGCGTTGTAGCGGTTGAGTGTCCAAGAGGAATGCTCCTTGGTGCTGAGCGCGGTCCAGGGGCAGACGGACGCAAGCGGCGTAGCCAATGGGTTGCCTTTGGCACGGGAGATGACCATTAAAACGCAGCCAGTACATCGTTAACATCACAACTCCGACAACGCGGGTGCCTTAACATCGCATTTGATCATAACGCATTGTGAGGTCAGTAAAGGGGTAAATTAATGTTTCTCATGTGTGTATGGGTTTTGGGATAAATTTTGAAAATGTATATTTTTTTGGTGGTACAATATGAAAAATTGGGTGTTTTTTGGGGTAAAATATGAAAAATGTGGTGAATTTTGAGGTAAAATATGAAAAATGGGGAGTTTTTCTGGGGTACAATATGAAAAATTAGGTGTTTTTTGGGGTAAAATGTGGAAGAATTGGTGTTTTTTGGGGTAAAATATGAAAAACGGGGTGAATTTTGGGATGAAATATGAAAAATGGGGTGAATTTAGGGCTAAAAATTGAAAAATGGTGTGTGCTTTTGTCTCAAATGTGATTTTTGTGTGTGTTTTGGTGACTCAAAAAAGGAATTCCATGGCTCACGGTTGGGATTGTGGTGCAAAGGTCAGTTCTGGGTTGCACTCACTGAAGTGGGAACAGTGATCTTTATGTATCCTCTATGCAACACCCACTCTACTGTTGCAGTGTGCCTAGTATCAGTATGCATTGGAATGGAATGCAAGTTGACGGCATGCGTTGCAATAACGTTGCCTGTGGCACACAAGTGGTACTCCCGCTGTGCATGGTCGCACAGAGGCCAACATCGAGAAGTGTGGGGGGCTGGACAGCTGTGAGGTAAGAAATGCCGGAAATAACACTGGGTGGTTGCGTGGACGCGGAGATGTGTGTGTGAGCGTGTGTTGTTATAAATTTATTGAGAGAAGTCTCACCTCGAAGCTGTGTCCCGTGTCTTTGAAGCTCCTGCTCTCCTGGGTCTGCGTCCTGGAAAATGAAGTAGGCAGCCAGGTTCCCTCCCCTGAGCCAATCACAACTCTGCGATGCAGCGGTGGGATTGGTAATCGGCAATGGGACTCGTCATGCAGCCAGGGGCCGGAGGGGTGGCCATATTCTCCATGCAGGCTGTAATGCAGCCTGCATTGCGAACAGGGTAGTGCGCATGACTGCTTTGGGTGGCCTGAGTGGGCCGACCAAACAGTCATTGCGCACCTGAGTGGGCATGCCAATCCGCCCATGCCCTGCTCTGTGTTTGGAGCAGACCTACCCACCCTCCCACCACCTGAGGTTACACAGCATAATTACATCAGTTTAGTTATCCCTTGTTTTTAACTTTTGATGGTTTCTTTCTGGCTTCTCGGAGCCCGAACTTCCTGCTTCCCGCCGCTGCTGCCCCTGTGGCCCTGCACCCCTGTCCTAACCCATTGCCGCCTCCCAGTTGATCGTTCCTCCCCCCTCCCCTACTAAATGGCAGATGCTGTGCGGTTGCTCAGCGGACATGCGCCGCTGGCGTGCAGAAGGCACGCCTAAGCCAAGCCCATCTGCGCCCGTGACCTGACCGCAACCAGCACCAGGAACCCTGGATCTTGGGCCCCCCACTGCTACAGCACAGCCACCCTCCACACACTCAACCCCGGAAAAGTCAGAGACAGCCACCAGGCCTCACCAAACACAACCCATGGCCAGTTCTCCTGCCTCCACTGCTGCCAGACCTTAACCACCACCTCAGACTCCAACACAGACGATGCCAGCACCGGCGACACTCTAAGATGCATCCTCCTAAACGTGCACTCCGTGTACAAACACGCCATGGACATCTGTAACCTACTCAATTCTCTCTCGCCCAACAATGACTTCTTCACAGAGACCTGGACCAATGCCTCCTCCGCCCCCGACAACACAACACCGCCATCCCAGACGATTACAAGATCCAGAGGAAGGACCGCCCCAAACACCCGGGAGGGGGCCTCACCATCGCCTCTACACTTCCAGCAAAACCTTCCCCTCTGCCGAACACCTGCACTTCCAGCACCAGCCCAGCCACAACTCCACACTCTGAGGAACCCTCGTCTACAGACCCCCCGGCCCCCGGACACCCTTCGCCACCACCATCACCAACTCCATCGCACCACATGCCATCGCCTCAATGAACAACATACTCATTGGAGACCTTAACAACCCCAGCGACCCCAGCTCCACCATCCTTCATGACAACCTCGCCAACATCGGACTGAAACAACTCGTCACCACACAGACCCACAGAGCAGGAAACACCCTCAACCCCATCTTTGTGGCAGGAAACAGCGTTCACTTCAGCCACACAATGCAAACGCCATGGACCGACCTCCACTGCGTACACTTCGCCGTTGACAAACACAAGGCACCCAAACCAGCCCCACGCACACTTGGGCAGAACTGGAGCAAGGTAACCGACGAGCAACTCAACTCCACCCTTACCCAAGACAACCACACCTGGGCACCAGACACCAATGTCCACAGCCATAGAATTCCACACTTGGATCTCCAACTGCGCATACAAGCTCACCCCACTACGCAACCCTGACAAACAGCACCCCAGGAAAGCCACCTGGTTCACCACCGATCTCCAAGAAGCAAGACGCACCTGCAGACGCCTGGAGAAGAACTGGAGAAACACCAAGACACCCAAAATCTACAGCACCTACAAGGACACCATGATGGACTTCCACAACCAAATCAGGGCCACCAAGAGGGGCTTCATCCACAACAAACTCCTCGAAAACTCCGCCAACTCCAAGCAACTCTTGAGTGTCATTCATGAATTCAACAACCCACGCAACAAAGCCACAGACAGCCCGTCCCAAGACCACTGCGATAAGCGTGGAACCTACTTCCTCCTCTAGATCAAAATACTCTATGACAACTTTGCAGGACATCCAGCAGCTGCCACAGCCCACCCACCACCCCCCAGACACACCAGCCACACCAGCTAGCCCACTATGACCATCTCCACCTGGACTCTGGTCACAGCCGAAGACACCGCCTCGACCATTGAAAGGCATCCACTCAGGGACCCCCACCGACCCCTGCCCTCCTGACATCTACCACAGAGCCACATCAGCCATTGCACACGAACTACAGCGCACCATCAACATCACCTTCAAAACAGGCACCTACCCAGAGGACTGGAAGCGTGAAGAAGTCAGGCCTCTGCTCGAAAAGCCCACAGCTGACCCCACCGACCTCAAGAACAACCGGCCCATCTCGCTCCTCCCTTTTGCAGCCAAAGTTGCAGAGTAAACAGTCAACGGAGAACTGACACGATTCATTGAAGACAACGCCATCCTTGACATGTCCCAATCCGGATTGCAAAGCAACCACCTGGACCAAGGCCACTCCGTAGCCCTCATCCTACTCAATCTGTCAGCGGCCTTCAACACCGTCTCCCAACACACACTAGTCACCAGACTACATGACGCCGCAATACAAGGAACAGCCCTAGACTGGATCCGATCATTCCTCACCGGAAGAAGCCAACGGATCAGACTGCCACCCTTCCTCTCCGATCCCACGTAAATCACCAGCCGAGTCCCACAGGGGTCATCTCTGAGCCCGACCTCTTCAACACCTACATGTCCCCGTCGCCGCCATCGTCCGACAACATGGCCTCAACATCGTATCCTACGCTGACGACACCCAGCTCAACCTCTCCCTCACCAAAGACCCCACCACCACCAGACTCAACTTCCAGAAAGGAATGCACGACATTGCAGTCTGGATGACCAACAGCTGCCTGAAGTTCAATGCTGAGAAGACAGAAGTCCTCGTCCTTGGAACCACCCCTTCAGCATGGGACAACACCTGGTGTGCGCTGCCCTTGGATGCCCACCTACCCCCTCAGACCATGCCAAAAACTCTTGCATCGTACTCAACTCATCCCTCACCATGAACTGACAGGCCTACGCCATCACCTCCAGCTGCTTCAACACCCTCTGCATCCTCCGCAAGACCTTCAAATGGATTCCCCCAGAGTCAAGGAAGACAGTCACCCATGTACTCATCACCAGCAGACTGGACTATGGAAACGCATTCTACGCCGGCATTTACAAGTCCCTACTCCGCAAACTCCAGACATTACAGAACAGCGCCACCAGACTTGTCCTCGGCATCCCCCGGCACAAACACATCAGCCAACATCTAGGTAGACTCCACTGGCTCCCCGTGGAGAAAAGAGTCACCATCAAAATCCTTACTCACGCCTACAAATGCCTACACAACAATGGACCCAAATACCTCAATGACAGAATCAACATCCACGTCCCCAAAAGAAACATCTGATCTTCCAAACTTGCACTGGCCGAAACCAAGCGAATCCACAGAGCCAGAGCAGGCGGAAGATCCTTCTCCCACATTGCATCCAAGACCTGGAATGAGCTACCAGCAGACATCAGACGTGCCCACTTCTTGAACACCTTCAGGAAGTCCCTCAGGAACTGGCTCTTCGGCTAACAGATCTGCGCCCCCCCACCCCCCCTCAGTGCCTTGAGATCCTCAGGGGTGAGGAGCGCGCTTACAATTCCCCTGATCGATTGATTGAGTTATCATCATGTGATAATTATTCCTCTTCTGCACTGCTTGAGGTGGTGGGGCAACGCTCTTCCACCATAGCGGTAGACCTGCCACTGGGGGGTGCATCATCTACGTGTGATAGGCATGAGAGACTCACCCCCCCCGGCCCTCCTGCACTATGCGTCGCACCTTCTCTTTACCTGGACATTGACACTGTGGCACAATCCACTGCACTCTCTCAAAATCTGGGACTCAGCCAGCAGGAGCCTCAGCCAGGTGTGATTTCACTGGGCTGGATACAGTAGTCACCGCCAAGTCCCCTGGTGGACCGCCCGATGCAGTTGATGCAGCAGGGCTCCCTTAGGCATGAAGTTATAGCGCTCAGACCACACAAGTTCAGCGTAGCACAGGGGCCTCACCCTTCACAGCGTACGGCCAGGCCAACATCATCCGGCCTGTGATGCAGGGAGACGGCACACATGTCGGTAATCCCCTCCGTGCACCCGGGTGTAGTGGTGGATTGTAGTCTGCGATGCGGACCTCACTACGTTGGTGCGCAGGAGCACCTCTAAAATTGACTGCTCCAAGGCGTGCAAGGCGGACTTTTCACACAGGTCAGCAACCTGTCCCCATGCGACCTGCCAGACTTGACCACCAGGTACGGGTGATCGATGCACACCAATGTCTCCCGCCACAGCTCATCGACTCCACAGCTACTTAACATTCCACTCCAGGCCACAGATGCAGATCCAGCATGGTATCCAGGCTCCAGACGTAGGTCTAGCGAGTATTCCAGGCTCCAGACGCAGGTCCAGCGAGGCATCCAGGCTCTCATCCTGGTCAACCGGGAGGTTGGGTGGCTTGAAGGGGTTGTTGTTGTGTGCTGCACTTGGCCCTGGCTGCTCAAATCTGCATTTAAACTTTTTTTTGTACATCTTTTCTATGTAAGGTGGACTGATGGGCTATTTTTTCTAAGTCCACACTTGCTGCTTAGCGTGCTTTTTTTTTTATTGCTAATGCCATATCGCTGGATTCCGCCTGCTATCGCCGGTTTTCCTATCGCCATCACACTGAAGTTAGCGGCAGTTTGGGCTGCTGATCCCTGAAGCTATCGCCTGTTAGCGCCGCGTTGGTAATACGTCACTAACATGGCAATAACTTACAGGGATCAACGGCCATAAAACAAAATGTCGCTAACTTGCGTTAGCGATAAATATCGCCACGCCTTGATAATATCCCCCTTTGTCTTCAGCCTTGTTCAGCTATTATGTCACGGAATATTATGTCACAGAACTCCTTGGTGCCTTTCTTCATGTTTAAATTGTATGGCTGGTAGTATTTTAGTATTTTTTCCAAATATCATGACTAATGTCTTATGAGGCATAAACCTGTAATACTGAGTGAAATATGCAGGAAGTGCCTGCTGTTGAACCAGAAAAATCTATGAAACCTGGGAATAGGTCTACATTTAAGGCTATGTCAAAAATCTACTCAGATTACTTCAAATGTATTTAAAACCAATGACGTTTTGACCAATTCATTTCTTAATTGCTTTCAAATTTTCCCTATATGTCAAATTTTTCTGGAGAGTGGACGGCTCAATCAGGTCCATCTTGGGAGGGTACTTGATTGCTTGCTTGCTTCACTCAGTGCAATTGCACCCATGTATTTATGTCATACCTGTTTAAATACATACCAGTCGCAGCTGATGACTCTGTGGTGTTGCGCATTAGCATGACACAATAGAAGGCTATAGGATAACTCTACACTATTCAACTGTCATGCCTTAGGGAGATATATGTAAAGCTGCATGTGTGCACCAGCCAAGTTAGGTCATTTGTGTTTCTAACAGCAAAGTCCAAATAAGGTTGTAAGGAGCATTGGCAAAGTTCCAAAGAACCCAAATTCAACTTTAGAGACCAATATTCTACACCGAGGCAGGGCCTGGCACAGTGAATTCCTGCGTGAATGCATTACATAAACTATCCTTCCAGCATACATGAATATCCCAAGCATGTTGGGCAGATCCGTGACTTTAGGGAGCAACTATTTTGATGCAAACCCTTTTTTCTATAAGAATGGGGCCCCTAGGGATTTGCCTTGCACTCTTCGGGCAACAAAAGCGACACCATTCTCAGCAAATAACGGACATGGGTGTAAAGGGCACTTCGTGTACGCTATGCTATCTTTTGGAAGCTGGCTTGTTCTAGTGAGCTCATCGGCCCACTAGCCCCCTTTTATGCCACTGGATGAATTATCATTTGGCAAACGATTCAACGAGTTTGAGTCTGTCATGACTTGTTCACTCACAAGCTGGATTCTTACCCACATTCGTAGAGACCACTGAATTTGAAATGGGGTTGTGTTTTCTGCCCAAAACAACATTCCACACAAAAACACCATCTCCTTGACCCGACGATGTAATCCTAGTTAGTAGTGTCAGCAGAAAGTCCAAGGACTGAAAAAGCATATAAATTACCCTAACCCAACTGAGCAGGCTTGATGAAGTGCTCTGCCGAGCACTGTGAGGAAAGGTAAAGCAAAGTGAGAGAATTTAACTTTCATCTGTCTCCCTACACGTAATCTAATTTGGGGCATATTATCAACGAATTATCGCCGTGTTGGAGATCGCTAGTTATCGCCTAAATACCTATCGCCATCGCAAAGAAGTTAGCGGGAGTTTTCTACACCGTTCCCTGACACTATCGCCTGTTACCGACTGTTGATAATACATCGATAACAAGGCGATAATTATCAGGGAAAGAAGGCAATAAAAAAATACTCCCGCTAACTGGCGCTGGCGATAGTTATAGCCAGATCTTGATAATATGCCCCGTTGTGTTTAAGTCTGTGGTCTCAAAGACATTAAAAGTGAGTTCTGCAGTGTCGCTTTTTTCTCAGCCCACAAGATCAGTTATCTCTTTGCACAAGAACCTCAGTCATTATTCCCATGTGTCAAACGATTTGTTCCATTTTTATTTAAATCAGGAAATTGGTCGACCAATTTCCTGATTTAAATAAAAATGTTTCTATGCTATGTCTGTCCTGGGTCTTGAGGCCGCCCTGGACTGTTTCATACTTGAAAATCTTTCTATGAGTAACATGGTCTGGCTAGATTGTAGGAGTAGGTAGATGTTAGTTGCCCAGGTAATTCTTACTTCTTCTACCGCTCCCGTTCTTCATGAGGCCTGTTGCCATTTCCACTGCTTCGTGTCTGAGTGAATATTTTCTCCAAGCAGGAAGTGAAAAGAAAGTCCGATCGCGGGAGTCAATGCTTTTCTAAGATAATTTGGTCACATCACTTAAGCCCATGTTTCAGAACGGAGGATTTTCAAATTGTTGCTTATGCCCCCCTTCGGTCAACCAATTGGCTCTCTAATAGTAGTTTGATCCTTTTATGTAAATTTAACTAATGTGTTTATTAACTTGTATCGTACTGTTTTAATTTTTTGTGTACTTGTATGGTTACTCACAGCCGAATAAAGATGAAATGATGAAAAGAAAGTGCAGCAGCGAGGATAGGGTTTATGTGGCTTGGCACACACTAGGGCTATCCGCTTATAGTGCTTGAGCATGTTTCTTAGCACTGTTCCAAAAGAAAAGGGAAATCTTATCCGTATAAAGGCGAGGGTATGGGCGCAAAAGATTCAAATGTACTGCATTGAGTAACTTTAGTTGAGGAGATACTGAAGACAAAATGTGTCCTGATTGAGAGCAGCTGCTCAAGAAGAGTAGGCTCCAGTCTAAGGCAGACAGTAGAGGCGGCAAGAACTGATAGCATCTAACATGTGACACAGAACACACGGTGTGCTGGTGTGCTGGTTCTGACATTGCAAAGGTTGACAACAGGCTCTCAATTGCTTCTACAGGTTTCCAAAGAGAGACCAGACAGTACCTTCACTGTGAAGCGAGTGCACTGAAAAGAGAGCAAGAGCGAGAGATAAAAGCCGGGACTGACCTGTTCCAAATATGTATATGGTCACCGAGATGACACAGTGAAGCCGTACAAAGACACCAGGTACTTACAAAGAGATCGAAGAGCCGCTTGATCTCCTTCTCCATTAAATCTGCCTTGGCTTTGCTCTGATTCAAGATGTCCCGTTTGTTTCTCTGCTATGAATTAAAATTACAGAATACACAATTTTATTACAGAATTACACTATATGTCTGTATGTATATATATATATATATGACACAACAATCAATGTGAAAAACAGTTTTGCATGGTCAATAACTTCACCTTCCATGACCAATTTGCACCAAAGTTTGGAAAATCACTTTTAAAACCTTAATTCTACAAAATGAGGTAACTATAACTCGTGCCATAAGGTAACTATAACTCGTGCCCCCACCATGCACAGTTTTCACATCAATAATGTTTTTGCAAATGTTGCAATGATATTATCAATGATGTCATAGAAGATTTCATGAATGATATAATATGTGGGGTAATTAGCAATGCATGGCGAGGGCACGAGTTACAGTTACCTTATGGCACGAGTTACAGTTAGATTTATCTGAAGAAACTATAACTGCTGAATTTCTATGGTTTTGTGTCGATAAAATGTGAACATAACTATAACGTCCCTCTAACTTTTGTTTCTTTCTGTGAATTTCTAAGTTTTTAAACATTCTTTCTCCTAACAATAACATTAGTGAATGTTTATCCTTTTTTAACGTAAAATAATATTTAATTAACATGCATTAATCCGACTGCCGATTTTGGCACCAGGGCCTGGCCTGGCCAGTAAATGGTGGGTGCCCTGGCCCCACACAGGGCACCCAGTTTCTTTTTGTTGGGGTCATCGGGGGATCCTCAATGCCCCTGCAGTCCTGTCGGCTCCCCACCTTCAGTGGGAACCGGCATTGCTCCCGCACAAAGGGACCGGCAAAAAATGCTGCTCCCTGAATGCAGGACCAATTCTTTCATCTGTTTCCCTGCCCGCAAACAGATGAAAAGTCCGCTCCCTGTGGGCAGGAGCATTTTTTCTTCTCCCACCCGGAGGGAGCGGACTTAATGTTTGCTCTCACTTGGCAGGAGCTTTACATTGCTCCTGCCAAGCAAAAGCAAACACAGTTTTTGAAACCGCTATGTCCCGGGTGTGGGCATCTCGGTACATAGCAGGAGTCCGGGTCTGGGGCATGGCGACCCAGGGAATTTAATGGCTCCGGCAGGGGGTCTACACGACTGCCCTCTCTTTGCATTGAACTGCTGAGCCCTGGGTGATTGGCCTCCTCCCCGTTGTGCATATCGGCTGAGCCCTGGGGGAGGAGGTTCTCAGGGCTGAAATTGGCCTGGCAGGGGGGGGCCAACGTTTATGTTTTAAAAATTGCTGGAAGATTAATCAAGCATCGATAAAGTTATTGGCAAAACAAAAAATGCCCTTCCTATGGAAACTTGGTCCTAACTATAACTACCTACTGGCGACTGCAAGTAAGTAATATATATATATATATATATATATATATATATATACATATACATTATCTACTGGCGGTCGCCAGTAGATAGTTATAGTTAGGACCGTGTTTCCATAGGAAATCTGAAAATTCTATTTTGAATAACTTTGGCGCCGGTTGACGAATCCTTGCGAAATTTTCAAAACTAATGGGGCGCTCCGTTCAGCTCCTACCCTGAAAGTCTCGGGGTGATTCGTCAAGCGGGGGCCGAGAAATAAGGGGGGTCCCAAAACGTGTTTTCCCCATGCATTTTCCCATAGGACCTTTAGTCGAAGGTACAGCCCGAACGGCTGAACAGAATTACTTGAAATTTGGCAGAGAGGTAGTCCTCAGGTCAGGGAAGTGCCTTTTGCATATATGGAGTCAATCTGTTCAGTAGTTCCTGAGGAAATTGCAGTTAAAGCACATAAATATCTATAGCCGCGCACCGTCCGTGCACCGTGCGCGCACGGTGCGCGCACCCTAACGTGCGCGAGCGTAATTCTGATTGGTGGTTACATGGCAGTCAACGTTCGAATCGGTCGAAATCAGGAATTGTCGGCCGCCATTTTGTTTGTTGTGGGTGCGAGAGTGAAAAAGAGAGGTGGCGAACGTGAAAAGGGGGCAGGGTAGAGAGTTCCTGACCCCCTAGCCTTTGTCAGGGGGTCCGTAAAGGACCCAGAAGGGTGAAAAAACATTTTTTTTTTTTTTTTTTTAAATCGCGGGGTGCGCGCACCGTGCGTGTACGGTGATAAACCATAAAAAATTTAAAAAAAAATTTAAAAAAATTAGCATTTAAAAAACCGTACAAATTCACTTAAAAACCCATAGGTTTCACACACGTTATAGTTAGGAATTAGCATTTAAAAAACCTTGCAAATTCACTTAAAAAACCATAGGTTTCACACATGTTATAGTTAGGTGGACATTTCACTCGTAAAAAACCAATGAAATTCCACCGTTATAGTTAGTTCAGATAACTATAACTCGCGCGACCGCCACTCTATCACAAGGATGATGTCATCAGTGATGTCATGAGTGACGCCACTGACCATGTCATGAGTGATGAAATATGTGACGTCATGAGCACTGGATTGCGGGCGCGCGAGTTATAGTTATCTGAACTAACTATAAAGGTGGAATTTCATTGGTTTTTTACGAGTGAAATGTCCACCTAACTATAACATGTGTGAAACCTATGGTTTTTTAAGTGAATATATATATAAAAATATATATATGTATATATATATATATATATATATATATCTACATATATAATTCTACTAAAATTAAAAGGTCTTGGATGACAAGAGACTGAAAAAGGATCGTAAACCCCACTGCCCTGTCCACACCAAGACTAGGGCAGGCAATTTGAGTTTGAATACACACCCACGTAGCCACAGGTCTTGGGTTTAATACAATAATAATCTTCCTCAACAACCAAAAAAGATTATATGGGCCTCTAACCCTCTGTACCGACAGGCAATAGTGGTTCTTATCACTTCCATTCCCGACCTTGCCTCAGTGAGGTATTTAATTTTCACTTCATCGAAGTGCTATTTGACCGTCCTAGCCTCCCCAAAGAGCTCTTTGGGTTTTTATGTGCCGATGTTTCTTTCTTTCTCAGTGGAAGGGGGTTAATTTCCTCTTACCATGCTTCTGTCTTGTTCAAGGGTGGGGGAGTTAACTTCTCCTACCACCATGCCCAAAGGGAGAATGATCTTTAGTGCATCGTTTGCCACTGTCTTTGCCAAGGACGGGGAGATTTAGCCTCCCCCCGCATTGCCCAAGGGCTATGGAATAATGATAGGCAGAGCTAAAGCCCCAATACCCTGTTGGTCTTTGTAACTGGCAATCAGGGTAGAGGGTTGGTTTGCTGTCTCAAGCCTCCATCACCCTTAAGAGAAAGAAGAGGATGGAGATCCGGCACAGCTGACAGCTGCCCCAGTCCCATGTTCACATCTGGAAATAGACTACCTTGGCAGCTGTCTCGATCTTCCTTAACCTCATTTTGTTGGGATGAGGAGCGAGACAGCCGACATCTGCCCATGTCCCATGTTCACAGTTGCCAACATGTCACCAGGATGCCATCAGCTGCCCTTGGTCTCTATGACTCTGATCTTTTTGAGGATGAAGGATGGCCGAGACTATGGATATCTACCTCAGTGCCGGGTTTGCAATTGTAACCACAGCACTGGGGACACTGCTTTTTAGGCCATAAATACCCTCAACTGCTACAAGGCTGGGTTTATTGGGGCGGAAGGGGGAGGAGTGCACTGAAAGGACTTTTGTGTAAGTTTAAACTTGCTGTTGTAACTTTACTACTTTTTGGTATTCACAAACTGCAAGCGTAATTTTACTCTAGTAATTTTACAATTGTGCTGCAGTAACTTTACAGTAGTAAAGTAACTACAGCAAAAGTAAACTTAAACAGAAGTGTAAAGCTTATCTTTGTCAATCAGGTGCACAGGGCCTGATTCACAAACGTAAACTTACATTTTGTGGTACGTCTACTACTGTTTTGGTATTCCCAAACTATGAGTGTAATTTTCCTACAAGTAAAATTACTAGTACTAAAATTACACTTGTAGTTAGTTTCAGATAACCAAAACATTAGTGTAAGTTTACCTTTGTTAATCATGCCCAGAGCACAGAAACTTCAAACTTACTGTATTGCCCTCTTTGGTTTTCTCCTTTTTAATCTCTCTCTCATTCCGAGGCTGACACACAGTAAGAGGAATGAACAGACAAAGCTAGTACTTACATCCGCTTTGAAGAGCTGCTTGAACTCCGACTCCATGTGTTCTGTCTTCCTGATCACACTGTTTTTTTTTAACTGCTGTTTGCGCCCCTGTCATGAATTATAAGTACAGTATCACTCTGATTGTATACAACACACAATACCTATTACATGGATGTAAATGCAATTAAAGCAGCCCATATGCTGACTACGAAGGTTACAGGAGCAAAGGAGTATTTGTTTGGCCTGCGACGGAAATCCGTGGGAGTAATCACACCCTAATAGGGCCTATCGACCGCCAGCTACTGTTACCCGATAGCTCTCTGTAGCAGACGGACTACAGAGTCAAGGGTTTTCAAGGGAAGTGCCAGGTGAGGCAACACTGTTGGAAATTTGGTGGATGCTCATGGATACATGATGCAGGGGAAACCCCTAGTGTGGGATGGTGGAAACTGCCAATTTATGGGAGAACTCTTACTCCTATAGACTGTAAGTTATGCCTCATTGCTTGCATACATTCCAGAACAGCAACTCTCCCAATGGCAGCGACACATGAATAGATAGTGTCTAGAACAGGACACCTAAATAACTCCCAATAGATTTAGCCAGAACCTAGTTATGGGGTGCCCAATAATTAAGTGGAGGGTATCAGGGCTGAATTTAACGATTCTTGCTAGTATCTCACTCCAGTAATCTTACTCAGATGTTTCCAAGCACGGAATCTTAGAAAATATGCAGGTCTCAGAATTAACAGGTCCAATCTTGCATGTGGTTCCTTGAATCAGGGTCATTTACCTTTCACATTTTCCACCTTCAGGCAGTGCTGTCAGCCCACAAAGAAACATGCACCATGATTACATATCCTCCCAAGCCCATTGCTATGCCTTTTGCCTTATAACCCAGTAACAGTAATAAGATAATTCAACCCATTGAACGCATTAAACCCAAATGCTTCCTTGGATCACCATTATTATTTAGGCTGTTTATTAAATATGTAGTCACATTTGCACCAATAATAAGAACTAATGAATTCCTCTTTCTCCAACAGATCCATTCCTGCCACACATAAGCAGCAAAGGACTGCTGAAAAAGAACACTATGAATGAAAGTTACCCAGCCAAATAATTGTGCAAAAAATATCCCTATTAAAAATGTCCCTCTTGTTGCTTAAATGTTTTAAAATCTGAAGTATCCACCCCCAAACTAACCAAACATATAGGGTCCTATTCACAAACTGCAATTTGTAGTACTTTAGTAGTACTACATTAGGATACTAAAGTACTACAAGATGCTATTTACAAACCTTCTAGTGTAAATTTCTCTTCACCTCCACCTCCCCTATAATTACTATGGAGAGGGCCTCATACATGTAAGTTTAATACTTAGTAGTAAATGTAAGTTTAATACTTAGGGGGTCATTACGATGTCGGACAAAATCATTTCCGCTCAACACCGCATCGGTCATGAGACCGACCGACACCTGGTTGGCTGTCCCGACTGCCCAATTAGGATGCGACCGAACACTGTTCAGTCGCATTCCTATTTTTTACTATGGGAGTATGCATTCTGTTCGTAAACCGGTCATAATGCATGCTCCCATAGTTAAATGGGAGGTGCGATTCATCCCTGCACCCCGTGGCAGGCACCTCAAGGCAGGGATTGTGCCCTCTCGGCCTCCAACCGGAGGCCATGCACCCAATGGGTCCCTGCTGGGAGACCCCAAAGATGCTTTCTGACATGGTTTCCATGTCATACAGAGCGGCATGGAAACCATGTCGGAAACCATCATAGTAATCTCAAGGGTGGAAGGACCTGCTCTTGAGATTACTTGCAGCATTCCGACTGGTGGACGGGCTCTCCGAGCTCATCGGAAGCCAGCCGGCATGACCAGTTGGATTCCTTTCCAACCGCCTCCTTCAAAATGAGGCGGTCGGAAAGGAATCCGACTGGCCCATTACGATGCGGCTCGGAAGCCTCTGACAGTTGATCAGAGCCTTCCGAGCCACATCATAATCGGCCCCTTAGTAGTAAATGTGGGAGGGACCAAGGGGGAAGGCTGGTAAAAGCGGCATACTTACTACTAAATTTGAACGGGTTTAGGGAGGAGTAGGTGGGGTTTACACCTACCCACAAAAGAGTAAGCCAATTGCTATTAACTTTAATTTGAATTAAATCTATAATTATTTTTCTGAAGTTTGCATTAAAAATATATTCCCACCTAAAATAAAAAAATATGCATTATTAATTTCTAAAAGTGATATATATAATTTAATTAAATGTAATTGTATTATATTTTAATAAACGATAATTCTACATTAATTTATAAATTCGAAAAAGGTTGTTAAAATACTTTATAATAATGTGATCTCCTATGTGTATTCAGTTATTCACATTGTAACAATGTTTGGAATGTAATGTTTTTCTATTGTATATGCGTTGATGTATGAGGTTTACCATTCTATATATGTGCGCCTAGAAGCTAGATCCTGTTTTGACAACACTGGAATTTTGAGAGTTCCATTGAAGACAAATGGAATGGTGGATGGCCAATGATGACACAATATTTCTTGTTTAACATCCTAATGCATGTCATCTGTTTCTCCCTTTTCAGTTGCGATTTGCGAGTTGCCTCAGTTGGTGGAATGTTCTAATAGTTTTGTCCACATTCTGCCTCAGGCTATAACAGTTGTTAAATCACCTCTCACCCATTATAGCCTCAGTACATGCAGTGTCATAACAAGGATGCCATTGGCCTTACCGAAACCAAGTAAAATGGGCCCCTCTAGAGCCTTGGTAGGCTTGTAACACACAACTATAAATATGATACTGTCAGCCCCTTGCACCAGAGTGCCCTGGTGAAAGTGCACCCATCCAACTATAGAGAGCAGCATAAGTGCTGCAGAGGAAGAAAAGCATAACTTCTAAAAAAGGTATACACTAGTAACAAGAAGAGACAGTACATTTTGACTCATTCCAAATAAATACATGCTCAGTTATCTCATTGGTGTGCACACTTATAAATCTACAAAGTCCCAGCCAGCGAGCAGAAGTACAGTAAATATGCAAGTCATTATTTTAATATTATATCACACACAGTATAAATGGGCTGCTACATAAAGCTTCAGGTTTTTTTTGATTAAACAAATGCTTTCAAACTGTATATTGCAATCAGACAGTCCCTATTCTAGTGTAAAACTATTTTGAGTCAGTTTCTATTAGAAAGGCAAACACCATAACACAGCAGGTAAAGGTCTTACAGTACATCTGAAAAAGAATAACTGTCATCATGAAGCCTTGAATGACTCCATCAATTTAAGCCACATGCTGGCTCCCATGCAGCCTTTACATCTGTGGATTATTCGTACCAAGAGAAATAGCTTTACTGAGGTTGTGGAGAACAGAATAAACACCTTTTTTTATGGCTGGTGCTTTCCCACTACCGATCCTAAAGCGAATATTTATTTAAAGGTAAATTCAGTGGCGTAGCAAGGTCAGGTGGTACCCAGTGCAGAAAATTTCTTGTCACCCTCGGCTTGACAAAATGGCAAACATATGTGTTTAAAACACATATTTTTGCCATTTTGTCACCCCTCTCAGTGATGACACCAGGGGCGCCCGCTCCCGCCGCACCCCCTTTCGTACGCCACTGAATTTAAAATAGATTAGTGCACAGTAAAAGCAACTTGGCTGAGGTTTATTACAAGGAGTACCGGGTTAAGACACCCCGGTCAGTGAGAGGCAGGGGCTAGGAACGAGCTCTCAGTAGCGAGCTGCGGCGCTGAGTTAGCAAAGACTGTAGAGAGGGGGGAGGCCCCAAGACAGCCCAAGGGCAGAGGAGACCTGGATTGGAGAGGACAGCAGCTATTACACTGCACTGACCAGTCTCAAAGAAACACCAACTACTCCCCATTTTCGTCCCCATTGTACTATGTAGAGTTAAAGTGGTGCGCATAATGCTCTAAACAGATACAAAGGTGCTTCAGAAGCGCAACCAGTGTATTCTGTTCAGAGCATGCAGCACGTGACCTAGCTTCGCCGAGCCATGAGTTGAGACTCTGTGATGTCCAAAGGCTGAAACGCCTCCATTTCCCAACTCGTCCCCCTGTGACGACTTGGGAAAGGGAGGGGTGGTGAGAGTCAGCTTGGAATTGAGAGTCATCATGGTAAACAGGGCTGATACAGTATACGCGCGGGGCTGCTGTCAAAATATGACGCAGCATCACGTCATTACTGGGCGGCACCCAGGAACCCCGGGCTAGCACCTTGTCAGCCCATAGGCTGACGAAAATTCACACCCATAACTGGCACATGCGCACTAGCATATGTGCCCGGCAAAGAACCTGCTGACCACCTAACATCCGTTTCGAGGAGTGTCACTCTAGGCACGCAAAGGCAATTTGGATGGTAATTGCTCTTTAGGTCTCGCCTGACCCAGCGCATGCGCTGGTCTGGCGAGACATTTTGTGAAGGCTCCAAAAAGTGCTACCATGGCCAGCCTAGAGCTACAGTGCATGTGCGCGGGCGCGCGCGCCACGTTTGATCGCGATTACTTTCACTTTCACGGCCGCTTTGATGTTCTCCGTGAGCCAATGCTTCAATAGATTGCAGCAGTTAAAACAAGCATTGGCATAGCCAATAGTTCTCGCTTTTGAGACCTTATAAGTATTTAGTTATGCAACTGTTGCATGGCTAAACACTTATAAGGTCCCAAAGGCGAGACCTATTGGCTATGCCAATGCTTGTTGCAATTGCCATCCATTGGACTTGTAAAGCCCATGGGGTGCAGCCCCTTCGCCCATCATCAGGAACTGCAAATGCATTTGAGGTGTGCAGATCAGTGTGCCGGTGGTGATGTAGGGTGCTCCATATAAAGGAGCTGCTCTCCACCTAAATTAAGGAACTGCACAGGTTTGTGAATAGCATTCTGCAGTACTTGAGTAGAACTATTGTAGCATTACTAAACATACTGAAAAGTGAATAGGCTCATTGTTTCTGGATGCATTTATGTGATTTTGTAATGTTTGTTAGATTTTAATATCATAACATCAGTACTTTATTGCACAAATCAAAAGTACTGATAATGAATGTCCTATACTTTACAGACTCAGACAACAAGTTAATAATTCTGAGGCTGGCAATACTGCCTTCCTGCGACTGACCCATCTACAGGAGGGAGTGCAGTGAGCAATAAGAAAGAACAACTACCATCACAAAGCATTATCTGGTCTCTCGTTCACCGACAGCTGCTGCGGTCCACCTTCCAAGACATCTGCGCATATGAACCTTATTAATTTATTCACATTAAAGACAATGTTTCTGTGACATTCATGGCATGGCCAGAGTTTGCAGAATTGGCACTACTGCTGACAGTTTGAACACACTCCAGTGGCCTTTGCTACCCTGCTCTGCTCCTTCCCGTGCTGTCTGCCTCTCCACGAGCTCTCGGCTGCTCTTACAGACTGAATCCAGCCCTCTCTCAGAGCCAGATTGTCAACATTGGTGGGCTTGACACAGACAGGGCACCGAGCGGAATTACAAATCAAAAAAGCTGAGTAATAGCTGCGCGCCCCCTGCGCCTGTTGCTTGGGCCTGTAATGTGGGGAAAGCATCTAACAGTTATGACCCCCCTCTGCAGTGGGCAATAATGTTATATTATAGCGCTAATAGGTACATGATTAAACAATGAAAGGAAAGGGGAAGGTGTGGAGCATGCATCAAAGCCTCGGGCTGCAATGTCCAATAATCATAATAAATGAAATTAGGACCCATAGTGTCCATGTGGACACATCACTGTGTTGACCCCTCTCTAAAGAGGGTGCCCTGCACACTGTCCCATACCCATCCACAACCCGTGTCACAGGTCATATTAACGGGCTAATAAATGGAAGATGGCCACACGTGCTCTCACTCTAGTTTACTACACCTAACCTAGTGCCTGTGTCTTTCCCCAGCCCAGCAAGGGTCTAGAGCAATGGAGGCTGTTTTCTGTTCGCAGCTAAGCTTAGTGAAAAGGCCATGAGGGGAATGATCTAAGTATACAAACAAATGGGATGGGTCTCTGTAGATACACAGATATAACTAGTTTACAAATGGCAGAGAATATTTTCATATGACGATTATTGCCTACTTCGCAGAAATTTGTCATTGAACTGGGGACTACCTATATAGGAGATCTAATTAAATTAAGGCCACTTCTTTTAAGAATATCAATTTGAATGAAGCTCGTGGTGAGTTTCACAAGTAAATGATTCCGATTACATAGCTTTGGATAGTGTATTAAAGATTCCTTGGTCATCATACATTAACAGGGTCTGCTCCTGGTTGGAAGTTCCTGAATTATTTAGCAAATATGATTTCATAAATACCACAACTAAGTTTTAATAAAAGATTTGTTTTCTAACTTTTGTGAGAATATGAGAATGACAAGAGAATGCAGTAAACCTACGGTGAGATCACATGCTATTGTTTCAACCCTGGGGATTATGAAACCCTATCGTTCTTTTGTAATCAATTCAGAACATTGTTTTTCTCTCACATGCTTTGGATTGAATATCACACATTTTTTAGGGGTGTGGAGCCTGGCTTCAGGAACTCCTGTGTTACCCATGTGATAAGAAGTCATCTCAGAGCACAATGCACTTTTTGCTTTTTTGTAAATTTTTTATGTACTGTAGCACATTGTATTTACTGCCTAAATTGCCTGCATCTAATATAAAACATTTCAGACCTGCGTTTTTTTTTTATTTAACAGCTTTTATCTCCTACAACTCCTTTGGCTGTAATTCATTTTGTCCAATCCGCTCTTAGAATAAGGACATTTTTAAAGATGGTTGATTAATAGATCCGTGTGTAGATATTGTTTTGAGGATTTAGTATAAAGTTTTACATGTGCTTATAATTAATTATGTTTTCAACATTGTTTGTATATTATGAGATTGTGAATTATATGGATTTTTATGTCTTATTTATGCAAAATAAAAAGAAATTGATGCTGATTAAAATAATGACTGATTCCCTTTTAAGATCATAGATCTCTAAGGCGACTTGCAATATCCTTAGAAAGTTATTCAGTGGATACATTATTCCCTATGATTTGATTTGATTTGATGTATGATTTCTACTGCGCCCGAATCACCCCCATTGGGGTATCTCAGCGCTGTGACTGCTAGTGGCCAACCAAAGGAGAGTTAGAACAGTGTCGTTTTCAGCAGTTTTCTGAAAGTCAGGAAGTTGGGGCATTGACCCAACTGGGGGGGGGGGAGCTGATTCCAATACCGCGGGCGAGGTGGGAGAATGCTTTACTGCCCATGTGGGCTAGTTTGAAGCGTGGGACATGGAGGAATCCTTGGTTACTTGATCGCAAGGTTCTGGGTGGCATATATCTGACCAGTTTTTTGGTCAGGTAGCTGGATCCCATGTTGTTCAGGGATTTGTGATATGTTTACACCATCGCAATTCCTACTAACTGCTTACATCCTCAGTGTGTTGCTCTTTCATATGAAAGAGATAGGATGTTTGCAGACATGGAAACTAAAAACAGAATAGTATTCTGTAGTAAGCGAGTAGTACCATTGTAGTGCTACTAAATGTACTGCAAAGTAAATAGGCCCCATTGTTTCTGGACTGCAAAATTAAACATACTAAAAAAGTAGACAGATATTTATTGCAAAAAGATATTAAAATCACTTTCATACAAGTCAGATTTTTTTAAAGTTATACCTTAGAAAGTGTACAAACTTTCAGGGATATGCTATTATTTGCCATAAAGATCTCCTTTCTACGGGTCTCTGTTCATCTAGAAAAAGTAATCAGAAGAAGGAAAAGCTTGGTTTCATTTTCATTGTTTAATCTGCCGCTTTAATTATGCTCCCTGGCCTGCTTTTCCCTTTGGTTACTGGTTCTAACAGCAGATATTATGATGTCAGAACTCAAATGTAATCATTTATTACAGTTGAGCAGCTATGTCACGTCATTATTACAGGAGACCAGAGATGGTAAAATAAGGAAATGAGAGATGTGCTTTTATGTATGGATTTCAGGCTCGCATGTTTTACAGAGACATATACATGGGTTTAATACTTATATAGAATTTGACGACCTCCATGATTTCTGGGGTCATTAACTCTGTCTTCTCTTTATTCTGGTTTATGTGCTTCCTTCTACCCCATCATAGCACAGGCTAGAAGTAGAGGGCACTAGAACTGTATCCAACAAGGGAAACATAACGAACACTGGCAGAGAAAATAGATATGACCATAGTAAGCTTGTGCCATGGTTATTATGTACTTTTTAAAATGGTCAAATGCCACTAAAATAGAAAGAAGACAGAAGGAAACATGAAACAGCCTATGCGGCTATATGTTTGCAATACAAAGTTTAAGTAGAAAAAAATAACCACTGCATATATTTTGATAAAATAATACAGGTTCATCCTAGCAGGTAGATGTACTTAGAACAGGTATATAAATCAATATTACTTTATTTCGATTTAAATTTATAAATCATAAAAAGCATACAATAAAAGACAATCAATAAGATACAATTCTTTAAAAGTTATTAAAACGGGAGAAGTAAAAAAGAAAAAAAAGAAAAAATCTTTCCAGAATAAAAAGGAGTGCTTTAGAATAATCGAGCATTCAGTGAACATAGCTAAAAAAAAGTTTAAAATTTACACAATTATATCATTAGATAAAATCAATGATTCTTTAATCTAAAGTCTTTCGATGGTAAACAATAGACTTCAAGAAGCTGGCTACTGTAAATGTCAGTAAATCTCCTTCCAACATCTGCAGGAACAGAAATGCTGGGCGACATTGCCTGAGCCCTAGACTCCTCAAAATAGGAACAAGTAATTTTTTCCTGCTTTCAGCAAAGAATTTACAGAAAAGAATAGTATGCATAGTTGATTGTGCAGATATAAGGTCACAGGGGCAAACCGGTAGATTTTTTACCCAATTATTCTGAACTGGGAAGGCTATTATTCGGTGAAAAATATTCATCCTGAGTCTTACCAATAAATAGCGTTCATGATTTGTCATATTTAGGGTCAGATATGGCTGCAGGGTTGGGACCAGTTGGATCATTAGGCTATGGGTGACAGATGGTTTAGTAGCTTCACTCAATAGCCTCAACTCCTCCAGATGGGCGAGTGCTTTGGTTTTTAAAGTTTTTCTTGACACCTCACATATTGACGAGGGATTATAGAAATACTTGTCCCAGCCCAAATCATGGAGGAAAGTTGCAATGTACCTCAGCCACTTAGACCTATGAGCGTTATCCAGGTTTAAGCAGTCCGAGAGAAGTGATTGGGAGAGGGTCGCTTTATCTGAAGTCCATATTTTACGCCAAAGCAAGAGAGGCTCCACTTTTGCTAGGTCCACCAGATATACAAGTCCCAATTCTAGATGGCAAGCAAAAGTGCTCGTACTTCTCGGTACTGAGAGAAGAGACCTCAAAAAACAGTTTTCGACTTTCTGGATGATATCTAAGTTCACAAAGCCCCATAGGCCAGCCCCGTATAAGGCCACTGACAAGCATTTGGCTTTATAGATCTGGATGATTTCATTTGGGGCTCTATTGCCCAATTTCCTAATAAAGTTAAAAAGGGCTGTGACTGTTCTTAAAAAAAGTAATCTTCGAGTTTCCACTGCTGCTTTCCATGATAATTTGTTGTCTATTATTATGCCCAGGTAGGAATAAGTGTGGGTAGTAGCTATCTTTTGGTCGTTCAAATAAATACCCCTCATTTTATTAGCATTTGTACGGGAAGAGTTTGACCTCATGACAAAAGTTTTAGTTATGTTTATCCTGAGGTCAAGGCTTGCCATGAACGTGGAATATCTACTCAGATTTTTTTGTAGTTCGCAGGGAGTACGTGCCAATATAACCGAGTCATCTGCATAAAGTAATGCAGGTATTGGGCGTTTACATATCGTTGGGAGGTCCTGGGAACCCTTCAGCATTTCCTTCTCCAGTGCATTGGTATATAATGTGAAAAGAAGAGGGGCAAGGACGCATCCTTGTCTAACTCCTTTTTCTACTGGAAAAGGATCAGTCAGTTCCCCCCCCACCCCATAACGAACACGAGCAGAAGCCTTTGCATAAAGTTCTCTAACGTATGTGAGTAAGTTCAGGGGGACCCCCATGTCAGCCAATATTACCCATAATTTGGAATGGGAGACACAGTCAAACACGGCTGTCAAGTCCACGTAAACCATATATAGGTCACCCTTTTTAATGTGGACATATTTGTCGATCAAAAGAGAGAGATTAAGGGCCTGCTCGGTTGTGCCCATGCCCTGACGAAACCCATATTGTAAATCAGAGATGACCCTACCTTCGACAGCCCAATCTTGTAGTTGTTCAAGAATGACTCTCCCTGCCATCTTGCCCAAGGAGTCTAACAAGGATATTGGGCGATAGCAGGATACAGAGTCCCGATCACCCTTTTTGAAGATTGGGACTAGTATAGATTTTGACCAGGATGGTAGTAAACCCATCTTACAGGTAGCGTTCAGAACTCTGGTTAAAATAGGGGTCCACAAGGCCATTTGATCTTTAAATAGATCGATAGGGACTCCGTCTGGGCCAGGTGCTTTCCCATTTTTGCTTGCGTTCAGGGCCGAAGTGATTTGTTCCAAAGAGAAATGAAGGTCAATAGGGTAGATTAGAGATGATTCTTCTAATGTTTTAGAGTTCAGGTTGTGTGAATGCAACGCTTCAGGTAACTCTTTATCTACCGAAAAAATATTAGAAAAGTGCCGGACCCATTCCTTTTCCTCAATGGCTACATCTAGTTTAGCATGATGTGTGTTATCAAAAAAAGGAGACTTTACTATTTGCCAAAAAGCTGTCATATTTTTTTGGGAGCAAGATTCGTGTAATTGTTCCCAAAGCTGAGTTTTTAGTTCTTTTTTCCTGGTTTTTAGGGTTTGGTTATAGACTTTCCTGAGAATTACTATCTCTTGTGGGGACCTTGTTGTTTTTCTCAGTGCCGATTTTAAGTTGGAATATGCGGATGTGCAATCATGATTGAACCAGCCTTTTTGTTTATTTGAGGCGTGTGCTCTTTTTACCCACAATGCTTCATTGATTGCCACAACAATCAGTTCGAAGCTTGTAATTACCTCCGAATTGCTAGAATGTGGATTAAGACAGGTCATGATGGGTGAGTTAGCGTTTGTAATCACTTGTTTAGTCAACTCCATGGGCACTACATTTCCCCATTTGAGGGCATAACCATTTAATCTAGAAAGTGCTAGGTTATTTTGTGAAAGGATGGTTCCCATACCTCTCTTTGGCCTATGAGCCAGGGGGAGGGAAATGCTAAGGGGATAGTGGTCACTTAGCAAGACTAGGTGTCTAATAAAGGCAACGTCTTCAGTCCTCTCCGCGTTTGAAACCAAGATGTAATCTATGGTTGTTGAACAACCTCTCGCAAAAAAAGTAGGAGCCAAGGTTTGATTCTTTTTGGTCCTAGAATTTGCCTGAACCAAATCTAGATCGAATAAAATTTCGTTTAAGTAGTTGCCCAGAGTTGAGTGTTTAAAATGGGAAATGGAATTGTCAAATTCGTCCACTATGCCGCATATGTTCCCGTTTGGGGTATGATGGCATGGACCTAAGTTAAAATCCCCCCCCCAAACAATCACCGCGTCACTTGTTTTTTTTGTTATTCTAGTTTTTAAAGTAGTCCGTATCTGAGATACCACAGAGATTGTTTCGGGCTCTGGGAGGTTGTTATAAAAATTCACTATAATAAATCTGTCCCCATCATATAAGGTCAATTCAAGAATCTGGGCGTGTAAATCGAGACTCATGGGGACTATTTTCTTTATGTTTAGGAGGTTAGAGATGTAAATTGATAAACCTCCTTTCGCTCTACCTGAGGCAGAGGGTTGAGCAGAAGAGAAAAAGGTTTTATAGCCTACCATGTGTATTGGTTCAACAGTCCAGGTCTCCTGGAGTGCCAGAATGTCGAATGTAGGGGCAAAATTAATCCATATATCGTTATTAACCTTAGAACGTTGACCTGCTACGTTCCAATACAGGAACGTTATATGGGGACTTATCTCATCTCCTTGACCTGTTTTAGAAATAAAAGTATGAGAGTTTTTAGAATTATATTCTGTATTTGGAGTGGGATTAATTTTTTCCACGGATGCGTGGTTAAATGAAAAATCCGTGGATACTAAGGGAGTCTGGACGTGAGTTGAAATGGCATCCTGGGGCATAGGTATATCAGGATTAAAGATTGTATTTTCCTCCACGATACTGGGGGAAACCTTTTGTAATCTATTAGTGTTAGTGATTTCTGCCCCATGTGACTTCAGTCAGTCCACTCCTTCCAGGTCTATGAATTCAGCATATCGATTGTGGAAGGGTAAAGTGTGGTCGCCCTGATTTGGGCGAGGAGGGTGAAAACAATGGTTCTGGGATTGGTGAGGAAATCTTGAGTGATCTAATGTTTGATGAAATGAAGTGACACAAGGATTTTTCTGTAAATGAAATGATGGAATGTGCTGATTATAGTTCTCTATGAGGGGCCTATTTGAGTTTGTCCTATATTGGTAATAAGAGTTAGAATAACCTCCTAGGTCTAATAAGGAGGGCCTTGGGCAGTAATCTGGATATTGTAAGGTATGCATATCTCGATTGCTTTGTTGGTTATAGGGGGGCCTGAAATAGGGATCCTGGCGCTGGAACAAGGGGCTAGTGCACCTATCCAAGCTTTGGGTTAGATGACTTATGTTGTTTTTAACCGGAAAATGTGCTCTAGGATAGAAATAGGTCAGGTCGTGTACCTTTATTAAATTGTAATCATTGAAAGAGGAGTAAGTTAAGATATGTTTTACAGCTCTTTTGTCTCTAAAATTAATTGTTATGATGTCACCCTTGATATCTTTTCTCCTACTTCCTAGCCAAGAGAGACGCCTAACAAGAAGGATTTCCCCATTGATCTCTGGAGGTAGAGGGCATTTTTGGCCAAGCCAAAATATAACTTTATTTTTTAGTTGGGAGTGGCCTTCACTTTTCCCATCCTCTAAGGGAGGGACTCCAGTTAGGACCACTACCAGAGGAACAGCTTCCGGAGGAAGGTCAACATTACAGTGTGGTTGAATAGGTGACCTTGTCAAATCTTGATGGTCGGTATTTATTTCTGTGGGTTGCTTCAATTTTTGTGGGGATTTGAGTTTCGAAGCCACCTCCGGCTCCAAGTCTTTGAGGGGTCCATCACTACGTGTCTTTCGAGAAGGCAACGTATGCTGGATGTTTAGTTTTGGCGGGCTAATCACTCTAGTAGTTGGACCCTCTTGGTCAGTGTTGGATGTTGGCGATGGGCTCATTGAAGGGACTAATTGAGGCTTAACTATGTCCTTGGTTCCCTTTTTAATCTCCTCAAAATCTTCTTGGTTTTAATTCACAGCAAATAAAAACAAGACTGTTATTGGTGCAAAGAAAGGGTATTTTTGGCTTTGAATTACTGTAATCTGAAAACATTCAGACAGGCAGGCAGGCAGCCCTACTCTCTGCACATGCAGAGATGCAAAGCTCATGCAGTTGTGTCGTGAGTGAAAGATGAAGAGCTATGTACTTACATAGAATTTGAAGACCTCATTGGCCTCTTGATCCATGAATTCAGCTTTGTCTTTACCGTGATTTAAGATCTGCCACTTGTGCCTCTGCCAGGGGATACAGTTAGTTGTCACTAGGATGATAGACAGCATGCAAACCCTACAAAAAAGACCTGGAGAAAATATGAACAGATCAGACTCATGAACAAGAACAGATATAATTCTCACTTGAGCACGCTTTTATAGGCTGATCCATTCTGCGTACTTTCACCGCGTCGGTTCTGGAGGACCTGTGTTACTATCTTTATTACTGTTAGATTTAATTAAATGATTTGTCGAAATTCATATAATTTGACTGTGAATTTTTCAGGATAGAGAGTCTAGGCTTGTGACTTGCCCCACAGGGAACCAATGTTCGTTTTCACAAGCTCAGCACTGTTTGCTGCATGTCACAATGCATGCGCTACATTCATCAAGCTTCCTATCCTGGACTATGCACTGGCGTAAAAGACCCTGGAGTGAAAGGGCTGCATGCATTGTAAACTCGCAGAAATGGTTCTGTATCCTAGAACTGCACAGTACCTTGTAGGCCTAGGTCTGAACGGAATTTTGGAGTTATAGGACAAACACTACATCTAGGGGCCATGGCCCAGGCATGAATCCTGGAATTTGAAATTCTAGACTCCCAGGATCAGCACTGACTGCTTGAGTCATAGGACTTGTACCAAACAGTGAAGCTTTCCATGGATCCACAGGGCCTTAACTCTCCTGGAGCCGCATGCACTGTTCTCCATCTAGGAGTCAAGGAGACTAGCTGTATTTTGGAGTAATTTAATCTCATTGGACCATAGGTCCTAATTACAAGTGGGCCAGATAATGGTGATCAATGCACAAACACCTGTTTGCTCATGGATCACAATTAAAGGTGGTTTGAATATTACCAAGCATTAAAGTCTGCACTCCAGTCTCCCCATTAAAATTCAGCAGATCAAACCTGCCAAAGGGACCAAGGTTATCCTGTTATGCCCCACTTTTCGGACACAACTTGTGAAAAGCGGAATTTATCGAACCCGATAAATTCCGAGCCCCGGGGTTTCGGATTTGATCAGGTGTGATAGTTACTGTATATCCCTATGTGGTACTCATAGTTAGACCCTAAAGAACATGAGGTCAGGACCGCATTGCAAGGAACTGCAAGGTATGCAGGGGTAAAATGATCTGCGCTGCATTCTAAGATCACAAGAGCTGTGCTGCATCCAGAAATCAAAGGACACAGGACACACAGTGTATTGTGGAGTTTCATGCTTTGCACAGTATTCTGGATACAATGCACCAAACTCAGATGTCACAACTGTGCTCTGTATCCTGCATCCACAGCACGTTCAATACATCTTGGAGGTACAAATAGACCAGTAGTGCATTCTGGAGCCGGAGAAGTATTCTTGTCCATCATCATGGAATACAGTGCTTGTCCTGGTGTCCTGGTGCTGAACAAAATCTATTGTACCTTGAAGCCATAACACTTACGCTATATCCTGGGGAGCATCCTGGAGTAAGTGAATGTGCACTGCATCCCGGACCCTGGTATCAAAGGCCATGCACTTTATCTTGAAGTCACAGAACCTGGACTATGTTATGGGTTCAAAGAACCTGCACTGCATTTGGAGTGCACATGACTTACACTGCGTCCTGCGACACTGACTTTCACTGCAACTGAGGCTCACGGGCCTGAACTGGACTGGCAATCTCTGCAATGTATATCTGATCAAACAGAGTGAATGTGCATTCGACTTACATGGCCAGCAATGCATTCTACAGTTAAGGGAACAACTCCACTGCATCGTGAGCCTGTAAGGCATTACTGGGCCACCTATTGTGTCTTCTGAAGTTAAAGTTTTTCTAGTTCATTCAGGAAGGTAGGAAGTCAATAACATGCACTAAATCTAAATTAGGAGAGTCACACTTTCTCCACTGCATCTTGGGATTGAGTAGACTTGTACTGCAATATGGAGTTGCAGAACCTGTACTGTACTCTTCTGCCACAAGACCAGAGCCTGTATTATGGGTCAAATGGCCTCAACTGTATCCTAGAACTACATAACTTATACTGCACCTTGGGATAAGCCAACTGGAACAACGTCATTGGTTCAGAGGCCCTGTATTGCATCATGACTTGGGTATTATTGGAAGCAAGCCAAGCAGAATGTGGCCAGGGAAGAGGTTATTCGGTGGGTGGTAGGATTAGCTAAAAACATAGATTATTATGAGATGCCCAAGGAAATGTCCTGTCCCTTTGACATCCCTTCACAGGACTAGTGAGATCTGAAGGAGGTTAAGATGTTGTATTTATCGGCTAACCAGATTGGCATGAGAGGTGTCCTAAATTTGTAATCACTGAGTGTTGGTCCTAGAATTTGCAACGATGGACACTTTAATCATAATTAGTCCTCTGGAATGGATGTATGATGCAACAATGCATGCTTTTACCATGCATGCCTTTACCACGCAATGCCTTAACCACGCATTGCCTTACCACGCAGGTCAGTCCCATGCATATGCCTTAACCTTACATGCCTTTGCAGCAAAAAGTATATATCAGGTAAGTGAAACCCTATATATATCAAGGCTCGGACGAGCTTAAATGCGTAATGGCGACGAAAGAGGAATAAAATAATCTGATAGCACGCACTTGGGTCTGTGTCCGTACTTGGATGTATCCTGTTTGCAGCAGAAAAGCAACTAATATATATATATATATATGTATATATAGATTTTGGGAGTTTAAAGAGATGTATATATATATATATATATATATATATATATATATATATATATATATATATATATATATATATATATATATATATATATATATATATATATATATATATATATCAACGAGAAAAGCACCAGACTTGGGAGGCCACGCACCTTGTTTACTACTTTATTCCTGCCAGGCAGCATTGCACATCAAATGCAGACGTACACAGTTCATTTTCAGTGAGTATTTCCTTACGCGTTTCGGGCGTCACAGCGCCCTTGTTCACAGGACTCTGGCAAATGTAGGAGGCAGAATACCGTTGCTCTAAAAACCAGTTTGTAAGTCTCGCCCACTGGGCGTGGTTGCACATTGCATTCTGGTATTTTGAGTTCGTCATATCAGGAAAGTCCTTCTATCACAACGGCTGCTCTTCCACATGCAAATAATTCAAATACCTTGGTAGGTCTTGTAGGTTCCGCAGTTGAGGCAAGGCAGTCGTAATCCCATTTTGGCAGAAACCGGCAAGGCTCCATACTGCGCTGTTAGGTAACGCGCTGGACACCGCTTTATGCGCAGGGGGGCTTCCCGCGACCCTGGGGGGCCGCAATTAACATCAACGAGAAAAGCACCAGACTTGGGAGGCCACGCACCTTGTTTACTACTTTATTCCTGCCAGGCAGCATTGCACATCAAATGCAGACGTACACAGTTCATTTTCAGTGAGTATTTCCTTACGCGTTTCGGGCGTCACAGCGCCCTTGTTCACAGGACTCTGGCAAATGTAGGAGGCAGAATACCGTTGCTCTAAAAACCAGTTTGTAAGTCTCGCCCACTGGGCGTGGTTGCACATTGCATTCTGGTATTTTGAGTTCGTCATATCAGGAAAGTCCTTCTATCACAACGGCTGCTCTTCCACATGCAAATAATTCAAATACCTTGGTAGGTCTTGTAGGTTCCGCAGTTGAGGCAAGGCAGTCGTAATCCCATTTTGGCAGAAACCGGCAAGGCTCCATACTGCGCTGTTAGGTAACGCGCTGGACACCGCTTTATGCGCAGGGGGGCTTCCCGCGACCCTGGGGGGCCGCAATTAACATCAACGAGAAAAGCACCAGACTTGGGAGGCCACGCACCTTGTTTACTACTTTATTCCTGCCAGGCAGCATTGCACATCAAATGCAGACGTACACAGTTCATTTTCAGTGAGTATTTCCTTACGCGTTTCGGGCGTCACAGCGCCCTTGTTCACAGGACTCTGGCAAATGTAGGAGGCAGAATACCGTTGCTCTAAAAACCAGTTTGTAAGTCTCGACCACTGGGCGTGGTTGCACATTGCATTCTGGTATTTTGAGTTCGTCATATCAGGAAAGTCCTTCTATCACAACGGCTGCTCTTCCACATGCAAATAATTCAAATACCTTGGTAGGTCTTGTAGGTTCCGCAGTTGAGGCAAGGCAGTCGTAATCCCATTTTGGCAGAAACCGGCAAGGCTCCATACTGCGCTGTTAGGTAACGCGCTGGACACCGCTTTATGCGCAGGGGGGCTTCCCGCGACCCTGGGGGGCCGCAATTAACATCAACGAGAAAAGCACCAGACTTGGGAGGCCACGCACCTTGTTTACTACTTTATTCCTGCCAGGCAGCATTGCACATCAAATGCAGACGTACACAGTTCATTTTCAGTGAGTATTTCCTTACGCGTTTCGGGCGTCACAGCGCCCTTGTTCACAGGACTCTGGCAAATGTAGGAGGCAGAATACCGTTGCTCTAAAAACCAGTTTGTAAGTCTCGCCCACTGGGCGTGGTTGCACATTGCATTCTGGTATTTTGAGTTCGTCATATCAGGAAAGTCCTTCTATCACAACGGCTGCTCTTCCACATGCAAATAATTCAAATACCTTGGTAGGTCTTGTAGGTTCCGCAGTTGAGGCAAGGCAGGCGTAATCCCATTTTGGCAGAAACCGGCAAGGCTCCATACTGCGCTGTTAGGTAACGCGCTGGACACCGCTTTATGCGCAGGGGGGCTTCCCGCGACCCTGGGGGGCCGCAATTAACATCAACGAGAAAAGCACCAGACTTGGGAGGCCACGCACCTTGTTTACTACTTTATTCCTGCCAGGCAGCATTGCACATCAAATGCAGACGTACACAGTTCATTTTCAGTGAGTATTTCCTTACGCGTTTCGGGCGTCACAGCGCCCTTGTTCACAGGACTCTGGCAAATGTAGGAGGCAGAATACCGTTGCTCTAAAAACCAGTTTGTAAGTCTCGCCCACTGGGCGTGGTTGCTCAGTGCATTCAGGTATTTTGAGTTCGTCATATCAGGAAAGTCCTTCTATCACAACGGCTGCTCTTCCACATGCAAATAATTCAAATACCTTGGTAGGTCTTGTAGGTTCCGCAGTTGAGGCAAGGCAGTCGTAATCCCATTTTGGCAGAAACCGGCAAGGCTCCATACTGCGCTGTTAGGTAACGCGCTGGACACCGCTTTATGCGCAGGGGGGCTTCCCGCGACCCTGGGGGGCCGCAATTAACATCAACGAGAAAAGCACCAGACTTGGGAGGCCACGCACCTTGTTTACTACTTTATTCCTGCCAGGCAGCATTGCACATCAAATGCAGACGTACACAGTTCATTTTCAGTGAGTATTTCCTTACGCGTTTCGGGCGTCACAGCGCCCTTGTTCACAGGACTCTGGCAAATGTAGGAGGCAGAATACCGTTGCTCTAAAAACCAGTTTGTAAGTCTCGCCCACTGGGCGTGGTTGCACATTGCATTCTGGTATTTTGAGTTCGTCATATCAGGAAAGTCCTTCTATCACAACGGCTGCTCTTCCACATGCAAATAATTCAAATACCTTGGTAGGTCTTGTAGGTTCCGCAGTTGAGGCAAGGCAGTCGTAATCCCATTTTGGCAGAAACCGGCAAGGCTCCATACTGCGCTGTTAGGTAACGCGCTGGACACCGCTTTATGCGCAGGGGGGCTTCCCGCGACCCTGGGGGGCCGCAATTAACATCAACGAGAAAAGCACCAGACTTGGGAGGCCACGCACCTTGTTTACTACTTTATTCCTGCCAGGCAGCATTGCACATCAAATGCAGACGTACACAGTTCATTTTCAGTGAGTATTTCCTTACGCGTTTCGGGCGTCACAGCGCCCTTGTTCACAGGACTCTGGCAAATGTAGGAGGCAGAATACCGTTGCTCTAAAAACCAGTTTGTAAGTCTCGCCCACTGGGCGTGGTTGCACATTGCATTCTGGTATTTTGAGTTCGTCATATCAGGAAAGTCCTTCTATCACAACGGCTGCTCTTCCACATGCAAATAATTCAAATACCTTGGTAGGTCTTGTAGGTTCCGCAGTTGAGGCAAGGCAGTCGTAATCCCATTTTGGCAGAAACCGGCAAGGCTCCATACTGCGCTGTTAGGTAACGCGCTGGACACCGCTTTATGCGCAGGGGGGCTTCCCGCGACCCTGGGGGGCCGCAATTAACATCAACGAGAAAAGCACCAGACTTGGGAGGCCACGCACCTTGTTTACTACTTTATTCCTGCCAGGCAGCATTGCACATCAAATGCAGACGTACACAGTTCATTTTCAGTGAGTATTTCCTTAAGCGTTTCGGGCGTCACAGCGCCCTTGTTCACAGGACTCTGGCAAATGTAGGAGGCAGAATACCGTTGCTCTAAAAACCAGTTTGTAAGTCTCGCCCACTGGGCGTGGTTGCACATTGCATTCTGGTATTTTGAGTTCGTCATATCAGGAAAGTCCTTCTATCACAACGGCTGCTCTTCCACATGCAAATAATTCAAATACCTTGGTAGGTCTTGTAGGTTCCGCAGTTGAGGCAAGGCAGTCGTAATCCCATTTTGGCAGAAACCGGCAAGGCTCCATACTGCGCTGTTAGGTAACGCGCTGGACACCGCTTTATGCGCAGGGGGGCTTCCCGCGACCCTGGGGGGGCCGCAATTAACATCAACGAGAAAAGCACCAGACTTGGGAGGCCACGCACCTTGTTTACTACTTTATTCCTGCCAGGCAGCATTGCACATCAAATGCAGACGTACACAGTTCATTTTCAGTGAGTATTTCCTTACGCGTTTCGGGCGTCACAGCGCCCTTGTTCACAGGACTCTGGCAAATGTAGGAGGCAGAATACCGTTGCTCTAAAAACCAGTTTGTAAGTCTCGCCCACTGGGCGTGGTTGCACATTGCATTCTGGTATTTTGAGTTCGTCATATCAGGAAAGTCCTTCTATCACAACGGCTGCTCTTCCACATGCAAATAATTCAAATACCTTGGTAGGTCTTGTAGGTTCCGCAGTTGAGGCAAGGCAGTCGTAATCCCATTTTGGCAGAAACCGGCAAGGCTCCATACTGCGCTGTTAGGTAACGCGCTGGACACCGCTTTATGCGCAGGGGGGCTTCCCGCGACCCTGGGGGGCCGCAATTAACATCAACGAGAAAAGCACCAGACTTGGGAGGCCACGCACCTTGTTTACTACTTTATTCCTGCCAGGCAGCATTGCACATCAAATGCAGACGTACTGCAAAAATGGGATAGAAGGACTTTCCTGATATGACGAACTCAAAATACCAGAATGCAATGTGCAACCACGCCCAGTGGGCGAGACTTACAAACTGGTTTTTAGAGCAACGGTATTCTGCCTCCTACATTTGCCAGAGTCCTGTGAACAAGGGCGCTGTGACGCCCGAAACGCGTAAGGAAATACTCACTGAAAATGAACTGTGTACGTCTGCATTTGATGTGCAATGCTGCCTGGCAGGAATAAAGTAGTAAACAAGGTGCGTGGCCTCCCAAGTCTGGTGCTTTTCTCGTTGATATATATATATATATATATATATATAACAGCACTGTCAGCACAGATCGTGTGCTGAAGAAAGAGAGCACACTGGCATATCCTTTTTGCAAAGTGCTTTTTAATCCGGACCCCTTGACCCCCCGACAGACGCGTTTCGCCTCGCGGCCTTGTAAACAAAAAAATATATATATATCAGTGCCGGTTTAAAGAAAATAAAATAATCAGCACTTAAATCTGGGTCCGTACCGTCTTTTACGCAGCGCCTGGGAAGTGGAGTACTGCGACGGATTGCTTGTGCATATATATATATATATATATATATATATATATATATATATATATATATAATCTACTGGCGGTCGCCAGTAGATAGTTATAGTTAGGATCGTGTTTCCATAGGAAATCCGCAACATTCTATTTGGAATAACTTTGGCGCCGATTGACGAATCCTCGCGAAATGTTCAAAATAGGTGGGGCGCCCCGCTCCGCTCCTTCCCTGAAAGGCTCGGGGGGATTCGTCAAGCGGAGGCTGAGAAAAAGGGGGGGTCCCAAAACGCGTTTTCCCCATGCATTTTTCCATAGGACCTTTAGTCCAAGCTACAGCCCGAACGGCTGAACAGAATTACTTGAAATTTGGCAGAGAGGTAGTCCTCAGGTCAGGGATGTGCCTTTTGCAGGTCTGGTGTAAATCTGTTCAGTATTTCCTGAGAAAATAGCATTTAAAAGCATATATATATCTATAGGCGCGCTCCGTGCGCGTACGGTAAAACTTACCGTACGCGCACGCTGCCGTGCGCGAGCGCGATTCTGATTGGTTGTTAGATCTTAGTAAACATTCGAATCAGTCGAAACCAGGAAGTGTCGGCCGCCATTTTGTCTCTCGCAGTCTGAGGGGGTGAAAAACAAAGGTGGAGAACGTGAAAAGGGGGCAGGGTGGACAGTTCCTGACCCCCTAGCCTTTGTCAGGGGGTCCTAGAAGGACCCCCAAGGGCCAAAATTTCCTTTAATTTTTTTGCGAAAAATCGCGGAGTACGCGTAGTGTGCGCGTACGGTAGAAACGGAAACATTCCGCGAACTGCGTAACGTGGCCGCGCGGTGCGCGAAGCGACCCGTGCGCCCACAGCGCGCGCACGGTGCGCGAAGTGCACCGTGCGCGTACGGTAAGCGCACGGTGAAAAACCTTTAAAAAAATACATAACTTAGCATTTAAAAAACCGTACAAATTCACTGAAAAAACTATAGGTTTCACACACGTTATAGTTAGGAATTAGCATTTAAAAAACCTTGCAAATTCACTTAAAAAACCATAGGTTTCACACATGTTATAGTTAGCTGGACATTTCACTCGTGAAAAACCATTGAAATTCCCCCGTTATAGTTAGTGCAGGCAACTATAACTCACGCGACCGCAATCCTCTGCTGATGACGTCAGATATTACATCACTGATGACATATGTGTCTATCTGAAAAAAAAATATTTGTAATATATGTATAGCTAAAAATTAATGGAAGAAGACATGAGTAAATAAGTGTCTAAATACAGTGATGTAATATCTGACGTCATCAGCAGAGGATTGCGGTCGCGTGTGTTATAGTTGCCTGCACTAACTATAACGAGGGAATTTCAATGGTTTTTCACGAGTGAAATGTCCAGCTAACTATAACATGTGTGAAACCTATGGTTTTTTAAGTGAATATATATATATATATTCCAAACAGCCATCCAACTCCAAAGAGTAATTGGCACGTACTCATGATCGGTATGAATAGGGCTAATTTATTATGTTCAGGTCTCCCACGACCCCGCAATGGCAGAGAGACGCGTTTCACCTGCGCAGCAGGCTTTATTAATCTAGTTTGGTGCCGTAAATTCAAAACTATATATACCCCTCCCCTCTAGTGCAGACACTGATAAACATCGAAAACAGACTACATGGGTTAATTCCTGGCTGGAAAAAAAAATTCCTAGCATGTTAAATAGGTAAAGTGCATAATGCAACAAGTCAAAAAATATGAAAGCAGCATAATGCAAAGCCACACTATTTCTAAATAAAAGATGTTGTCAGTGCGTTTTCAGACTGGGAAAGGGGGATATAAAAATAATAACATTCCTAAGGGAATTAATAATTAATACTAATACGGCATCAAAGCTCTTAAAAATATGCAGCCCACCCAATATATCTTCAAAATTAAACAAACTTTAAAAGACGTGCTCATTATTGCATTCATGAAAGTCGGAAACACACATATTGCCACATTATTAAAATGAACACATTTCCCTAGATAACAGAAATGGTGAATATAGCGATATACTAATATGATTACTTTTTAAATAAGCCATCTGGAACACATTAAAGAGACAAAGGTCTTGTAACAAGTTCACGGGGCTAAGCTTGCACCAACTGAGTGCACTTGCGACCTGAATGTCAGCCTCCGGACAGTCTCTACTGGCTAGTAGAACTATAAGATCCAGAAACCCCTTCGACTGATTGTCAATCAAAATCCGTACAGGAATTGTTACATCAGTTCCAAGTGTGGAAAAAAATTCATCGGTAACCTGCTTAAACCCTATAAAATTGTTTCATTGAAAGGTCGCAACCTTGATGTCTGAATGATAATGTTGACAATAGTTTTCCAAACCTCCTGTGCAAAAAGCACGCTGATGTGTTAAAGTCAAGGGCACACATGAGAGGTCGGGGAAGACCGATGAGAATAAACTTCGGTACGCCACACCAACCTCACCGCTTAGCTGTCAGCATCCACGGTGCCCAGTCACCAGAGTGCCACGGTATCTTGGGTAAGGCATTTCTTGACACAGAATACAGACATGTGAGCTGGCAGTTGGGAAAACCGCCCCGCTATAGATATATATATATACACACCTATATATTTACCTACTGGCGGTTGGTTATAGCTAGGACCATGTTTCCATAGCAAAAGTGTTTTTGACGTGCCTATATCTTTGGCCCTGTTTGATGAATCTTTACAAAATATTTCCCTAAAAGTGCCCTGATGAATCTTGTTGTACTTGGAAAGTTTGGGGGAAATACATCAAGTGGCTGCGGAGAAAGAAGGGGTCTCAACGGAGTGGGAGAAGCCAATGGAGCCACTAGGAGTAGTGATTTGTGTGGCCTGAAATGTGACTCATTTAGCTACGTGAAATGAAAGACAGTCTGCTAAGTTCATTATATCACAGTGTTTATGTGAGTAGGGAAATACAGAGTGAGTCGCTTCATGTGTGATGAAAACATGAACCTTCTGTGCTTTGCGAGGTTTTCTTCTGGAAACTAGATTTCCTGCAGTTCTACCATTTCCCCCAAAGTAAAGCCTTTAGACAAGAAACAAAGCGTTCATATTAACAGCGCATGAATCCTTGGTTCTTCAGGTCTGCCTGTCTCCACGATCTATTTCTAGGTAAAATGAATCAGTCAGACACTAACCTTTGGTCACATGCTCCACAGAACCAGACAGGTCGCCAGTGCAAACAACCCTTTAATCTGAACTCCTGGAGAGCTGCTGACACCTTCCAGTGCTCAAGAACAACACATCAACCCAGACTGAGCTACCCCCAAAAGATTGTCAATTGATAGATTAAAGATATAACCGTACCTCGAAGAGTCCAGAATCTTTTGGAGTTGCCAAACATGCTAAAAGCACAGCGGTTCCTGCGTCCTGTGAGGTTGCCACGGCTGCTCTCGCCTTTCTGACCAGAAATGAGGAACCTTGCCTTTATGCTGCACCGATGAGTCAATGCTCAACGCAGACACTAGGCCAGCCCTCCTGGAAAATTAGTATTAACCGACTGATACCAATCAAAATAGAAGTGCCGCTTTGTGGCCACACAAAAAGGAAATGACATCAGTTGGCTTATTCTTCGAACTAGTTCCTAGAGGGTTGTCTGCATGCAATAGAGGGCCGCTCGAGCAGTTCCTTCTACAGGATGGGGCAATGACCTGACACAGGGTTGGGCCATAGTGCCATGTGCGGTGACCCAACCACCTCTGACTTATCTGAACCAGTTTACAGAAGTGATGACATTACGCTGCCTTAAAATGAAACTGAAGCCGCCACATTTTCTTTAGCAGCCTGGACCCATCCAGATCTGTCCTTCTGTCTTCTTTACCCTACTGGATGGAGATGCAGGAGTGAAGTTAGTCTTTGTAGAGGATGGGATTGCTGTTCAATATTCATGTATAGAAAACAATGCACAAGTGCGTGTTGGGTGGAATATTTAAATCAGTAATCCAGATGGATTACTGAATTCGCTTGTGTAGCACTTTTCAGCATGAGCGAAGATGTATTAAATAATCTAGGGCCAGATGTGAGATGGTTTTTTCTGCTAGCAGCATTTTCTGACGCACCAAACCCTATTTGCAATTGGGTAACTTATTACCAAATCACAAATAGGGTTTGTGATTTGGTGTTAGGAAGGGGCGTGTTTAGGGTGTCACTTCCTAATACCGAATCGCAGCGGCATGTTAGAATGTTTTACAACCAAAATACGGTCGCAAAACATTTGCATTTTACCACCAACTTCAAGTTGGGTGGTAACACTTTGCAAATGGTTAGGGGTCCCCAAGGGACCCCTCCTCCTTTGTGGTTGGTAGTACAAACATTTTGCCAGAGCAAGCTACCTACTCTTAAAAAATAAAAAGACAACTTTTCATTTTTACTTTTGTAATGCAGCACATTTTCCTGTAGCAAAAATTGGTTGGATTACAAAAAAATATGTTTTTTTTATATAAAAAGCAATCACAGACATGGTGGTCTGCTGACCCCAGCAGGCCAACATCGCTGTGATTGTAGCCATTCTCAATGGGTCGCAAATTGCGACCAGCCTTATCAATATTAATGACGCAGGTCTATTTGCGACCCATCGGGAATCACAGAGAGTATCTGAGACACTGTTGTACATAGCTGTTTGCGATTTCATAATTGCAATTAGGAAATCTCAAACTGACTTTTTGGCACATCTGGCCCATGGAGCAGTAGGAAGCACGGACACAGTAAAAAATGTGTAACATTGCTTGTAATGACGCTGCACTATGCGCAGGACCACAAATCTATTCTTGTCTGTCGGAGTATTGATGAAACAAATATTGTGTGGACCGAATATCGTATCAGAAGTATCGAGGATTAAAATATCGACAAGGTAAGTGCAATGAGATAAGTATAGATTTACTATTCTACACTCAACATCTACGTAGCTTAAAGATATATATATCAACATATATGTGGTTAAGTACAGTAAATCTTTGCTACCTATGGAAACTTACCTTCACCATATTTTTGTCCTCGATATTCTTGACATTATATTTCGTCTACATGATATTTTTGATCCGATAATGTGTCCAAACACCAAATCTATATGTTAATTACTTCTAAGTATTGTGTGTTTACATTTTTCAAATTCTGTAAATAAAATATTTTAGTATAAACCAACACAGAGGTTCTCTTTTGTGGCTTAGGTTACCCACACGCAATGCATGGAAGCTACTTCTAAAAAAGTGCTCAGCCTCGCGCCGCAAGTATCTTGACCCGGGATATATTTCCTGCACCTGACAGACTGTCAGTTGTCTTGATGAACGTTGTTTGACAGCCCACTGAAGTGGGAAATAAAGACACTCCTTCACCTACTTTAATCATTGTCTGCACCACTTTCACCGTATCAAAAGTGCTGACGAGGACTTTCCCTTTAAACAACTTCTGAGAATTTATTGCCATGTGACTTACTTTTCAGCCTCATCTGCTGGACTCTATAACAACACCCACACCATGCCAGAACTCCTGTCCTGTGATCCCTCACATGACAGAGTCAGTTCTCTGCTTGTGCAACTTGTAACCTTCTTTGCCTCATCCTGCTTAAGAGGCCACGCCTTTCTTTGCCCCCAGATTTGACATCTAAGCCTGTCCCACTGCAGGCGCTGCTCTGCATTGCAGACTGTGCCATGTATCACCTTGCCCCCTGCTTTGTGATCTGGAATTGTCAATTGATGAGGTCCATTGTGTACATCCATATGGACCCACCTCCACCTTAGGTAAAACATGTTATCTCTTTATAACATGATTAATTCAACTAGTGCACTCAAAGCAGCGTTCCAATTATTATTATTTTTTTACCAAGTAGAAGTGATTTAGATAGTACACATGTTGGTACTCTGTCGGGCTGCCTCCTTTATGTGAATAGAACACAGCCTTAAATCTTCACTTGTCTCTAAGTACTCAAGCACAGCAAACACAAGGAGATGATGGCCGGAGCGCTGAAACTTTTCAGACACTCACCCCAGTCACAGATCTGAGTTGAATCCATCATCATTCTTTAGCTCACTTCGCCACCTCAGTTCAGACCCAGCCATATGCAAATCAGTCTCATGGGAACGGTCCAGCCCGAACTGCCAATCCAGGTCTTCCCTGAACCGGAAACAAGCATCCTGGGACCGGTTTCTGGGTACTCAAGCAGCACAATGAAAATTACTCTGCCTTACCTCAACAAAATGCCTGCTTTGCCTCCAGAGTATATCATTTCTGTTTTGCATCAGCCGTTTTTTATTGCTGCATGTCTCTGTGATAGCTACGCATCTGCTACTCAGGCTAAAGGTGGACCCACTCTTCATTTATTGCTTGGTCTCTGTGAGCTACAGTAAATGCGGCACTGAGTCTTCTACAGTAAATTGTCTCTGCTTCCCTATTTCTTGCCTATGTTTTCCTGTTCTACCTGTTCTTTATCCCTCCAGCATGCAGGGAAAATTAAACGCTATACTGCTGATTCTTGTCAACCATGGAGAGCCTTACAAAACATGGAAAGTATTCATGATTTAGAGTTTGGCAGTCAAAGTTAAATCAATCGGTATGGGACAGTATTTTACTTGGACCAAACCAAGGGTTCTCCCTTGGCCAAATTTAGAGTTGTGCACCAGACCTGAGGACAATATTGGAAGGTTGAGAATAGTACATCTAACCCTTCCAAAGTCCAACACTTTCCCTACTGTTGCATACGTCGGGGTAGGAATAGTAAACCTAACACCTCAAAGTTGAACACTTTCCCTACAGTTGCTTACATTAGAGTAGGAATAGTAAATCTAAACCCTCAAAGTTTAAAACTTTCCATACTGTTACTTAGGTTGAAGTGGAAACAGTAAATGTGACCCCTCCTAAGTCCAATACTTTCCTTACTGTTTTTGAGGTTGGAATGAGAGTAGTGGATTCAACCCTTTCATTGTCCCACAATTTCCCCTCTGTTGTTTATGTTGGAATAGGAATAGTAAATCTTACCATTCCAAAGTCCAACACTTTCCCTGCTGTTGGTGCGGTTGGGATGGGAGCAGGGCCGGACTGGCCGTAGCGGGCACCGGGCAATCCCCCGGTGCGCCGCACGGGTGGGGGACGGTTTTGGGCCCCTGGGGGCCGTTTTTGTTATAGGGCCGTTTTTGCAGCATAGCTGCAAAATCGTCCATGTAACAAAGTCGGCACAAAACCGGCCCTGGCAAAGAGCTCCCCTTCCCCCCGGGAGCCAGCCGAGCACTTTGCCAGGGCCGGTTGTGGTTCCCAGTACGGCCATGGATGGGAGTAGTGCATTCTACCCTCCAAGTCAAATGTTTTTCATTTTTTTATGTTGTTTAAATATATTTTTCGTCTTTCGTCTTTATTTAAATGATAGTTTAATGTAAATTATTTTTGTAGTATTTTTTAATTAGCTTTTTATGATGTTATTGTATAAATGTTTTTAAAGTTTTGATATTTGGTATGTGTCATTCTAATTATTGTTTTTAATATTTGTTATTATTTATCTTCAAATAATAATTTTAAAAATTATGTTTATTATTTTTGCAATGATTTTAGGGTATGTATTTTTATGTTTTATATTATAAGTATATATTTTTGAGTTATATATTTTAAAGGTAATATGTTGTATAATAGTTAAAATCAGATATACTTATCCATTTTTGATGATCTTGTGCTCTTCTATATTTTTCATCACTATTTTTTACTTTACATACAACATATGTAAAGTCGCTATTTGATGCAATCAATATTATTTTGGCACTAATATCTTTGTCAGTGATATTTCTTCATACAACGGAGTACATCTTGTGCAGCAAGGGTAGACTTCCTTTTTTGAGGTCTCCCATTGACACTGACAATAACCAAGACTTGTCTGATGATAACAAAGGTTTAATTGCCACAGTTAACATGTTAGGTAGCAGTATTAACAGTAGTGTTAGTCTGTTACACAAAGAGGGGTTTAGCGGCAAACAAAATGATGCTATAATAAAAACTGTCTTGTAGGCTATTGTTAGTGTGTGGTCCGATGAAAAAAGCTTAACTGGAAATGGACATACCTTCTGGAAGGTAAAGAAAGAAATGTTTGGTGAGAAAGGAGCTATACTAGGAGATACAAAATGAGTGCCCCCCTCTTCTGGTCAGCAGCAAAATCAACATTTCCCATAGAGATTGGGCACTACATTTACGAAGCCCAGATTTTGCAAAATGAAGCAGTGTAGAGAGTGCAATAACAGCAAAACAGTACAAATACAGAATTTCTGCGATGATGCATGTTGAAGTCCGTGAATTACCCTGTTCCAAGCTGATCATTTACCATTTGGGCCCCTATTATGTCCTATCATAACATTTATTCTCGAATGGGGCAGAGGACACATTTTGTAGTTGAACCAGACACCCAAGGTGTCATTGACTTTTAGACAGATTTTTTTTTCCAAGGAGTGTTTCCTATCAGAAACTGGTGTTGACAATGCCTTTCAATTCAGCTCTAATAATATGCTACTTTTCCTAAAAGAGCTTGGGATCTATTATAAAAGAACTTCATTCTATCAGACTCCCCAGTCCAAAGGTCTGGTAGAACGTGTCAATAGATGTAATGTTAATGCACCCAATGAGTGGTGACATGCAATAAATATATCATTTATTCAGATAACTTCTTTGGTCCTACCGAAACTTACCCCATTTAGCAACTGGGTATTCTCTCTTTCTCTTACCCAATGACCTGTCAGCTAACAGAGATATGCCCTATTGTATGAAAGAATGGTTAGTCAGAAAAATAGACTTTAATAAAATGCTACAAAAAGCATAAAAAATAAAGTCAACCAATCTAATGGCAGATATTAGTTCAATTTAATAAAAATCAACTTCAAAACACAAATTCAAGGCCAATCATGGAGTTAATGTGAAACACCCATGAGATGTACAGATTGAAGTTTCAGCCTACTGAAGTGGTTGAAGAGAACAGTGCTCTCAAAGTTGAAATGAAAAAGAAATTTATATAGCGCAAACAATTACCCGGAGGTGTCAAGGCGCTAGCTCGTCGAGTAACTATGCCGTAAAGCCTAGTTAGGAATTCAGAGATTAAACAGCCACTATAAGTAAGCTAAAGTTGACACTAAATGATGGAATGTTAGCAAATTTGCCAGTGATCATTTAATTGTATTGCATGATTGCTTGAAACTGAGACCTTTGCCCAAAATTTTGATACCTTGAGGCATATAAATCTGTTGTTTCCAACATGACATTTTTCGAAGGAGCATTAGAGGAAGTAAAGACCTAGCTTGGGTGAAAGATTTTGTCCAATGGCCTCTTATTTACCTCTTCCTAGCTCTGTTCATCTCTGGTTTATCTATTACCTTTATCATATGGCAATGACTGACTCTTGTTTTCCTGATTTTAAAGATTGAGAATTTCAGCGATTTAAATGTTGCACCTTTGAGGCGCGGGAAAATTTCTAGAAAGGTGCTCTCATGGATAGAATTCTCTTTTCTGTGCCATGCCTCAATGAGCCTTTTCTTTTCAGATGAGTGATGCAATTGTTCTTTTTCGCAGTATCATACTTTTTATACAAGCTACAAAGGATGAAGGACTGAGATGATATACTGTGGCATAAACCTGTGATATGCAAGAAGTACTTTCTTAAACCCACAGAACCATCTTCCAAGCTTATTGTACATAACTAAAAATCACTCATTGAATGCAGGTTTGCCACATATTGTATTTAAACACCCTTCGTCCATCAGTCCTTTAGTGTATTTGAACATCAAAACACAGACTCCATAGAATGGTGTAAAAGGTAGTAAAGAAAGGTCATAAGAACACAAAAGGATAATATGAAAATTAGAAAGAAATAGGCAAAAAAAAGAAAAGTAAAAAACAATTAAACAATTTAAAAAAATCTTAATAAAATGTAAAAATGTTGACAAATAAGGCTGATGCAACCTTCACAGTAACAGTGACGTGAAACCCCAAAAGAGATAAGCGAGCTAAAATCAAGGAAAGAATCAACAGCATCAACCCTTTATCTTCACAGTGAACCTTTGGTTCAGACGCTAGAAAATGCCTCTTATGTCCTCATTGACTATGTGGCTTACACCGAAATGACTTTAGATGAGGTTATATATGGAGAACAATCTTCAAGGATGAAGTTATTCTTTGTTCAAAATTATTTTCCCAAATATCTTTGGATGTCACCCCATCAGAATAGCACATGATTCTTTGTTTTTTGCCATTCCTGTTCATCTTTGTAGTATTTCAAGCCAACATTTTTTTTTTTTTAAATCATTTTTTTATTAAGTAAACAGGCTAACAAAATCTCATACAATGCATTACATTTATACATAATTAACCATTTCAATACATTGGTGTCCAAAGCATGTCTCAAAGCCAGCGCCACATTTAAATCACATCCCAGTTTCGTCAGGATATCACCTCTTTTACCATAGCTGCGACAGACAGTCTGTACTCGGAACTGCCTCTATGTTGAAGGTACATCTATGTCCCCTGGTTCATCCCCGGGTATGGTTCCTTCTAGGTTTCTGTACGTCGCCCAGGGGGACCATATTTTATCACATTTTTCTTGCATCCCCTGCTATCATATATCACTTTTTCCACTTGGTAGCACCAATCAAGGTCTACCTCCCATTCGGCTACAGTGGGGGATACGCAGGAACCCCATTTGTGTGCTATGTTTCGTTTGGCCACCCCGGCTGCAAGGGCAAGCCAAATTCTTGTGTGCCTAGGCCAGTCTTCCTCACTCTCAATCATCAGTAGGAGACTCTTGGCCTCCACCGGTACCTCTACTCTCATTACTCTGGACATTATTGCCGCCACTCCTTGCCAATATCGCGCGATCACTGGGCAGTCCCAAAGTATATGGAAGAATGACCCCTATGCCTGGCACCTCCTTACGCAGTACGCTGATTGTACCTTGCCCCATTTGTGCAAAAGTGTATGAGGATAGTACAAGCGATGTAGGATTCTGAGTTGTATCAGCCTAAATCTAGTCCTGATCGCTATTTCTCCTGTAACGCATCAGTCCACACTTCGTCCTCTAGAGTACCCACATCGGCCTTACACGCTGTCCGCAGGAGTATCACGGTGTCCGGCGCATTGTGAATTAGTTTTTTGTATATCGTCGAGGTCGCCTTGTCCGGTATGGGGTCTGCCAATAAGCGATACTCCAGGGGTGAATGGTCCGGGATAGCCTCTCCTTCCTTAATGTGTCGATGAAGTGCATGTGTAAGCCGCATATGGGGAAGTGCCTGGGCAGGCATAAGCCTAAATTCGGTTTGTAAATCCTCAAATAATAGTGACGCTGTACTCCATAATTTATTTTTTATTTTTTAGCAAACTGCAAAGGAATACTTGAGATATTGTTACGGTAACATTCATGTCATTGTTTTCATATAGGACACTTTAATGCATCTCAATACATTGATCAGCCACCAGGAATAGGCGCCCCTCGGATGCCCCTTGGCTGAAATCCCTGAAGGTAGAGTGTAGAGGGCAGGAACGGCTTTGGAGAACTGAGTACAATATGGGCCATAAGCTAGCCTACAATCAGGCCTTGCACATATACAAGCAGGCCATTTGGAAAGCTAAGCAGGACTACTTCTCCCGGAAGATCTCCGAGGCTGGGAATTCCTCTAAAGAACTTTTTAAAACGGTGGCCTTTCTGGCAAATCCGCAGCAGACCGACCAGTTCAGCCCAGATCAGGCCTTTTGCGACCAGCTAGCTACCTTTTTTCACACTAAGGTGACCACTATTTATTATGATTTACTAAATGCACCGGGATCCCCTACCTTGGATTCTCAGCAGGAACCGCCCATATGTAGGCTGACTACCATTGATCCCTTAACCAGCAGGGAGGTTTCGACACTGCTAGGCTCTATAAAATCTGGTGCTGCCTCCGACCCATGTCCCCCTCATATCATCCATCTGGTGGCGGACAGGATAGTGCCAAGTCTCACGATCCTAATTAATCAGGTTCTAGCAGCAGGTACCTATCCAGTCACCTGGAAGTCCGCATGTGTCAAACCCCTTCTCAAAGAGGCCTCTCTGGACCCCTCTGAACATAAAAACTATCGTCCTATTTCTGGCCTTCCTTTGATGGCTAAAGTCACTGAGAAGGCCATTAACCAAATTTTGATGGGGTATCTGGATAAGAACGACCTGCTGGACAGGTCCCAGCACGGCTTCCGGCCCAGGCACTCCACAGAATCTGCCCTTATAACGGCAGCCGAGGGGATTCGGGCAACAGTAGATGAAGGGGGGCGAGCTATTCTCGTCCTCCTGGATCTGTCTGCTGCGTTCGACACCGTGAATCATGCGGTACTGATTCAACGTCTTAGGGAGGTTGGGATTGCGGGCCAAGCCTTGGCCTTACTTTCTTCCTTTCTGGACAATAGAAGGTAATGCCTAAATTGGGCCGGGCTACAATCAACAAATTTTGCTTTGCCTTGCGGCGTCCCTCAAGGTTCGGCTCTTTCCCCGACCCTCTTTAACATTTATGTCCGACCTCTGGCTAGCTTGGTCAGGAAACATGGCTTCATGCTGGTTTCCTATGCGGACGACTCACAACTTGTGATATCCGCCGCTGAGCATCCTGATCAAATAGCGGCCAAATTCCACGCCTGTCTTCCCGATGTGATGAAGTGGATGCATTTGAGCTTCTTAAAAATCAATACCGAAAAGACAGAAGTGATGGAGTTTGGGAAAGGTCCCTAAGTCTGGAATTCCCTCTGGTGGCCACCGGCGGCTGGGCAATGTCCCTCCCCGGTCACTAAAGTGAGGAATTTGGGGGTGATCTTTGACCAAAAGCTGAACATGTCAGCTCAGGTCAACAGCCTAACGTCTTCCTGCTTCTTTCTGGTTAAAACTCTGCGGAAGATCTTTCCATACATACCTTCGGCGTTACAAAAGACGGTGATGGCCGCACTTTTCATGTCCAGACTGGACTATTGTAACGCCATGTTTCTGCGAACGATGGGACTGACAGGTTCCTACCTTACATCCCGCCTCGTGCCCTGCGGTCTGCCAATCATGGCCTTATCTGCATCTCCAGATTCAAACTAGCTAGATGGGGTGGCCGCTCCTTTGCCATTTGTGCAGCCAGACTATGGAACCAATTGCCTGTGGAGATGCGACTCCAAGCCAGCTATCCCCTCTTCAGAAAAATGCTCAAACATCGCCTTTTTCAGGTCCAACTACAATTCACGCTCCTGCGAATCACACACACCATAGCACCAAGACACCTTCTGGTATTCGAGCGCTCTATAAGCCTTTTTTATACTTATACTTATTATAAAGTATAACCCATAGCTGAAGGATTATGACATGATGTTGGCTAAGTTGGGAGCAATGTTTGAAAAGATTTACATTTCCCTGTTGGCTGTTGTAGGATTACACACTTTACATAAAGGTACATACAATAATTTTGGTGGCCTATTTTGCAAATTTACAACTGTCCTCAGTATCAATTTGATCCTATCACCCTTTACTTGATTTGGTGATTCATGTAAGCCAACAACAGAATGGATAATATTGTAAATAACATCCACAGTACAGAAAATCTTTGACACCACTCTACTGAAAACGCAAAGAATTAGTGCTGGGTCTAAATTTTGAAGAAGCTGTGCAAAGGAAGGCACAGAGAGCCCTCATCTACTTCGAAAGAGCCAGAGACAGAAAGGAAACATGTCTATTGTGGTCTAATGGGGCATTTTGTATGCAAATGTCCAAACTTGTCAGGAAACGCCATTGCTCGCTATTAGAAAGCAGACGAGGATCAGGCATAATTATGGAGACAAGGTCTGCTGCCTCTTATTCTCTTTATTTGATTCACAAACATCTGTAGCTCTTTTGACCAACATAGTCAGAGGCTTTCCAGAATGTCATGGACAATTTATTTGCCACATTGTCCTGCACGGTACTTTAAAAAATAGCAGAAAGCTGAACACATACAGCTGTAGGTGGTACTGCACTCACTTACGTAGATATAGGTGATAAAACGCAACCATTTGTCCTGGTCAGAGATTGTGGTAATTTGGAAACCACAGTGCTTGTCTGTGGATGATGGAATAATGTTCCTAGACCCCGGGATAGCGCAGCTAGTTTACCCAGAATAATCCCAATGGACCGTGAGAGAGGGAAATAATGGCTTAATAGCTTGTATGAAGTTGGTGAGCACAATCTGAGTAGATAGTTCTGAGCTATGGAAGGCTCTGTCTGGCACATGTAACCCATAGTGAACTCAGACAAAATGTACAGGGGATAGCAACAGTATTGGGGAGGTGAACAGTGGTTTCTAAACTAGGACTGGTAGTAAGTGATGTTTACAGATCACAAGTTGAAAGGATGCAGTTCTGGAGTCAAAATACACATGATCACTCATAGATGTTTAGTGGCACAATCAGCTCGAAAAAGCCGTGTTTCCCAACTCTCCTGGCGTACGGTTGAAGCACAGAGTGCATCCACAAGGACAGTGCATTGCAACACTGCTTGTGGAATTGTTATAGTCAAGATATCTGTTGAGCAGCTTAATGTTTTTGGAAAGAATAATCAGGGTCTCAAAGGTTCTCAAAGAGAGTTTGGGGCAAAAAATTGTGATTTCTCTAATTCCATGTGTTGGGCCCGAGAGAAAGTTTTCCAGCTTTTTAGATATTTAAGGTCATGCTTATAGATACTTGGTTGTGATTAGACACAAGTATGAACCAAGGCTTAGTGAGTGGCTCAGCTGCTCTTGCAGGTGTGACTAAAATACTTTGGCCCAATCTAATGTATCAGTGGCTTTTAATGTTTTGACCTACTTGGACTCCCATTGAATCTCTGCTGGATGCCTGGATTTTGGCTTAAGCGATTTCTATGATTTGAATCTCAACACAATACACAAAAACACAATACACACAAATACAGAAAAGTATACATCAATAAATACACAAATTATGAAACATTGTGTTCGAGGCATATGAGCTGCAGATTACACACTTGTGCATAGATCGCCATCTGGTGTTGGGCCCGGATGTTTGCAGTTTGTTTTTCCTCTTGGAAAGTCTTTGGAAGTCACGAGTTCGGTGACTCCTCCCTTGGATCGTATTGCGCATGGGCTTCGGCTCCATCCTCAGATTGTTTTTTTCCGCCATCGGGCTCGGATGTAATCTTCGTGCTCCGGTTCCGAACAGCTTCCAGTTCGACGATCGACGCGCAATCCTCACCCCAATTCGCGGTATTGTTTTCGATCGCGATCTCCCCACTCGACGTGCCTCTCATCGGCAAGACCTTCGGTTCCAGTCGTCGACGGCGGCCTTAGGGCCTACCCAAGCTCCAGTCCTGGCTAATGGAAAGGACTCCATTTAAAAAGTGTCCTCGATGTGGGTCGAAATTCCCCCACACATATCGCCACGAGGTGTGCAACCTCTGTCTTTCCCCTGAACACGAGGCTTGAGACTGTCCGGTGTGTAAATCCTTCCGGTCCAAGAAAACGATTCGGGACCGAAGAGCCAGAAGAACCATGGCACACTCTTCGACGGCAATCCCGGACGACATCTTCGGGGAAGGCGTCGACGCTCCAGAAGAACACCACACCGAAGAGGGACTCGTCAGCGCCTCCGAAGCCGACGATTCAGATGTGGAAGACATCACTCCGGCACAGAGGGTCGTGAGTACTACTCTACCCCCCCCCCCCCACACCCTCGCCGGCACCGAAAAAGGCTTCGGTCACGCCTTCGCCTTTGGGCCTAAGCAAGACCAAAGACACTGCTTCCCACACCGCACCTTCGGGGCCGGTAAAGAAGCCAATTAAGCCTTCAGGCGGCTCGGGCTCGAGCCAACCCACCGTCGGAGCCGATAAACACCCTTCGACACTGAAAAAGAAACCGGCCTCCATCTCGACACCGAGCCCCACACCGAAACACTCGGGTCGAGACCCAGCTCCTCGGCACCGACCCCATCCTCGGTACCGACAAAAGTCCACAAGACCACCGGCACCGACATTTCGAAGCCGAAATCCATCTCGGCGCCTACTAAACAACCGGAGCTTCCCAAGCATGGTTCAAAACAACGAACCTGCACCGACAAGCCTAAAAAATCAACGGCCCCAAAGCCTTCGGCGCCGACGGACCAACCAACCTCTCCAGAACTATTTACACCGGATCCCTTACAAAAAACATTAACTAAGGATCCCAAAACTGGACATTTAATGCTCTCTATCAAAAAGAGACAGTTAGACAAACCTGCTCCGCCTCCACCTCCAAAAAGGAAGGACTCTGCTACCTCCCCTTTCACACTACCTTCCCCACCTCCACCACCTCCTCCACCTTACCCTCCTCCACCTCCTCCACCTTCGCCACCCCCACCTCATCATTACCCCACCCCATATCCGGATGATGATGATCAAGGGGATCCATACGACGACATAGGGGATGTACCGAAAGATATACCTACAGGGGACCCCACTCCCACAGGATCCCCAGGCCCATGGGACGATTATAATATCCCTGATGTCCCTAACGTCCCACAAGACGATCTTTACCCTTCCAGACCTTCTCCACCAGAAGACTCATTGGGGTTCAATCATTTATTGCAAAGGGCGGCACACTACCACGGGGTAGATTTACATACCGACCCAGTGAAGGAGGATTTCCTCCGAGATACATTTGACACCACACATAGGACCACCTCCATATTGCCTATGCTAAAAGGTGTTATAAAACATGCGCCAGAGGTCTTTAAGGACCCAGTCAGGGCCAGGGTCATTAACCCGCGCATTGAGAAAAAATATAAAGTCGCCCCAACAGACCCCTCCTACATCAGAGGGCCAGCTCCACTAGATTCCTTGGTGGTATCCACAGCACGGAAAAGGGCCAACTCCCAGGCGTCAGGTGACGCACCACCACCTGACAAAGAGTCTAAACTCTTGGACGCATCAGGCAAGCGTACTGCATCTCAAGCGGCTAATATATGGCGTATCGCCAATACACAAGCACTACTAGCGAGGTATGACAGGACCCATTATGACGAGCTAGAAGCCATAATGCACCATCTCCTTGATAAATACAAAGCTAGGGCCAATGAGCTAATTCAGGAGGGCAAAACAATTACCAATACCTCCATACGTTGTGCCTTAGATGCAGCAGACACAGCCTCTAGGGCTATCAATACTAGTTTCCTCCTCCGTCACCATGCCTGGCTAAGGATATCAGGTTTTAAACCGGAGGTACAAGCCTCCATCCTCAACCATCCCTTTGACCAGGAACATCTGTTTGACCCCAAAGTGGATGACGCCCTAGAGAAAATGAAAAAGGACACTGACACGGCAAAATCCATGGGAGCCTTTCAATCTCACCCTCCCAGACGCTCCTTTCGCCGCTCTTCCTTTCGGAGCACATCCAGAGGCTACTCCTCAGACACCGCTTCCACTTCATACAAATCCCCTACTCAGTCCACCTTTACAAGGGGTTACCAAAGAGGCGGCTCCAGGGGTAACAATAACAAAGGCAGAGGCAAAACAAACACCGCCCGCTCTGCCACCGCGCCTCCCCAATGACTTCCCTCCGCTTCCCCCAGACCATCACACTCCGGTCGGGGGCAGACTCCAACATTTCCTTCCGGTCTGGACTACCTGGACTACCATCACCTCAGACAAATGGGTAACACAAATAATTCGGTCAGGCTACTGCCTAGAACTAACATCTACCCCCCAAACATTCCACCCAGACAACGCCCGATGTCACCAGAACATCTGCGGCTACTCAAGCAGGAGGTAATCTCCCTCCTAGACAAAGAGGCAATAGAACACGTTCCAACCAACCAACAAAATATAGGGGTCTACTCCCTGTATTTTCTTCTTTCCAAAAAGGGACGAGACTCTACGGCCCATCCTAGACCTTCGGCCCCTAAACACATACATACACTCAGACCACTTTCATATGGTGACGCTTCAGCAGGTACTTCCGCTACTTTCCCAAAACGACTTCCTCACCACTTTGGACCTAAAAGACACTTACTTCCACATTCCAGTGCACAAGGCCCACAGAAAGTACGTCAGATTTCTAGTGGACGGCCAACACTACCAATTCAAAGTGCTCCCGTTCGGAGTCACAACCGCACCACGAGTATTCACCAAGTGCCTAGCAGTGGTGGCAGCACATCTGCGAAGACAACACATTCATGTCTTCCCATACCTAGACGACTGGTTGATAAAAGCCAGTTCATACAATCAGTGTGTACAACACACAGACACCACCATCCAGCTACTTCATCAGCTGGGCTTCACGGCAAACCACGAAAAGTCCCATCTCCAACCATCCCACATAAAACAATATCTAGGTGCCACTATAGACACCTCAAAAGCGCTCGCCTACCCCAATCCTGCCAGGATTGCAAGCATTCAGGCTCTACGCGCAAAATTCATAGCACAACACTCCCTTCCAGCTCGGGTGTTCATGCAACTAATAGGGATGATGGCCTCTTGCATCTTCATAGTATCTCACGCAAGACTCCAGATGCATCCTCTCCAATAGTGCTTAGCGCACCAATGGAACCAGGCCCAGGGTCAATTAACAGATCTGGTGTTGGTAGACGGTCGTACCCATCGCTCTCTGCAGTGGTGGACCACCACTAACCTTTCCAAAGGTCGACCGTTCCTGGACCCGGTTCCACAGATAGTACTAACAACAGACGCATCGCTCTCCGGCTGGGGAGCTCATTTATTACATCTCACCATGCAAGGCAAACAGACACCTCAACAGAAGCTACTCCATATCAACCATCTGGAGTTACTAGCGATCTTCCTAGCCCTCCTTTCAGACACAAATTTTGGGCAAAGCAGTCCTAATCCGCACAGACAACATGACAGCCATGTATTATATTCAAAAACAAGGCTCCTAGACCAACATGTTCCAGGAGTACAAAACACTATAGCAGATCTACTCAGCAGACAAACACAACAACTCCACGAGTGGGAACTTCACCCGCAAGTTCTTCACCCATACTTTCAAATGTGGGGGCATCCACAGATAGTGCTCTTCGCCACCCACGAAAACAAAAAATGCCCAAGCTTTGCCGCCAGACCCACACCCATTGTCCAAAGGCAATGCGATATGGATGAACTGGTCAGGCAGATTTGCGTACGCTTTTACGCCTCTCCCACTCATTCCACTAGTAGTTCGCAAACTACAACAGCACTCCCTCATACTAATATTAGGAGCGCCAACTTGGGCCAGACAACCGTGGTACACCACACTGCTGGAACTATCGGTAGTACCGCATCAAAAATTACGCTTCTCTCCACACCTCTTAACCCAGAACCATGGAGAGATCAGACACCCGAACACAGCTCATATCAACCTTGCGATCTGGCTCCTGAAATCCTAGAATTCGGGTACCTAAATCTTCCCCCTGACTGTATGAACGTCATCAAAGAAGCTAGGCGCCCTACCACTAGAGCGTGCTACGCTGCCAAGTGGAAACCTTTTGTTATCTATTGTCATAACAACACCGTCAATCCACTAGATGTGTCCATTCAACACATCATAGGCTACTTACGCCACCTACAAAGATGCAATCTAGCCTATACGTCCATCGACTACACCTCGCAGCCATAGCAGCTTACCTACAAAACAGGCAACATCTCTCACTCTTTAGAGTACCTGCCATTAAAGCCTTCATGGAAGGCCTTAAAAGAATAATTCCCCCCAAAGTGCCACCCTCACCTGTGTGGAACCAAAATATCGTTCTCTGCAGACTAATGGGACCTCCTTTTGAATCCCTACACAAATGTGAACTTCAATTCTTAACATGGAAAACCGCTTTTCTTGTAGCCATCACTTCCCTCAGAAGGGTCAGTGAGATACAAGCATATACTATTCAAGAACCTTTTCTACAAATGCACCATAATAAGGTGGTTCTCCGTAACAACCCAAAATTCCTCCCCAAAGTCATTTCTCCTTTTCACCTAAACCAATCTGTAGAACTACCAGTATTCTACTCGCAACCACAAACTGTTGCAGAAAGAGCTCTTCACACACTAGATGTCAAACGAGCCTTACTCTACTACATCGAGAGAACACAACCTTTCCGTAAGACCAAACAACTGTTTGTCGCTTTCTCTCCACCACACAAGGGCAACCCCATCTCCAAGTCGGGGATAGCTAGGTGGATTGTCAAATGTATTCAAATTTGCTACCATAAAGCAAAACGAACGCTATCTGTTCCCCCTAAAGCCCATTCTACACGTAAAATAGGGGCTTCAATGGCTTTTCTAGGGAACATCCCATTAGATGATATCTGCAAAGCAGCTACATGGTCAACACCGCACACTTTCACCAAACACTATTGTGTAGATGTGCAAACTAAGCAACAAGCTAGTGTGGGCCAGGCTGTACTCAAAACATTATTTCAAACCACTGCAACAGATATGGGTGGTCGCCGCTAACGGTGGGTACTGCTATATAATCTATGCACAAGTGTGTAATCTGCAGCTCATATGCCTCGAACGGAATATGCTATTTACCAGTATGCATCTGTTCTTGGCATGTAGAGCTGCAGATCTACACACGCCCACCCGCCTCCCCGGCTACCTGTATCTGTTACAGCTTATCTTATTTAGATAACACACACATGGGCATCTTCACTGTTATTACTACGCTCCATCTTTCCCTGCTGGCGAAAAACAATCTGAGGATGGAGCCGAAGCCCATGCGCAATACGATCCAAGGGAGGAGTCACCGAACTCGTGACTTCCAAAGACTTTCCAAGAGGAAAAACAAACTGCAAACATCCGGGCCCAACACCAGATGGCGATCTATGCACAAGTGTGTGGATCTGCAGCTCTACATGCCAAGAACAGATGCCTACTGGTAAGTAGCATATTCCATTAAATCCACGAACGAAAAAATACACACATTTTAGATTTTAATGTTAAGAGGAAGATTAGACCTTTTCCAAATGAGGTTTTATTTCTAAAAGACAAAGCAATTTGTTAGGCTCTAAAATATCATGTTTTCCACTCCTAACACATGCTCTCTTTTTGTCAAAAAAAGTGCACAGGGTTCGGACCATAATCAGTAAGGCTAGGCCCTAATAATCAGTGAAAAACACAAATGCCAATACTGATATCTTTTCATGTAATAATTCACTCCTGAGATCACACACACATGTTTCGTGGGCAATGTAAAAAATAACTTGAAACAACAGAACCTAGGCTGTTACAATAGTATCTATCGTATAATTTTGACTGTTTTTGATTTTTGAAAAAAAATATTTATTTGTTCCTTATTTAATATTTGTATATGTGGTTGATGTCCTGCTTGTGTATTAATAAGTTTTTTCCAAATTATGTTTGTAAATTGAGTTTTGAAACGATTTGTTTGAAAGAAGTGCAGAGCAAAAGAAACAGAAAAAAGTAATAAATTGCTATTGATCATAACATGTGTGTGTGATCTCGGGAGTGAATGATTACATCAAAAGATATCCATATAGACATTTATGTTGTTTCACTCTTTTTGTCAGAGCATCCCAGCACTTCAAATGAGGCCACCAGTTATCCATACTAGATTGTGTTTGCTGCACTTACGCTGCTTCCACAAATCAGGCAAAAGAAGCTAACTTAATTTTTTAGTCTCCAATTTCAAATTCCTTCACTTTTACATTTTGAAATGTACATTTGTGCAATCTTTTTTATGTACATATACTTTATTAAGCTGCTAATATAATTTAATTTTGTAAACAATCACAGATCCCCTGAGTTGGTGTCATCAAACTAAGGGCCTCATTATAATTTTAGCGGTCCAAACCCACGTTTGCAATGTGGCTGCCGCAGGCCTGGCGGTCCGATCGCCGTTTTCCGAGTTGGGCAGTTGGACCACAATGCAACCACTGCTACTGCCAGGGATCCGCGATCCCTGGTGGTCTTGCAGTGGTCAGAGGCCCGTAATATGATGCCGGTGCTGCTGTGGCACTACCAATCATATTGCGAGTTTCCTCACCATCACAGTTTTCATGAAAGTGAGGAAACTAAGGGGGCCACCTGGTGCCACAGGGCCAGGGGATGCATGCAGGGGAACGCATGTTGTGCCCCCCTGTCCATGTAATGCAGGAACATGTTTTGGTGGTCCCAAGGCGATAACTTGCTAAGGCTCACATATGAGCCTGAGCATGGCACCGCCATGGGACCGCCAAAGCAGGACCGTCCAACCTGGATTATCTGGCAGGGGGTCTCAGGACAGGCTTGCCGGTGTAGCAGCGGGGCGCTGGTGTGGCAGCCCACAGCCACACCACCAAACTCGTAATTAGGCCCTAAGTACCAATAATATGCATAATAAGAGGTTTAGCTGTCTCTTGTCCTATTTATCAAACTTTCAGAACTCAGCAATGATTATAGAAATGTTCTTTTCTTCCATGATAACATTTATAGCATTGCTGTATTAATAAATGCTTGTTAAAACTTTCCTTGCTGTGGCTTCATGCCTTGCAACAGAGTGTTACACATTGCACTCAATTTAAGCAAAAACCTTTATGCTGAGCTGGTATGGTACAAGACAGTGTTCGATGTGACTGAATCTACAAATGTTCCTATTAGCTTAAGTACTCACTGATTACATAAACACCATCCATCCATAGATTAAATTGAGCAGATTAATACATTCCTCCCCAAATATTTCCTTTCTCCTAGAAGTAGAATACTTAGAAGATCAAATATTTAATATATTCAGTAGTAAAAACTCCATAAGAGGATGATTTACTACCCTCTGACTAGAATACCTTGCTGGACATCCCCAGCCAAAAAGGTGTCCACCCACACAGAAAATATAATTACTCAAATAAATCCAATGGCATTTCGCGTAGCCATATCAATGCCCTGTCTGTCTAAGACGACCAATAGATAGAGAAATATTTAAATGAGAACTTGGCTACGGGAGTGTTTCTGTTCTCCATCTCTCTATCACACATCCAAATGTTTTCTGCCCAGTCCTCAAAGGACATTCACTCTGCACCTGTTTTGTAATGCTGTCCTGTTGACAACATCGTCCTGCCCTTGAAATGATCAGTTAGGTTAAGCTACTATATTTCTAATGTTTATATAAAGGGGTATACATACTCATGAGGATCCAACAGTATAATAGTCTTAAACACCCACCCAAGACATTCTGACTCCTTTATCTATGACACAAAGGTTCTGGGCTCGGGCCTCTATGGTGCCGAATTCTGGGGATATTCTGACATCACTGCACTTACCAATGCAGAAAATAAGTTTCTGAGATCAGTAACACATACTCCACAAAGTACTCCTTTAAAACCTTTGTGGTTGGACCTAGGCAGGAAGGCATTAGCCAGCAGAGTAAGACTTTGTCCCTTACTCTATTGGCTCAGACTATGGTCCACCCCAAAATTAGCTGATTACGCATTGGTCCTTAGAGATGCTATTGAAGCAGATCGCTGTAAAAAGATAGGTTGCCTTCAAAAAGTCCAAAAATCCCTACTAGACATTGGTATGAAAGAGTAATGGGATGACCCTTTGAGATCTCCGTTCCCTACAGCCGCTATCCTAAACAAGCAGTATTGGCAAGCAAACTTTGCTGCTGAGGTGCGTGCAGCGGATAGTTCATTCTTGATGGGTAGGCTTGTGGAATTTAAATCTAGCTATTTTTTTAAGCCATACTGGGACGTCATATCTGTCGCCCTGAATAGGAAATTATATTCCCAATTCAGAGTGGGATCCGTGTTATCCCGGCCAATCAAATCTTTCACTAAAAAATGGAATTCTGATAGGGATGACAAATGTACTCATTGTCCACCTAGTGAGGAAACCATTTCCCATGTCTTGTTTGTCTATTCATCTTACATAAACCCCCGAAGAAACTGGATTTCACCTATATGCAGACCATTAGGGATTAGAAGCTGCAATGTAGCATTGACAGTCCTAATGACAGACTCTAGACGCCCATTTGTATGTTCTGTAGCCATGTTTCTGGGATTGATGTGGGCCATAAGATAGTGAACGAACATTAAATGCCCCTTAAAAGATTATATCAGCCCTTAAATATTTTATTATTATGTTAAATTGGAATTATTTTTTGTGCAACAATGTGTAATGTGCTGTTGCACTTTGCCTTCGGCTTTTATATTTTGTCCAGATACATTTGTTGTATCTGCCACAGAGCGTCAAGTTGCCCAATTTTTTCTTTTTAAGTATGGAAGTAAATTGGATTTTATTCTATTCTTGGTTATGTTGTGTTATAACTGTTTTTATGACATTTCTTGTCGAAGTGAAGCTAATTGAAATGAAATGACTCCTTTATGTCTATCATCCTAATGCTCTGCAGTACTTCATTCAGAATCTTATCAACTTTATTTTTCAAGATATTTTCATTCTTATGTCATTACATATTTCAGCGATAGCCTGGTCTTTTCAACATTCATGATTGAACATTAACTTTCATCCACCTTGTAGTACAGATGCGGCTCTGACTGCAATTCAGGATCAACTTCTCAAAATCAGGGAGGGGTTGCGGCTCTGGTCCTTTTGGTCCTAGACTTTCAACACTTTGTTCCATGGGATTCCCAATTACTAGATAACGCGCAGCAGGAAACTCAGGACTGCCTTGCTTCTTTCCTCGTCATCGTTGCCAAGAAGAGCTGGTATCCCCTAATTGATCGGCGGCTATACCTCTTTTCTATGGGGTTCCCCAAAGTTCCTTCTTGAGCCCTACATTATCCAATATTTATGTGGCTCTCCTGGCTGAGTTTATCAGCTCCTTTGAGCTCTCTGACATCTGCTATGCAGACTACACAGTGTGGATTTTAAGACTTGATGGGATCTCTGAGGCTGCCTATTTGAATTTGCCTTTCAGCTGCAACTCCTTTGGGTGAATAACAATTGCCTGAAGTTAAATGCAGATAAAAGATATTATTAAAGGGAGCCACTCTTCAGTCTGATCATCTGCCTAATGGCCTGAGTTTGCTGTCCATCCCTCTGCACAGTTGGGAAAAACCCGGCAGTGCTATTTGAAGATCAGCTTCCTTTTAAAGCTCAATTAGCTAAGTTGCAGCCACTTGCTGTTTTTTCTATATAAAACATTTAAGGAAGGCTTGCTCTGTAGCACTGCCATTTTTAATTTAATTCAATCACTGATATGTGCTAGCTTAGATTATGCTAATGCCCTATATTTAGGCCTGGAAGCTGCTATGACTTAACCTCTTCAGCAGGTGCAGAATGCAGGTGAAAGTCTCTGGCTTAAGCTCCCCTGCACAACCTGTGTATCAGGATATTTAAACTATCTCCATGGGCTCCCCATTCAGAAGCAGGATCTGTCCCTGAGTCTTTGTATGCTATGTTCTCACTGGTCTTTTTAAAACAAATCAGACCTCTGTACTCCATACCGAAAATTGTAAAAACACAGCGATAAACTGATAGGGCCTGATCATCCAAAGTTGCATCTCTTTGGAATTCTCTTCCTCTCAGGATTTGTCTCATCTCAAATACATGCATTTGTATGAAGCTATAAAAATGTGGCACTTTCTGCTTTCGGCTTTTCTTTGCTCACCTCTCCAGCCAGAGCAGGGACGCCGCTGGGCAGTTGTGCATTCTATAAACCCCTGCTTACACACATACATACATCACTATTATGTGACGAAGGTTCTCTAACCTGCAAAATCGCCTCTTCAATCAATTGGAAACATGCCTGTTCAACACTGAAGAATCACCTTTTAAGGTATCTGCTCAATCAGAAAGCATAGGCATAAATGCAGAGAAAGTAGAAGCTGTGATACATGTTCTCATACCTGTATCAGGCACGGATAGATGGACATTTCTTGGATGGGCACATTTTACAGACACATCATACAAGTTTTCTTGTCTATCATTACTTTGCTCAATCTTCAGTGGTTGCCATTTCCCTGGGCAACAAAATAGGAAAGCCAAGGATTTACTTCAGCCCAGATTTTGTGCCATCCAGATGTGTCCCAGCATCTCAGTGCAGAGATGAACACTTAGTGAAGCCATTTTATCTCAAGAAGACACTACCACTGAAGCATTGCTTACAGTGGCTCACTATCCTCCCACACCACGGGTACTGAGTGTAACTAAGCAATCTATCATCAATAATTCTTGGCCATTATGTGAGGCTTCTTTTCCCTGCCAATACTGCACTTCCTCTAAAAACCTACTGCTGAATGGTGACACCAACCAACTCTGTTGATTGGCTAAACCAAGCAGCTCTGTTCATGGGCTGAATGCTGTAATCCCCAAGCACATACAGCGGTAGATACAGGAATCATGATGGAGACATTGCTCACACTTGTGAATTGTTTTAGATTGTATTTAAAAATTGTAAGTTCCAGTGACTATTGCATTGGCGGCTGTGCCGATGACCTGGGTCCAAGCTTCATTTAACATACATTGAACTTTAAAAATGTGTCTGTGCTGCAACATTTAGCAATACATGGAGTTCATTATAGATCTGCATGTCAGAAAAGGGTACCGCCTTATCGGATGTTTTTGAATGAACGCCTCCTATCAAAAGGACAACATGTTTCGGCTCATGAGCCTTCATTTAACAAACCACTGCATTCTGGTTCCTGCAGTGTGTCTTGGCTCAAAAAAGCCTGTCAGACTAATATACCTGACAGGAATGCTAGTTAAAAAAAAATTCTCTCTCCGCCCCTAAAAAAGAAAGTGCATATAAACTCTGTTTTGTTTGTTTTTGACTCCTGTACAGTCGAACCCATATATAGCGTCTTCTAGTCGCTGCAAGAGTAGACCATTGCGGGCTACACATTACACCTGCGGTGGTCCTGCTGGGGATCGAGGTATTCTGAGATGAGGGTCTTCTCTTGCAGTCCGCAGGGCAATAGGACCACAAGTCCTGGGGAACTGGACGCCACCTCTGAATTGGGGGTGAAACGGAATAGAAAGGAACAGTGCAAGACTGTACGTGGCAAGGGGTACAAGGGTGGAGATTAGCTCCCCCAGGAGTGTCTCTAAGTGTGCAGGCAAAAAGGAACGATAAATATAACAAGCATTTGCAATGCAATAGGTCTCGCATTTACGCGAGTTTAAGCTATTGGTATTGTAAATGACAATGCCTTTTATTTATGTTTTAAAAACGAAAACCAAAAAAAAGGCATTGTTATGTGCAATGTCAATAGCTCAAACTCGAGTAAATGTGAGACTTTTTCGCATTGCTAATGCTGGTTATGAACAGTCATAAAGGTGACGACCCTCTTCATGTGGTCGGTACTGGAAGCTACATCTAGAGTGTGTTGTGTCTGGCTGTGGAAGCTCATCTGGAGTATGGTATCCAGTTCCTAATCCCTGACCTGCAGCAGCACTGCTACTTATTTTAGAGCCTTTATCTAGAATACTTCGCCTAGTTCTACAGGCCACCCACTGAATATTGCTTTTAGTTCTACAGGCCTAAGCTGGAGTATTGTGTTCACATCTGGTGGCCTCAACAAGAACGCAGTGCCTAGTTCTGGAGACCACCTCCATATGTATAGTTTTGCAATTCTCGCCTGGCGTATTGAGCCCAGGTCTATGGGCCATATCTGGAACGTTGTGTCTCGTTTGAGAAGCCATAAATGGAATTGTGGGTCAATTTGTGAGAGCTTACCTTTTAGAAGACACATATAGAATATTGTGTACTGTTGTGGAGGTCAGCTACAGTATAATATGGTCAGTTTTGGAAACCTAATGATCGATGCCATCTAAAAAATACTGATACTTGTGTGAGATGCTAAATTTAACCTATTGTGTGAAGATTGCCTAATGCGTAGAGTGTCCAGTTCTGGAGGCTGCATCTCAAGAGTTGTGTCCATCTGAAGATGTCACAAAGGCAGTGATGTACATTGTGTCTTTGGAAGGCAATTTTTTTACTCTGGGGAGAAATGCATTACAAAGAAAATGCGACATAAATAAATGCGTACAGCTGCCAAGGCCTTATTTTCTCTTTGAAGCCCTGTTTCTAAAGTTGCACTCTGCATGTTCCCTCTTTCTTTTCCTCTGTGCCCAATAAATAACTATCTCCACCAACTACCCACCTTCAAAACAAGCACCGATCACATTTGCAATAGGCTATTTAGCATCAAGATTCTGAAGAAGGTGAAATGTGTTGCCATTGAAATTATGCTATGTATTACTGTGACTGGACACATCTTTTTGTACAGCTAAAATACATATTTGTTTGGAGAAGTTAGAAGAAAAATGCCAAAGATGCTATAGGCATGTGTTGAAACACTGTTGGCCATTAAAGAACATGAATAAAACAAATGCTTGTTTTATAAAATGCCACAAATAAGACATCAGTGTCCGGTTTGAGTACCTTCCATACTTTCTATTCGATCGTGCCTGTTGGCACATTGGATTAGTAAATTGTTGATGCCTGCTACAATATAATTACATTAAAGATCATATTGTTAGATCGAAATAATAGATTTGTTTATTTTGGTAATGGGTTTATTATGTGATTAAAAGAAGGAGGCCTTATTTATAAGTAGGTGTTTGCATTTTCCAAAGTGCGTTGCTGGCATGTAAAACACGCTTAGTTGAAACCATTTAATTTAAATAAGGGCTGCCTTTCATCCGGCACCAAACCACATCAATAACTTGATTTTACATCAACCAAATATATTTTTATAACGTTTTAAACAAGAATCTTGAGCCACAGGCGTTCATCAATGTCACCAGACTTGCTTCTGGTGTTAATGAGAGATGATTTATTAATATGATAATGTGCACTTCCCTGAAGTAGATGAGTGCCGTGCATGTCTGAGCAATGTCTCACAGACATCAGCTAGGCCTGCAGTACTGCCCATTAGCCCGGGTACACGCAAATTGGCATCAATGATGTAGGGGTGAGAAGTGCGAGAAATACAAAGAACAGCAGGGCTCTTCCCTAACGGAAACGGGGAGAGTCCTTTAAGCACTCATCGACATTAACAGTCACCTTCATGCTACCCCGGCGATCACGGCGAGCGCAGGAATAAGGAAGCAGCAGCAAGATAAGTGGATCCAAGCACAGCAGTTGAAGTGTATCACCATCGGCAAGCTCCCTGCCCTGGGCACTTCCTCCACTTCTGAATACGGCCCCTGCTGGCAGACAGTCCGCAGGCATAAACAACAGGTAATATTAGTAGAGTTGGTGCTTCATGGACACAAAAGAAGGAGCAATCGAGGCCAAAGTAATCCGAGCTGCATGACGTAAATTACACTTATGAACATGTAGTGGCGAAAAGTAATGTTTAGCACTTAGTCGTATGATAAAGTGCCTGTACTTCTTGGGTCTCGGCTCTTCTTTACTCGGAATAAACAAGCCTTTGCAATCCGTAGTGCACCCACATGGCGATCCTCCAGCTGCTGCGGGTGGGGGTGAACGTGGATCAAGAAGCGCTCAGTGTCTGACCTGCGCATTAAGAAGGCACCGACAGCGGGAGTGCAGGGAAGAGAGCACACAGCGGGAGGGTGAAAGCATTGTGAGCGATGCGGACAGGGCTGTAAGGAAGGGCCCGGAGACTGCGGCTCGGACGCGGTGGGGGCTGCAGGCGCTCAGCGTACTCGGGTCAGCAGATGTCTGTCTGCGAGACTCACAAAACAAGAATGACAAGCAATCCGTAGTGCACCCACATGGCGATCCTCCAGCTGCTGCGGGTGGGGGTGAACGTGGATCAAGCAGCGCTCAGTGTCTGACCTGCGCATTAAGAAGGCACCGACAGCGGGAGTGCAGAGGAGAGAGCACACAGCGGGAGGGTGAAAGCATTGTGAGCGATACAGACAGGGCTGTAAGGAAGGGCCCGGGGACTGCGGCTCGGATGCGGTGGGGGCTGCAGGCGCTCAGCGCACTCGGGTCAGCAGATGTCTGTCTGCGAGACTCACAAAACAAGAATGGCAAGCGTCGGGCTGAAAACAATGTTTCTTAAATTGCCTACGCAGCGGATCGGCAAAGGAAAAAGCTACCGTGCTGCTCTGGAAACAAAGTAGCAACTTCCAGCGGGAGGCTCAGAGCGGAGAGAATGATACAATGTTGCCGATACGCCTAGGAGCAAAAAAGAAAGCTAGTGGTGAAGGAAACTGACTCACAGGCAATTCCCGGCTACGGCCGGAAAAGAATTACACGGGGAGGAGTTGTGTGTGCGCGTGCGTCATCGCGATCGCTCTGAAAGCGAAAGTGATCGCGATGACGCACACGAGTTTTCAAAGTGCTGCTGGCGGCCGGCTGCGCGCGTGCACGATCGCGTGAACGCAAGCGTTAGGCCAGCCAGCAGCACTTTGAAATTCCCACATACAAAATGTCTCTTCGAGCCAGCGCAAGCGCTGGGGCTCAGCGAGACCTAAAAACGTGCACCAAACCATCCCAGCTCCATGAGTGATATCGCTAACAGAAACCTAGGAGTTGCGAGGGCAGGACAATTCTTTGTCACAACAAAGATATAACGTGCATTCTTTTGCCACTTGAGCCTTTATTGGCGCTATTAGGAGAAGGGGGCAAGCAACATGTTCACACGCTGCACTTCATTACACATTCTGCATTTTCTTTTAGCAGCCCGAATCACAAGGGCTCGACTTTGAGGGCCGAGCCGCCATCTTTGTACGGTTAGTGGACGTAAGTGCGGAATGTATGTTAAGGAGAAGCTGTCAGCCACATTCCAGAACAGACGTAAAAGGTTTGGGCGCCCACATATGTTAAAATGAATGTGTGTGTTAACCTAGATCCCAAAGTGTAACTGTGGATACTGTGGTATTCATATCAGTCAAAAAGCACATACTCGTCCCCCAGTATATATCAATTTATTTTAATTTTCTAGACACCCTCGACCGTCCTCCTTTTCTACTAGTAATTAAGACAGCACTTCTTATGCGACGTATCAACCTGATGGAAACCTTTAAATAAAGTTTTAAAAAAGTATGAGTGGTAAAAGGCTTCTAAAAAGTTGTAACATTTTCAGCCAGATTACAGTATAGTACCCTATCAAAGGACGTGACTAAAATGTAGCTGGGTACTTAAATTATGTAGTCATATCAAATATCAAAAACGATTAAAATTATTGGAAAAAGACACCACATGTCCAGTGCACCAGAAGTCTAAATACCAATGCCAAATATTGTACATTTGTTAAAAATCTAAACCTTCTGCTGCCTTGTGGGGCTTTCCAGCCTCTGCAGCAGGCGCAGGTTCTTCTGTCTCAAGCAGGCTGTGGTAATGAGCTATATAAGAGGATCCTGAAATAGCTCCTCCCCATCCCCCACACCTCAGGGAATTCACAGCTGTGCTGATATGCTTCTGCTGTGAGTCTCCAGATGTGATCACATGCAAAAAGAGCAAAAAAGCTCCACTGCTTTCTGTCAAATCTTGCACGTTATTTAAGTGCCTGGCTTCATGTCTTTAGTAGGAGAGGGATCTTACACAAAGGAAACTCCCGGTTCTAAGGATCCCCTAGAGCAGGGCACAAGTCCTAAAAAAAAGAAGTGGGGAACTAACCTAGTGAATCAGTATGCAAGTGACATCATGGCGCGTGGCATCACGGCATGCGACATCACGGCGTGTGACATCACGGCACGTGACATCATGGCACATGACATCACGGTGCATGACATAACGCACGTGACATCGCTGCATGTGACATCACGGCTCACGACATCACAACGCGTGACATCACAGGAAGTGGCATCATAGGAAGTGACACCAGATCTTAAGCCGTCACATATATGTTTAACATGTCTATCATGTGTACATTGGGGCACATTTCGAGCATACAGGGAAACCCTCCTGATTTAGGCAGAAGATTCACACTTTTGTAAGCTACACATAAAACAATGTTGCCTTTTGTCAGCGCAATCTTCCTCTACCCATAGTGCTCTACAAGAAAAAATTGTGATATTTAAATTATTACAACGCCTCCTCAAGGGTAGTAAGCCCTATATAAATGCTATTTATTTTGTGAAAATACTGGGAAAGACCAACACTTCTGACATTCTTACAGTGCATGTATATCTCCCAAACAGAGCCTGAACAAAGTGAAAAGCTGCATCTCTTAAGTATGTGTGAAGTGCTAACAAGGTGTGAGCCTTTGTTTCCTCTCTGCTGCATTTGCTTCTAGGTGTGAGTCTCCTGACTGCTGCCAGCCAGGAGACTTGAACAACAAGCATTGGCATAGCCAATAGGTCTCGCCTTTGGGACCTTGTAAGTGTTTAGCCATGCAACAGTTGTTGTTGCACCAAAGAAATTGTGCTGCATAAATAAATACTCATAAGGTCCCAAAAGCGAGACCTATTGGCTATGCCAATACTTGTTCTTTGTAAAGAAATAGATGCTTGTTTCTATTTCTTTACTTTTGCTATAATCGCGGCACCAGCGCTTTATTTTTAACATTAAAAGCAAAGCGCCGGTGCCACGATTATACCAAAGGTAAAGCAATAGAAACAAGCATCTATTTCTTTACTTTTGCTATAATCGCGGCACCGGCGCTTTATTTTTAACATTAAAAGTAAAGCGCCGGAGCCGCGATTATACCAAATGTAAACAAATAGAACCAAGCATCTATTTCTTTACTTTTGCTATAATCGTGGCACCGGCGCTTTATTTTTAACATTAAAAGTAAAGCGCCGGAGCCGCGATTATACCAAAGGTAAAGAAATAGAAACAAGCATCTATTTCTTTACTTTTGCTATAATCGCAACGGCGCTTTATTTTTAACATTAAAAGTAAAGCGCCGGAGCGCGATTATACCAAAGGTAAAGAAATAGAAACAAGCATCTATTTCTTTACTTTTGCTATAATCGCGGCACCGGCGCTTTATTTTTAACATTAAAAGTAAAGCGCCGGTGCCGCGATTATACCAAAGGTAAAGAAATAGAAACAAGCATCTATTTCTTTACTTTTGCTATAATCGCGGCACCGGCGCTTTATTTTTAACATTAAAAGTAAAGCGCCGGAGCCGCAATTATACCAAAGGTAAAGAAATAGAAACAAGCATCTATTTCTTTACTTTCGCTATAATCGCGGCACCGGCGCTTTATTTTTAACACTAAAAGTAAAGCGCCGGTGCCCGATTATAGCAAAAGCGCCTTCATGAAGTACAGTACCGTGAGAAGAGATATGGCGGCTGCGCGCGTTCACGCGCACATGCACGCAGGCTTTAGGCCAGCGGCTGCAGCACTTTGAAAATCCCCTTACAAAAATTCGAGCAATAGCGCATGCGCTGTTCTAGGCTCGACCTAAAAAGAGGCCTGATGACCCCTCAGATTCGGCCTTTGTTACGGGCCCAGCAGGAGTCTTAACTAAGAAAGCCCCATCCCTGCCTGCGCGTTGTTGCGGATCGAAAGCAGACAACAAAGTGCAGGTGCTGCTGAATGTGTCCCGGTGTTTGCAAATTACACCGGGACGAATTCCCCTGACCTGGCAGAGGATCACTTAGCATGCAGAGAAATCCTATGAAAAGTGGTGTGGTGAATGCACTTTCAGCAAAGATGAATAAAGAGAAGGGTTTTTTCTTTGGATACAAAATCCAACAGGTCGGGTTTGTTTCTGAAAAATTAAAAGCAATGGACCTGACATGCAGTCAGTTTCTCCCTGGGAGTTGAATCTATTGTTTGTTTTCCTTGCCTCGGTTTGCCATGCCTCACATGGTGGTCCCGAACAGGAAAAATATTCATCTGGGAGACCATCCTACAGAGGGAGGTTCATCGGATGCATTAAAGGCTGTGATGGATGAGCCTTGAACTGGCTGCTGGCAGTGGTTCTACACTCAGTCGGTCAGCAGTTCCCCTACCTCTAAATGAGGCTGGTGGAGTGAGAGAATGCACCCCTCCAAACTCTAAAAGATGCCTTTGATAGTCATTATTTGGCCCCAAGATACTGGAATAAATTACCGCTGGCCTTACGAAAAATCTTCACATACAGCACCTTTAGGAAACAATTAAAAGCTTTCCTATTTAATTCTGGTCCAACTTCTAGCTCTCGGGTCAAATTTCTAGGTGAGCGCCAAGATGCCCCCGGGTGAGTCGTGCGCTATAGAAATAAACATAACATAACATAACATATTTAGAGGCTGGCGGGTGCCCCACCAGTCTGGTGGACCAGCTAAAGCCCTCACTTCAACTCTCAGTGAAGGACTAGCACCAAATTTAGAGATCCTCACTCAACAGGCACCACATGCAGTAATGGGAGCCCCAAACATATCACAGTTTAGCTAGGTAATGCGGGGTCATAATTCTATGTGTCAAAACACATCTTGAGCTCGCTCCATTCCCCCCATGAAGTCCACTGAAGTCTTATCTCAGTATATGGCAGAGTTATGACTTGCGTATTGGTAACTTAGACCACCTCCCTGTGTTTACCTCTTAATCTACACTCACACATTGATAGATTGAATCTTTAAAGTACATCCCCAGTGCTGTTTATTTTCAAGGTGAAACAGTGCTTCTGTACTGTATTTAGTCCAACAGTGGACCCAATAAGGTGAGATGCAGCCAGCAATAGTGTGGCAAATGCTTTAGCATTTTAATTACAGAAGGCAGCATCATCAAGCCAGTCCTTAGTACTATGATTGGCATACCATCCAGTATTGCAGCCATCCTCCTACCCCTTTTAAGAGTATCTGGTACAAAGCCCGCGAGAGATAACACTGTGCCATAACGTACATCATAGTTAATCATTTAAGAAATTACCATATTACCTTTGACCTGAATGGGGGCTATAACCAGGTCATGTGGGAAAAGTCTGCATCTCTAGCAGTTATGACAGTATGAGGGATTTTTTTTTTTTTAATAACACATTTTATTGGGTTTGTGCAGAAAAGCATGGCCGCACCGGCCGATAAGTACACACAGGATGAGGAAATTGATATACCCATAACCATGAACAAGAAACCTTCACAGTTGACCTCACCCACCCCCCAAACACCAATGCAAATGTCCCACAAGTTCCGTATCAATCATGTTTAGCCTTCCCCGGTTCACTCGCCCCATTCCCCCGAATTTCTGCCTCAAGTAATGAGCTCACTGTGTTAATAGATGCCAAAAACAATCCCTCTGTAATCATCCCACTTTTTCCAGATTTGGGGTGCTTCTGAGGACATCCCCTGGCCTGGTGGGTACATTATGAAAATCATATCAATCAATTGTTCTTCAGATAAGTAATTGTAAATTGGATGACTCTGAGTTGTTTAATTACCTAAACCAGGAGCTCGCTCTCAATAGTATTCCCATTATTTTTTGCGGGGATCTTAATATTCACATCGAGGCTAATTTTAGTATTAGACAAAACCCAAGCTATAAAGGTGCGAAGCCACGTTCTTTTAAAGCTCTGCGGTCTCTGGTATTAGATAATGCCTTATCTGATGCATGGCATAGTATCCACCCAGATGTCCACGGTTTTACTTTTTTTTCTGCCCCACACAGGAAATTTGTTCGTATTGATTACTTTTTCTTATCCCAGTTTTTTTTGGATAAAATTGAGCTAGAAGTTTTACCTAAACTCTTATCTGATCATAATCCTCTCTGTGTAAAGCTCAATCTCCCTCTAGTTGGACCGGGTAATAAATCTACCTGGACATTTCAGCGGAATCTACTCTTACAAAGTGACTATATTCAATTTATGACTAATGTTATTCAAGAGTTTTTTCAGATTAATAATGAATCGGCTTCAGTCCCTATAGTTTGGGACACTTTCAAATCAGTTGTACGGGGAGAGACTCTAAAATATGCTAACCTTCAATTAAGAGTTAAACGGAATAAATTTAAAAAGGATTGTGATATGGTTCTACATGCGGAGAAACCACTTGCTGAAAGTATTAAATCGCATAATGACATAGAGGAAGCCCAACTTGATTTATCGATTAAACGTAGCCTGGTTTATGCACACATAGCTGATCAAGTAGCTCTACATTATAATCAGCATCGAACGGAAAGCTATGAACTGAGTGAAAAAACCGGCAAAATCCTAGCACAAAGACTACGTCAAAGAGCCACGGCTAACGAGATTCTCAAAATTCAAGATCTCAATGTGGGGTTTAAAACCTCCAAAGAAGAAATACTTGCAGCATTCAATGAATTTTACCAACTGCTGTACCATCAACCAGACAGTGTATCTGGTCTAGATATCCAACAGTATCTTGACAAGATTAACACTTCAAATCTGTCACCAGCACAGCTGGAACACCTCAGTGCCCCAGTTACCTGGGAAGAGATCGAATTAGCCATTACCGGTCTTGCGACCGGCAAAGCTATGGGCCCCGACTCTATTCCCCTAGAATTTTATCGTGTATTTAGAGGAATGATAAGGTCAGAATTAATAAAAATCTTCAGCTCTGCCTTTGCTGGTATTCCACCTGAGTCATGGTCTCATGCTATTATTGTTATTTTTAAAAAGAAAGGCAAAAATAGTGAAGAATTAAGTTCATACCGACCTATCTCTCTGATTCCTACTGATAGCAAAATCTACTCAAAAATTCTCGCTAACAGACTCAATCCTCTGATGCCGACTCTAGTATCTATTAGACAACATGGCTTTATACTGAAAAGAGATACCACAGACCATGTTAAAAAAATAATTGCATTATTAGATTGGGCCCAGACTTCTAAATCCCCAGTGGCTGTGGCCCTGTTGGACGCAGAAAAGCGTTCGTCAGGGTCTCCTGGGAGTTTCTATGGTCTGTTCTGTTATGGATGGGCTTCCCCCTTTCTTATATTAATGCAGTTAAAGCTCTCTATATCCAACCTAAAGCTTCCATAAGAATAACCAACTCTCTTTCTAAGGGCTTCGTGATAACAAGGGGGACCAGACAAGGATGTCCGTGTTCCCCCTTGCTCTTCGCATTATACCTAGAACCATATTTACGGTGCTTATCCTCCGCGGCAGATATTATACCTGTAACTGTCAATAACAACTCGTTCAAAACTTTCGCTTATGCGGATGATGTAGCCGTAACCACCATAGACATTAGACGTGCACTACCAAAAATCATCCTGCTAGCGAAATAATTCGGCTCGTTATCTGGTTATAAATTAAATATATCTAAAACCCAATTAATCCATTCTGATTTTGGCCGTCCTAACGAATTAGTTTTTGATTCTGAAGTCCAATATTTGGGGATAACTATCTCATCTAAGGTCGAAGAGATTGTACGTTTAAATATTGAACCTATCTTGGACTCTTCTAATAAAACTTTGGAGAGATTAAATAATCTGCATTTTTCCCTGTACGGCCGAGTTAATATAATTAAAATGGTAATTTTTCCAAAGTTTTTATACTTATTTCGAACTATACCACTTTTGTTTTCGGCATATTACTTCACAAAAATTGACAGAATGATTTCCAGATTCCTATGGGGGTATCATCGCTCTCGTCGAGCGCTGAAATGGTGCTCTCTTCCCAGGTTGAAAGGGGGATGGGGAGTCCCCAACATGCGTTTGTATAATTGGCTCCTCTCTCTGAGATCCATGAGAATTCTTCTTTTTCCAGATATCGCTGTTGAAGAATCTCTTTTTCCCTCAATTTATGAATTACTGTTAGGCAAAGCTGCTCCTCAATGTTTAGTTAAAATCATTGAACCCAGCTATTATAAAAAAAACTAAATTCAAGATTATTTTAGCCTGTGCTACTATCTGGCGTCAATTTAGGAAAAAAATTCTCTGCTCGGGCGGAATTAACTTCTACTCCCCGATTTTTAATAATCCTGCTCTACCTGCAGTCTTTCATGACCAAATCTTTAAAAAAATGGTCGCTTTTAGGAATACGGATCCTGGGAGACTTATATCTAGATGCCCAATTTTCTTCATTCTCAGCCCTCCAAACTAAATATGGTCTAGCACAACATCACTTTTTTAAGTATTTGCAGATTCGGAGCTTCTTAGAATCAAGAGGACTTCTTAATCATTCATGCATGAGCTCCAATAAGATTCTAGAATCTCTGTGGAAAGCACAAAAAATAGGCCAAACCTATCAAATGACTGTTAATCAACTTGAAGGCGACTTATCTTCTGTGGAAAACATTTGGCGTAGGCGGCTAGACTTAGTAGTTATTGATATTGGCATATCAATTGAGCTATCTATTAAGATACTTTTTAATGGATCCCTCCAAAGCCAACATTATGTCTATTTTTGATCTCTATTACTCTCCTATCAAGATAGCTAAGTGGAAGGCCGGGGGTATATCTAGATGTAACCGCTGTAATGAGACGGATGCGGATTCTATCCATATGTTTTTTAAATGTGAGAAATTATTTTGCTTTATTACTACCATTGAATCGTTTCTTAATAATAATTTGGGGATTGTTGTAAAACTTTCTCCTGATTTGGTAATTTTTGGTACTCAGGCAAATCAGTCTGGGATTAGATCAACATCTGAAGAAGCTTTTTTGTTTATCTGTATGTCCGTTTTCCGCCTCTGTATTACTTCTTGTTGGATTGATAATGATCCCCCCACCTTTCATCAATGGCAATCTAAATTACTTTCTATTTACCATTTGGAACTGGCCATGTATAGGCTTAAGGGGATAAGGAAAAAAATGTTTGGATCAAAAATCTGGGATCCTGTCACAAATTGGATTTAAGAGATTTTCCTTTGTTGTGTTCTTTTTTTTTTTTTTATATTGCTCAATACATGACTGTTTTATTGAAGTGAAACAATAAATAAAATTAAATTAAAAAAAAAAATGATAAGTAATTGTAAAATCTTAATGAAAAACATTGCTACATTTTTAGCTTAATCAATTGACCTTCTGATTCAATCAGAACAAACTGGATTTATTCCAGGTTGCTGATTAACTGCAAATTCACATTGCATAATTGAGTAAATTGATTATGCAGAAAACAAATAATATTCTTCAGGCCATTGGATGACAAGACAACATTTGACCCAGTGAACTAGAAATATTAATAGAGCATTTATTTGAGGGCAAACACTTGTAGCCACCTGGGCATCCAGCTTGCCACCTGCCTGTGGCCTTCAGTTCTTGCTTGCTCCAGCCCGATCCAGTGACACTGCTTCTGCTCGGGTTTCCCCACCCATGTTTTCCCAAACTCAGGTTTTCCTGCTTACCGTTCTTCTTGCCAACAGAAGCCCTGCCCCTCCAGGACCTACTTAATCCAGGCCGCAGCACAACCGTGTGGCTGGTGCGTTGAAGGTGCACCAAAGGCAAACCCGTCTAAAACTGGACTGCGCCCAGTGCCATGACCCCTGGCCCTCCCACTCTCCCAGATACACCATCACTGAGCTCTACACCCTCAATCCTGGACACCCCAACAAACACTGTCACAGTGCCAACCCATGCTCCACGGAAGGACCTTTCACCTGTACCTACTGCCATTTTACCTGCCATAGCACACACACCAGTCCACCAACCAGCCCCACCCAGAACACACAACAAACACAACCTGAACTAAAACAACAACTTGCATACTCCCTTCTCAACACACGCTCTGTGATTTGGGACCTCATCTCAACCCTCACACCCTACATCATCTTCCTCACTGAGACCTGGCTCAACCCCACTTTCACGGGCAACATTGCCACCGCAATACCCGAAGGATACAAGATCACCCACCACATCAAAAAGCCAGGCGGAGGATGGAGGAGCCTAGCGCGCATCTAAGATGGTCGCGTGAGCACAGGGCTCCCCGGACCCTTTCTGCTCCTCGGAATATATCCTGAGATTATCCTGATTTGGTTTATGGAATCTGGGAGATGAAGACCAGCTGATCATATATCTCTTTTTAAAACTCTAATTGGACCTGGGAATCCTGAGTTGTCGTCGTCGGAACTTTTGGGACCCACCCGGCGGAGGTGGCCGGGGTGAAGGTGACCCGTGGGGCCGGGCTGCAATTGAACAACAGCGGCCTCAGCGCGGTGCCAGTTGCCGAGTCAGCGCTTTCGGTTTCGATTTTGGCCTTCAGGAGATCGGCTGGCGTGCGTGCTCAAGGTGGCGAGGCGCCTCCTGGGCCTCTGCCCGAGGCTTGCTTCCATCTGCTACTGGTGGGCCTGACGCCTCCGACCCCCACATCGGCAGTTTGTGGTCCTTTTGCTGGCGCCCGCACACCTTTTGATCGGAGGTCCCATTGAGAGACTGCGCTCGCATGGCGGGCAAAGGGGGTCCGGAGGGGCGCAAGACCAAGGCTTCTCTGCGCGGGGGAGCGGTCCAGAGCAACAACATGGACCGCTACACCCAGGGCAGGGGGCCCCCTGGCGCTACTGGCCTCTCCCCGGACGCTGCGGGGGGAGGCACGACCGTCTCTGCGGAACTTTCCCTGCAGGACATTATGGGCGCCATCGAGGGCATCAGGGAAACCATCGCGACGCAATATGAGGCCCTGGCCCGTAAGATCGACACTGTCGCAATCGATGTCACCCTGATTCGGGCCGACCTCTCCAAAACCAACGAGAAGGTCCAGGCCCTTGATACACGGACCTCCACCCTGGGTGCGGAGGTGTCGGATCTGCGGGCCGCGCTTGGGGACATTAGAGTGGTCAACGACCATATGGCCCGGCGGCTTGAGGACTTCGAGGGACGGGCCCGACGCAACAACATCCGCATCATTGGTGTACCGGAGTCCTCAGACGGCCGCCCGGTGGACCTCGTGGTCGAGGAACTTATCCTGCAACAGCTGTCCCCGGCTGGCCTAAGTAAATTCTTCGCCGTGGAGCGGGCCCATCGAGTTCCGGGCGGCCGGCCGCGGCCGGGGGCCCCCCCGAGGCCTATTGTGGCTAAACTGTTCCACTACAGGGACCGCGACGCTATTCTGCAGGCTTCACGGACCCGTGGCCCGGTCCGCTACGAGAACTCGACTATCAATTTTTATCCGGACTTCACGCAACTGGTCCAGAAACAGCGGATGGGATTCCAAGGGGTGAAGCGCCGTCTCCGCGAGCTGGGCCTGAAGTATTCGATGATCTACCCGGCGAAACTCCGAGTGGAGCATGGAGAGCGGACAGCCTTTTTTGACTCTCCTGTGGCCGCAAGTGACTGGCTGGACTCGCTGCCGGACGGGGGTGGCCGGCCCGGGCCCTCTGGGGGCACCGCAGGTGACGGGTCCCCTTAGACTGACATTTGGTCCTTGCTTTTGCGGTTTTGCACTGTACAGTTGGGTCTTACTTCTCTTGCATACTGTGTTTTACCAGGACCCGTGAGGGGCGCGGGCGGGTTCGGGTCCCTTTCCTCCTCCGGGGTCTTTTTGTAGAATGGGGTTAGGGGGGCGACAGGCACACTGCAAGTTGGGGGGGGTCATTGGCCCGCAGGGGTGCAGGGTGGGGGGAGTTGGACTTGGGGTGGGGTTGGGGGGGAAGGGGGGTTGTTTTGTTGTGTGTTTTTTGTTTACAGGGCGAGGTATTGATTTTTGCCCATATTTGGAAACCGTGCTGCGGGCTGGGGGCCTCTTGATCTATTGGAGGGGATGGGGGGAGACGGGTTGAGGCTTATGTCATGGAACGTCAATGGGTTGGGGGATCGTATTAAGCGGGGTGTTGTACTGCAATATTTGCGTCGTGTGACTCCTGATGTGGTGTTTCTCCAGGAGACGCACTTGGTCGGCAATGTCTGCCATGCGATGAACAGGGGGGGATACCGCCTCGTAGCCCATTCTGGTTTCACAACGGGCTCCAGGGGGGTGGGCATTCTCCTGCGAACCTCCCTTCCGGTGGAGATCACGAGGATAGTCTCGGATGACAGAGGGCGCTATGTGTGTTTGCTTGGGAGGTGGGAGGGGCAGCCCCTTACCCTGGTTTCAGTCTACGTCCCCCCGGGTCTCCAGAACTCCACCTTTACTGACTTGGGTCGAATGCTGCTTGACCTTCCGGACGGCCTCCTGCTCATGGGCGGGGACTTTAACTCTGTGGTTTCGGGTGAACTGGATCGTCACCCACCGAGGACCCTCCCCGCTGCCCAGTCATGGCTGGGTGGGATGTTGGAGACCTTCGGCTTGGTGGATAGTTGGAGACTAATGCATCCGACCCAGTGTCAGTTCACCTTTCATTCGGGGGCGCATGGGAGTCTCTCTAGGCTGGACTACTTCCTTATGCCCGCGGCGCAGACTGGTCGGATTCGAGAGGTCAGACACTTGGCGCGTGGTATCTCCGACCATTCTCCGCTGTGGCTTCTCTTTGACACCGGGTCGCGGTCTGCAGGGCGGATAGCTCCTATTAACCCTTGGTACCTGCGGGACCCTGCGACTCGTGACAGCCTGGTTAGGGCCATGGACCAATACTTCAGTGAAAACGAGGGGTCGGTGTCGTCTGCGTTGTCCCTATGGGAAGCCTTTAAAACTGTGATACGCGGACACGCCCTCGCCCAGATAGTGGTGGCCAAGAAGGTTAGGAGTGAGGCGGTGGTGAAGCTGGAGACTGACATCTCGGGGTTGGAGTCGGCCCTGGAGGCGAATGTTACTCCGGACGGGCTACATGCCCTTAGCCTGAAACAGTTCGAATATAGGTCCCTGGTCACTGACGCGGCCAAAACTATGTATAGGGAGCAGCAGGGCCGATTGTATGACGCGGGGGACAAGGCGGGAAAGTTGATCGCGTGGCTGGACAAAAAGGAGAGAGTGAATCGTGTGGTCCCCGAGTTGCGTGCTGCTGACGGTGTGTGTGTGACTGAGCCGGATGAGATTGTGGAATGTTTCGCTGACCACCTCCGGGCGGTGTACTCCCCGGTGACTGACAGGGATGAGGATGACTCTCGCCTCCTACTGAGAGATATTGCTCTGCCCGGCCTGTCCGTTGAGGACCGGGAGCGGCTGGACGCTCCCTTGTCGTCGGATGAAATAGCGACCGCGATCCGTTCCCTTCGCTCGGGCAAGGCTATGGGTCCTAACGGTCTGCCCATTGAACTATACAAATTGCGTCCTGATAAGCTTGCGCCCTTCCTCAGCCGCATGTTCCGCGACTCTCTCGCGGCGGGTTCCCTTCCGGCCGACCAGCGTTTGGCCACTATAGTCGTTATCCCCAAGGAGGGCAAGCCGCGAGACCGCTGTACCTCTTACCGGCCCATTTCACTGCTCAATGCGGAGCCCAAAATCCTGGCGAAAGTCCTGGCCAATCGATTGTTGAGTGTCGTGTGCGATCTTGTTCATCCGGACCAATGCGGCTTTATCCCGCACCGCAACACCGCTCTTAACTTGCGGCGTCTTCACGGTGCCCTTGCCAGGGCGGAGTTCCTCTCCGAACCGGCCGTGCTGGTTTCTTTGGATGCCACGATGGCCTTTGATACTATTGAGTGGCCATTCCTCTGGGCCGTCTTGGATAAATTCGGCTTTGGAGAGGGATTTATTGGCTGGGTGAGGCTCCTTTACACGGGACCCATGGCTCAAGTGGTGGTGAATGGGCGGGTCTCTCGGCCCTTTGCCCTCGGCAGGGGCACGAGGCAGGGGTGCCCGTTGTCCCCGTTGCTTTTTGCTCTCGCCCTGGAGCCACTCGCTGCCTGGCTCCGTTGGGAGCCCTCGCTTAGAGGGATCCGGTGGGGCCCGGGCTTCGAAGATCGGGTCTCGCTGTATGCGGACGACATTCTCCTGTATCTCACCTCACCGCGGCAGTCACTCAACGTCCTCTTTGACGTTCTGACCTCCTTTGGGAACAATTCGGGTCTCACGATCAATTGGTCTAAATCCTGCGTTTATCCCATCTCTGGTGGTCCTCCTCTCCTGCCGCCTCGGCACCCGATTCAGATATCTTTGAGCGGCTTTAAGTACCTGGGGATATACGTTTCGCTGGACCCGGTGGCTCGCTATGAGCAGAATCTCCTGCGTCCACTTCGGCGGCTGCGGGAGGACACGGCCCGGTGGTGCAGGCTCCCCCTGTCCCCGCTGGGTCGGGCCGCGCTGTTTAAAATGATGTCCCTTCCCAGGTTCCTCTATGCACTCCAGAACTCCTTCGATGTTATCCCAGTGGCCTACTTTCGGGAGGTGGAGAGCCTGCAGAGGAGACTGGTGTGGGACGGGCGGGCGCGTATTGCTCTTGCCAAGCTCACTCTCCCCTGGTATGACGGGGGCATCGCGCTTCCTGACATTCGCAGGTACTATTGGGCCTCGCAGCTATCTGCCATTAACCACGCCACGTATGCGCCCGGCTTGAATCCGGCGTATGAGATGGACAAGTTCCTGCTTCCCGGCGGGAACTACAACAGGGCACTTTATTCCCGCCTGGCTGGCCGGACCCTTACGGGTCCTACTAAGATTGCGGTGCGGACCTGGAGGGCTGCCACTGCGGCCATGGGCTGGAGTGAGCGATTAACAAGTGCTACTCCCCTGTTTGCCTCCGACCGCCTGGGCAGCTTGTGGACCACGAAGGGGTTTGACCAGTGGGACACGATTGGTATCAGCAAAGTGGGAGACCTGTGGCATAAGGGCGCGGTAAAGACTTTCGCGGTGCTCCAGGCCGAATACGAGCTGACCGACAGGGAGTTCTTCCGCTACGCCCAGGTTCGACACGCCCTGCTCTCGGTCTTCGGGGAGGGGACCAAGATCCCTGTTTCCTCGCCCCTCGAGGACCGTATACTTGACGGACATGTCCCTGATAGTACTATTTCTTTAATTTATAAAAAATTAATTAATCACCGGGCGGACCTTTTTGTGCGCCTTCGGGAGGCTTGGACTGGGGATGGGGTGGAATTGGACGACGAAGATTGGCAGTCTGCACTGTCGTCCCCCAGGGAGGTTGCCATTCCGGCTCGTCTCCGGTTGGTACAGCTCAAGATTCTCCACCGGGTGTATGTGACGGGTCCGCGCTTGGTCTCGATGGGATTCTCCGGCGACGGGCTCTGTAAGCGAGGCTGTGGGCTCAGCGCCACCTTTCTTCATATCCTTTGGGAGTGCCGCGAGGTTGCGGACTACTGGCGCCGGGTCCACACGGTTATGGGACAGGTCACCGGGGTCGTGCTGCTGCCGGAGGTGCGTCGCTGTGTCCTGAATGTGTGGGAGCCCAATGACTACAGCGCGGTTCAGACTCGGTGGGCGGCCTTAGGGAACATGATTGCCAAGAGGGACATAGCGCAACTTTGGGGCGCTCAACGGCCGCCCACCGTGTCAGTATGGAAGGAGAATATGGACTGGTGTATGTTTAGGGAGAAGACTGTGTATGTGGCCCGTGGCAAGCCGGGGGCATGGGGTAGAATTTGGGGGCAATGGAACGCGTATCGCGGAGGCATCTGTACGCCCCCCCTGGTAGATACTGATATCGCCATGTCCCCCTGACCCTTGATGGCTCCTGGCGCCTTTTGGAACAACTACATATGGACGTTCATCTTCCTTGACCCCCTCCCCCCCCCCCCCTCCGTCCCCGGCCTCCCGGTACTCCTCTCTTTAGCGGTTTGCTCAATTGTCCTGACTGGAGTTTCCCGGGGGGAGCCTGACCCGCACTGGTTTCCCTCATAACTCGCCTTATGTTGTGTATTGTTTGTTTTTTTTTGTTTTTTGTGATTGTTGGACTTACGCTTCCTGTTCCTCGAGAACTATCTGGAGCCACTGCAGGGCAGTGCCCTGGGAACTGATTGTAGCCTTGATATGTGTAGATTTCCTTCTGTACCTAGCGGCCGGCCCGGGTGGTTGTAGGCCCGTACTTGTAACCGAATTATTGCTTAATAAAACTTTTTCAAAAAAAAAAAAAAAAAAAAAGCCAGGCGGAGGGATTGCCATCATACACAAGGAATCCATCCAATGCACCACCACAAATGACAACATCACCCTAGACTTGGAACATCTCAACTTCCGACTCCAAACAGAAAACAAAATTGCCATCCGGGGCACCCATACCTACTGTCCTCCAGGACCACATCCAGCCTTCTGCACATTCATCGCTGACTCATTGCCCCCCTTGCACCACAATGATATCAACACTACCAACTTCCTTTACAGTATGAACAACATCGGACTCACCCAACTCATCCACGACCTCAAGCACACTGCCGGCCATACGCTAGACCCCATTTTCACCTCCAGCAACCACATCAGGTACAGCCACACCCGAAACTCACCTGGACAGACTATTCCATCATCCACTTCAACATCAACAGCTCATGTACCTCCGCTCCCAGTCTGCCTAAAGCCCCCCACCGCAGCTGGAGCAAAGTCTCAAAGGACACATGGATCAACGCCCTTAGCACCAACACCAACCACCCCCAACACCACCCACCCCATCTCCTCCAACAACCTAAACCAGAACAAATGGATTACCAACTGCGCAAATAGCGTCATTCCCATCAACAACAATACCCACAGAAGGTCCATCAGGCAGGCTAGCCGGCACACTGAAGGCCTCATAACCACTAAACAATACTGTAAACAACTGGATAAGAGATGATGCACCAGCAAGGACACAACCAAGAAAACCACCTTCAAGACAGCCCTCAACCTCTACTAAAGATATTTCAGAGAATCGAAGAAAAAGGCCTTAGCCTCATGCATTGAATAAAGGTCCAATAACAGCCAAGAACTCTTCCACATTGTCAAAGAATTCTCCAACCCCTAAGCTGCCACAAAGAACGTTACCCCCTCACAGGAACTCTGAGACAACCGTGCAACCTTGCAAACTTCTTCCATGACAAGATCGCAAACATCTACAGAAACTTCAAACCTCAGCTCAAGGCCACCGACTTCTTGAAGCAACACAACGACCCGCTACCACCACAGACATCCTACTAACGGAATGGAGCCAGCTCTCCCTACAGGAGACTTCTATCATAAACTTGGTCGATCCAGGGGCCCCAACCAACCCATGCCCTCACCACATCTTCAACCTAGGCGAAGCCAGAATCGGCCACAGACTCACCATCTTGTTCAACACCTCAATTGCAATGGACACCTTCCTCAAAGACTGGAAACATGCAGAAGTCAATGCCCTACTAAAGAAACCTTCAGCAAACACCAGGGAACTCAACATCTATGAACTGATCTCCTGGCTCTCGTTCCAGGCCAAAGATTAGAAAAAGCCATCAACCAGCAATTCTCCTCACATCTGGAACAGGACCTCCTACTCGGCTCCTCCCTATCCAGGGTCCGCAGCAACCACAGCACCGAGACAGCCATAATCACGGCTACCAATGACATCCAAGCCCTACTCGACTGAGGAGAGACTGTGGCTCTGCTCCTCCTAGACCTCTCAGCAGTCTTCGATACGGTCTCCCACTACACACTCATCACAAGGCTGCAAAACGTAGGCATCCCATGAGATGCTCCCAGATGGATCACCTCTTTCCTCAAAGGGAAAACTCAAAAAGTTCACCTTCACCTCCAAACCCAAGGAAATCATCTGTGGAGTACCCCAAAGATCCTCTCTCATCCCCACCCTCTTCAACACTTATATGACACCTCTGGACAGCATTGCCAAAACCCACAGACTCAATATTATATCCTACTCTAACAATACACAATTCATCCTCTCTCTCTCCAAAGACGCCACCAACACTAAGACCAACTTCCATAACTGCATGACAGACATTACCAACTGGATGAAGGACAACTGCCTGAAGCTCAACTCGGACAAGACAGAGGTACTATTTTTGGAAACCTACAAACTAGGAACCTAGGCATCATTCTGGAGAACAAACTAAACATTACAACTCAGGTCAACTCCGTTTCCTTCACCTGCTTCTTCATCCTCCCCATGCTTCGTAAGATATTCAAATGGCTATCCCAAAGCTCAAGACGCACCATCACCCAGGCCCTCATCACCAGCCGACTGGACTACGGTAACACTCTCTAAACAGGGATCGCAGCTCACCTCCTCTGATGACTACAGATCATACAGAATGCCACAGTCCGACTCGTACTGGATCTCCCTGGATGAACCCACATCACCCACTACCTCAGGGAACTCCACTGGCTCCCTGAACAGAAAATATGCCAGTTCAAGCCTCTGTCCCATGCATGCAAGGCCCTACACAACTGCGGACCTGCCGACATGAACCACCGCCTTTACTTCCATCGCCCCTCTAGACACCTCCGCTCCGTGTCCTATTCACAAACCCTCACCCCCCGCATCCAACGTAGCAGATGTGGAGGTTGCTCCTTTTCCTACCTAGCACTTAAGAAATGTAATGAGCTACCCTTTTGTCTTTGAACCGCCCCATCTCTTTCAGAGTTCAGAAAGTCCCTGAAGACCTGGCTATTCAGCTAATCAATTGGACCCTGCTAGCACCTGGATACACTCACTGGTGACAAGAAGCGCTCTACAAATGTGCTGATTGATTGATTTACTGAGAGGGCATTATCCTCTATGTGCACAACTACAAGGAAAATACAAATGCAGTTTGGTGTGGTTAGCTGTTGACAGCAAAATAAAATATAAACAATGAGAAAGTAATGTGAGTCGAACTGATTCATAGATGATGGGAGTGGAATAGAGTGTCATGGGGTGGAGTGTCATGGAGTACATTGGAGTGCCGTAGAGTGAAGTAGAGTGGGACAGAGTTGGAGTAGAGCGCCATAGAGTTGAGTAGAGCGGCATACAGTAGAGAAGAGCGGCATAGAGTGGAGTACAGTAGAGAAGAGTGGTGTACAGTAGAGTGGCATAGAGTGTCGTAGAGAGGCGTTGAGTGGAGTGGTGTAGAGTGTCATAGAGTGGAGTGGCATGGGGGGCATAGAGCATTGTAATGTAGAGTGTCATATAGTGGAGTGGCATAGAGTGTAGTATGCAATTGAAAAGATTATTATATTTGCACAAAAATACAGTTTTACTGCTAAAACTATATAGTGCACAAATGATAATATGTGAAAATGGCATCACCTAGCGTATCGATTTATTTTTATTGTATTAAAATATTTGTTTACTGCACACCAGAATTACAAAAAAAGAACTTTCATAATTCTGTTATATTCTGAAATATTTGCACAGTTTATTTACCGACATTAAAATTTTGCTGTTTGCTAGAAAAAAGGCTTTCCTTTCACACACTCATATTGTCAGATAAATCTTGTCACTTTGAGATGAGAGAAAGATAAGTAAATGCCAAGCTCCCTGAGAAGACAGAGCCTAATATTTGGCCTCTGCCTTTGAATGCACAGCAAATGTTACAAGATAAAAACACAATTTAAACAGTGGTGGCTCCTTTACTAAGGCGAAGGAGAGTAGCCCCACTGCTTTTTAGCAGTGAAATAAATAGAAAATAAAATGATAACTTGTGTCATTATCATTTGATTTCCTCCTACTTCCACAACTTTGCGTGAGGGGGCAGGGAAGGAGTGGTAGCACCCTCCTAAGTGCGCAATGACTGCTTGGCCGGCCCTCTTGGGCCGCCCAAAACAGTCTTGTGCACTTTGCATGTTCTCCATGCAGGCTGCAGTTCAGCCTGCATGGAGAACATACCCAGGCTCCCAGTCAACGTCTGAGCGCCGAAACACGGCGCTCAGACCAATTATAACGCTGCTAAGCCTGGGTGTTCTTCCTGTTGTTCAGGTCAGCGAGGGAATACTACGGAGGAGAGAAGCGGCAAGAAAACGGCAATAGGGTACGTTTTTGTTTTAAATTTTGCTGCCTGCTTCCCCTGCATCCTCCCCACCCTCCCACTCCTGCCCCGCCCCCTTACCTACGACCCGTGCTGAATTTAAAGGCCTGTTTACAGAAACCAGGTACTCGTGGAAGAATACAGTAAACAGTCTATACTCCATGGGAGGGACAAAGACATGCTAGATAGCCTAAAAACAACAAAATCCGCAAATAGCAAGCAAGTATATGTGTGTTACAAACTGCAAAGCCAATTGTAAGCAATGGTTGAAATGCATTCTTAGGTCAGCTTTCAGAATATTTGTGTTGAAAAGTCATCCTTTTTGCCCTAATCACCCCCATTTATTTGACTAATGTGTCCCGGACTCTGCTAACCAGGCCCAGGGCCAGTTCTCTGTCCTCTAAAGGTATAGATTAATTTGATATAATTCTAATTGGCCCAGACGACATACCTGTAAGTCCCTGGTATATGGTAGGGAATGTAGATTTAGAGACCCCAGTGGACTTAATGCACTTACGTGTGTACTGCTGTGGTGTCTGGTGTCATTTTAAAGCCAGACCTGCAATGGAGGCTTGTTTTTAAATAAAACTATGTTAAATTTCGACTTTGGAATTAAAAGTGCTTCCAAAGTCCCAAACTACCTTTTTATCACCTATACTTCACTCCTACGTTTTGGAAGATTAGGGACCCAGCGTATCCAGGAATGCCCGATTCAAATGAATAAGCTTCTATATTTTACACAGGGCATACCTCACCCCAGAGAGAATAAATAAGGTACTTCAACACAGTCGGAGCAGAATGCCCGAGGTGTGGGGAGGAGGATGCAGGGCTCTAGCATATGCTGTGAGGCTGCCCATAGCTGACTGCTATGTGGGAAGAGATAACGACTATAGTTGCTGACATAACCATGAGGGAGGTTCCCTGCTCCCTGGGACATTGTTTATTGAGCTGGTTTCTACATACCAGCAAGACCAAGTTCACAAGCAGATTTCTGGACCTGGCCTTTATTTCAGCAAAGAGGAAAATCACCAGACATTGGATGTCTCCTGGGGGACCTCATGCTACAACTTGGCGTAGAGAACTCGAGAGGTGGGCGGGTTATGAGGGTGATGTGGTACTAATGGAAGCTGGGGGAGAAAGTTCAATGGACACGGCCTGAACCTGGGAGGGACAAGGGGATTGCTTAAAGGACCCAGATCCCCCTTCACATATAACATATCCAGGGGGATCCTGGGCTATGGCCCCTGATTAGGACTGTTGATATAACCACAAACCAACTTTTTGCAGCTTGCACCCCAAGGACTCGGGTGCCAGCTGTACACTTTGTGAATCTTGTGTTATTTATATGTCACAGGGACGCTTATTAATGAGACTCAAATACCTGTGTATGGGTTTCTTTTGGGCACAGCTTAGGAAGGAGGTGGAGAGTTCTAGGGATTCTCCAGCATTGAATCTTTCGTAGATTCACATGCTTGAATCTTCCCCGTCGTCATGGTGGGAGTTTCATGGTATTAGAAATATAAATAAAAGAAAAATTCCATGCACACCAGTACAAAGGTAATTATACTTTGGTTACCCATCACCATCTTTATATGGTCCAAATGACAGCCAATGAGAGGCCAGCCCTGAGATCACAATCCCCTGCAGAGCCACCATACTTCAGATTTCTAACCTCACGTCGTGTGGGAAGGAGTCTCCCTGAGCTCTGCTCAGTTTTCTCTCTGTGGTGAACTTTTGAGCTTTCCATTCATCTCAGTATTTCTCTGGAAAGAGGTATTGTTATTCTCTTCATTTGGGAAGATGTCTGAAGGCTCTAAGAAGAGGTTATTCAGGCCATGCAGATCTTGTGGGAAGGCTAGACTGTTCTCTGAGGACCCCCACAAAGATTGTTTATATTGCTTCTATCCTAAACATGTTCCCAAGGAGTGTAAGCATTGCAGGACTTTCTCTGCCAAAACTCTAAAAGAAAGAGAGGGTTTACTTCTGTGGCTACAGAAGGAAAAGTCCAGATCAGAGGCTGAGGAGGCTCATTATACTCCAAAAGGAAAGCTAGAGCCTACTGTTACTAAAGCTGACTCTAAAAAACCAAAAGTCAGTAAAGCCAAGGACAAGGTGCCAGAATTACTGCCTCCTGAAGGCGTTTCTAAGAAATCTTCTTCCTCAGTGCCCCGTCGCCGGACCCGTCGGTGGCAGCCTCGTCGATGAGATCAGTGCATTCATCTTCACTGACGGTGTCCTCAACAGCAGGAACTTCAACTCTGAGGAAGATGACGGCCTCGTCGGTGGCTGCCACGACGACGGCATTGTCGACGGCAGCTCCTTCGACTCCATCGTCGACGGCTGCTCCAAATGTGGTCTGACTTAGAGCCCTTGTCATCTCACCTTTCTGATGATAAGAAGGAAGAGGCGACGCAAATTCTTCAAGATGGGGCTAGGGCAGCCTCTGAAATGATTGATATAGCCATGGACATTTCATCAGTGGCTTTTAGACAGATGGCAGGGGCTATCGCTCTTCGCAGACAGGGCTGGCTGAAAGATACCTCTTTCCAGCCGGAAATTCAAGCAGAAATTGTTGATAAGCTATTTGATGGTGAAAATCTATTTGGTAAGCATGGGGATGATGTTCTTTAGGGAATTAAGACCGATACAGACACAGCAGGTGCTTTAGAGATTCTACAACAACAAATGTTTCAGTCCTTTCGTGGTAGATGAGCAAGAGGCTATTACCAACAAAGGCCGTCTTTTCAATCATATATGTACCAGTCCTACCAGCAACAGTGGTATCGCCAATACATCAACACCTATCCTCACTAAAGAAAGAGATTTTGAATCTCCTCATAAAAGGGGCAATAGAGAAGGTTCCTCAAAATCATCGAGGGAAAGGATTCTACTCGCATTTTTTGTCCTAATGAAGAAAAAACAAAGTACCAAATGGAGGCAGGTGATGGATCTAAGAGGTCTGAACAAGTATATTAGAAAACAACTCTTCAGAATGTTATTGCTGCTAGAGATTCTTTTAATGCTGAACAGAGGAGACTATATGACATCTTCAGATATATGACATCTTCAGATCTATTAGATGCATACTTCCATGTTCCAATACTCGTCAAACACCGAGGGTATCTGAGATTCGATGTGGCGGGGTTCCACTACCAATTCAAGCTGTTACCCTTTGGTCTCCGCTCAGCACCAAGAGTGTTCACGAAGCGCATGGCGCCAGTGGCAGCATATTTGAGACAACAAGGACACCAGGTCTATCCTTATCTAGACGACTGGCTGATAAAAGGTCCGACGTATCATTGCACGCAAAAACTCATTAAGAGCTTGCCACAGGCTATTCGTAACCCTAGGTCTAAAAATAAATGTGGAAAAATCCTCTCTGATTCCTTCACAAACTCTACAGTTTTTAGGGGCAGTGTTGAACACAAGAGAGGCAAAGGCGTATCCTTCAGAAGAACGCATTCAGGAAATTTTAAAGTTGGGATCTCGGTTCAAAAAAGAGAGTTAGTTACAGTGAGGATGTACAAGTCCATGTTGGGAATGCTCTCATCCTGCATTTCGTTAGTTCCAAACTGTCGACTCCACATGAGGCCACTTCAGGAACTATTCGACCTACAATGGATTAAGGCTCAAGGATCTTTCGAAGATATAGTCCTTCCCACTCCACAAATAAAGAAAGCTCTGTCATGGTGGGGGTAAAGAAGAATCTTTCTGCAGGTCTACTTTTTGAACCTCAACCTCCCAGTTACATAATGACAACGGATGCATCCTTGAAGGGGTGGGGAGTGCATCTGCAGGACCTGGAACTACAAGGTCACTGGAACTCGCAAGAAGCGAGGATGCACATCAATTGGTTGGAACTAAAAGCGGTGTTTTTAGGTCTTCAGGCTTTTCTCTCCATAATTCATGATTCCCCAGTCCTTGTGAGAACGAACAACATGACCACTATGTTTTATCTTCTAAGGTCGAAAACTTTACTAGCCCAAGCTCGAATAATCTGGCAGTGGCTTCTAAAGCACAACATCACGCTGCCGGTTCAGCATGTCCCAGGAATCTACAACACGTGGGCAGATTCCTTAAGCAGGTCTGCAAGCCTATGCCATGAATGGGAGCTAGATCAACATCGGATTCTCCAGATATTCCACCTATTGGGAGCTCCAGGGTTGGACCTATTTGCCACTCGAGACTACAAGAAATAAAAAAGGTTTGCGAGCAGATTCCCTCAAAAAGGCTCATGGGGTAATGCTCTTCAGCTACAATGGACGGGAATGTTTGCATATGCATTTCCTCCATTCCCTCTAATTCCGAAGGTGCTGAGGAAAATGAAATTGGGACCGTGTCACCTGATCCTCATAGCTCCGGCATGGCCGAGACAGTTCTGTTCACGGAGCTTCTACGAATGTCTGTATCCCCTCATGTTCAATTTCCGCCGGTGCATGATCTAATATCTATGAAAAAAGGACAAGTGGTGCATTCTCAAATAAGCTCGCTAAATTTATCAGCTTGAACCTCATGACCATGAATTCCAATCCTTGAATATTCCTCAGGAATGTTGTGATATTCTGACTCACTCAGGAGCATTTTCCACCAATAAAACATATGGAGCAAAGTGGAAAAGGTTTTGCCATTGGTGTTTGGATCACTTTTTACACCCTTTGCTTTCAGTGCCAGATCAAATACTGCCATATATACTGTATTTATCCAAAGCAGGTTTAGCCCATTCATCTCTGAAGGTGCAGCAATCTCAAGATAACGCAGAAGACCGGGGCAACATTCTCTTTGGTCTGACAGAGTAATAAAAGAGTTTATGAAGGATCTATTCAGGGTTTTCCCTCCAATAAAACGTTCCAGCAATAGCTTGTTAGCTTAACACAGTCCTTGCACAGATGATGAAGCCACCTTTCGGACGCATTCATAAGGCTGACATGAAGTTTGTGTCATGGAAAATAGCTCTACTTCTGGCTCTGACATTGGCCAGAGGAGTCAGTGAGATCCAAGCCTTTTCAATTTCTGAACCATTTATGCAGTTCAAGAAAGACAAAGTAGTGCTGAGAACGAATCCAAAATTCATTCCGAAAGTTCCGATGTCATTCCACCTAAACGAACCTATTGTCCTACCTACATACTTCAAAGATCCAACATCTATAGAGGAAAGTTCCCTTCACACGTTGGATGTCAAAAGATGCTTAAGATTTTATATTGAGAGGACAAAGTCTTTTAGAAAATGAAACCAACTGCTAATTGCTTTCGCCACCCCCTGGAAGGGGTTTGCGTTATCCAGAAATAGTATTTCCAGATGGATATCTTCAGCAATTGCATTCTGTCATGAGAAGATAGGAAGGTCTCTGACATCAAAGGTTAAGGCCCATTTGACAAGGAAGATGGCTACTTCTGTCACATTGTTCGCAGGACATTTGTAGAGCAGCAACGTGGTCAAATGTCCATACATTTTCCATGCACTACTGTCTGGACACAGCATAGAAAGGAGATTCAGCGTTGGGATAGGCTGTGCTCCGTCGACTTTTCCTTTAAGGTACTTTTTCCTTCAAAAGAACATGCTTGTATATGAAGTAATACATGATATGATTGTTTCTTCATAATACTTTATATTAATATATATATATGTATGTTGTCTTTGGTATTTTAACATGCTGAGCCACACACTCAGCTGTGTATGCTATTAATCTAGTAGCTTATGAAATTGGACTATTTTGATCGAAAGGAAAAAGGGGTCTTACCCTTAAAACGCTTTTACTGTGTGAGATACTACTTTATATTCTCATTCAATCATGTGAATCTATGAAAGATTCAATGCTGGAGAAAAAACAAGTTACTTACCTGTACACTGTGGTTCTCCAGTATTGATATCTTTCATAGATTCACATGCGGCCCGCCCACCTCCCCGTTTTAAGGTGGACCCCTTGAGGAAATATGAATTTTTATGGTCAATTGTGTCCCCTATCTTAGACCCCAACGACTCCATGTACATGCTACAAGTACATGTATGTTCCCTCCAGTTCCAGCTATGAAGACGCAAATACATGTGCGTCCAACGCCAACATGTCCTCTTTCAGATCCGCCATGAATGGGTCGAATATTCCATTCCTAAGTATGATTGGCCACCGACTTTATATGGTTCACTTTTCTAGTTTTACAGTTCAGGCGAGTAGGCCCTGAATTCTGCCATCAAGCCTTTTCCTGCTTCTACCTCTGAAATGCTCCAGCCTGGACCTGCATCCGTATCCATGAACTTTGTCCTACTCCCTGCGCGGCTAACGGTGCCTGACGCGGCCTGTTGCCTGCCAAAAACTGTATTCAGCCTTCAAGTTATCTGCTCCGCTCCTCATCCAATGCATTCCTGTCTAGTAGTTTAGGTAAACATCCTTCCAGCTACCGAGCAAAGGGCTCGGCCTCGCTGTCTTTATGCAAGTAATTCATAGCCCCTGTTACTATGGAAAATTCCTGCCCCCTCGCATCTCATGTAGACACATAGACGCTTGTACATGCACTAACAGTCAGTATAGAATAGATACCGTCCGAGAGACCTTTCCTTTTGGATAAAACAGTTCCTTAAACAAAGATATTAGATACGATTTGGGATTAGGTTGACCTGACCCCCCAGACTTCTGTCTCCACATGTAGAGCTAAATGTCAATTCTCCTTCACCCTCTAGTTGCACGTCAATCACACGTCATGCGGCTGCGCGCGCATCTCTGCCAAATATTTCTGCTGACACTGCAGGATTCTCTTAGGGATCCACCCACTTGTGACATCATTTTAAATGACGTTTCTAGTATACGCCTGTTATTACGCCCATTTTCATTACGTATGTGTATTCTTATCTGTATTATCAGCTGTTACGCCTCCTGCATCTGTCTTAATGCAATGCTTTTCATATATATATTGTTACTTGTCAATAATGTATTGCCTATCCCTTCCTGAACCTTCGTGGTGATGGAATAAGATTGCCTGGTTCGAACCATAATTCCTTTGTAAAGGAATAAAGCCCTTTTCAGAACCTCTAATACCACGGATTCTGCCTCTTATTTTGACTGAGTTATTCTTACTAGACTTTTCCGCATAAAAATAGTACAGGTAATTTAAATATTTACCACATAAATTGGCGCCCGAATAGGGACACTTTCTCATCTCACGCGCCGGAGGTGCGTTGCAGGCCCGGTCTCCTGCCACAGCCAGACGGACAAAAACGCGTACCCACAGGATTTCCTGTATCTCCCTCCGGCCAAGCGGGGGTGACTGAGGCTGCGATCAACACCCAGACGAGGCGGTGAGAAGTGCGAAGTATCCCGACCAGAGCCTAGCTGAGAGAGCAAGATCCGAGGTATACAGAGGCCCACCAGGTTCCGAAGTTCCGAGTCGAGTCGAGTCCAGTCCGGTCCAGTTCAGTTCAGTTCCGAGGCCTTCCGTTCCGTGCTACCCGGTGAGTACCGTTGCTGGGGAGGCATTTAGACGTGCACATTGGTTTGTGCCGGTCCTGACGGGTTTGGGTACACAGATCCGGTCTGCACTGTTTTAGCAGTGTATCTGTACTGTTTAGCAGTATATCCAGTATGTTCATGTATATAATTCAGTATTATTTAGTATTAGTATTATGTCAGTAGTTAGTTTTCTCCTAATTATCATTGTTCGTTAAATGTTAAATGTCAAATGTTTTAATGTATTTAAAAATTGTGGTATGAATGAGTGTTCATTATTGTGTTTATTGTATTAATTGTGTTCAAGTCCAGTTCAAGTAAGAATCAAGTAGCAAGGTTTAAAGATGCCGTTCTTTTCAAAATTAAGACAGATCAAAACTAGAAAAGGAGTACTCGAAGAAGCTGTTCCCATTCCACCTAGGGACACTCCAGGGTATTTTATGTATCATAAACATGGCCTAGATGCCGTATTATATCTTGACTTATGGGTGGACTACACCAAGGATCTAGCAGAAAGTCAGAGGTGGCCCGCAGCTGGGACATGGGATGCAGATTGCATCATGAGAGTAGAAGAAGAATTATGTAAAAGAAAGCCAGACAGTCACAGAAAGATGCCATTGAACTATGGCGTAAAGAATCGCATAGGCGCACAGAGAAAGCGCTCAGACTGGAAGAGAAAAGTAGGGAGAACTCAAATAAAGCCCGAGAAAACGTATTAGTTGAGGAAGGTATCCGAGTAAAAACAGAACAAGTAGACAGACAACGAAACACTCTTATGAATGGTATGTATCCTCTTTTGGCCGAAGGTTTACCTAAGGCCACCCCGGAAATACCGAAAGATTTGCCACCCCCATTACTCCCGATTAAAACACATCCCAAGACCGCAAAAGATATTTTCCTTTCCTCCTATTTAGACGATGTAGCTCCCGAATATGTTAATGTTCCACCACACACGCCACCTGTCGATGGTGCTCAACCCCGAGATCATCCGCCCCCAACTCCGCAACCACAAACTCCTCCGCATATTTCAATAGGTCCATCTGTTTCCACCGCTTTTCCCGCATCCACAGTTTCTACCTTACATCCCACAAATCCTTTCGTGCCTAGCACCTCAGAAGGTGCGACAGGAGGTGCGGCAGCAATTTTCGCCACGCCACCATCACGAAGTAAATCGTCTCTTAGAGATTTAGCAAACCAACGTACACCCCAAATAGCAACGTCCGACATGTTTAAGGAACATCTTGTAGATTGTAGATATGATCCAGTGCCCGGTAAAAATGACAGAATGCTGCTATCATCACTACGTATACGACGAGCTTCAATGTATTTAACGACGCTACCAGGAATGATTAAACATTTAGACGATATATATCACTTTGTCCAAACAGGGCAAGGCCCTGAAAGTATTGACGAAGCCATGGAATACCAGAAAGTGGATGTACAGAGACTACTGTTACGCTTCTTCATAAACTGCTTGATCAGAGACAGAGATAGGTCCGAGGTAGATCAGGATGAAATGCAAGTACTTACCAGATGGGGTCAGAATATATCTGAGGGAAAACATGATAAACAGACGTGTATAGTAGCTATGTGCCGAAAGATCCGCAAAGAAGTAGAACGAATACATAAAGCCAGATTGGAGGCAGACAAAACTGAATCAGAGGGAGAGGAGGAGGAAGAATCAGAAATGCCCACAGGACAATTAGAAACGATAGCTTATGTAGGTAGGGGAAGACCTTGTAACAATACCAGATACTTTAATGACCCGATACGTCCGATACGTCCAGAATGTAACAGACATTTTCAAGCCCCTATGCTAAATGCGAAGTCCCCTGAACACTTATTCCAGGCTGCTGATAAATTACTCCGAGACCGAAGGGGGTATCATATGCTCGATTCTATGGATGAACAAGAATTAGCCAGGTCAGCAGTACAATGGGCTGACAGTTCTGAAAAATACAGTGATGATGCGTTAGCACACACGTTTTTGAATCTTACCCCAGACGAACAGCGTTTAGCTGGTATATACATGATACAACACCTCGTTATATTATATAGAAGCCAACACTCCGATCCTGGTCCCCTACCTGATATACTGATAGAATTACTCACGAATAAATGGAGAGGTTCAGGTACTGATTTAATTAAAGAAATTCTAGAATATCGACACCAGTACATTGTCTTCGTATGCCCAGAACATGTTTCAGTTCCCCCCAAGTTGGAAAGAAAAACGTACCACATAGACAGACAGAATCCCTTACGCGAAGTACACCCAATCAGAGGTGAAGACAATACTTTTAAACGCGTGTTTGTATACACGCCCATAACAAAAATTGAATTATTAGAAATGAAGAAAGTAGTACCTAGCCATGACAAAGACCCAGCAGGTTTCCACCGTGAGATAAAAGACATGTTACTCATGGGAGAGTATACTTATCCTGACATCATGAAAATATTGAAAGTATTATTGCCTGCCGGTATTTACGAGAAACTCAAAGAAAAGGAATGGGAGGTGGGAGACCAAAAGATAGATTGGACAGCACTAGAAACGGAAGAAAAAGCCCGAGCTGCAGGTTCAGGGCTTGGGGAAAAGACTACAGCATTGCCAGGATTATTAGTGCAGGTACTACCACGTTTATTGACTACGAAAAAGGAAGACTGGGGTGCAATTTCAGCCTGTAAACAAAAACAAGATGAAGACACTAGTGATTTCTATTCCCGATTTGAAAAATGTTTTGGTATTAATAGTGGCATAAAAGCAAGTAGTGAGTCGTATCCACATCTGTTTGTGACAAAATTAGTTGAGAATTCCCTGCCCCAAGTTAAGAATAGAGTATTAAAATTCGAGAGTACCTGGCAAGGTAACACACCGTCACAGATGTTACAAATGTTACAATATCATCACAATAGAATTAGAGAAGAACAAGAACACGAACAAAGACGTATGAAAGACACGAAAATGAAAATGCTTGTTGCTCAGTCAGTTCCAGCTGACGGTCATAAAAAGGGTACAACGCAGTCCAATGATTCAGCGGGTCCTGTTAGAGGGACATGCAACTATTGTAAACAACCAGGTCATTATATACACGATTGCGCAGTTCTGAAACATAATATCTCTACGGGTATAACGAAAGAGAGACCACGTCCGCCTAGACAGGATCAGATCCAACAACAAGTCCCTCAGCATGCGCAACCTATGCCAGTTCCACAACAGACCACACCACAACAACAACAACAACCACAACAACAGCCACAGCCTATTGCCGCAACGCAAAACACGACACAACAGATGTATCAGTATGCACAAAATGACTATCCAGAGTATCAGCGCTACACATGAAATAGTCTAGAGAGGGAAGTTGGCCTACCCCTTATTGAGGTTCCTGTAGATCAAGAGGGTCCCTATGTGCAGAGTCAAGTATTAGGGAAAGACAGAAAGTTTCTACTCGATACAGGGGCAAGCAGAACCACTATCCGTCACAGCGAAGTCCCAGGGGTACCCCTCTCAGGCTCACAAAATATTTCCCTTGGTTTTTCAGGAAAGCCCACTATTAACGAAGTATCGCAACCGCTTGCATTAACAGTCGGTCCATTAACACGGACTACAGATCTATTGCTCACAAAATCATGCCCAGAAAACTTGTTAGGTATAAAAACATTGAAAGCTCTAGGAGCTGTAATATGTTGTTCTCCGGAAGGAGTACGACTATTTTTGCGTGACTTTAAAGGTCACTACGTGTCTAGAGACATGGATCACCGGTTACAGAATCTACCTGCACATTTATGGGCACAAGGCCCCACTGATGTAGGTTGTATGCACATTACACCATATCGAGTCACACTCAAAACAGGAGTAGTATTACCACGAATACGACAATACAAGTTACCCCCAGATGCTGTTGTGGCTTTACTGCAAATCGTTGACGAGCTCATTGCACAAGGAGTGGTTGTGGAAACCGACTCCAATGTATGTAATTCCCCGATAATTCCGATTCTTAAACGAACTGATCCAAAAGCACCACCAGTATATCGATTAGTTATTGATCTGCGAGAATTAAATAAATGCATTGTACCACAATACCCCGTGGTCCCAGATATCTCTTCATTGCTAACAGCCATAGATTCAGAAGCAACGTTCTTTACTGTAATTGACCTCAAGAACGCTTTCTTTAGCGTCCCAATCGATCCGGAAAGCCAATATTTGTTCGGATTCAGTTTAAATGGACGAAGTTTTAAATTCGCACGCGCACCTCAAGGATTCACAGAAAGCCCCAGCATCTATAGCCAAGCACTGAAAAGAGAACTTGACAGTATCCACATGCCAGCTAACACTGCCCTGCTTCAATATGTCGATGATCTGCTGATCACCGCCCGAAGCGAACATGAATGTGAAAAAGCATCACTGACGGTTTTACATTTCTTAGCCGACAAGGGGCACAAAGTATCCCCTTCAAAGCTGCAATTCTGTGTCCAGCAAGTTGTGTACCTTGGGCACTTGCTGTCCAAGGGGGGAAGACAGCTTACACCCGACCGTATCCAGTTAATTGTTAACATGCTGCCACCCAAGACACAAAAAGAGGTACGGGCATTCATAGGCCTCACTTCGTACTGTAGGCAGTGGATCCCTCAATATGCATTTCTAGCGAAACCACTCATTCAGTTGACAACACAGGAGGCAGCGACATCGACTGTCCTCCCTTGGACTCAGGAACATACACAAGCTTTTGAAAGCTTAAAGAAAGCTTTATGTCAAGCACCTGTTTTAGCAACACCATGTTACAGCAAATGTTTTACACTTTTTGTTACAGAACGTGAAGGTACTGCTTTGTCAGTACTCACGCAGGAACAAGCAGGATCACACAAGCCATGTGCTTATTTTTCTAGTACATTAGATCCCGTAGCTCAGGCTCTTCCTGCGTGCCTGAAATCAGTCGCAGCAACAGCTTTAGCAATCAGACAAAGCGATGCCATAGTGTTAGGACATCAATTGACAGTACAAGTACCACACGCAGTAGAGGTTCTCTTGAACCGGACCCAAACACAACACTTGACTATAGCAAGACTGACGGGTTATGAATTGACATTGTTCCAGCCACACATAGAAATCAGACGTTGTAGTACATTAAATCCTGCCACACTTTTGCCATTAAATGGAACAGACCCACTGGCACATGATTGTATTGAAGTCATTACTATTACGACGAAACCCAGACAAGACTTGACAGATACTCCATTATCAGATCCAGACCTGACATTATATGTAGATGGTTCATGCATGAGAACAAATACAGGAGAGTTAGTGGCCGCCTATGCAGTCACAACAGACACTGAAATTATTGAAACAAATTGTATCGATACCTTGTCAGCACAAGCAGCAGAGCTCATCGCTCTGACACAAGCCTGTATTCAAGCCAAAAATAAGAAAGTCAACATATACACAGATTCACGTTATGCATTCGGAGTCGTCCATGACTTCGGCGTGCTTTGGCGAGAGAGAGGTTATTTAACTTCTCACGGTGCCCACATTCAGCACGGTCCCCTTATTCAAGCTCTGTTAGATGCAATACATCTGCCGACTGCAATATCGATTATGAAGTGTAAAGCCCATACAAAAGTGACTGACATTATTTCTCAGGGTAATGACCTAGCTGACAGAACAGCTAAACAGACTGCTCAGAATCAGACTCATACAACTGACACGACAAAGACAATAGTTCCGACACCAACACACTGCATGACAGTTAAGGATCCCGCCCTTGATGTAATTGACATACAGACACATGCTACACCAGAAGAAATAAAGAGATGGACTGAATTAGGAGGGATCCAAACGGATCAAGGATGGATGACGAAGGAAAAATCTATATGGTTTCTCCCCGACTCAATGGTTCAAGTCATCATTAACACAATACATAGTCCAGCGCACCTAGGAGAGAAAGCTATGCTAGACAGTATTCAACACATTTGGTTCAATAAACACTTGCGAGCAGCAGCTAAACAGAAAGTACGTACCTGTATGATTTGTTGTCAGTTCAATCCAGGAAAAGGCGTACCTGTAGAACAGGGTGGATTTCAAGCCCACGATCACCCTTTTGAAGTCCTCCAGATGGATTATATCCAGATGGAACGTTGTCGAGGATTCAAATATGTCCTCGTAGTTGTATGCGCTCTTTCCCGGTGGACAGAGGCGTATCCCGTCTCAGATTACACTGCCCCGACTACTGCCAAACAGTTAGTTCGAGAATTCTTCCCACGGTATGGTTTGCCCCGTGTCGTGTACTCAGATAATGGCCAGCCATTCTCATCCGAGCTAATGAAACATGTTTCACTTCTGTTAGGCTATCAATGGAAATTCCACTGTGTCCGACATCCCGAGGCAGCAGGTCTCGTGGAGCGGCATAATCAAACTTTGAAAATTAGACTGTCCAAAATATGTAGAGAAAAAGGTGTCGACTGGATAGTAGCTTTACCAGTTGCGCTCTTTTACATGAGAATGGTAGCACACTCTCGAACAGGGCTATCCCCGTATGAGGTGATCTTCGGTAGACCACCAAATATGTGGGGGACGCCTATACCCCGTAAAATAACTGATGTTGATTGTAATATGCTGACAGATTACCTGGCTTCCTTGATGTCTGCACTACAATCTTGTCGTTCATAGGTAGCTGCAGCTTTTCCCGATAACACTGAGGTGAAGCCCCATGACGTGGTTCCGGGAGATCTTGTACTTATAAGGAACTTCGACAGAAGGAACCCGCTGGAGCCTCGCTGGCAGTCGCCTAAACTCGTCTTATTGACTACAAGGACAGCTGTGAAGATTGAGGGACGTAAAGGGTGGTTGCACTCGAGCCATATCAAAAAATTTCATGGACTATCATCCGACTTGAATTATCAGCCCTGCATTCCCTCACAGACTGACTCAAAACTCCCCCTGGTTGACAAGACAGAAAAAGAAAACTATAAACTGAAACTAAGGTCTAGCAAGTCAGACAATTTGATTGTTTAAGTCCTCTCCAAGGTGAATCGGTTGAATTTGTCTCTGACATGTATCCTCTAGATCGAAATAGAGAGAGAAATAGACAGAAACAGCTCAAGAAACATGCGTACTGTAAATCACTTCGTAGTCACTGCATAGTGACATTGTTAATTATGTTTTTTCTAAGTCTTCTGATTATCATTGCCAGTATATTATTACACATGTATTACCCTATTTCCAAGCGTGCTTTCAATGCCACTGCCGAACATTCTTTTAGCGAATTACCCCCGCATGAGTTGTCCTATAGATTTGCGCTGCGCAACAACACATTCATTAGTATGTTACATCATTCTCATCAGAACAGCAATGCTACAAATTGTTGGATATGTGGCCGACTCCCTCCCTATCAGAAATACAAGGGAGTTCTGCCTCTCTTTCCGTATCCATTCACACACAATGGCTCCTGTGGAGCATGGTTTAGTTTGATTAATTCCCTAGATTCAAATTCAGTAGTTTATCAAGACAACTGGGTTTGGGGAAACCTGAACCTAGTTTTACTTAAAGTCTGCTACCCTAACAAGGAGGGACTTCCCAAAAGAACAGGAACTGATCTAGAAAATGAAGTATATGGATTAGGTAACTTTACACTTAATCTCATGATCCTGAATGTTGAATCCGAAACTACACCAATCTTGCCCGCTATGTCAGTATTTCCAGTTAGAGGCGAATTATGTGTAAGAAAGAATGGTTCAATACACATGGGCCATAGTAAATGTACCACTGTAATAGAATTCAGTGATAAAGGCAAATCTACATTTAGAGCTCCTCGTCACTCCTACTTCATCTGTGGTCACACCGCATACATACGCCTACCCCTAGATTGGGATGGTACCTGTTACATTGCATTCCTTCTGCCACCTGTTTTCCTAGCCCCGCCTGATTACCATAGGAATACCCATTTAGTACACAATAGACAGCAGAGAGATCTCCCGATTGTCGACTACACCGAAACAGCATGGGAGCAATACACAGATTTCAATAAAGGTTTCTTTCCCTACATAGGTACAGTCACTAATAGTAAGTTGATACGTAGATTAACTAGAACCCTTGAAGCAGTAGTGAATGAAACTACTTCCGCCTTAGGCAACTTAACAGAGGAGCAGTCTGCGATGCGGATTGTTGTTGTTCAAAATCGTCTTGTCCTTGACGTCATCCTGGCCGATAGGGGCGGAGCTTGTAGGGTCATCGGATCAAGTTGCTGTGTTTTCATACCAGAAAACGCGCCGTCAGTATATAAAGCCATAACTCGACTTCATAAGATCGTAAGCCAGATACACCAGAATCCAGGCACCTGGACTTGGTCCGGTTGGTTCTGGAGCGTGTTGTCAGCCTGGGGATGGAGGATCCTATCCTTCCTAGGTATTGGCTTTCTCATTCTATTCAGTTGCTGCTTGTGTCTAGGCCTGGGCGAAGCACTACGCTACGCTCGCGTAGTTTGCGAAGTTCGCGCTACTTCGCGCTACGCGAACTGCACGTAGCACAGTGCGAACACGCGTAGCGTAGTGTTGCATAGTGCTGCGGTCATTTTTTGCTTGCTCGCGGTCCTCAACGTCAAGTTGGCGACCGCGAGCAAGCAAAATGACATCCTGGCGAGACTTTTTCCTTGTTCGCGATCGCGAGCATGGAAAATAAACCTCCCGGCGAGATTCCCAACGCGAGAAGGTCAGGTTTCTCATTGCGAGGGGTCGCGTATGCTCGCGACCGCTCGCGATGAGAAACTACCAGTTCGCGTTGAGAAAGCTGCAGCTCGAGTAAAAATCTACTCGAGCAGCAGAAAACTACAGCTCGCACTGTGCAAGATGCCATTTTCAATGATTGCACAGTGCCGGTTGCTTGTCCGCACTGTGCAATCATTGAAAACAACATCTTGCACAGTGCGAACATGTTACTTCGCAGTTCGCGAAGTGCTACGCGTAGCTCGCGTAGTGCGAACTTCACTTTGCGTAGCTTCGCGAAGTGCTACTTCGCGAACTACGCCCACCCTTACTTGTGTCTACAATGTGGGCCAGCGATTTGTGGTCTGTGTGCCACATCGTGTATCCCGACTTCGAATTTTTATTCAAGATCCCGGAAGAAGAAAGAAGAACAAATGATGCTATATGAACAGATTGATGGATTGATGAAGATGGATATTTCATAAGGGTCCGTAGGGGACAAGGAGGGAATGAGGAAATATGAATTTTTATGGTCAATTGTGTCCCCTATCTTAGACCCCAACGACTCCATGTACATGCTACAAGTACATGTATGTTCCCTCCAGTTCCAGCTATGAAGACGCAAATACATGTGCGTCCAACGCCAACATGTCCTCTTTCAGATCCGCCATGAATGGGTCGAATATTCCATTCCTAAGTATGATTGGTCACCGACTTTATATGGTTCACTTTTCTAGTTTTACAGTTCAGGCGAGTAGGCCCTGAATTCTGCCATCAAGCCTTTTCCTGCTTCTACCTCTGAAATGCTCCAGCCTGGACCTGCATCCGTATCCATGAACTTTGTCCTACTCCCTGCGCGGCTAACGGTGCCTGACGCGGCCTGTTGCCTGCCAAAAACTGTATTCAGCCTTCAAGTTATCTGCTCCGCTCCTCATCCAATGCATTCCTGTCTAGTAGTTTAGGTAAACATCCTTCCAGCTACCGAGCAAAGGGCTCGGCCTCGCTGTCTTTATGCAAGTAATTCATAGCCCCTGTTACTATGGAAAATTCCTGCCCCCTCGCATCTCATGTAGACACATAGACGCTTGTACATGCACTAACAGTCAGTATAGAATAGATACCGTCCGAGAGACCTTTCCTTTTGGATAAAACAGTTCCTTAAACAAAGATATTAGATACGATTTGGGATTAGGTTGACCTGACCCCCCAGACTTCTGTCTCCACATGTAGAGCTAAATGTCAATTCTCCTTCACCCTCTAGTTGCACGTCAATCACACGTCATGCGGCTGCGCGCGCATCTCTGCCAAATATTTCTGCTGACACTGCAGGATTCTCTTAGGGATCCACCCACTTGTGACATCATTTTAAATGACGTTTCTAGTATACGCCTGTTATTACGCCCATTTTCATTACGTATGTGTATTCTTATCTGTATTATCAGCTGTTACGCCTCCTGCATCTGTCTTAATGCAATGCTTTTCATATATATATTGTTACTTGTCAATAATGTATTGCCTATCCCTTCCTGAACCTTCGTGGTGATGGAATAAGATTGCCTGGTTCGAACCATAATTCCTTTGTAAAGGAATAAAGCCCTTTTCAGAACCTCTAATACCACGGATTCTGCCTCTTATTTTGACTGAGTTATTCTTACTAGACTTTTCCGCATAAAAATAGTACAGGTAATTTAAATATTTACCACACCCTTTTACTTCACGATAAGTATCCTTGGCTCACACTTGTGCTGGAAATCTGAGGTATGGTGGCTCTTCAGGGGATTGTGATCTCAGGGCTGGCGTCTCATTGGCTGACATTTGGACCACATAAAGATATTGATGGGTTACCAAAGTATAATTACCTTTGTATTGGTTTACATGGAATTTTTCTTTCATTCTGCTATATTTCTAATACTGTGAGATTCCCACAATGACGACGGGGAAGATTCAAGCATGTGAATCTATGAAATATATCAATCCTGGAGAACCACAGAGTACAGGTAAGTAGCTTGTTTTTTCTGGTTGGGATATTACGAGACATGGCAGATTGACTTCATGCACTTTATATGCTGCCGCAAATGTGCAAATTGTTTGATGATGCAGTGACACTCTTTAAATCTGTTTAAAAAGTCACGCCTATGACCTGCCCTAGGTGCCCCAAGGGCAAGGGTAGGGTGCATTGTTATAAAAAGCAGAACAATCTAAAAGATGTTTTCTATGCCCAGGTAGGGAAAAAAAGCTAAAGTCGTGTTTCCCTAATGTAGCACTGCTAACCCCATGAGCTAACATTGTAGAGGCTTTAATAAACTTATGAAGTCTGTCTTTTCTTTGGGAGATAGATAGCAATATCATTCCAAGTATCAAAATATTGGTTACAATGAATCCAAAAATTGGCCAAGGTCAGATTTTTTATAATTATTACAGGAAAATAGTTGTTGAACTTATTTTGCTTAGGTTACCTAAAGCAACCCTGATTGGTCAGCCTTTGACAGCTTGGGCCAAGCTGCTCCCTGAGTACGCCTGGGGCTGAAACGACACAGTCATTTGGTTGGAGGAGATCTTCTTCCTGGAGAAGCCAGGGAGAGAAAGGGGGCTGGGGAGATAAACTGCACTTCAACGGCAGGTGAACAGATGTCAAAGGACTCAGTCCAGCAACCACTTCCTTGATCCCCAGCCAGATGAGAGGCCCCCTAATTAAATTAGGAGAGAGACTGGAAGGGGAGTATAGTCAGATGCTATCCATACCTTTGTGTTGGGTGGCATAGATACACACACCAAGGAAAGATTTTCTCCATTTTGATTTTTGGAGAACAGTACATTCTGGGTCATAAATATGCAATTTTTTGCATTCTTTACCCCTATCGGCTGGGGGGTCCCCCCTCTTGGCAGACCAGTATGGAAGATAAATATGGGAAAGCTGCATTTGTTCCTTAGAACACTGCCTGGAACAAAGAAGAAGAAGGACTGCCCTGCTGGACCCTTTGTCTGCACCACAGAAGGCTTGCACTCAGATGGGCTGCACCTGCTGTACTCGCAAGGCTCTACAAAGAAAGGAATATGCCTCACTCAAACAAAAAGGGGTGGAGTCCCTGATCATCAACAGGTACAACAGAACTGGAAGTCGTCATTTACAAGCCCAAAGAGAGGATTACCCCAGCTGACCGGTTGCAACTGGCAGGTCTGGACTGGGAACTAAAACCGGCCCTGGCCGAGTGCTCGGCCGGCCCCTCGGGGCATTGGGGGTGCGGCCGAGCTGTTTGCCAGGGCCGGCTGATTTTGTTACAGGGGCCAAAATTGCAGCCATGCTGCAAAAACGGCCCTGTAACAAAAACGGCCCCCAGTGGCCCAAAACCAGCCCCCACCCTGGCGGCCTACCCGGGAAATGCCAGTTGCCCGCTACGGCCAGTCTGGCCCTGGCAGCTGAATTTTTCCTGGACTGTGCAGGTGCAGTGTAGGAAATTGAGTCCTAGCCCCCAAATGGCAAGCCAGAGTCTTTGAACCCTTGGACTGCGCTAGTTGATGCTTATTTCCCTCAAAGGAACCAAGAAATTTCAAGGTTTGAAAGTTTGGAAAATTTCTGCTAAGTTTTGCAGAAAACTTTCAGAAGGAGACTGGCCCAACGTTGAGAGTCAAGCCGCAGTCGCCGACTCGCGAATCGGCCTGACCGTGCTGGTTTGTGCCGCTGAAATCTCCAGAGCAACTTGTCATCAACATTGAGGACAAAGACTTCCAGAGGCTCATCAAGGAATTGGGCTGCAGCAGGCCGCCGTCGGCGAAGCAAACTTTGGATCCGAGAAGCTCAAGGACCCACAGACAAGAGAAAAGCTCGAACATAAAGACTAAGTTTGAAGATAACCTCTTGACCGGGACATAGCCCTCATCCTATCCGACCCGCGCTCCATCGCCACCGGCCTAAAGCTGTAACTTTGTTCAGTCCAGCACAATCAGATAGCCACAAATGGCGCTTTAAGCTTTTTGGCACTAGAATGCAAAATTTTTGATTTTGGGCTTAATTACGAGTTTGGTGGTGTTGCAGTAGACTTCCACGCCAGTGCCCCGCTGCAAAACTGCCAATCCCATGGTCAGCCCGCCCGCCATATTCTGACTGGAATACAGGTCGGGCAGTTCTGCAGCAGCAGTCTTATTGTGGTGCATTTCTAAGGCTCATAGGAGAGCCTTAGAAAGGCACCGCTGTGGGAGTGCCGCAGCCCGTTTCTGCACGGACTGAAATGCACAATGTTATGCGTTTCGTTCCTTGCAGGAACAGGGGGTGCATACAGACAGGGAGCACACCATGTGCTCTCCTACATGCACCCCCATGCACAGAGGCAACAATGGGCCCTGTAGGGCCCACTTAGTTTACTCACCGTCTACCTTTTCATGGCGGGTTTACCGGTATGAAAAGGGTCACTGTGAGGAATCTCGTAATATGCTTGGCGGTGCCACAGCAGCACCACCAGCATGTCACAGCCTCATAATGCTGCACGACCACCATGGAATCAGAGATCCCCGGCAGTTGTGGTGGTCCTGTGGCCCACTGCCATAGCAGTAATACACACAATTGATTGACGGAATGCAGAACAAATCAAAACATTCACCCCCAGTCAAGAGATCTGGGTTAAATCCATCATTCTTTTGCTCACCATGCCACCCCAGTTTAGACCTGGCCATATGCAAATCAGTCTTGACCGTGTGCCTCATGGGAACAGTCCAGCCCGAACTGCCAAGCCAGGTCCTCCCTGGACCAGAAACAAACATCCTAGGACCGGTTTCGGGGTTTCATCCCTCTTCAGGCAGGATAGCTTAATTCCAGTGGCACAGTGAGCCCAGGACCCACGTCTGGGCATACTTGGCGCACTTAGGGCGAGAAAGCAAAAGACACACAATTGATGGACGGAATGCAGAACAAATCAAAACATTCACCCCCAGTCAAGAGATCTGGGTTAAATCCATAATTCTTTTGCTCACCATGCCACCCCAGTTTAGACCTGGCCATGGCTAAACTGCAGACATACGGCATTTGGACTGCCTATCTGGACTACCAGCCTGTCGTCCAGGGACTGCCACCACGGGTTCAGGGGTCCCATAGACCGCAAACTCATAATTGACTGACTGCTCATTTGTAAAGCTACCAAGAGTTGAGCAAGGATCAATTTACTGAGACTTGACCTATCGTGATTGTGGTATTATAACTAGTTGAGGGTGAACATCCCCACCTACCAATACCCCACTTTCCTACAAGCAACCACACAGCTGCACTGTCTGTTAGGCTCCGACCTAAAACAAAAAGACTTTTGACCACAATGTTTACATTATATTGCCCCTGCTTCCATTTCATATGTCCATGGTAAAGTTTCCTTTCTGGAATTTACTATAAAAAGGCTGGTTCTAAAAAGGTTGTGTAAGAGGATTTGTCACCTGAAAAAACACATGATATGAATAAATAAGTAAATTAGGAATATAGAGAAACCCAGAACATATGGGACAGGTTTATATCGCCTACTCGGAAGAGGGGTCACATGGAGCACCAACTTGTACACTTACAATATTCACTGTTTGTTATATTTTCAAAATAAAATTGTACAACCCTTAAGTAAAGTGTTTCCTCTTCATGCAGATGTTTGCAATGCCAGTGTTGGGCTTACAGAGATGTTCAATATGGTGTATCAGCATATCAGTTTCTTGTAAGCAGCATAGCTTTGACCAAGCTATGACGAGGTTAAACTAGAGGTGTGAAGTTGCATAAATTAAAGAGTTTGTTTTGCAGAAATGTTTATCAAAAATATTTTGGCTGAAAAAATATTCTGCAAAAAAGTAGCATTTGCAAAACAATTTCTGAAAAACTTACTTTTGCAGGATTTCAAACCTTACAAATGTCATGAGGTTGGTGAAGTTTCAAATACATTTCCAGACGTTGACAATATTTCACCAACTTTGCACACCCCTCTAAATAGGTACTAAAGCAATAAGAATCAATATAAAGCCTAACTCACAAGTACATGGTCAGTTTGGCATTGAGGGATGTAAGCTCCATAACAGAGCGAAAGGGGAGGTGGGAGAGTAAGTGGTTGGGTTTTCATAGCTCCACAGAGAAAGCAAAGTTTTGTGAACCCTATAGATCACAGCGGAAAATGGGAAAATGTCTTTAGGTAACAAGTTCTACTGAATGTCAGAATTATGTTACACTGGTTTAGGCACTTGAATGAGCTCACCTATAATAGTTTACACATTGCAAAAAAAAATTGAAAATATGATGGAATTTGGTTGAAAGGAAAACTGCAAGAGGAAGAAAGATTCTGATGAAGCTTAAACAAAGATTCGAAGCCTATCAGAGCCACCAGAGCTAGGTTTCTGCCATCTTAGTTAAGATAAGGCAGAATTTTCCCAAGATGTTGGAAATGATATGTGCAGCCCGACCCCGCTGACAAACTTTGGGGAGAGAGTCAAATTGGAGTTGAATTTGACTCTATATTTGCATACAAGAATGATGGATGAAAGCCAGAAGTTATTCACCATGACTGAGATACAGCTACCTAGCGTGGGAATATCCATTTCCCTCATTTCGTTTGATCCTCTGGTTATTCATTCATGCCCAGAACAGTCTATGGTAATGTTTGAAAGAGCCCACTGACAACGATGACCCATGATACCAGATAATGAACTGCGCCCCACGGGTAGACATACTGAAAATGAATCAGTGGGAGTGGAAGTAGTTGACCAATGGCTCCAGATTGATATTTATACATGAAGGAAAATAATGGACCCTTGGGAGACCCCACATTGTAGAGAATTCCATTCCGAAGAGTTGGATGGCAGGATAACAGATTGAGGATTATTTGTAAGGAAATAATGAATTTAGTCCAAGATTGAGCTTGTCAGACCTGCTGATACAAGACAATTAAGCATAATGGTCTGGTCATAAAGCTGAGCTCTGCTCACAAGTCTTAAAGAATCCACGGGCCAACACCAACTCAACCCATCATCACTCTGACATCATTTAAGGTTATGAGCAGTATTGAATCAGCATCATGACCAGCCAGCTAGGACGAGTTTGAAGCTGGAGCTGCATTCATCATGGAATTTGCTCAGTTGTTTGGCAATAGCCCTTCCAGGGGTTTAGCTCCCGAATCTCATAACAAATTAGGATCGAAATTTGAAAATACTGGAGGATTCGCATCCATTTATATGATTAGTAGTGCATAGGCTTCCTAAAACTGCTCATGTGCAGTACCCCCTTCCAGTTAAGAATCGATCAAGAGAGAAGATTGAATGGCCGCCTTAACTTCTTTCAAGATCAAAAGGAGCCAGGCATCGGAGGGGAAGTAGTTTTCAAATTGATGGAATTCATAGAAGACAAATCTATTGTGAAGGGAAAAAATGAAAGCAGTTTCTTTTGATAAAAAAGGGCAACTATGATAGCATAGTGGCCACCACTGGAGGCAAAAGATCTGTGTGGCAAAGGAAGTCAAGAAATAGCAGACTTTTCTCTTCAAAATAAAGACTAAGTGAATCATCCAGGCTGCAAAAGGGACTAATGTCAGGGTGCTCCACCAAAGGTTCAATCAAAGTAGCAATAGTGTAAAAGACAGCTCTTTGAGTATAGCTGGACTCCAAGATTTTGAATGAATAAACATGGACACAATTCTCATAGGTTTGAAGTGCCTTCTGGAGGAGTTGTTTGGCATTAAACTCATATGTATGTTCATCTTGACAGCCTTTTTATCTATCACAGCAACAAGAGCAGTAAATAAAGAGGCTGGTTTTCCACACATATGCTTTTTATTTGCACAAATTGCTACATCATAATATTAATCTAGGATTCACCGTTGCTCCACCATGTTAATAATCTACGTACACAAGAATACATATAGAGCTTTATATATAATAAGTGTCTGAAATAGAGGAGTCTATGAGTTGAGTTGATCGAGTTAGAAATGGCAGGTCAAATGTGTAAGATGTTTTTTTCTTCATTTTATCAGTAATAATCTTGCGTTGATTAGGGGGGGGCGACAAGGTTATTGCCTTCACGGTCAGATGTGTAGGCTGAGGGCAGGGGAGAGTTTTCAGAATCCTTTTTAGGCCTGGACCAGTGTCGTTTAGCTTTCTTGTCGAGTTCATATCATTGCATTAAAACATACAACGGTTCACTGGGATGCAAAACGAATGCAATTTTCTTTCACTTTTAATTGGCGCTTGGCAAAAGAAAATGTCTTTGGAGTTTCGGTAGTAGTAAAATGTTTCTCTTGCATTGCTGCATAATGTTAAACTTGGCTGGTGTGCCGTGAACTTCTGTAGGTTCATACTGCAGGAAATACAGTACTGCCTGACTAAAAGATGGCTGCTGCGTAAGGTGAACTATACCTTGTGACACATCTGAGTTATACATTAGAAGTGCCTGTTTATTTTAAAAGTACATAGCTGCCAAGGTTTCAGATTGCTATGTGTGACATTTTCATAATTTCAGTGTACTTATGAGTAATATTCAATGACAAAGAGTGACACTTTCTTGCGAGCAAAATCAAGCAACGAAGGCGAGGAAAACATATAAAAATCAGAAATTACACCCATTTGAGCAACAACAAACTCTAAGCTAAGAAGATCTTAAAACTGCTGCTAAGTACCAGAAATGGAAGGTGATTTGTATTAAAATTTGCTGTCTCTATAGTTTTCTTTTGTCCAGAGAGTAATACAGCCATATGGCTATATTTATTTAATATCTCCATGTCATGTAAGTTGGGTATTTTACTTTACATGTATTAAAAACTTTGTGTGCTATGGAGCAGTGTTTGGGACCATCATCACCATTGCCAGAATTATATGAGAGGATGCCACTACATAACTCATAGGTTTTTGATTTAGATAAGTTTTTATGAGATTACTCTCTAAGCGCATTAAATAACCCAATTTAGTTGCAACATAGCTAGCAACTAGAAAGGGAATGGCGCAACAGCAAGGAGCCCACCGACCGGATCACATTCAAGACATTACTACCTCCAACTCCTTAAAGAAACTAGAAGGAATGCCCTAGCTGGCCGTATCATAGCCAGCTCCAACCAAAGCAAATAACTCTTCAGCATCTGCAAGGAGTTCTCCATTTCCTCAGCAACTGAAAACATCATCACCCTTTCCCAAGAACTCTGCGACACCCTGACAGATTTTTTCCATGACAAGATATCCACCATCTACAAACACTTTAAGCCCCAATCAACTGCTGCCAACACCCTCAGCAGTCTCTCTTACACAGTCGCAATCTCCAACAACCAGATCACCGCTTGGGTCCAGATCACCACGCAGAGTACCACAGGCATCATGCACTCTGTCCAATTAGGAGCACCCACAGACCCCTGCCCCCACCACATGTTCATCTTCGGCAACAGGACCATCAGCAACAAGTTCACAGACATCTTTTCACATCCATCACCTCGGGCACCTTCCAGATGAGTGGGAACACGCTCAAGTCAAGCCCCTCCTCAAGAAACCATCTGCCAACCCCAAAGAGCTTAAGAACTACGACCCGTATCCCTGCTCCCGTTTTCCATGAAAGTCCTCAAAAGCGCAATCACCCACCAACTCACAGAATACCTTGGGAACCACGATCTCTTGTATACATCCCAATCTGGATTCTGTAAAAACCACAGTACATAAACTGCCTTGATCGCATCCACAGATGTCATCAGAACCCTCCTATACCAGGGAGAAGAGGCTGCCCTGATCCTCCTCGACATCTCAGCTGCTTTCAAGACTGTGTCTCAACACACCCTAATCAAGGGGCTTCATCAGATTGGAATCCAAGAGGATGCCCTCAAAGGGATTGCAATCTTCCTTACCAGACAAACACAAAGAATCCGCCGTCCACCATTCACTTCAGAGCTGAAGAACACAATCTGTGGCGTCCCGCAAAGCTGATCCTCAGCCGTACCCTGTTCAAGCATCATCAGAAATCATGAACAGAACATCATCTCTTACACTGACAACATCCAGCTCATCCTCTCTCTATCTGAAGACTAATCTACCACAAGGTCGAACTTCTACTCATGAATAACCAGCGTCTCCGACTGGCTGCAAAACCACTGCCTCAAGCTCAACACAGATGAGACAGAGGTACTGATCTTCGGGAACAACTCCTCCCTGTGGAATGACTTCTGGTGCACTGCTGAGCTGGGACCCTCTCCCACCCCCATGGACCACGTCCAGAACCTCTGCATCATCTTGGACAGCAAGCTCACCATGAAGAACCAGATCAACGCAGTCTTCTCTGTCTGCTTCCTCTTGCTGTGCAAGCCCCAAAAGATCTGGATACCCTTGTGGATGATTAGATGCACTATAAAAATCCTGATTGATGGAACTAATGAGCTATTTGAGATTTTCCATTAGGTGACTGAACCAGAATTATCCTATAATACACTAGGTACCTCAGCAGAACTATGAGATGATCTGTGATGTTTTTTATGAAAACTGAGGACATCTGATTAACATAGAACAAAACACAGTGGGCCCAATTCACAAGAGTAAGATTATCAACGTAACATCACGTATTTTTAACATTATGTTTCCAGCTTTACATACTATTCTGAATAATCCCCATTATCAGACCTGCCTTCATATGCATTACAAGCATTTGCAAAGCCAATAGGTCAAGCATAGAACTGAAAGAGCCTGAATGCTTCCATACAATCACTTATCCATACAGTCTTCCTTTTGTTCATCCATCTGTTCATCCACCCATTCCTCATTCTAGAATTCATTCACTTGCTCATCCACTATATAACACACAAAGCTACCAGTAACTGTAGAGGCTTTTTCAATGCCTGTAAATTTTGTTTCTTGAGCAGCAAAAACATTTGGTCAGTAAAATCTTTAAAATAAAGATCACTAGAAGCACCATTCCACTTAGCATGTTTCGTTTTTTGTTCTGATTAGGGCCTAAAACTAAATTATTAATAGTACCCCCAGTAGACATTAAAGTGTGACTCCCATCGGCAGACCCCGACTTTCAAAATTTCAAGGATAGTATCATAGAGCCTAATTTAAAGTTTGGTAGAGAGGGTACTCCATTGCAACAACGAAAGAGTACCCTATCCGCCAAACTGAAGTTCGTCCTGCCTCAGTTACAGTCGGGCAGAATTTAAGTATGGCAGCAACGGCCACAACTCCGTCTCCGGCACTGGCATACTCCCATGAAGACCCAATGGAGTAAGGTTAGGCCATTTGCCTGTCCGCCCTCTTTTGAGTGATCCGACACGTGGCAATAAGTAAAAGTAAAAACATTTTGATGACCCTCACACCTTGGTGGAAAACTCAAATTTGTCGAGGGTATCATTGCAAAGGTGAAGGAGAGTGCTTACTGCCAACATGATGGTCCGTCTGCCAAAATGGACGGATCATAGTTTGACCACGGCGGAGGCTACTCCATCTCTGCCGTGGTCAAACCTCTCTGATGGCTGGAGAGAATAAGGGTCATTGGCGAACTGTCGATATGTCTATCCGCCCAATTAGGATGGGCGGACATATAGCAGTTTTTTTACAGCCCATCACCGCCAGGCAAACCCTGGAAGTAAGGGCCAGTAAAAAAAAAATGCCCCCCTCATAATGGAAGATAGCATTGTTTTTTTTATTTTCAAATACAAAATCTAACTTTGGGTTTTTGTATTTGCAAATAAAAAAACTTTGGAAACTTTGCTTATGGCTTTGTCATGGGACACACCAGTGGAAGGTGGAAGCTGAAAAGCATTGTCTTCCTGTTATTTCATGGGGCTTGATAATTAATCAAAGAAATTCACAAGCCTGCTGTGCCTGATCTTTGAAGTACGACATTTGACACTCTGGTGCGGCTGTTTCTGGTGTTAAAAAGCACCTGAACGAGTGATACAAATATATATGTGATCAAGGCCTCTCGAAGGCCAAAAGGCGTCATGGTGGTGGTGCGTGGTATTGTGATGAAATAAAGAACCCTGCACGAAGCTTTTGGGTCTGTGCTCGTCTTTCCTGGTCAAGTTGGGAGTATCAGTCAGAGTTCTCTGTATATATATATATATATATATATATATATATATATATATATATATATATATATATTACCTACTGGCGGTCGCCAGTAGGTAGTTATAGTTAGGACCACGTTTCCATAGGAAATCCGCAACATTCTATTTTGAATAACTTTGGCGCCGGTCGACGAATCCTCGCGAATTTTTCAAAATAGGTGGGGCGCTACGCTCCGCTCCTACCCTGAAAGTCTCGGGGGGATTCGTCAAGCGGGGGCTGAGATAAAAGGGGGGTCCCAAAACGCGTTTTTCCCATGCATTTTTCCATGGGACCTTTAGACAGGGCTACAGCCCGAACGGCTGAACAGAATTTAATGAAATTTGGCAGAGAGGTAGTCCCCAGGTCAAGGAAGTGCCTTTTGTAGGTTTGGTGTAAATCTGTTCAGTAGATTCTGAGAAAATAGCCTTTAAATCAATATATATATCTGTGGCAGCTTACGGTGCGCTTACGGTGCGCTTACCGTAAGCTTACCGTACGCGTACGGTGGCGTGCGCGAGCGCGATTCTGATTGGCTCTTAGATCTTAGTAAACATTTGAGTCGGTCGAAACCAGGAAGCGGCGGCCGCCATTTTCTCTCTCACTTCCTGAGTTGGGCAGCAAAAACGTACCCCAAATATATGTAAAGAGGCAGTTTCATGAGATCCTAACCACCCAGCATTGATACAGGGGTCCCCAAACCACCCCCAAGCCAAAAAAAAAAAAAATTTTTTTTTCGGAAAATCGCCGATTATGCTTACCGTACGCGCACGGTAAAAATTATAAAAAAAAAAAAACTGTCCACATTCTCCCCACCCCGTGTGCAAATGGTGCCCGAAGAATACATTTCACAAAGATGCGCAAAATATGTCCCCCATGTGCGCACGGTGCGCGAAGCGCATCGTGCGTACATGGCCCATCCCGCTTAACGTGGGCACACTGTGCGTGCACGGCACTAACTGCGTAAAGTGGGCACGCGGTGTGCGAAGCGCACCGCGTGCTCACTGTGCGCGCACGGTGCGCGAAGCGCACCGTGCGCGCACGGAACGAACTGCGTTAACTGGGCGCGCACGCCACGAATGGCGTAAAGTAACTTAGCATTTAAAAAACCTTGCAAATTCACTGATAAAACCATAGGTTTCACACATGTTATAGTTAGCTGGACATTTTACTGATAAAAAACCAATGAAATTCCCCCGTTATAGTTACTGCAGGCAACTATAACTCACGCGACCGCAATCTTCTGCTGATGACATATGTGTCTTTATGAAAAAAAAATATTTGTAATATATGTAAAGCTAAAATTTAATGGAAGAAGACATGGGCAAATAAGTGTCTAAATACAGTATTAGCATCAGCAGAGGATTGCGGTCGCGTGAGTTATAGTTGCCTGCAGTAACTATAACGGGGGAATTTCATTGGTTTTTTATCAGTAAAATGTCCAGCTAACTATAACATGTGTGAAACCTATGGTTTTTTCAGTGAATATATATATATATATATATATATATATATATATATATATATATATATATATATATATATATATATATATATAACCTACTGGCGGTCGCCAGTAGGTAGTTATAGTTAGGACCCTGTTTCCATAGGAAAACCGCAACATTCTACTTTGAATAACTTTGGCGCCGGTCGACGAACCCTCGCGAAATTTTCAAAACTAATGGGGCGCTACGCTCCGCTCCTACCCTGAAAGTCTCGGGGGGATTCGTCAAGCGGGGGCTGAGAAAAAAGGGGGGTCCCAAAACGCGTTTTCCCCATGCATTTTTCCATAGGACATTTAGACACAGCTACAGCCCGAACGGCTGAACAGAGTTACTTGAAATGTGGCAGAGAGGTAGTCTACAGGTCAAGGAAGTGCCTCTTGTAGGTCTGGTGTAAATCTGTTCAGTAGTTCCTGAGAAAATAGCATTTAAATCAATATATATATCTGTGGCAGCTTACCGTGCGCTTACCGTGCGCTTACGGTAAGCTTACTGTACGCGTACGGTGCCGTGCGCGAGCGCGATTCTGATTGGCTGTTAGATCTTAGTAAACATTCAAATCGGTCGAAACCAGGAAGTGTCGGCCGCCATTTTCTCTCTCGCACTCTGATTGGGGGGAGGAAAAACAAAGTCTGATAACATGAAAAGGGGCAGGCTAGACAGCTCCTAACCACCTAGTCATGGTTAGTGTGTCCCAAAAGAACCCCCAAGGCCAAAAATTTTTTAAAAAAAATTCGGCAAATCGCCGATTGCGCTTACCGTACGCGTACGGTCAAAAATAAATTAAAAAAAAACAATATCCACATTTTCCCCACCCCGTGTGCAAAAGGGGCCACAATGGCACCTTTTGTGCATGGCATATAATTATACCAAACAATTAATAGATAACCTTTCACAACGAAGCGCATAATATGTCCTCCGTGTGCGGACGGTGCGCGAAGCGCATCGTGCGTACATGGCCCATCCAGCGTAAATTGGGCACGCGGTGCGCGTAGCGCACCGCCTGCCCACCGTGCGTGCACGGCACTAACTGCGTCAAGTGGGCGCGCACGGAACGAACTGCGTGAAGTGGGCGCGCACGCCACGAACGGCGTAAAGTAACTTAGCATTTAAAAAACCGTACAAATTCACTGAAAAAACCATAGGTTTCACACATGTTATAGTTAGGAATTAGCATTTAAAAAACCTTGCAAATTCACAGAAAAAACCATAGGTTTCACACATGTTATACTTAGCTGGACATTTCACTCGTAAAAAACCATTGAAATTCCCCCGTTATAGTTAGTGCAGGCAACTATAACTCACGCGACCGCAATCCTCTGCTGATGACATATGGGTGAAAAGCAGTCCAACAATATATTGTCAGCTCACAGCCACTGGAGGCAACAAGCGGTTATTAAACTACAACTCCCAGCGTGCACTGCAAATATGGCACACCTGAGGCCTTGAAATTGGTGCGGCAGCGCAGGGTATTGTGGGAACCTTGATTCGGATGTGCTGACAATCTGCCTCTGAGGTAGGAGCGCGATCGCTCCGAAATGCATTAGGCTAATGGACAAAACATATCAACGGAGTTGAACTCCTGTTTCTTGAAAATAAAGGATTGTTTCCGACAGCTGGAGGAGTGCGTTTCTCATTGCAGGGCAACCTTGGAAAAGATGTGACGCGGCAGGTCCAGCCGCGGAGAAGACTGCACCGCCCCCTTCATCTTCTGGGGATCGTCTTACCTGAAAATGGGCAGGAATTAACGGCGCAGCTGTCTCTTCATGGCAAAACAGGCATTCAACCCCGGGGCCCACTGGAGGGTGAAAAGCAGTCCAACAATATATTGTCAGGTCACAGCCACTGGAGGCAACAAGCGGTTAATAAACTACAACTCCCAGCGTGCATTGCAAAAATAGCACACCTGAGGCCTTGAAATTGGTGCGGCAGCGCAAGGGTATTGTGGGAACCTTGATTCGGATGTGCAGACAATCTACCTCTGAGGAAGGAGCGCGATCGCTCCGAAATGCATTAGGCTAATGGACAAAACATATCAACGGAGTTGAACTCCTGTTTCTTGAAAATAAAGGATTGTTTCCGACAGCTGGAGGAGTGCGTTTCTCATTGCAGGGCAACCTTGGAAAAGATGTGACGCGGCAGGTCCAGCCGCGGAGAAGACTGCACCGCCCCCTTCATCTTCTGGGGATCGTCTTACCTGAAAATGGGCAGGAATTAACGTCGCAGCTGTCTCTTCATGGCGAAACAGGCATTCAACCCCGGGCCCACTGGAGGGTGAAAAGCAGTCCAACAATATATTGTCAGCTCACAGCCACTGGAGGCAACAAGCGGTTATTAAACTACAACTCCCAGCGTGCACTGCAAATATGGCACACCTGAGGCCTTGAAATTGGTGCGGCAGTGCAGGGTATTGTGGGAACCTTGATTCGGATGTGCTGACAATCTGCCTCTGAGGAAGGAGCACGATCGCTCCGAAATGCATTAGGCTAATGGACAAAACATATCAACGGAGTTGAACTCCTGTTTCTTGAAAATAAAGGATTGTTTCCGACAGCTGGAGGAGTGCGTTTCTCATTGCAGGGCAACCTTGGAAAAGATGTGACGCGGCAGGTCCAGCCGCGGAGAAGACTGCACCGCCCCCTTCATCTTCTGGGGATCGTCTTACCTGAAAATGGGCAGGAATTAACGGCGCAGCTGTCTCTTCATGGCAAAACAGGCATTCAACCCCGGGGCCCACTGGAGGGTGAAAAGCAGTCCAACAATATATTGTCAGGTCACAGCCACTGGAGGCAACAAGCGGTTAATAAACTACAACTCCCAGCGTGCATTGCAAAAATAGCACACCTGAGGCCTTGAAATTGGTGCGGCAGCGCAAGGGTATTGTGGGAACCTTGATTCGGATGTGCAGACAATCTACCTCTGAGGAAGGAGCGCGATCGCTCCGAAATGCATTAGGCTAATGGACAAAACATATCAACGGAGTTGAACTCCTGTTTCTTGATAATAAAGGATTGTTTCCGACAGCTGGAGGAGTGCGTTTCTCATTGCAGGGCAACCTTGGAAAAGATGTGACGCGGCAGGTCCAGCCGCGGAGAAGACTGCACCGCCCCCTTCATCTTCTGGGGATCGTCTTACCTGAAAATGGGCAGGAATTAACGTCGCAGCTGTCTCTTCATGGCGAAACAGGCATTCAACCCCGGGCCCACTGGAGGGTGAAAAGCAGTCCAACAATATATTGTCAGCTCACAGCCACTGGAGGCAACAAGCGGTTATTAAACTACAACTCCCAGCGTGCACTGCAAATATGGCACACCTGAGGCCTTGAAATTGGTGCGGCAGTGCAGGGTATTGTGGGAACCTTGATTCGGATGTGCTGACAATCTGCCTCTGAGGAAGGAGCACGATCGCTCCGAAATGCATTAGGCTAATGGACAAAACATATCAACGGAGTTGAACTCCTGTTTCTTGAAAATAAAGGATTGTTTCCGACAGCTGGAGGAGTGCGTTTCTCATTGCAGGGCAACCTTGGAAAAGATGTGACGCGGCAGGTCCAGCCGCGGAGAAGACTGCACCGCCCCCTTCATCTTCTGGGGATCGTCTTACCTGAAAATGGGCAGGAATTAACGGCGCAGCTGTCTCTTCATGGCGAAACAGGCATTCAACCCCGGGGCCCACTGGAGGGTGAAAAGCAGTCGAACAATATATTGTCAGCTCACAGCCACTGGAGGCAACAAGCGGTTATTAAACTACAACTCCCAGCGTGCACTGCAAATATGGCACACCTGAGGCCTTGAAATTGGTGCGGCAGCGCAGGGTATTGTGGGAACCTTGATTCGGATGTGCTGACAATCTGCCTCTGAGGAAGGAGCGCGATCGCTCCGAAATGCATTAGGCTAATGGACAAAACATATCAACGGAGTTGAACTCCTGTTTCTTGAAAATAAAGGATTGTTTCCGACAGCTGGAGGAGTGCGTTTCTCATTGCAGGGCAACCTTGGAAAAGATGTGACGCGGCAGGTCCAGCCGCGGAGAAGACTGCACCGCCCCCTTCATCTTCTGGGGATCGTCTTACCTGAAAATGGGCAGGAATTAACGGTGCAGCTGTCTCTTCATGGCGAAACAGGCATTCAACCCCGGGGCCCACTGGAGGGTGAAAAGCAGTCCAACAATATATTGTCAGCTCACAGCCACTGGAGGCAACAAGCGGTTATTAAACTACAACTCCCAGCGTGCACTGCAAATATGGCACACCTGAGGCCTTGAAATTGGTGCGGCAGCGCAGGGTATTGTGGGAACCTTGATTCGGATGTGCTGACAATCTGCCTCTGAGGAAGGAGCGCGATCGCTCCGAAATGCATTAGGCTAATGGACAAAACATATCAACGGAGTTGAACTCCTGTTTCTTGAAAATAAAGGATTGTTTCCGACAGCTGGAGGAGTGCGTTTCTCATTGCAGGGCAACCTTGGAAATATATATATATATATATATATATATATATATATATATATATATATATATATATATATACACATTCGAAAAAGCTTTATACTCACCTGCGAAATACTTACATTTTCATGGTAAAGACAAGCATTGTAAAGGCATATTCATTGTAAAAGTTTGCGTGGTAAAGACATACACGGTAAAGATGCATGCGTGGTAAAGACGCATGCATTGTAAAGCCCACATTGTTAAGGCATACTTGGTATTGGCATGCATGGGTCAATCATACAACCCTTGCTGGGGTTGATAAACTGATCAGTCAGGTTCATAAGGAAGCATCACACGCAAGCTTATATCTGCAGAGTGACTCACCTCATAGAGATGGTTACCAGGAAGTTAACCAGCAATTATGGTGATGCTCTATGCTCAAAAGACTTTTGAAAGCGTAAATGTAGATTTCTTAGATTGGTTTTGTATAAGAGGGCTTTGGGTCCAGATTTTGCACCTGGATCTTCGCTAATTATACTACTGCGAAGGCAAGTACAACGATAAACGCCAGTCACTGAAACAGCATACTAGTTGAGAAGGGTATATGTCAGAGCTGCTCCATCTCCATTTTGTTTGCCTTGTCAATTAGGCCTCTGGAAGCCACCATAAGGCTGAACCCAGAGATCATAGGGATTCTCTTTGCTGGGAGGCAATACAAGATTCTCTAATAGCCCAGCGACCATCCTTTGAGTGAGTAGCAGGCTTTAAGATTAATCAGGAAGTATCTGAGAGGCTTAACCTGAAACTACCAGAGGAGCAGGCCAGTAGGCTGCAAGCAACACTTCCCTCTAATTGGGTGGGCAAGTTTATTAATTATTTTGTCATCATCTTTTCTAGCTCATGAGACACTCTCCTAACAGCACATGTCCAGCAGATGAAAAAGAACTTAAAGTGTGGAAAATTGACAGCGATCGGCGTTAGCATTTAGCTGAAGCCATCTTGTTTCCGGCAGCCATTTTGTCTGCCATGTGCTCACCACGTGCTGTTTCCTTCTTCACTGTTGTTAACCCTTGTGCTCTGTTTAAAGGACTGGCTATACTTAGACTCTGCTACTCTGCACATGCGCAGAGGAATCTGTAACTGTCCATACATCTGTTTGTAGTCTGTAACTGTCAGGTTGTTTCTATCGGAGTCAGCAACTGCTAGCTCCTCCTTTACTGTTGACTGGGCATTTCTGTATGACCACCTATGTATGTAATTCTCCTATGTGTGCTTGAACAGCCCTCTTTTGAGCCCCTGTGTGGGTATAAAAGACCCATGGTTCTTCTACTCCTGGTGCTACTTCATACACTCCCGAAGGGTGTTGTGTGAATGTAGTTCCACCTCATGAGGTTTAATAAATCTTTCCTTTAACCTTTCAGTTTCCGTGCCAACTTCTATTTACTTGCCTGAGGACTTGCGTGCAGAGGAGGGCGAACCCCTAGGACTGATAGGCCTGGCTGAGGCCCACTTCAACAAATGGACAACTTGAACAAATGGATATCCCTGCCAATATCACGGTTGGGGAGATTGGCAATTGTAAAATCAATAGCTTTCCCAGGCAGCAGTATTTAATTCCAGAAATGCTGACTCCATTCCCAAAGAAGAGATCATACAGTTACAGAAAAGGATAGAAGGCTTTATATGGGAGGGAGTTCAAAGGGCGAGGGCATCTTGGAAAATAAGGACAACAACAAGGTTGGACTATTGAGCCCAGATCTATGGTAGTCCATTTATGACTGTTACACCTGTGGACAAAGAGGGAAACAGACAGGGAATTAGGTTATATGGATAGAGCAGTGGTGAGCAGATCCATGTGGTACCCTCTGTGGGTCCCTAAGAAAGCAGACCTCAGAAGGAGTGCTGTAGAGCCCTTGCGCAAAGTCTAATGTGCACTGTCTGATTACTTTTCCGACCTCCTTCACCCCAGTTCACAGTAAGACTATACTCCTTCATGGCAGGGCCCAGTCTTTGAAAGCTGGACAGAAGAAGAATGCCGAGTTGTCATAAACTTGTGTGTCAGGAGAATAATTACATTTTTCGAACAATGTAAGCACAAATGTTGGCGGTTGGAGAGAGAGAGGCTGATGTATGTCATCTCCAACATTGGGTGATGCACCCCAATAAAAAAAAATTTACGTTTTAGAACGATTTGGGGACTTTTGATTGAACATGCTTGGGTAATACTAGAATGACACCAATAGGGCTAAAGGCATTAGATTTACATTATTGATAAGGCTGGAAAAACCCTCATATGAAAGATTCCACAAATATGTATGGAGATTTGGGCCTCTGATAACGAGTAAAGGACTGATCTACAGGTGTATATGAGGTGAGTTGAGGTCTCTTTGTTATTAAGACAACTGTGATATAAGATGTTATACTACATTAGGGTTATGGAATATAGGATAACATTGGAAGGTATATATATAATGCATTGGATCCACCCTCAAAAATCACTGTAATGTGCAAACCCACAATAAAAAGCTTGGATAGAAAAATAATTAATATTTAAGACAATGCAATTGACAGACATTGTGTAGGGTTAATAATAGCTTAATATCATTGGTACCATCATACACAAGATTCTGGCATTCCATTCACAGTCTCTTAAAATCTGACATTACAGCCTCACAGGTTCATTTGAAAAGAAGAGGCCAAGGGTTTTAATCAGAGTATGGTAGCCCGTCCATTGGTCAACAAGGGCAGCGGAGGAATTTACTCTATTGCCTTTGCGAAAACCACCACCAAATTTAGAGATCTCTTCAAGGCAAGCACAGATCTATATGACGTCAGCAGAGCCGCTGATGTTGTGGCTCCGTTTAAGGCACTGAAAGTTTGCTAAGCGACTGACATGCTTAATGAGGCCCCTCAGCAAAGTTTTTTGTTCTTCAAACAAGGCTTTCCCTGGCGGGCCACAAAGACAAACAATGCCCATTGGAATGTCTGCCCTAAATGGGGAGCACAGTTTGAGATACCTTGAGCACTGGCCCAATGTTAGCCCATCACAGGGAACATGGCAGTTCCCCCAACTCTAAATAGAGCACGCGGACAGTGAATTCCGCAGATAAGGAACTCTGCCACATTTGGCCCTAACATTTAGTTGTTGAATGAAAGCCTTGGACAAGAGCCCAGTGGGATGCTCACTTAGTGGGCCTCATGCCATTTTAGTTCTAACTGTTTTTGAAAGAAGAGGCAATTAAGGCAAGTATTTTGGGGTAGCATGTTGCTTATTGCTCTGAGCTATTCCATTGCTTCACAATGTTTAACAATCTGAGCAATCTGGAGACCTCACATTACAAGTGAGATGGACAAAATAATATTTTAGCATTTTTACCCAAAATCAAGGATTCTGCAGCCGACCTAATGATTAGGCAAGTGTATTGCTTGCAAGGCAGACCTGCTCAATTTAACACTATGCACACTTCGTTTATGCCTTATTCTCAGAAAATGAAAGCTAATAAAGCAAATTTGTTCCCACTTCTAATATAAAGTGAATTGAATTGTTATGTGCCCACATTACTGTCAATTGTAAAACAGATGTTCCATGTTTTCATTTCAACTGCTTAAAGCTCATTCAGTCTTCTTATCTTTGCATGCTAGTACTTGTACATAAGAAACTGAGGGGCATATTCTCAAGGACGTGTGATAACCATCGCAAGTTACTTAACGCAACCTACAACATCGCAGTCTATCGTGGGAATTTTACGCCATGTTAACCAGGCATTCGCAACACGGCGATACCATGCGATAGTCACCAGATAACGCGTCAACTGACCGCGATAAAATCAACGCCACACCGCGAAAATGCGAAACGCGAACACAAAAAAAGCTGCGATAAGGCCAATCGCGATACAAAAATCTGCGAAAACCAGCTACAGGCCTGTAATTCACACGCATCAGGCAGGAACAATCACCATAAAAGTAGGAAAAAAAATGACAAACAAATGCCAAACATCAGCCAAGCACAATGGATGTTGCCGGAGCAAGTACGGAGGAGAACCAGAACCCCACAAGCCCCCCGGAGGACCAGCCTGTGACCTCGGGGTCAGGTAAGGGCAAGGACAAGAAGAGTAGGAAGAAGCACTTCAGTCCGCAGGAAAACAGGATCCTGATAACGGAGGTGGTTGAACACCATCAACAACTGTTTGTCACCTCCACTGTGTCATTGGTGACAAAAATGGACTATGGCAGTCCATCGTGGACAAGGTGAATGCAGTCAGAGTGCTGAAGAGGACAATGGACGAGGTCAAGAGGTGCTGGAATGACGTCAAGCGCAAAACCAAGCTGAAACTCGCCAACAACTGGAAGGCAGCAATGCAGACTGGAGGTGGCAGTCCTGCGCCACAGGAGGAGCTGGATGACATGGAGGAAATGGTGTCCACAGTCATCAGTGGGGAGACGGTGGCAGGAGTTGTGGGACCGGACACTGCTCAACAGGACCGGACACCACAGCAACAGGGTGAGTAACGACCAGGGACTTGGGGGACGGGGCACAATGCACACATGCACAAGTAAGTAGAGCACAACTGCGGACAAATCATGCCCCAGATCCCAACTCCCACAAAGAGAACTATGTACCCAAGTATGCAACATCTCAGCACTGTATGAGCACAGAAGTCAGAGGCACACCACATGTAAGGGATAAGGGACAGCCAAATCAACGCTGCAGGGGCGACTCCCCCAAAATGCAACACACACACATCATCAACATTGACAACGAAGTGGCACAAACCGCAACACGTTCACCACAGAACGGAGTACACAACTGGTGCTGACTGGGTGTAGACACTGGCCAATCACAAGTGGCATTGCAGGGAAATCTGAGTTGATAATGTACAAGTGCAAATACACAGCCATGATGTTGTCAGAATGTCCACTGTCCCGCAGCAAATGGACAGCCCCTCCGAAACAGCCCCGATGTACACAGTCATGCAGTCTGTATGTAAACATGTACAATGCGACAACATACATGTGAGCACATTGTTAAACTGCATCTTCCCTTCACATTGCAGAGGGACAATCACCACCTCCTGCAGAGCAGTTCCAACCTCTCTTCTCTGATGACGAAGAGGACCACGACAACTTTGACTCCGACGCCCTCCGAGAGTTCATTGACAGTCTCTGCAGCACACCTCCAGGAGCAGGGCAGCACAGCTGCAACGAGGAGAACCCACCCCCTGCACAGTCCACACTGCAGGCAGCACCCACCACCACGGCTGCCTCCCAGGACCCCCACGAAGAACACATGTCCTTCCAATGCCATGTGTTGAGATGCCAAGAGCAGCTGGCTGAACAGGTGCGGGTGGGCTTCAACCGCATAGCAGACAAACTAGATGCCATACGTGGGTGTCAAAGTCCCATCAGGCACCCCTCACAGTCCCTAACGGACACCCACAGTCCGCTCCATGCTCCCCAATGAACCATGGCTGACATCGCTAGAGTCCTGACTGTGAGACAAGATCGACTGTCTAGTCATAGTGGCTCCAGCGAGCTCGCCCCGGAGTTGGGACTCATGCGGAGGCTCATGGAGAACATGGAGCGGGCCAATGCGGAAAGAGCGGCTACCATGTCTGCACACCAGTGAGAGGTAGCTGGGTTCCACAATGACTTCAAAACCATCCTCATGGCATTGCTGCCACAAGGCCTGGCGCAGATGCATGCTGCTGCTACCACTACATCCACATCTCCGCCCCCTGAAGTGTCAGTGCCACACAGTGCGGCAGACATTCCACCTTCGGGCCCTGAGGTGTCACTGCCACACAGTGCTGGAGAGAGGCCAGCACCTCCCACACGTGAGGCACATGAGACAGCAGAAAACGAAGATGCGGATGAATCTGCCCTCGTAGTCAGAAGGAAGCGGTAGCATTCATCTCCGCCTCATTGCTGGTTTCAGCTTGGTTCTGCCCTCTGCATCATCACCTTCCACTGTCCCCCGATACACTCTGCGACACTCACCTTGGACTTCGCAATTGACTGCCATATTCTGTTTGATCGCCAATGACCCAGCTATCAGACTGCGGACTGAACTCTTCCACTTCCTTTGTACCTGTCATTCCCTGAATGACTCTGGCATGCCCTCCATGGGCAAACATTTGAATAGCCCTGTACTGCTCCAGATGCAACGCTCCACTGAATGTGCATTAAACATTCCGAATCACACAGATGTGTTGTGTCTATGGTCTTTCAAGTGTGGTAGTATGGATGAATGTGGGGTCAGTAAATTCCTCTTACGTCCATGTCGCTCATGTCGTTGGACTTGGGTCACAGGGTTACACATTGCCGATTGTCGTCTAGGTGGTGACGACGCAACAACAGCGACACACGCATTTGTTACTTCCTCGTCCAGCCCCGTACTGAGGCACGCACAGAGCCCCGGGGTGATTGTTCAAACCCTTACGCTGTAATGGCATACGCCAGGCCAGCCCACTATGCCTACGCTCCAGGGGGGGAAAACAACGCCACATGTGCCAGGACTCCCCTGTAGTGATCTGCTGCTCACAGGTCTAGTTGTCAGCATGCCACGGCCACTCCCTCACGGCTGATTTACACCCCCACCAAACCCATCCAGCACAAGCGTCACAGCACATGTGACCCTGCCAATAAAATGGCCGGGCACACGTGCACGACGTCATTTCCAACCTCTCTCGGGGTGTATCTGTGTGGTGTGCATGTAGGCATGGGGGCCCAGGAGCCTGCGACATCACATTCCGCAGGCCCGAAGGGGACATGATGGCGTCCGCACCACGAGACCCAATAATAGAGGGTCCATGACTGTGGGGGCACAGACTTGGTGGCACTGGATACACTGCAGCCGGCACAGGCACACCGCCACTTTCGGACTTTCGGTGCACTGAGGTAGGGGTACCTTAAGTGCTGAGCGGGTGTGCATCCTGCGATGATGCCCCATCCCGGCGTTCCGGACGGCTCAGGTTTTGTGTGCCCTGCTGGACCACAGTGTAAGCCTGAGCCAGGGCGCAGCGCGGGCCTACGGCCATGTGGCGTCGCCTCCTGGATCTCAGAGTTAGTGGCACCTATGAGGCTGAGCGGGTGTGCAGCCTGCGATGAGGCCGGGTGCACTGGTATGTCATCTGCCATGGAGTGATCAAGACCCAGCACCAAATGTGAGACCTGGTGGCCTGCGGAGCGGGGCTGCATGATGTGGAGGGTGCCATGTCTGCAGGCCCCGGGCTCGTGGCTTGCAGCGGCACGTGGTGGGCTCTCTTTTCTACACGCCGGTGGCAGAAGGTGAGCAGTGAGGCCTGGCTGCGCAGGGGCGGGCATGCACCGCTGGGCGGCGGGAGGGGCTGGGGTGCATCTGCCTGGCTGCGCAGAGGCGGGCATGCACCGCTGGGCGATGGGAGGGGCTGGGGTGCATCTGCCTGGCTGCGCAGGGGTGGGCATGCACCGCTGGGTGGCGGGAGGGGCTGGGGTGTAGCTGCCTGGATGCGCAGAGGCGGTCAGGGCATGATGTCTTATGCAATTGTATGTACTTTGCCATTCAGGTATCTGGACTCTGTTTCAGATGACGGGTCTGTCTCAGATGTGGGACCTGGTGGACTGCACTACATACCGGCACGTGGTTGGAGACACACTGGTGGCAGCAGGTAGGCAGTGTGGCCTAGGTGCGCAGTGTCGGCACTCTCTCTCCCTGTCCCTCTCCTCTTTTCTCTATCTCTCTCCCCCATCTGTTTGTATATCCCTCTCTGTCCATCTATCTCTCTCTTCCCCTCTCTGTCCATCTTTCTCTCACTCCCCCTCTCTGTCTGTCTTTCTCTTGCTTCCCCTCTCTGTCCGTCTATCTCTTTCTCACACTCTCTGTCCATCTATCTCTCTCTTTCTGTCTCTCCTTCGCTCTCTCTCTGTCCCTTGATGTGCGCAGGACACACCTTCTCATCATGATTTTTTTCTTGCAGGTTGTGACCTACGGATTGTCCCGAGGGGAGCCAACATGTGTCTTCATTTCTGTTCTGTGTTTATTTTAATACATTTTCAATTGTTGCTTTGAAGGTGAATGTGTGATGCTCATTTTTGTGACGACACATGCATGTCACCAGATATGATTGTGCAACATCATGCGAGTTATTTGGGAAATGATTCTGTGTGGTTGATGTGACATATCTTTGGTGGATGGGGGTTGCCCGGAGTGGGGCCCCAGGGGGAGGGGGGGTCCTGGGGGTGATGGCGGTGGGTGTTGTTGCCCTCTTGGGGCTCCAGGATGCATGTTCTGTGGCTCCATGGCATCTGTTGTTCTTCAGATGTGGCTCTGAGCTGGGCTCCCTTTTGTGGTGAAGGATTTAGTTCCGACTTTGCACCAAGTCATAGCAGGTGTTAGTTTCCTGGTGCTAACGCGCCTTATCGCATGTTTTGTGATCTTATCGCCTATGTGGCTGGTCGTTGAGAATGTTGTGGAGTGGTGTTGTCGCTGCATTTTGCTCGGGAACGCCTACTCTGCATCTCATTAGCAATAGTTGCCGGGGTCATCCTTGGCGATGTGTTTTTGCGGCTGCTATCACAGGAAAACTGGTGATATGGACTGTTTGCACCAGCTTGTGAATGAGGTGGTAAGTTTATCACAAATTTGGCTGCGTTAAGGTGCCGATAACTCAGCCAGAGCTCCTTGAGAATATGGCCCTCAAAGTACTACAAGTCAACAATAAGTATGGACAGGGTGAGATACTCACACATGACATGGGACCCCTAGTTGTATGTCAGACACTTGTTGGGACGGAAAAGTATTCTGCATGGTAAAAGACGTGTACTCCTGCTCTGAGTGCACAACTGTACTGGTGTCTGGATCCCTAATGCTGATTTTCTGTGACATAGGCGATCACGGATCATGTGTGTGAGCCACTACACAGGCCTGTCACAGGGATTACAGTCTTGCTGGGCCAAGAGGGGCGCTCAAAGTACTACCCTCATAATGGTGGAAGGCTACCACCTTCACCAGGAGTTAAGCAGGATGAGCTCGGTGGTGGCAGTAGGAGTGAGCAGATCCTTTTTACCCTCCATCACTGGAGTAAGGCCTACAGGATCACTCAACTGTTAAGGGTTCTGCTGCAGTGTGCTTAGCTCACCCTTGACCTACATCAGTTAGATGTAGAGTGCTGCCCAGAGCAGGAGTGGTGACTGCGCTGGATGTGTGTCCCTGGGAAGGGTACAGTACAGAGATCACGTGCAGTACATGAACGGTTAGTGTATGCCTGCAAGAAGTACATTACATGAGAGATGTATTGCTGTGCAGTGCATGCACAAAGAAAGCATTTGCTGGGTGTATGTGTGCTTGTGAGAAGTACAAAGTACATGAAGGATGAAGTGATGTGCTGTGTCAGCATGGTAAGTATATGTGCTGGCAGTGTGTGTGTTTGCAAATAGCAAGCCATGGCACAATACAGAAAGGATACAGTTATGACCAGTGTGCACAGAATGATTGTGTGTGTTGACAGTGTGTGTGCTGTGTAAGTACACCGAGTGAAAGTATGCCTGCAATTGTACATTACATGGAGGACCCTGGGTTCCATTTTGGGAATCTCAGGCCTGCCTGGTGAAGACATGAGGAGTAGAGGAATCCCACCGAGACAGATTTCTGTATTGCTGCATTCCCGTGAGCTGGGTGGGACACACTGAAGGAAGGGAGAAAGAGACTCCCTCTGTACCATTCAAAGGTTTGCTCTTTGATTCAGTGATAGATGACAAGGAAAGGGCCTGAACATATCTCAGGAACAACGTAGGAGGGAGCGGGGTCCTGTAGGGAGTCCTACTGAGAGGACTCCCAGTGTGAGGTATGATTGAGATGGCTGTGTCCTGATCGGGTTGTTGTGCAGGAGTAAAACAGTGATCCTTGTATGCCAGGAGAGGGCCTCAATGGACTAAGTCATGCATTTAGTGCCGCACAGGGTGCACCAAGTCTGTACTGCCTCGTTGCAGTGACGCTGTATGCCAGAGGGGGCCACCATAGAAGTAACTGTGCTGACAAAGCACCATGACTTGTGTGAGCCTTAGCAGTGATGCAGTATGCCAGGAGGGGCTGCGGTTACTGAGTAATGCCAAGTTCGGGCCATCACCTGGGAAAACTGAAAGTGATACCTGCAAGTCAAAATGGAGCACCAAGACTTGTTCCATGACCAACCTTATGGACTTCGCTCCATCGCTGCGACCCGGTCAGGAGCATCAAGATCAACCCACTCCCTTCCCCCCTGAAAAGGAGAACTTATCACACCAATGGAAGCTCGGAGCACCTCAGATTGCTGTAGAGGCTGGCTGCAGCACTTGAGAGAGCCTGCACCTACCAGGTGCTGACGCATGTCCTATGAGCAGCCCGACTCCGCTGAGCAGGACAAGAGCATTGCAAGTGCCCGCAGTCGGGGTACTCGCTGAAACGCTGAATGCTTCTGTGCTGCAGAAGTGGGTAAGACCTGATTCGGACTGGTCGTGCCCCGGAAGACTCACTGCTGAAGGTGCTGCAACACCATAGACAATTGTAACTATTTTCGGGGAGTCAAAGGGGACTCTTGAGTAAGGCCTTCTAGTGAGCATTCCCTGGATGTGTCCATCAGTGAATGGGGAATAACCCCATCCAAACTTTAAAGAAGAGAGAGGGATAAGGATTTGCCAGATAAACACTAGAGCCCGGATCCCAAGGGGATTGTGTTGTTGCTTATGAATGTTCTATACTTCTTTTGAACACATAGAGTTACAAATAAAATACTTATTTTTCATAGAAAAACATGTATTTGACTGGACATTGATTTATTGACCTTACTGAGTGCACTTTGAGTTATGAGTTTTGTTAACTAACTTGTATCTACCCTCCTTCCCCCTACCCAGAGGGAGACCTTCACTGCTCATCCACAGCAACCAAGGACGGGGTGTCAAGTGCAAAAGGGATACTTGGTTCAGTTGCTCAGGATCCATAGTAGGTCAGTGTTAGAACTGGGAGTCTCTAGTTGGCTGAGGTAGTCACCTTAGTCCAAATAGGTACCCTTGCTTCTAGTCAGGGAAAGGAGGGACACCCTCTTTGATAACCCTCGCTCACCCCCTGGTAGCCTGGCACAAGCAGCCAGGCTTATCTCCACGGCAATGTGTAAAGTATTTGCAACCACACTCCCAGTGACACAGTGATAACACCACAAATGGACACCACGCTGATGTATAAAAATAGCGGTATCTTTATCAAGAACAAAAATACGGTAAGACCAAACGATAAATATCCAACATATGCGTATTTGTAACAGTTCCCTTTGCCGTTTATTAGGCCAACAAACACTTTTAGGTTCTTGTGGTATTAATGGGCAGTTCACGATATTCAAATGCAGTTCTAATGCAATGTTATGCAGTTCGTAATGCAGTTCGTATCGTCAGACTAATGCAGTTCATAATGCAAGAATAATGTAATCCTCAATGCAAGTAATCAGGCAGTTAGTAATGCAAGAATAATGCAATCCTCAATGCACGTAATCAGGCAGTTCATAATGCAAGAATAATGCAATCCTCAATGCACGTAATCAGGAAGTTCGTAATGCAAGTATAACGCACTCCTTAATGCAAGTAATAAGGCAGTTCGTAATGCGAGAATAATTCAATCCTCAATGCCCCTAATCAGGCAGTTCATAATGCAAGAACAATGCAATCCTTAATGCACGAAATCAGGCAGTTCGTAATGCAAGTATAACGCACTCCTTAATGCAAGTAATAAGGCAGTGCATAATGCGAGAATAATTCAATCCTCCATTCACATAATCAGGCAGTTCGTAATGCAGGAATAAGACACTCCTCAATGCAAGTAATAAAGCAGTTCGTACTGCAGGACTAATACCAGGCCAATCGATGCGATTCGCGCGGGTACCACTAGGCCCTAATCACAGACAACAGTCCTAAACTTCCGAGGGCGGCTGCGGTACTGCCGGGCAGGTCCGGGCTGCTCAAGGACTCAGCGCGTCTAACGCGATGTAGCGGGAGAGAGACAGGAGCACTCCTGTACTCCTCCTGCTCCTTCCCAGGCCTCACACGCTTGCGGCTCCTGACCGGAGTCCAAGCCTTACCTGGGGGATGCACTGCCTTGCTCTCTCTCTCTCCCCGCTCGTCAAACGTCCTGCTGGGCGCTCCCAAGGATGACGCAGCTCGGATGCAAGGTGACGCTGTAGCCGGACAGATTACGGCGCTTCTTTTCTCCATTGCTGACGATCTTGGGCAGATTCCTCTTGCAAACAACGATCATGATTATCTCACGACTGCCTTAGCTTTACGAAATCCTTTAGCACGTTGCGGCTCGGGTCGGCGGTGGCGATCTTGATCCGCAGCCTCGGTTACGATGACGGATCAGGCCACAAACGGCTACACAGCAGCGTGGACTATGATTCACGCTGCGGGGACACTGCAGTCACGGGGCACTTTCCGACCAGCACCACAGACCCCACGCAGTCTCAGGCTGCACAAAGCGTCTCTGAGACTCGATTGGGTTTCGGGCCACGCAGTCCCGGGGCAATGCTTACGACCGTCTCAGGCTGCAAAAAGCACATGCACACAGCGTAGCTGAGACACAATTGGAAGCTTTTGTGTTCCTGAGTTTCCACAACAGGGAGCCAGCTCTTCTCGGGCCCTTGGGGACAAGTTACTTCAGGACACAGCACACAGCAAAGTCCTTTCAAGCAGGGGGACACAGCACACAGCAAAGTCCCTTAGCCTCTCCTTGGTTAAATCAGCAAACTGCAGGCCAGCCCCAGAACACACAGCAAGGGTCAGTCCTTTTCTTCAGTCTCTTCAGCTGTTCTTCCTTGGCAGAGGTTCCTCTTGACCACAAAGTAGTTTCAATCCTTTTCAGTCTTGATCAGTCCAACGTTCAGGGGTTTCAGCTCTCACAGTTATACCCCTAAATGTCTTTGAAGTATTTGTGTTCAGGGGGGCACTGACCCCTGTCCAAACCAGTTCTGGGTGCATCCCTGCCAGTGACACCTTCTTCCTTTGATTAGTGGGGGTCTGGTTCCTCAATCACTCAGCAGGAGGTGGAGCCATTCTTTTATGGCAGCAGCCCACGCCTCTTCACCTCCAGGGGGCTACTCCTCCCCCCTACACTCCAGATGCAGGTTAGCCTGTTGCTGTCTCACCCACTCCTCCCCTGGGTCAAGACATTTCCCAGATCCTATCACTTTCAAATCCAGACAGTCAATCCACAACCAGACAGAGACACACAAAATGGTTAGAACAAAGAAACCACCCACTTCTAAAAGCACGGTTTCTGAAACACACAATGCAAAAACCACCTTCACAAAAAGATGTGTTATTAAATTGTGAGTTCAGGCACACTAAATTTCACCTCTCCATCTTAAGCCTATGGGAAGATAGGCTGGAAACATATTACGCAGCCTTCCCCATTCTGACCTATGGGCAAGATGGCCTTGCAACAGTGCAAAACGAAATGGAGAGTATTTCACTGTTAGGACATGGTACACACCTCAGTACATGTCCTACCTTTCACAGACACTGCACCCTGCCTAGGGGGTACCCTTGGCCTACCATAGGGGTGTCAGATGTGCATGGAAAGGGAAGGGTAAGGCCTGGCAAGTGGGTACACTTGTCAGGACAACATGGCAGTTAGCAAACTGCGCGCAGGCACTGCAGTGGTAGGTCTGAGTTCTCTCTTTAGGGCCACTTGTGTGGGTGGCACAATTAGTGCTGGAGGCCCACGAGTAGCATTTGCATTACCAGCCCTGGCACACATAGTGCACTTTACTAGGGACTTTACTAGTAAAGCAAACATACCAATTATGGACAACCAATTACCATAACACTTTATACAAGGAGCACTTGCACTTTGACACTGATCAGCAGTGGCAAAGTGCACAAAGCTTATAAGCCAGTCAAACGCAATCCATCACAGCATCAAAAATAGAGGAGGTAGAGGCAAAAAATCAGGGGTAATCACGCCAAGAAATGCCAGGTCTAACAGTCAGGCATTGGGACTTCAGAAATAAAAGGCCTCAACCACCATGGTAGGGCCCAGTAGCGCCTGCATGCCTCGTGGCCCTCTGAAAGGGGTCATGACAACACTTCTTCTCATCAATGGCCTAATGGTTTTTTCTACTGGCAGTCTCGAAAGTAGGCATAACCAGCAACAGTTCCTTAAATGCATTTCCTTTTCACAAGCCATCCCAAATCAGGGAACATTTTCACTAGGTACCCCTAACCTTCCTGTAGCATGTACTGATATCTCAGTATTGCGACATCCACAGAGCTTCCACAATCCATCTCTATCTTGTTTTGCACCATTATCACAGTAATGAGATATCCATAGGGCTCTCACCAAATAACCCTGCCAGTCCATGGAGCATGCACTGATATCCCCATAATGAAGCACATGCAAAGCTTTCACAAAATACCCCTATCCTTATCAGCATCATTCATCATTAACACAGTAATAAGATATCCACAGGGCTCTTACAGTGTAGCTCTGTCATCCTAGCTTGTGCTGATCTCGCAGTACTGAGACATGCACAGAGTGTTCGCAATGCCTCTCTGTTCTAATATGCACCATGCACTGTTATCACAGTATTGAGACATCTACTCCACAGAGCTATCACAATTTACCTTTATTCTAAATTAAATCTCTGGAGAGATTATACTCAGCTTGCCAGTGCATCTTGTGTTGAGATCTATATAACCTTTATTTTCAGAATTTTTGAAGTGCCATAGAGACATTCCAATATGGCCCCAATAAAGGTGGTGATGTCAACTAGATTAATGGCTCGTGTGGATTAATACTTACTAATATAATGTATAATACATGATAACAATCCAAGGAAGAGGATTAAATGTGATGTCAGAAAGAAAAGCACACCCATACACATTAGATCTTTTTGTAGAAATTTTTTTCTTTATATAATAAAAAGGTTTTGTAGGAAGTAGACATAAATTCACAATACAAATTGACAATATTTATACGAATTTCAAATAGTGTCCCGAGCTGCTGGATAGCTGTCGCTTTTGTTCAAAGAGTCCGATCAACTCTCTTCGATGCTTCCGGGTGAACGAAGTTCAGTCTGCTAGGTACGGTCGACCGTACCTAGCAGACTGAACTTCGTTCTCCTGCTGTAGCACTACACGGGAGATTCGTACACCCGGAAGCATCGAAGAGAGTTGATCGGACTCTTTGAACAAAAGCGACAGCTATCCAGCAGCTCGCGTTTGCGGTTCCCGTTCGTTATTCTATGTAATCAGAGCCTCACGCTGAGTACATTCAACACTAGATACCCAGCCATTGGGCTACTGCCTCCTCGTGAGTCCCTTCTCACAGGGCACCCGGCTGGGTCCCTGTGAGTATTTTATTTCACATTGAGCACGGTGACACTGCACACTAAAACGTTATATATCATCTATGACGACCAGGTGTCCCTATATTAGACTGTCCTGACGAGACCCTCTAATTGTCATAGGGTCGAAACGCCGTTGACGTGAAAGGCGAATCATTCTTTCGACACTTAGAATGATTGAGTGTTGATAATTGGATTTATTAATTGTTTATGATTGCCTTTGTAATGAAAAATTGAAACCTTTCTGTATGTTGCACTTTATGTTACTTGTTTGTTTAGGTTAATTTTTTCACTGGGACACTATTTGAAATTCGTATAAATATTGTCAATTTGTATTGTGAATTTATGTCCACTTCCTACAAAACCTTTTTATGATATAAAGAAAAAAATTTCTACAAAAAGATTTAATGTGTATGGGTGTGCTTTTCTTTCTGACATCACATTTAATCCTCTTCCTTGGATTGTTATCATGTATTATACATTATATTAGTAAGTATTAATCCACACGAGCCATTGTTTCCTTACAACACATAATACCCAGGCTCCTTGTGGGTAGGGTTTCCTTGTTTCCTAATCAATCAGTCAACTAGATTAAGACTAATTCAATTTAGGTACGTGAACAGGGGCTACTTTATGCTAGAGAGACTGGAGAATGTTGCAGAGTCTCTCGACAGATTGTCTCGGGTGCTTCGGTCACAGAGGGGATTGTTATCACAGTCTGAGGCTGTACTGTGATGCAGGGCTTCTGGGGGAGGTTAACTATTGTCTATTAAAAGTGGTGGGCTGTGAGACTGGTGCTCACCCCCAAGGTCTTTTCTTTGGCCTTGCCGAAGACCCGGATCTTGGGAGGGGGCAAAAACATTAATAAACTTGAGGCTAGTACTGTCCAAACAGAATATTGGTAGAGTAGATAATTGCTGAGGAATGGGGATGGGCTTTATAGAAGACACTGTTGAAAGCACCTATATTCCTTATTAGGTGATGCCCCTGTAAACAAGCCAAAATATGTGGCCATTGGATGGACTACTTCAACCTTTCTGACTACCAGTGATGAAGTTGGGACAAACTTGTTTGCAGAAGGTCTGAAGAAATGTACGCTTGTTTTTGTAAACTTGTGGTGAGTGACATGCTGCTTGTTCTCCAGTTCCCATCTGATGAGACTGCATATGTACTTACTGTTTAACTTTGATGCCTTAATTCTCTACCTACAATGAATGTTTTGCTGAAATGCCAATCCGCCCGCCATCTCAACCTGATTTACCCCCGCCATATTATCATGGCCGGGGGTATTGCGGCGGACGCAAAGAGCATCCGCCACTTTTCTGCCGGTGGGCAAACGTTCCGATTGCCGGCCGGGCGGAGCTGGGGCACAATATGGTGGCAGTGCCTAGAAGGCATCGCCATCCATATTAGGATGCATGTTCTCAAAGGCCTTTTCATGGCGGCGATGCCGCCATGTAAAGGCTGTTGGGCATGTGCTTTGGGGGCATGTTGCGGGCCCCCAGGGGGGTTGGGGGTACCCCCCTCCATTCACATGCACAAGGTGGCAGGCACTGCGCAGTGCCTGCCACGTTGTGCATAGGAATGAACAACATGTATATTTGGTATTGCGGCGGGTGCTGCTTACAGCAGAACCCACCGCAATGTCAAATATGTGGAATGCGACTGCCAGGGTGGCGGTCGCATACTAATTAGCTGTGCGGGACCGCGGCGCGTCTGGTGGCCGGTCCCAGCACCGCAAGGATGGCGGGCGGACTAAAGTCCACCCGCCATCCTAATGGGCCCCAAAGTTTCTAAAAAAAAATAACATTTTCTTTTCTTTGCTATTTGCCAGGATACACAGGGAAGTGTTATTTATCATCCTGCCCCACAGGGGAAGAGAAAATACATCCTCCATGGAAGGGATCCCAACTATTAAACTGTGCTTAGAAAAGAGCTTACATTTTGGAGATTCACTATTTCTTTACTGCCATCTAATCTTCTGACCTTTGGCCTCAGTTCTTATCAGGAACTACAGCCCAATCAGCAATCAGCCATCTCTGAGAGAAGAATAGTGGTCTGGGGAGGCGGAGGCGGACCGCAGACGGACTGCTGCTAACGAGCCGCAAGTGTTCCGGGACGTACAGGCAGCCACGAGATGGGAAGGGGGGGTGCGGGGAATGTTAGCAGAACCAGAGAACTGGCCAACCAGGCCAGATAGGGGCAGGCATACGCACACCTCCCTTTCGGCAGGTACTGTATCTTGGCATGGGAAAATCGAGGCGCAGGATTGGTCGGCGTCCCTTTGAAGGAGTCCATACCTGGAGAAGGCTGCAACACCCACCCAGGAGCTTAACACACACAGGCTGTGGTCATTGGACAATTACTGACTGTGAGTGTTGTTGATGGTGAGATTCCACGGCAAGCAGTGGCAGAAGTCTCGGGCGTTGGTGACTGTTTAAGGTGAGTGCAGTTAGATTGAAGGGACTCCCCTTCCCAGCACAGCATGACTTGGGGAAAGGATAGCTTATGTCCCACCACAATCTTTTTCCTTGACCCCACTCAGATAGGCACTGCGATGGAGAGTAGTGAATTTTCTCTGTATGCTCCTTGCCCATGGTTAGGCAGCTTATTTAGGCACGTCAAGGGCTTTGAGCTGAGCAAGAGCTAGCGACCAGATATAATGCCCTGGTTTTTATTTAGGCCGGGGCTCCTGGCGAGGTCCTCTGGCCCCAAACAAACTGAACTGGTAAGGGCAACCAAGGCCATGGTCCGGTTGAGAATTAGAGTGGCAGGGGTGGATGGCTGGAGCCATAAGTTAATCTAGTCAGAATGTGTTTCTGAGGTAACACAAGAGAAAGTCAACAAGAAAAAACTCTACTTCTCTATGAGTTATTCTGTATAGCATGGGCTGGAGCTAGTCACTCACGGGCTCTTCAACCTAAGGGTGCCGGGCTACAAAGAGAGCTGGGGTCACCTTTCTGGGGTAGGTAGGGACATGTACTTCTGAATATTGCGGGCCCTCTCGAACTAGTGGATACTTTTAAGAGGCGAGGATCCAATGACTAAAGGGGGAGCTGCCAATGGTCAGAAAACCACCAGCAGAGCGACAGCACTGCTGAAAGACATCAATAACTAATAAGTATGGCAGGTAGGCCGTCACAAGGGAAAAGTTGCCAAAACAATGGCCCTTCAGATCCCTGATGGCTGGGGCACTGAGGTGCAACCGAGAGAGCCAGAGAATATGGTTGCAAAGTAGACATGGCATATGCATCCCGGGCACAGCCGGAAAGGGCCTCGGATGTCTCACAGTGGTGGCAAGGGAAGCCAAGAAGCATCCCGAGCCGCCTTCTTATCCAGCAAACAGACAGGAACCGTTGTCATGATGGTGCTGTCAAGAGATGATTTGCTGTGTTGCTAAGCTGGCCTAAGACTGGGATCACTGATTTATGACTGTATGATTGATTTATGACTGTTGTTCTTGTATGCCTTATGGGCATATCAATGACAGATTATAGATGTGATGATGTATCACGATCTTATGATTTATGACTTAACGTTAATAAACTACAGACTTTTTTACCTCCATCCACTGTCCCAGACTGTTACTGAAGGAAGGCCAGGTCGGTCAAAGGACCTGATAGCACATCTGGAGCAGGTTGAAGGGCCAGAGGGGAGAAGCCGTAGCCTAGCGGGCCTGTTGCTAATGCACCCCAAAGGATCTGTGATGTACAGCCAGCAGCGAGATGGGAAGAGGGGAACCAAGGGTGGGGGTAGAGGAAGCAGAGAACTGCCAAGCCAAACAGGGGCTGGCATGCACACCCTGCCCTTTCCTTTCTGGCACAGGAATACCCTCAAGATGTCTACCTGCCTAATCCTGCATAACGGAGCATAACACAACACAAATGGTAAGTGATGTTCCAGGTGGTGGGACAACTTCAATGCAGGGTAGTAAACAAGAGTTTCCTGCACAAGAGGTGGCAGGCCCAGTGGAGAGTAATTAACATGGGTTTTCTGTTGGTAGGAAGGTTCCCCACACTATTTGTGTGGGTAAATGTCAATTTAGTGTCGTTTTAGAAGCAATAGTGTGCAAACAGGAGTAGAGGGGCCTGCAGTAGGAGAAAGTGCACACAATCCATATTTGCATGTATGAGTATGAACATAATAGGAACAGTTTCAAATTAGACAATATACTAAACATTGTTCTATTCCCTAAATCTACCCTCACGATGTTGCATATGTGTATGCATTACATCAGAGACAAAAACAATTACTTAATGACTACATCAAAAGGTAATCTAGATGAGTAGATGTGAAGTTAAGAACGGTAAATACACTTAATATGGCTATTTAGTAATATAATGAGCGGGGAAAAAAAATCGTTCGGTATTATTGACGTACATCTCGGGTTTTACAACTATCCCTGTGCCAGGAAACTCAAGTTAGGGTGCAAACAGTAATTATGTGCCCTAAAACTTTAGGGTATCCTAGTATGAGTCCCCGGATCAGTTGAACCAAGGATTGCATTTCAGTTTTAAATGTATAGGGCTGTTGGACAAGGGGTGGGTGAATGTGGTGGAGATGGTGTGGTACCTGAAGACATAACCAAAATATCGTCTGGCATAAGTATTGTGTCATGAACATAATAAAAAAATAATCACTCCATTTCGAGTTAATAATAGAAAACCTACACCAAAGGAACTACACTTTTGTAAGCATTGGTTAGGACATGATAGTCCTGTGAGATTATATATTTGCAACCGATCTATTGACGTTCAAAGCCCAGAGATGGAGAAATGATTTTCATTGCGGAGTCAACTTGTCAGACCAAAATGTGTTTCCCATATGGGCCGAAAACACAAATTCCACAGTTTCCATTTGTCTTTGGTCAGTGATCATTTTTCATTTTTCATTTTTTTTTAGGCCAAAGGTCGAGCTTGTGTTCTCACAAGCACGACCTACTTGGTTCGAATTCCGCGAATTTTTGAGAAGTTCAACAAACTTTTCACGGGCGTATGGCAAGCTCGTTACCCTTGCGCATGGTTTGTCACGCATTGCTGCCCCCACCCAAACACACAAAGAATGTGGGATTCCACCAGCGCTCCTAGACCACACGGTGACCTTATCTCCAGGCCGCCCTGTCCGGTTGGCAGATGCGCACAGCGACTTCCTACATTTCTTTTCCTGAGAACCCGAGTGACGTTATGCGGTTGAACATGCATTATAGTTAGAAAGGGTGGGATTCACAACACTGGATCGTGGCCAGAACTCTATATTTAGAGGAAGACGTAACCGCCCTTCTTTACAACGAATTACTTATTCTTCCTCTGTCCGTTCATCGTCGTGACTAACTTTGCCACCCACGCGAAGAAAGTGAAGTGCATCCTTATATTTATTTAATTAGCAGTTTTGTGTTACACGCATGGACCTTGATTTGCAAGAATGTGAATGGAAGCAGATGTAACATTGCGCGTCCTTTGACACCTGATGACATCACAGGCATGATCTATTTTCTCTCCACCGCCTCCTATGGCTCGTGATTGTTCGGGGGGAAGGCAAGTAAAAAGCAAGCACAACTTATTCAGAGCTCTTTACTTTATGTTCCTTCCACTGCCTTTATGAGGGGTGAGGATGTTGCTTAAGGGCTAGGGCGGCCGATCTCTAATCTGGGGAACCGGGTTCGAGTCTCGGCAAAGACAGTCAACAGCCTGTGATTCTGGGCAAAAATGAATGTGTCCTTGTGTAAAGCAACTGGTGCTCATGTAAAGCGCTCAGATGCCTGATAACTTCGGGTCAAGTTCGCACTATAAGAAAAAAAGAAAAAAATGAACCCTGGACCCATTTTCGAGCTGTTATCATGGTGCCTTCCACTCGCACCACTGTCCATACTCCGAATGGTGTCCTGAACTTCCACCCAGGTCGTCGGACCGATGAAGGCTGATTTCCGGGCTAACGTCTTCACCTGTGGCAATCCTCAGGGTCTTGTTCAGGGTCGGCATAAATCGTTTAACCTCCCCATTCACTTGTGTCCACTGGGGAGTAAAGATGGTGGATCCCCAGTCAGTCAAGCAGATCCTTGAACTCAGACCCCTGAAATGATGGCCCATTGTCTGTCTTGGTTTCTTCACGCAGACTGAACAGGGCAAACACCTTTTCAAGCCCACGCACCACTTTTGCAAACACCGTTGACTCAACCAGTTCCACTACTGGGTACTTCGAATGACTGTCTATGAACATCAAGGTGGTCCTTTCATCTGGAAAACTCCCAAAATCCATGCCCACCTTGAACTACGGGGTGACACATGGCTACTCCTTGATAACCGGTGCAGGCATTTCGGGACTGCTGCTAACCTTGCATGCGGGACATTGCCATACCAGGTCATCCACCACTGCTTCCAGCCCGGGGAACCACCCTTTCTCTTGCAGATGAAACTTTGTTTTTGCCATCCCCAATGCTCTCCATGGGCCAACACTGCTACCCAGTGGAGTAGCTAGGGGGGGCGGTGGGGGCGGTCTGCCCCAGGCGGCACTATTTTGGGGGCGGACAAAGGCATTCAGATAAGGCTCGGCTTGCTTTCGTGGACGGGACGGGCAGAGAAGGAATAGGACTCGGGCAATGTCCTCTTCTTTTTTGTGCTGGCAGCTGTCCCCTCCCTCTCTTTCTATTATTCCCTCTCTTTCTGTCTTGCTCCTCACTTACTGAAAACTGTAACTTGAAGAAACGGTTCACAACCTCTTTCCTTCTTTCATTTAGTTGCTTCCCTGTGAAATGGATCCAAAAGAGAAAAACACTCTTGCGGGAAATGCCCTTTTTCTGACATTTTTCTATTCCAAAGTGCAGCGGGATGGAGAGAAATAGAAGGTTTTAAATATGAAAAATAAATACATACCTAAATAAAGCAAGACAGAGTGGTTGCAAAGTGGCTAGATTGGTTTTATTCACATCCAAACCCATCAGCCTCACTTTACAGACTTTGCAGTGAAGCGCTACTTTTGTTTTCTCGTCTTTCTTTGAACAGCATTGTTGTCCCCAGGTGGGGAAGTGCACCATTCCTGGAGGTACTGCAATATCTGGTTGATGGGTGGATTGGAAAACAAAATGCGTAACATGGCTCTGTTTATGGATGTGGTCTTTTTAAACCATACTGCTTACGTTTATTAAGGATATAAGCAATGGACATTGAAACGGTTCCCTTCAGGGCCCTGTAGTCATGTCCTTAACTTTTCAGGTAAAACCACTCGCTGATGTCTGAATAGTGAGTGAGAGATCGTTAAGATAACCATGTTGTTTCTGCTTACATTTCACATGCTTTACTTAAGCTTACATTCCCTATGAGTGTGGCAGTATGAGTGTGGCAGTATGGTGTTCAGTGGGGGACAGGATGTGGCACTATGGCCAGAGCTGTCGAATTTGGAACTGGGGAACTGGGTTCAGCCTTCATGACCAGTCCACCAGACCACTCTACTGAGGGAGCACATTCCCATGCAAGACCTTAGAATGCCCCACTAGACCTTAGAAGGCTTGATGTCTTCGCACAAGCAGGTGTACCCTTATGGTGTCAATTGTGAGTTAACCTTGAAGGCCTGTCCACCACAATCCATACTGAAGATCATCTCCAGTCTTGCGGGCAGGCCTACGAAGCAGCACACCCTAGAGCAACAGAGATCCAGTCACTGTGACTCTGTCACTGAGGTCACATGAACCTTGAGCAGGTTAGGGCGGTGCGAACGGTGTGACCGCACTGGGTACCTATTTCGGGCGGGTGCGTAGTGTTTGCAAGTATATTATGGTTTAAAAAAACTTGCTGCCTCCTTCCTGGCCTCCAGAAATTTTCAGAAACAATAAAAATGTCATGATAACTTAGGTGATTAATGTTCTTCCTAGAGAGAGATCCGAGTTTTGTCTAGTGGAAGGGTTGACTCCTGAAAAGGTAGCACAGAGGGTTAATGTGCCTGCTGCAAAGAACATGTACCATGCAGATCACAAAGTGCACTGCTTTAATGGGGGGGACCAAGATGAATGGTCATTTAATGTCAGCTGTAGATGATGGATCCCTGAACAGTGTCATGTATGTGCATGTTTGCATTGTGCTGAGGGGATTACCAGGTAATTGTTCACGCAGCTCTCTGATGGATGTTACATGGAGTTTTTCTGAGTCCCCAGATAGATCATGCAGTCTGTGTGTTCTCTTTTGTACTGCCAGTCACTGCCAGTCACCGGTGTATTCAACTGTGTAGCCTTGGACCGTGTCATGTATGTGCATGTAACTTGCATGATCGAGGTAACTATTAGCGGCGATACTACGTGTCTCTCGGTCCTCTTTCAAGTGCTTGCCGTCCTTTTTCCCCAGCAACCCCCCTCCCCCTCCCAGGGGCGGCAATCTGAGGGATAGCCCCGGGCGCCACAAGCTCTAGCTACGCCTCCGCTGCTACCTGCTGTTGCAGACTCTCATGGCTAACCAGCCTATGGCCCTGCCTGGATGAGACCATCTTGGGTGATGCTGAGCTTGTGCCGTACCCTCCATAGTAGGGTGAGGCAATCCTTATCCAGGACATTCCAGCCGTTGGCATCCTGTAAGAAATTATGCCATGATCCTTGTTGCAGTGCCTCCAGCATCTTCTTTAGCACCAGATCACCTGCAGTTGCTTCTTTGATTTCTGACAGGCTCAACTCACTCGGGCAGGCTCCTTGAGGCACCAGGCAGATGTACTCCTCTGTATGATCAGCCTCTCCGTCATTCTCCCTATTGACTTGGGGCAGATGGCAGGACAGGAAATCCACCGGATTTGTGGACCCTTGCCTGTGGACCACCTCAAACTGCTAGTCCTGTAGCTGAATTGCCCACCGCTCAATATGAGGCAGTGGATGTGGCACCAAGCCCCTAAAAAATGTCACCAATGACTGATGATCAATGATAATTCTGAATGATGGACCACATAGATACAAGTGAAAATGTCCACATGCCCACTTGAAAGCAAGGGCTTCCCTTTCAATCTGCGCATACCTTACCTCCGTCAGCTTGAGTGCTCTATTTGAAAATGCCATAGGAGCCCATCTCCCTGGCTCCACTTCCTGCATGAGCACTGCCCCAAGGCCTACTGATCTCGTGTCAACCACCAGCTCTGTTCTTTTCTTCAGGTCAAAATATGCCATTGTTGCCTTGCTCAGTAGTGCTGACTTTACCCTCTGAAAACCCTGTTCCTCATCTGGGCCCCACACCCATCGAGCATCCCCTTTCGTCAGTGCCCTCATTGGTTCTACAATGGTTGCCAGGTTGCGAATGAACCATCCACAATAAGCGGCCATTCCCAGAGGCTTGGTGCCAATGCGTGCTTGGTGGCATGTGATTTTCTAGGGTCAACCTGCACCCCTTCCTTCGTGAAAATGTATCTAAAGAATTTGATCTTGGTCTGGAAAAATGAGCACTTCTCCAGATGGAGGGCAATACCATGTTCATGTAGGCACTTCAGGGTAGCCCACAGGCGTTGGTGATGTTCCTACGCTGTTAAAGAGTAGATTAAAATGGCATCACTGACATGAACGAGGCCTTGCAATCTGGAAAGTACCTTCTTTATAGCATTCTGAAACACCTCCGCAACGGATGGCATTCCAGAGCTTAATCGCTTTTATCTACACAAGCTCAGGTGATTAGAGAATGTCGTTATATATCGTCTCTCTACCGCTGGCTTGGGTTGGTGGTATCCAGGATTGAGGTCCAATTTAGAGAACTATATGGCCCCATTTAAATTAGCTATAATGTCATCCACTGTGGGAGTGATGTGCTTCTCCCGCTTGATGGCCTTGTTTGGAAGGCACATGTCAATGTACAGTCATACCTTTCCAGCCTGTTTGGATTTCTCCGCTATCACTATCGGAGATACCAAGGGTGTCAGACCAGATACCTTCTCGTTCACCCCCAAGATCTCCTGCTTGCCAGCTCCTGTTCCACCAGCGTCCTCAGAGGGAATGGTATACAGTGATAGCATAGAGCCATTGGCTGGACAGATTTGTCAATGTGCAGACTAATCGGTGGGCTCACAGACAGCCCAAAACTTTGAACAGCGCCAGGAAGTGGTTCAACAGTTCTTGACCTGGTGTGCTTGCACATTCCTGGAGAAAGACAGCTCTTCTGCTGTGTGACAATCCAGCAATGTGTCTGCCACTTTCTTAATTACATGGAACATCTTCATGATTTCTTGGTCATTGGACCACACACATACATTCACGAGTCCTTTGTGTAGGCCTTCGTGTAGGACAGGGACAAAACAGGCCTCAGATAGAGGTGTAGATATTTTTTGGATGCCCATCACATTCACCGAGGCCCCCGTGTTGATGAGAGCCTTGACATCTGATCCAGCAATCTCTAGGGCACACGCATGTTGTGGCCTTCTGTGCCGCTTAATGTCTCCCGTGAATGAAAAGAAGAATACCTCTTCTTCTGATGGTGGCTTTTCTTGTCGGTATCCACCCCACTGGGTATGCTTAGGTGCTCCTTGGAGCTCCAGGTAATCCAGCGACAGCTGAAGAATGGCTTTCACCGGGGTTCGCCTCCCACTGGCCCCTCTTCCCCTCGGACTGCCTCTGCACATCTTTGCGCAGTGGCTGAGCTTCTCACAGCTCGAGCATGTGCGCCCTTGCGCCGGGCAGTTCTTCAGAGGGTGTTTCTCGCAGCTTCCTTGCGGCCATAGTTTTTACATTGTTCCCCCGATTGTGTAGCTGCTCAGACCTTTGGTGGGTTGGCATTCACTTGTGTGGACACAGCATCCGCATGCTCCACTTTCACGCTGTGGGACGTAGCTGCTGTCTGGGTTATCGCCATGTCCATTTCGATGGCCCTCATACCCAACTGGTTGTGAGATCTTGCCATGATGAGGATGTCATCTAAGCTAATGTTCGGTTACTGCAGTAATAGGCCTTGAAGGATCTTATTACGGCACCCTTGAATGATTTGCGCCGTGATTTCCTTTGGCTGATCATCTGCCATAGCTGTACTAGCCAGCTCACAAAGGCAGGCATAAAAAGCGTAATTGGACTCACCCTCCGACCCTTGCTCTAGGTCCACTCTCTCCCCGCAGCTCTGCTGTGCCGTTTGTTGCCTCCAGACCCCGACCTCCTCTCTGGGAGGTTCGAAGCTGCTGTCCGCTCCTGCGCCTGCTACCTGCTCCAACTGGGACCAGACTACCTGCAACCACCGTAACCTTTCTCAACTGTTTTTTTTTCTTAATTCTTAATTTTCTTAATTTTTCCCTGTTGTGCCACTGTTATTGTGCCCATCTGTGTCTTGCTCTAATTCCACCACTATTTTTATTTTCTCGTGCCTGCCTGTTCCTTTCGCCTTTCGCCGCTGCTGCCCCTGCGGCCCCCCCCCCAGAATTACCCTCGGGAATTCCCCCCAGAATTCCACCGCACCTGTCTCCCAGCCTCTCCTCCCTCTCACCTTCCCTACTCAATGGAGGCCACTGCGCGATGCCGAAGGCTCGCCAAAGGCAGGCCCATCTTTGCCCATCAGCGACCCGACCGCAGCCAGCGCTAGCAACCCTGGACCTCCTACTACCCATCGCTACGACACCACCACCCTATTCGCACTCAACCCTGGAAGACTTAGAGAATGCCAACAGGCCTCGCCGAACATGACCCACCCCGGCCTCCAACAAAACCGACGCCAGCACCGGCGACACCCTAAAATGCATCCTACTCAACGTACGCTCCGTACACAAATACGCCATGGAAATCGTGAACCTACTCGACTCTCTCTCGCCCGACATCGCCTTCTACACAGAGACCTGGACCAACGCATCCTCCGCCCCCGACATCAGCACCGCCATCCCAGACGGATACAAGATCCAGAGGAAAGATTGCCTCAACCACCCAGGAGGGGGCCTCGCCATCGCCATCACCCACAAGAGCACCCTCCGCCTCACAACCTTCAGCGAAACCTTCGCCGAACACCTGCACTTTCAAATCCAGACCACCCCCAAAGCCACACTCCGAGGAACCCTCATCTACAGACCCCCCGGCCCCCGAACACCCTTTGTCACCACCATCACTGACTTCATCGCACCCCACGCCATCGCCTCAACAAACTACATACTCATTGGAGACCTGAACTTCCACCTCAACAATCCCAGCGACCCCAACTCCACTATCCTTTGTGACAACCTCACCAGCATCGGACTTAAACAACTCTTCAACACACCGACCCACAGAGCAGGACACACCCTCGACCCCATCTTCGCGGCAGGAAACATCGTCCAATTCAACCACACAACGCAGCCGCCATGGACCGACCACCACTGCCTACACTTCGCCATCAACAAACCCAAGGCACCCAAATCAGCCCCACACTAACCACGAAGGAACTGGAGCAAGGTTACCGACAAGCAACTTAACTCCACACTCACCCGAGACAACCACACCTGGGCACCTGACGCAAACGACGCAGCCAGAGAACTCCACACCTGGATCTCCGACTGCGCAGACGAGCTCGCCCCGCTATGCAACCCCGACATACAACGCCCCACCCGGAAAGCCACCTTGTTCACCACCACTCTCCGAGAAGCCAGAAGCAACTGCAGACGCCTGGAGAAGAACTGGAGAAACACCAAGCCAACCGAAAACCACACCACCTACAAGGATGCCATGATGGACTACCACAATCAGATCAGAGCCACCAAGAGGAACTTCATCCACAACTAAATCCTGGCCAATTCCACCAACTCCTAGGAACTTTTCAGTGTCATTCAAGAACTCACCAACCCACGCAGCGAAGCCACAGACATCACCCCATCCCAAGACCTATGCAACAAGCTTGGAACCTATTTCCACCTCAAGATCAAAAACCTCTATGACAACTTCATCGACCATCCACCAGGCGCCACAGACGCCCCCCCCCCCCAGAAACAACAGCCAGCCCAACATCTCCAACTGGACACCGATCACGGCTGAAGACACCACCTCGACCATGAAAAGCATCGACTCGGGGGCCCCCACCTACCCCTGCCCCCCTCACATCTACTACAGAGCCGCGTCCACCATCGCACCCAAACTACAATGCACCATCAACATCACCTTCAAAACAGGCACCTTCCCAGACGACTGGCAGCGCGCAGAAGTCAGACCTCTGCTCAAGAAGCCCACAGCTGACCCCACCGACCTCAAGAACTATCAGCCCATCTCGCTCCTCCCCTTTGCAGCCATAGTTGCAGAGAAAACAGTCAACAGGAAACTGACACGATTCATTGAAGAGAACGCAGTCCTCGACCCGCCCCAATCCGGATTCCGAAGAAACCACAGCAGAGAGACCGCCCTACTCGCCGCCACAGATGACATCCGCACCCTCCTGGACCAAGGCCACTCCGCAGCCCTCATTCTACTCGACCTATCAGCGGCCTTCGACACCGTATCCCACCGCACACTAGTCTCTAGACTACACGACGCAGGCATACAAGGAACAGCCCTGGACTGGATCCGATCATTCCTCACCGGAAGAAGCCAAAGGATCAGACTTCCACCCTTCCTCTCCGACCCCACGAAAATCACCTGCGGAGTCCCACAAGGTTCATCCCGGAGCCCCACCCTCTTCAACATCTACATGGCCCCCCTCACAGCCATCATCCAACAACACAGCCTCAACATCGTATCCAATGCCGACGACACCCAGCTCATCCCTCACCAAAGACCCCACCACTGCCAAGCTCAACTTCCAGAAAGGAATGCAAGACGTTGCAGTCTGGATGACCAACAGCTGCCTGAAGCTCAACGCCGAGAAGACAGAAGTCCTCATACTCGGTACTACCCCTTCTGCATGGGACAGCACCTGGTGGCCGACCGTCCTCGGAAGCCCACCTACCCCCTCAGACCACGTCAAGAACCTCGGCATCGTACTCAACTCATCACTCACCATGAACCGACAGGTAAACGCCATCACCTCCAGCTGCTTCAACACCCTCCGCACCCTCCACAAGATCTTCAAGTGGATCCCCCCTGAGTGAAGGAAGACAGTCACCCATGCACTCATCACCAGCAGACTGGACTATGGAAACACATATCTATGCCGGCATCAACAAGTCCCTACTCCGCAAACTACAGACAATACAGAACACCATCACCAGACTCGTCCTTTGCATCCCCCGACACAAAAACCTCAGTCAACACCTACGAAGTCTCCACTGGAGAAAATAGTCACTTTCAAAATCCTCACTCACGCCTACAAATGCCTACACAACAACGGACCCAAATACCTCAACAACAGAATCAACTTCCACGTATCCAAAAGAAACCTCCGATCTTCCAACCTCGCACTGGCCGAAACCCCGCGCATCCACAGAGCCAGAGCAGGCCGAAGATCCTTCTCTCACATTGCAGTCAAGACCTGGAACGAGCTACCGGCAGACATCAGACGCGCCCCCTCCATGAACCCCTTCAGGAAGACCCTCAAGACCTGGCTCTTCGGCTAAAAAGATCTGCGGCCACCCCCTCCTCAGCACCTTGAGACCCTCACGGGTGAGTAGCGGGCTTACAATTCCCCAATTGATTGATTGATTGATTGATTGACCCTCTCATTGGCAGGCCTGGCTTAACTTGAATCTTTCAAAATCTTGATTCAGCTGTGTGTCAAAATGCATGTTTAGGGTTCTCACCGCCACATTGTAGTCATCCGCTGCTCCTGTGTTGGAGGGATGTTCAAACAATTTATAGATCTCTTCCCCCAAATAGTGGAGCAATGGGGAGCGCTTGACTGCTCCATCATTCTCACGGATTGCTATGAAATAATTATTTAGACTCCCCACCCACGTTTTCCACCTTAGGTGCAGCTGTAGCGCATCAACAAGTTCACTAAACGGTTGAAGCGCTCCTACTGGCGTGAGTTGCTGGGGGTTCTGCCGCTATTGTGACCCTTGATTTGGTTCAGCATTGTTCTCATATGCCATAGTTCCCAAATCTCCAGGAGACCTCCTCGGTTTCCTTGGTATCACACTTTCTTTTGTGGACTCATCGTCCTGCATTCAACTTGTCTGGGGCCCTTGGACGATGTCCACCGCTGGTTTCTATTATCCTCTATTAATTTCTTTGAGTACGCAACCTTAGCCACTCTCAGCATGTCTGCACAGACCTTTCAACGGGCTAGTCTAAAGAGGCCTTGATTACTTCTTCGCCGGCAAAAATTGGGCATGGCCGTCACTTGAAAAAGTGCTGTCCTAGGAAAGAAGGGCGTCTCCCACATGCGCTCAAAGAAATGTGTTCAATCCTTTCTCTGCTTTTAATAAATTTTTTCACAAAACGTCTTCTCAAGTGAATCATTTATTTTTTATTTATTTTTCGATGTAGCCATAAAGTTTCTACCAAAGTACGTTCTTATTACATCACAATAACTGGTGACGTTGAACAAACAATTGTTTATGCCCAATGCATTTCGGGCATGAATGCCCTTCTTCAGGGGCTGTACGCTGAAATGTAGAGGAAACGGTTTCAATACAAGACAAGCAGGTAGACCACATTCAAAACAGTTGTTGGGGTAAGTGTCACAAACACGGTGAATGAATCTCTTCACTGGCAAAAATGGGGCATGGCTGTCACTGCCGCAGGCCAATCCGCACCTTTCCCCAGCACTGTTATGAACTCTCCACTTGTGGCGTGCCACCGCCGGTGCAGAAGAGCTCAGCAGGGTTGCTGTGAGTGCTCTCTTCAGCGCGACCTCCTACACCTCCACCACAGCATTGACAGCCGCAGTTGCCACCAGGCCCGGTTCTAGAGGAGGGGCCGGGTGGGCCCACCCAAACATGAGCTTGGCCCATCCAAACTTAAGCCTTGGCCCTTGCAGTAACGGCACAAAGGCCAATACAAAATGTCACATTTAATTAAAACTGTTACTCCTAACGTTGTTTTCGTTTCTGTTCTGGGAGTTGAGTGATTTGGCCTGGGCTCTTTCTTACAGCTATCCCCAATCACCCAACTCCTTTTAGAAAGGTGGGGTGTGTCGTGCAGGAACAATAGGGGCATGGCGAAGGGAACAAATTCTTTATTTGGCACCGAGTATGGATGGATATTTCATTTTCTGTTCAGCACTGGAGAAAATAATGTTGTGTCCAAATAATTATTCCAAGGGCCACACTTACCATTGGCCCGCAATATTATGCAAGAAGGAGCAGTTGGCAACGTGGAAGGTTCAAACGTTTATTAGCCACCACAGAACTCTATATAGAGGAGCCTCGTCGATCCTCACCCATCAGGTGCGCCGAGAAAGACTGCTGGCTCCTTGACAGTAACACACTTTTATACATTATCAGTACAGCATACAAAACCTTATATGTGGAAAAGTACCAGTTAGTCCTGGCGCCCCTAATGAGCTCATGCCTATTTCTAGTTTCGGCTACACATACAAAGGGTTACTATCTTTACAGAGAAGGTCGGAAGGGTGACTCCCTTCACGTCCCAGGTCTAGAGGAATTTGCCTGATACTCTCTTTTAGCAGATGTGACCTTGCTTCTCAGCAACTCAGCCTGTCTCCTAATTAAATGCAAGGAAAGGGGAAAGCAGAGGGTGTGCGGAAAAGACCACGTGACTCCCAAGTGAGAGAGAGAGCCGCAATCCAAGATGGAGGCGGTTCGGTTTCTCGGCCCTTTTTGTCGTACTAAACATAATCGGGGATTTCGAACCGTTCAATACACCATAGCGAGGCAAACTATCATTAGATATACTGCGCTAATCATATCGTAATATCTTGAATACCTCAATAAGTTTGTTTATTCCTTTTAACCTTTCCTGACCCCTGCAGCTGCATATCAGATAAGGCTGTGACACAACGTTTGACTAAAGGAGTAGGTAAGAGAATGTGTTACTATCTGTTTTTATTTTTTAAATCTGCATAGGCCCAGCAAGGCACATACTTTCTGTATGCTTCATTTAAATAGTTTTTATCATTATCATGGCCATGGATGCAAGACAACAATACAAATGTCCAGATAACTGGTAATTAATGACCCTGCTGGAGAGCAATCCTTTGCCTGTTGGTAGTTTTGAAATGCAGATATGCTGTATTTTATGTGGATAGCTCAGTGGGTTACTGCCTTTATCACAGAGATTCTTGTGTTACTTGCAGTTCAGAAGGTACAATCCTAACATAGGACAGTGACCTATGAACTGTGGTTAAAGAGCTGCCTAAAAACATGAATGGTATAGTTAAAACTTCACTTTTTCTGTGTCAGTAAATAGTTAGAACTTCCCCAGTCTTTCATTATTCTAATATTGCTAAAAAGAGTTTGGGCGATATACATTTTTATTAGTAAAGACAACCCCCAACTACTTGGGTATGCTTTAAATCCTGAGTTTTTGCTTCCCCAGCCCAAACCCTCTTAAAATATACTGGCCGCCAGTTTGGATTACATGTGATTCCTACACCTTGTAATCCTCATTGGCTTATGTGGCATTCCTTATAGACTGATTTACATACTTGTATGATACATTTTCTCTGTATAATGTGTGCATGGTGTAAAGTACTGTGACACCCTACACTGATATGGGTAGCTGTTAGAACTGGGGGTCTCTAGTTGGCTGAGGTAGGTACCTTAGTTCAAATAGGAACACTTGCTTCTAGTCAGGAAAAGGAGGGACACACTCTTAGATAATCCCTGCTCACCCTCCGGTAGCTTGGCACGAGCAGCCAGGCTTATCTCCAAGGCAATGTGTAAAGTATTTGCAACCACACTCCCAGTAACACAGTGATAACACCACAAATGGACACCACACTGATTTTATAAAAATAGCGGTATCTTTATCAAAAGAAATATGATGAGACCAAACGATAGAAGTCCAACATATGCGTATTCGTAATATTTCACTTTGCCGGTTATTAGGCCAACAATCACTTGTAGGTTCTTGCGATATTAATGAGCAGTACACGATGATCTAATGCAGTCCTAATGCAATGCTATGCAGTTCGTAATATAGAAATAAGACAGTCCTTAATGCAAGTACTAATGCAGTTCGTAACGCAGGAATAATGCAGTTCATAATGCAAGAATAATGCGGTTCGTAATGCAAGATTAATGCAGTTCTTAATGCAAGAATAATGCAGTTCTTAGTGCAAGAATAATGCAGTTCTTAGTGCAAGAATAAGGCAGTTCTTAATGCAAGCATAAGGCAGTTCGTAATGCAAGGATCTGCGCAGTCAGCTCGGGCACCACTAGGCCCCGACAACACAGACACCGGTCGTAAACTTAAAGGGGTGGCCCCGGTACTGCTGGGCAGGTACGGGCCGCTCAGGGACTCAGCGCGTCTAACACGGTGCAGCGGGAGAGAGATCGGAGCACTCCTGCACACCTCCCCAGGCCACACATGCATGCGGCTCCCGACTGGAGTCCAAGTTTTACCTGGGAGGTGTGCTGCCTCGCTCTCTCTCTCTCTCCCCGCTCATCGGACGTCCTGCTGGGCGGTCCCGATGACATTGCAGATCCGTTGCTATGCGACACTGTAGCCGGACGGGTTACGGCGCTGCCTTCTCCTTCGTTGAAGATCTTGGGCAGATTCCTCTTGGTGAACAACGATCACGATCCCTTTCACCTTACAGCTTCCTTACCTTCAAGAAATCCTTTAGCACGTTGCGGCTCGGGCCGGTGGGGGCGATCCTTACTAACAGCCTCAGTTACGATGATGGCTCGGGCCACAAAGAGCAATGCAGCAGCGTGGGTGACGTTTCACGCTGCGGGGGAAATGCGGTCACGAGGCACCTCGTAAACAACACCACAGACCACACGGCAGTCTCAGGCATGCAAAAGCACACGCACCAAGCGTCGCTGAGACACGGTTGGAAACTTTGATGTTCCTGAGTTTCCACAACAGGGGACCAGCTCTCCTCGGGCCCTTGGAGACAAGTTACTTCAGGACACAGCAAAGTCCTTTCAAGCAGGGGAACACAGCATGCAGCAAAGTCCCATGTCCTCTCCTTAGTCAAATCAGCAAACTGCAGGCCAGCCCCAGAACATACAGCAAGGGCAGTCCTTCTCCTCAGTCTCCTCAGCTGTTCTTCTTCGGCAGAGGTTCCTCTTGATCACAAAGTAGTTTCAATCCTTTTTCAGTCTTGAGTTCAGTCTTGAGTTCAGGGGTTTCAGCTCTCACATTTATACCCCTAAATGCCTTTGAAGACTTTGTGTTCAGGGGGCTCTGAGCACGGTCCAACCCAGGTCTGGGTGTATTCCTGCCAGTGCGCACCCTCTTCCTTTGATAGTGAGGGTCTGGGCATCGGACGCTTCGCAGGAGGTGGAGCCAACCTTTTGGTGCAGAAGCACAGCCCTCTTCACATTCAGGGGGCTACTCCTCCCACCACAGCAAATGCAGGCCAGCCTGTTGCTGTCTCACCTACTCCTCCCTGGTGTCAGGACACCTCCCCAGACCCTGTCGCATCCAAACCCAGACAGTCAATACACAAACAGGCAGAGGCACGCATGATGGTTAGGACAAGAAACCAGCCACACAAAAAGATGTGTTGTTAAATTCTGAGTTCAGCCACACTAAACTCCATCTCTCCATCTTATGCCGATGGAAATATATGCTGGAAACATGTAACACAGCATTCCCTATTCTGTCCTATGGGCAAGATGGCCTTGCAACAGTGAAAATGAAATTGGCAGTATTTTACTGTCAGGGCATGATACACACCTCAGTACATGTCCTACCTTTCACATACACTGCACCCTGCCCAGGGGGATACCTTGGGCCTACTATAGGGGTGTCTGATGTGCATAAAAATAGGGAAGGGTAAGGCCTGGCAAGTGAGTGCACTTGTCAGGACAAAAAGGCAGTTAACAAACTGCACGCAGGCACTGTAGTGGCAAGCCTGAGATCTCTTTTTAGGGCTACTTATGTGGGTGGCACAATTAGTGCTGCAGGCCCACTAGTAGCATTTGCATTTACAGCCCTGGCACGCATTGTGCACTTTACTAGTAAGACAAATATACCAATCATGGACAACCAATTACCATAACAATTTACACAGAGAGCATATGCACTTTAGCACTGATCAGCAGTAGTAAAGTGCCCAAAGTCCTAAAACCAACAATAACAGGTCAGAAACAATACAGGAAGAAGGCAAAAAGTTCAGGGATGACCGTGCAAAAAGGGCCAAGTCCAATAGTAGCGCTATACAACAAATGAAATGCATATGAGAGAGTGGCTACGGAGAGCTGAATGGCACTGTTGGAGGGTGGTAGTAATGGTATCTGCAGAGAAAGAGGTAATTGGTGGGGCACCAAAAAAGACTTTCGCACTAGCGCTAAAGCCGGCCCTGTCATGGCCTTTCTGGTTTTATTTAATTAGCAGTCAGGTCATTAGGGCAACTGTGGGACATATTAAAGTGAGTGCCAATTATCTTTACTGCTATATTCAATGTTTTAAGTTTGAAGGTGATTTTACTAATTTTTTTTACGCGAATAAGGCAAGTGGAGCTGGATGGTGGCTGATAAGGGGCTTGGGGCCCAAGGTCAGCTGTGAGATAAGGTGCTGAGGAGAGGGATGGTAGAAAAGTAGATAATCAGGCCTTGAAGTACTTGTTTTGAAGCCTGGCCTGTTGGTATTTTAGGGTTTGCACTTAGGTCCAGACATTGCTCTTACTTTCAAATTGCTCTCCACATGCTCTGTATACACACAGAATCAATCCACTGTATCATGGTGACTGTTTGCAAGTAGATATGATGTAATCTAGGGCTTGTAGGCTACCACAAGAAGCGACAAATTGGGCCCGGAGTTGCCCACCCAAATGCATCCTTGGCCCACCCAAAATAAAATTCCTGGAGCCGGGCCTGGTTACCACCCAGGTAGGGCTGTGGTGTGCGCTCTTCGCAGTGCGACCTCCGCTCCTCGATAGCAGGCGGAGTGGCAGGACCAGAGGCCAGTGGCCTCACCGCTAGCCGATTACAGCGGAATGCAGCAGCTGCTTTGACAACCGCAGAGTGGCTCCCTTGTCATACAGGTAAGTTCTTTGTCGCCAATGTGCAGGTGGGGCATAGCCATCTGTTTGCCCTAGTCACGCACAGTCAAAGTAAACCACACACGTTACTACAGTACAGGCAAATACACATGCGGTCTATGATCCTTTTATTTATAGCCTCTGGTCGTGCCCGGCCAGAGGAAATAGTGCATGGACATCCGGGCCAGAGAGCCACCCCTACAGTAGGCACTACCCCATAGTGTATTTCCCAAAACGGAGGCCCTGAGGAGGGAAGGTTGACTAGCTCTGTTAGTAAGTTCAGATAAAGTTGAGCATTAGCAGCAAAGGACAGAAACCTGATTGTCAAAGTTATAGAGTGTAAACACCTGCCCTGAGTGAGTGAGACAAACCTCTATAAGTCAATAGGCCACCACTCTCCCCTCTTCGAAAATTGTTGGTAGCACACTTTCCCCAAATCATGGCTAAACATGTAAACAAGCTGAACGGTCGCTAATGAAATGTTCTAATACTTTCATTGTGGGCCAATACATCCATAACCTTACAAGAGATAATGGAGTATCACCCACCCCAAGAAACGTCTGAAAGAATTATACAATACAGATTTCTTCAGCACATTTACCCTAACAGTTGCTACATATGTTCAGACGTGACAGGTAGTTAAAAAATCAGAGTATAACATTTCACACAAGATCATTTTTAAACAATATGTATAGCATCTTTCTTCCTTTTATTTTTGCACCCTGCCCCTTCCAAGTAGACTTTCAGCTCTGGGTCATGACAAATAATCTATTTTGAAGGAGCAAGATGGGAAAGTCAAAGATTATGCAACTCTCACGCAGGCCCTTGACAGCAGAGTCTGATAACTATTATCGGCTCATATTGCATATTATAGGCTCATATTGCATACTATAGGCTCATATTGCATATTACAGGCTCATATTTCAGTGCAGCTACTAACGACTAAAAGACATTACAGGATCAGAAAGAAGGCAGGTTATATGGTCAGAACGGTAATAATGATAATATCACTAAAATATTTATATAGATGATGACATGCCTATTCATACGTCAGAAAAGAGCAGCAATAGGAGTAAGTGCTTTTTGGTGCCAAGAAAGTAAGGTCTGCAAAAGACCCCAGACATCAACTTACCAGTTTGTAAAATGAAAAATAAAAAGCCCAAGTTGCCCACACAAAAGTGAGTAATTTTCATGAACAAAACTTATTTTTTGTCCAGAAATACCAACCTTTCATTTTTTGTACTTACATATATTGTCCACAAACATCAGCTTGCCATTTTCGTCAGGTATTCTGATGAACTGCTGCTACTCTAGAATTTAGTTGGACTTTCATACCCATCCTACCCGCCGCAGTATGTCTCATCCAGGGCTTGAAGAAATATGATCGAATCACCCTTTTTCAGGTAGAACTCCATGGGCTCCCCTTGCCTGCTCCCACCACCTTCACAATCAGCTGGATCATTTACAAAGCCATCACAATCAGCAACACAGCTCACCATTGCTGTTGGTTCTCAACACAATCGCAGCCAGGACAGCAACAGAATGCAACAAAGTGTAAAAAAGCTAAAAAAAAAAATCTATGCAGTCATTATCTGTCTGGGACAATATCCCCCTATCAGTCCATCAGGAATGCCCCAACACTGCTCCAATTTAGAAAAGAATTGAAGAATCACCTCTTTAAAGAACCCTATAACACAATGCATTAGCCTTGCACAAAGCGGCCACCTCTCCTAGCCCTCATTGAATTTATGCTTGTCTTTCACCCTGTACAGCGTTCCATTGTGTATTGGCTGGGTTTGCAGGATGTTGGACCCGGCCTCGTGGCGTGGTCCCGAACCCTCCTACCCGACCCGACGGGGGCAGCCCCCACCCTTCGGGGTCCCCCTGGATTGTACCCTGCTACCCGCACCAGCCTTCGCGACGCGGCCCGCCCCGGCCTCCGTCCCAGCGAAGCCCCGACATCGGGGCGCCAAGACCCGACCAAGGGGGGTCGAGTGGCCACTCCACAGATCCCGGAGGAGGAGAGTTTCGATGGGGCCCCCAGCCGTCCCCCAACGCCTGGCTCCGATCGCCCTCCGGCCTCCCTAGGCGCTGGCTCCACCCCCCGCTGGGTGTCTGAACTCTCTCATCCCGGCCCCTCCGACCCCCCCAGGCGCGAGGGTCCGGACATCAAAGGGCTCCAGCCCTATATCTGGGGCCGCCCAAAACCCGGACGGCAGTTGTATCCTGGAGTCGAGAGCCCTGCTGATCGGATCGCGGCTGACCCTACGGAGAGAGACTCATTACTTGGAACTTGGAACTCTGAGCCCTGCTGACTGCGTCGCGGCTCCCCCCTTGCTGAGAAGAAGACCCTCACGGAACATCGGAGCCCTGCTGACCTCGTCGCGGCTCGACCTTGCAGAAGTAAACCATCGGAGCCCTGCTGACCTCGTCGCGGCTCGACCTCATCGAGGCAATCCCCCGAGCCCTGCGGACGACGTCCCGGCTCCGGGAAACCCCCCAGCTCGAGCATTGAGAGCTAGGCGCAGGGTGTTCCCGTACCAGGCTGATACTGAGACTGTCCCGCTACCCCATCCCTACAAGACTTTGAGACTCTTTTGGATCCCTCGATCCACCTGTAAATATTACCACAGAAATCTGCCTTGATTACCGGTAAAGACTTGTGAGAATTGATACCCTGGTTGTGTCCCTTTGTGGTGGTGGGGTTGCTTGGCTGATACGATCATAGGAGAAGGACCTCGCCCAGGAGGCTTCTCAGCGGCGCTCGGCTACTCGCCTACGGAACGGTGGCTCTCGGGGTGGTCAGTCCGACACCATCGGGCTCCTGGAGGGCGCCCTTCTAACATTGGTGGCCAGTGGTGCGATCCGAGCCCGACGCAGATCGTACAGCGAGTAACTCACCCACTACCTACCGAGACACAGAGTAACCATGAACGACCAACAGACCACCCCAACCGCAGAGTTCCAACAAGAACGGTTGGAGGAATATACCCATAAGGAACTAAAACAGTTTTGTAAAGACAAAGGCATCGCGACCACCGGATTAAACACAAAAGAGGACCTGCAAAAAGCCCTAAAGACCTGGGTAGAGTCCGAAGCGGCCTCCCCCCAAACCGAAGAAAACCCGGTGCCAAACGTACACCGGCAACCAACCGCAGCCCCGGCAGAGGGGAGAACAACCAGCATAGAGACTGGCCTCTCCCCGGAAGAGATACGAGAACGGGAGAGGGTCAGGACCCACGAGTTGGAGCTCGCCCGACTCCGCCTGGACGACGAACTCCCACTAGCCGAAAAGAAATTGGCCCTAGAGCAACTGCGGCTGCAAGAAGAAATAGAGGAGAAAAAGCGGCACCGAGAACTGGAAGAGAGGAGGCTAACCCTCGAGCATGAGCGGGGCCTTAAAGAACTTGAAATCAAGTCCAGAAATGGAGACCCCGGCACCCCCGGAAACCGAGACACCCCTCCGCCGGCCGAGGCGAAAGTACATATCCCCAAGGATGTCGTCAAAGAGTACTACAAGAACGACGACATCCAACAATGGTTCAAGGCCTACGAGGTAGCCATGACCGCCCATCGGGTACCCCGGAAAGATTGGGGTGCCGGCCTATGGGGACGGTTCCTCAGCGAAGGCAGAGACACCCTGCTACAGCTCCCAGACGCAGTGATGACCTCTTATGACCATATGAAGGAGGCCCTGCTCACCCGCTATGGGCTCACCCCAGAGATGTACCGCCAACGCTTCCGGGACTGCAAGAAGCTCCCCGGTACCACCTGGGTGGAATACGTAGACTTTTTTAGCCGAGCCCTGGAAGGTTGGATCAAGGGCAGCAAGGTCACCTCCTACGAACAACTGTTCGACCTCATTGTATGGGAGCACCTCTCCAACAACTGCTTCATCGAGCTGAGACAGCACCTCCTCGACAGCAAGCTGACCGAGCCGCGGAAGCTCGCCGCCGAGGCCGATCGATGGGTGAACACCCGGGACCCTCGGAACTCGATGGGGGAGTACCAACGGACCCCCACGGGGCCCCCCCGCCAGCGGGGCGGAGGAGGTGGATCGAACAGGAACAGAGACTTTCCAGCGGGGCCACCCCGGAGTCCTCCCCGGGGACCGCCCTCGAACCGCACGTCCCCGTCCCTCGCCGGAAGAGGGGCCCGACCAGGGCCTCGACCGACGGTAACGTGCTACAACTCCCAACAGCCAGGGCACTATGCCAGTGACCCTACCTGCCCCGTGAACCGACGGGCGGGGACCACCGGGCCACCCCCCCGCCAGTTGGCGGCCGCTGCCCTGGGGGAAGGGAGAGAAGAGGAAGAGAACTACGACGCCGGGCCAACCGAGTGGGAACCCGCCGCCATGACATTGGTATGCCTGGGCAGCCGGGAAATGGTACCCCGGGCTCCCATCCCGAGCAACACCCAGAAGTACCAACAGTGGGTCACCATTAATGGACGCCGGGCCGAAGCCCTCCGAGACACCGGAGCCAGCGTGACAGCCGTCCGCTGCCACTCGGTGACCCCCGAACAGATCTTGCCTAATGTACTGTGCCCCGTCCGGTCGGCAGACAACACCGAGAGCTTGTGCCAGATGGCCCGGATCCCCTTCGAGTGGGGGGGAGTGTCGGGCATGCTGAAGGTAACCGTTCGCGACGACACCCCCGTGGACTGCCTCCTCGGGAACGACCTGGAAAGTTCCCCCTGGGCCCACGTCGAGCGCCGAGAGCATCTGGGGATGCTGGGACTGCCCGAATGGGTCTGCGCAACCACCCGGTCCACGACCGCCCGGGCCATCCGACCGAGCGTAGATGCTCCCCCCGAAGAGCCGGAGTGGCCCGAACCATCACCTCCCTCCGTCGAAGAAGAAGCCGACACCGAGGCCGGGCCGCCAGAACTCGCCACGGACGAGGTTGCCGCATTCGGCGACCTTCCTGAACTCGCCCAATTGCGCCAAGAAGGTGGCCCCACAAGGGAACAGTTCCGCCAAGAACAGAAGACCTGCCCCTCCCTCGAAGGGACCCGACAGCAAGCAGCCGCCCAGGCCGCCGGAGACCAGACGGGGACCCACTGGGTCTATTGGGACAATGACCTCCTCTACAGCGAGCAGAAGACCGCAGAATTGGGGGCCAGCTGCGTGCTGGTGGTCCCCCTCAGATTCCGGGACTTCCTCCTCAATCTGGCGCATGATGTGCCCCTCGCTGGGCACCTGGGGCAGGACAAAACATACAGCCGCCTGGTGACTCACTTCTACTGGCCCCGAATGCAGAAGGACGTGGACAATCATTGCCGAACCTGCCCGACCTGCCAAGCCAGCGGGAAGAGCGGGGGAAGGGTCAAAGCCCCTCTCCAGCCCTTTCCAATAGTCAACACCCCGTTCGAGCGAGTGGGGATCGACATCGTGGGCCCCCTGGACCCCCGAACCTCCCAAGGACATCGCTTCATCCTCGTCCTGGTCGATCATGCCACCCGATACCCCGAGGCCATCCCTCTCCGAACAGTGACGGCCCCCGTGGTGGGCCGGGCCTTGTTGGGAATCTTCTCCAGAGTAGGTTTCCCCCGGGAGGTTGTGAGCGACCGAGGCACCAACTTTATCTCGAAGTATATGCGGTCCCTGTGGCAACAATGCGGGGTCACCTACAAGTTCACCACCCCGTACCACCCCCAGAGGAACGGACTAGTCGAACGATTTAACCGGACGTTGAAAGGAATGATCAAAGGCCTGGAGGAGCCCCTGAGACGCAAGTGGGACGTCCTGCTGCCCTGCCTCCTGTTTGCCTATCGGGAGGTCCCGCAAAAGTCTCTGGGGTTCAGCCCCTTCGAACTATTGTACGGACACCCTGTCCGAGGCCCTCTCAGCCTGGTCAAGGAAGGCTGGGAGACCACCATCCAAGATGCTCCCCCCGACGTCTACCGGTACCTCCTGACCCTGCGAAACCAAACACGGAAATTCAGGGAACTGGCCGAAGCCAACTTCGAGGCCAGCCAGGAGGAAATGAAACGCTGGTATGACCAGAACGCCACCTCCATCGAGTTCGAGCCAGGCCAGCAGGTCTGGGTCATGTCGCCCGTCGACCCCTGTGCCCTCCAAGACAAGTGGACCGGGCCCTTCAAGGTGGTCGAGAAGAAGAGCCCCGTCACCTACCGGGTCGACATGGAATCCCCCAGGAACCCCCTCCGGGTCCTCCACGCCAACAGGCTCAAACCCCACTTTGCCCGAACAGAACTTAGCCTGTTGATGACTACGGACGATGGGGCCGAGGACGACTCCGAGCCCCTACCCAACCTCCTGAAAACCTCCGAAAAGGACGGCTCCGTGGAGGGAGTCATCCTCTCCACCACCCTGACTCCAGATCAGCGCCGAGATTGTCAAGGACTGCTGCATCGCTTCGCTGCTCTCTTCTCCCTCACTCCCGGAGTCACCCGATGGTGCGTCCACGACGTTGACACCGGGGACAGCCCCCCCGTGCGACACTGAGCCTACCGGGTCCCCGAGCGAGTGCGGGCCTGCATCCACGCCGAGGTCGCCAAGATGTTGGCCCTGGGGGTCATCGAACCCTCCGACAGTCCCTGGGCCAGTACTGTGGTCCTGGTGCCGAAAGCTGCCGCCCCCGGCACCACCCCGGAGCTCCGGTTTTGCGTGGACTATCGGGGATTGAATGCCGTCACTAAAACCGATGCCCATCCCATTCCTCGGGCAGATGAACTGATCGACCGCCTAGGAGCAGCCCGCTACCTTAGCACCTTCGACCTCACCGCCGGATACTGGCAGATCGGGCTCACCCCCGGCGCCCAAGAGCGTTCCGCTTTCTCCACCCCCGATGGCCATTACCACTTCTGCGTGATGCCCTTCGGCATGAAGAATGCCCCGGCGACCTTCCAGAGACTGGTAAATAAGGTACTGGCCGGCCTAGAAGCGTTCAGCGCCGCCTACCTGGACGATATTGCGGTGCTCAGCAGCCACTGGGCCGAGCACCTGAGGCACCTCGGGGAGGTCCTGACCGCCCTCCAAAGGGCCAGACTTACCGTAAAAGCCAGCAAGTGTCAGATAGGCCAAGGATCAGTAACCTATCTGGGACATCAAGTGGGGAGCGGCCATGTGGCTCCCCTCCAGCCAAAGATCGACGCCATCGTGGCCTGGGAGCCCCCAACCACCCAAACCGCTGTGAGGGCCTTCCTGGGACTCACGGGCTATTACAGGTGGTTCATTCAGAACTATGGATGCATTGTGGGCCCCCTCACGGAGCTCACATCAAAGAAGCAGCCAAAGAGGGTGCACTGGACGCCCCGCTGTCAGGCGGCCTTCGAGACCCTCAAGACAGCGATGTGTACCGCTCCCGTGCTACAAGCCCCCGACTACAGCAAGGAGTTTGTGGTGCAGACGGATGCCTCGGAGTACGGAATCGGGGCTGTCTTGTCCCAAGTGAACTCTGAGGGGGTTGACCAGCCGGTGGCCTTCATCAGCCGGCGCCTGCTGCCCCGGGAGCAGAGATGGAGCACCATTGAACGGTAGGCCTTCGCCGTGGTGTGGGCCCTCAAGAAGCTCCGGCCCTACCTCTTTGGCACCCACTTTCGGGTCCAAACCGACCACCGACCCTTGCGGTGGATAATGCAGATGAGAGGCGAGAACCCGAAGTTGTTGCGATGGTCCATCTCTCTGCAGGGGATGGACTTCACTGTAGACCATCGGCCCGGCAACGACCATGCCAACGCCGACGGCCTGTCCCGCTTCTTCCGCCTCGGCGAGGAGAACCCCCAAGACGATGGGTGACTCTCCCTGCCTTCAGCTGGGGGGGACGCCTGTTGGACCCGGCCTCGTGGCGTGGTCCCGAACCCTCCTACCCGACCCGACGGGGACAGCCCCCACCCTTCGGGGTCCCCCTGGATTGTACCCCGCTACCCGCACCAGCCTTCACGACGCGGCCCGCCCCGGCCTCCGTCCCAGCGAAGCCCCGACATCGGGGCGCCAAGACCCGACCAAGGGGGGTCGAGTGGCCACTCCACAGATCCCGGAGGAGGAGAGTTTCGATGGGGCCCCCAGCCGTCCGCCGACGCCTGGCTCCGATCGCCCTCCGGCCTCCCTAGGCGCTGGCTCCACCCCCCGCTGGGTGTCTGGACTCTCTCATCCCGGCCCCTCCGACCCCCCCAGGCACGAGGGTCCGGACATCAAAGGGCTCCAGCCCTATATCTGGGGCCGCCCAAAACCCAGACGGCAGTTGTATCCTGGAGTCGAGAGCCCTGCTGATCGGATCGCGGCTGACCCTACGGAGAGAGACTCATTACTTGGAACTTGGAACTCTGAGCCCTGCTGACTGCGTCGCGGCTCCCCCCTTGCTGAGAAGAAGACCCTCACGGAACATCGGAGCCCTGCTGACCTCGTCGCGGCTCGACCTCGCAGAAGTAAACCATCGGAGCCCTGCTGACCTCGTCGCGACTCGACCTCATCGAGGCAATTCCCCGAGCCCTGAGGACGACGTCCCGGCTCCTGGAAACCCCCCAGCTCGAGGATTGAGAGCTAGGCGCAGGGTGTTCCCGTACCAGGCTGATACTGAGACTGTCCCGCTACCCCATCCCTACAAGACTTTGAGACTCTTTTGGATCCCTCGATCCACCTGTAAATATTACCACAGAAATCTGCCTTGATTACCGGTAAAGACTTGTGAGAATTGATACCCTGGTTGTGTCCCTTTGTGGTGGTGGGGTTGCTTGGCTGATACGATCATAGGAGAAGGACCTCGCCCAGGAGGCTTCTCAGCGGCGCTCGGCTACTCGCCTACGGAACGGTGGCTCTCGGGTTGGTCAGTCCGACACCATCGGGCTCCCGGAGGGCGCCCTTCTAACACAGGAACACTTACATTCTCAAAACATTGCCTATCAATGGGGCCATCCATTCTGTTTAAATTTCAGATGGCAGTAGAAGAGAATAGTCATCAGATTTATTAAGGAAGCACAGAAAGCTCTTAACTTGTTAGTGAGGGGAAGCAAACATAGATTCTAAACAACAAATGAAAGCTCTATCTTCTAATAGCCATCAGTGGATGAAAGTGAATTCTAGAGAAAGAAAAAGAAAAACACCATCGATGGAGGATGTTGCAGCAGCACAGACCAATGTACTGAAATATTGGAGATCCAGTAGAGGTTATTGGAGTGATCCTCCAGAAACAGATGACACAGCAGCAGAACCACTGGAAGTCAAAGAGAATTGAAAATAGGAGAGGGCTAAAATGTTGACGGAGAGAAAGCTGGTAAACTGAAGGTGATATGCGGTATCAAGTGGTAATAACCACTGAGCTCCATAATTCTACAAACGTTGAAATTAAATGGGTGTAAGGTCGTGGTGCTGTGGCTGCTTTGGGGAATGCGTTTCTGCTGTAATACTGTTTGCTCTCTAGGACTAGAGATAGAAGAAAAGTTAGGGGCGGATTACGATGACGGTGAGACTGCCACTGAAAGCCTGTCGGTGGCGGTCTCACTGCCATCATTTGCATATTTTCTGCCCGCCATAGTATAATGGCAGGCAGAAGGATTGCGGTCAGAAAGCCAGACCGCCACACATCCAATGGGCTCCTTGAGCCCGCCAGTGCGGTGGAGGGCCTAGCATTTTCTATAATGGTTGTGGTGCCTACCAGGCCCCGCCATAGGGATTACGATGCCCCTTTCTGCTCACCTGTTCATGGCTGTTAACCCACCATAAAACTGCAGGCTTTTAAGCTGTGTGCACTGGGGGGCACCTATGGTGCCTTAATATGCTACATGCAAACACAGGAAAAATGCATGAGCCATTAGACGCAACTAATTAAAAAATATTGGTTCAGACTTAAATCATATTAGTTTCTTAGACAATTATTTACAACAGACCCAAATACATTGGGAGAAGTGGCAGTACTCTTCCGACATAAATGTTCAGAGAGATTTTAGCTGTTATTACTGGAAAACTTTATCCGTCCTGATGTTGATTACGAAGGTGAAAAGAGTCACAAATACCTTACCTAGGGGCCTATTAGGATGGTGGGTGGAAAACCACCCCGACCGCCATGGATCCGGAAATCAACCGCCCGCCGGCACCGTAGAAAATCCAGCGTTCAAATTAGGAACAACCGCCAAAAAACACAGACCGCGGCGGAACGCGGCCAAGAAAAACCACCCGTAGCAGGCGGTGATGGCCAAACCCATTTGCGGCGGTCGCATTCGTGGCGGAAAACAATCAAACCGCCGCCAGGACAGCGGAGACACCACACGGAAAATTAGGATAACCCTGATGCCCACGCGGTACGTTCCGCAGTTTCCGACCGCCGTGGTCGCAAACAGTGATGAATGGGAGAGCCGGCGGAAGAGCTGCGGCACAGCGACTGCTGCGGACACTCTGTGACAAACATGGCGGACGAAAGAAAAAACTCACATCAAGGCCACAAAGTGCACACAGCAAACTAGCCATGCACCCAAAAACACAGAACACACCCCAATGACACAACCACATGGCAAATACAAAAATGCAAATCCCAGGACAACCCACACAACACACCTGACAGATTAACCCTGACAACAAAGGATAGGCAAAGCAACACACCAGCACTACTCACACCACACATAGCACCACCACCACTTGCCCATCTTCACCCCTGACCGCCCTGCACATCACACACCATACACATCACCCCCTCCACCACTCACACCACTGCACTCATGACCCCTTTGCACATCACACACCATGGCAACACATAAAATACCAAAGTTCACAGACAGTGAGTTGAAGGTAATGGTAGAAGAGATAGTCAGAGTGGAACCACAACTGTTTGGTAGCCTGGTCCAACAGACACCATTTGCCACAAGAGCACAAATGTGGGCAAGGATAGTCAATAAGGTCAATGCAGTAGGGACCACCCCGCACTCAAAAAATGAAATCACGAAGCGGTGGCATGACCTGAAGAGGGTTGTCAAACAGAAGAGGAGCAAGAACCGTGAGCTGGCTCAGTGGACTGGCGGTGGCCCTCCCATCCCACCAAAACCATTCACTGCATGGGAGGAGAAGGTGCTCTCCATACTGCATCCAGAGAGTCTCACAGGAGTAGCCGGGGGTGTGGAGGCTGTTAAGTACAAACAAATGATTACCATCACACTGCTATGTACTGTCTTGCACAGCTACAAAGCTATACCTCCTAGGCACACGTAAATTCATATGCACCACACACTCCCCAAAACATGTCTCACAGATCCAACATTCACTCACCCACATCCACCTCAAACATAGCTAGCAACATCACCATGGGGGCATGTGCACATGCAGCCAGCACAACAACTCCCACCAGGCCCCCTTGTCCCACTGCTCAGCAAGATGGAGCACTCCACACCACCTAGAAGCATTTGGAAGCCATTGTCCCACTACAAACAAACTAACAGGTAGGTAGCCATCTTCACAGGGAGGCTGTGTGGGGGGGGAGGCCTGCACCACAACTCCCACAATGCCCCCTGTCCCACCCAATAGCAGGATGTAGCACTCCACACCACCCAGAAGCATTTAGAAGTCATTATCCCACTACAAACAAACTAACAGGTGGGTAGCTGTGAGACCGGCCTCACGGCGTATGCCCTCCCGATCATCCAGCCAACCTGCAACCACCCCCAAGACAAGGCATCTCCGACTCCGGCCGCCCCAGCCACACAGACCCAAGGGCCGGCCAGAGCCCCCGACAGACTCGACACCCTACCACGCATGTCCAACCGAGGGAGCTGGAACCCCCGAGCCAGACCAAGAGGCGCCAGCCTAGTCACACCTCGGGTCGCCTTCCCCCGGGAGGACTCGATCGGCCACCAGGCCCCTGGGGAGCAGGCGCCTCGCCTGCCGAGCGTCTGGGGTCCCTCCCAGACCCACCTGAAAAGACCAAAGAAACGAGCGGCAGGAAATCCCGCCGAACCCCCTCAGTCACCCAAGGCCCCTTTCTGCGAGGACTCCGGACTTCAAAGGGCAGGGGGAGTATAATAAGGGGTGCCGGAGGAACGAATGGCACAGAAGACTTGGAACCATCGAAGCCTGCTGACGCTGTCGCGGCTCCCGAATACCGAACCATCTGGGCCTGCTGAGTGACTCGCGGCCCCCAGCCATTGAACCATCTGAGCCCTGCTGACGAGATCGCGGCTCCCGAACTCCGAACCACCTAGGCCTGCTGAGTGACTCGCGGCCCCGACCCTCGAACCACCTGGGCCTGCTGAGTGACTCGCGGCCTAGACCCTCGAACCACCTGAGCCCTGCTGACGAGATCGCGGCTCCCGAACTCCGACTACCTGTGCCTGCTGAGTGACTCGCGGCTCTCCCCTCGAGGACGAATTGGCAAGAGATCGCCCAGAGAAACAACACCCTCCAGCTCGAGGATTGTGAGCTATCCGCAGGGTACTTTGCAGAGACACTACCTTCAAAGACTGTCCCGCTACCCCCATTCCCCTACCACCGACTTGTAGTCTCTTGTGCCGCTGATGTACTACTCACACCTTGGATCATAAAGATCCCTTGAAACCTTCGATAAAAGAACCTATCGTCCTACAAAGAATACGTGTGGTGTCACTCTGTTCGTAGTGTAAGCTCAGGGTGTGCGCGAATGGTTCGGCCTACTTGGGAGAGGTGGGTCACAGGGGTGGGCAAGACGTGTATCGACCCCTCCTCCGGCGAACGCCTTTCCAACATTTGGTGGCAGACGACGGGATCCGAGCCGACACCGAAAGAGAGCGTGCAGTGAACGACTGACGCACTACCAAACAGAGATGGAAGGAGAAACCTCCCTGGGTGCCGCAGGTACCGAAATGAGCTCGACGTTCCGAGAGGATCAATTGGACTATTATACGCATAGAGAATTAAAACAATTTTGCAAAGACCTTGGAATCGCTACCACCGGATTAAGCACAAAGGAAGACTTCCAGAAAGTATTGAAGACCTGGGTCGAGACGGGGGCGCCCCCGACCCAAACGGAAGGAGACTCCGCCCATGAACCACAAAGCATCCCGGTGAGAAACAGCGGGCCAGAGGGGAACCTGTCCCCCGAGGAACTAGCAGACCGAGAGAGAGGCCGCAACCACGAACTTGAACTGGCCAAGCTGAAAAGCGAGGGAGAAATAAAACTGGCCGAGAAAAAGTTAGCCACTGGCCGAGAAAAAGTTAGCCGTCGAGCAGTTACGGCTACAAGGGGAACTCGAGGAAAAGAGAGGCCAAAGAGAGCACGACGAAAAGAAACTCCAGCTGGAACATGAACGCAGCCTGAAAGAGATCGAGTTGAGGGCTAAAAGCGAAGAGTCACGACCTTCCGGGAATCTACCATCCGCTCCCTCCATGGAAGCCAAAGTCCACATCCCCAAGGATGTGGTAAAGGAGTATTACAAAAACGACGATATCCAGCAGTGGTTTAAGGCCTACGAAGTCGCCATGACCTCTCACCGAGTCCCGCAGAAGGATTGGGGGGCTGGGCTATGGGGCCGGTTCTTAAGCGAAGGAAGAGATACCCTGCTGGATCTGCCCTCCACGGTCATGAACTCCTACAGCCACATGAAAGAAGCCCTCGTGGGCCGGTACGGACTCACCCCCGAGATGTACCGACAACGGTTCCGAGATTGCAAAAAGATACCGGGCACCACATGGGTAGAATACGTGAACTTTTACAGCCGGGCCTTGGACGGGTGGATCAAGGGCAGCAAGGTCTCCACCTTCGAAGAGCTGTTCGATCTGATCGCCTGGGAACATTTAGCGGCCAATTGCTTCGTAGAACTGCGCCAACATCTCCTGGACAGTAAACTCACCGACCCTCGGAAGCTGGCCGCCGAGGCTGACCGTTGGGTGAACACCCGGGCCACCCGAGGCCCCGTGGGAGACTACGGTCGCCACAGTCAAGGACCCCCCCGCCAGAGGGGCGGAGGAAACCACGGCCGACCGAGAGACTTCCCAGGGGGGCCCCCGCACAGCCCTCCCAGCAGCCCACCAGCGGCAGGTCCAGCCCCGTCCCCAGCCAGCACCGGAGCCCCGGGGCGGCTAGGGCCACGAACCAGGATCACCTGCTTCCGCTGCCAACAGCCCGGACACTACGCCAATGACCCCCAGTGTCCCCAGTATCAACGAACCGCAACGACCAACCCCCCGGCCCGGCAGATGGCCTCCGTGGCCCTAGGGGAAGAGATAGAGGACTCCGAAGAGTGGGAACCAGCTGCCATGGCCCTGGTCTCCCTTGGTGATCGAGAAATGGTCCCCGGGACACCCTTGCCCGCCAACACGAAGAAGTACCGACAGCAGGTGACCATCAACGGCCACCGAGTCGAGGGCCTCCGCGATACCGGGGCAAGTGTCACCGCGGTCCACCGCAACCTAATCTCTGAAGACCAGATCCTACCCGGTGCCCTCTGTCCGGTCATATCCTCCGACAATTCCGAGAGCCTCTGCCAGATGGCTCTGGTGCCTTTCGAGTGGGGAGGAGTCTCTGGAGAATTGAAGGTAGCCGTCCGAACATCACAGCCCGTAGACTGCCTCCTGGGCAACGACCTTGAGAGTTCCCCGTGGGGGCAAGTGGAACGAAGAGCCCATCTCGAGATGATGGGCCTACCCGAATGGGTCTGCACCACCACGCGCTCCATGACCGCGCGATTGCCCCTCTCCGAGGGCGGGGAGGCCCTCCCACCGAACACTGTCCCCGAGAACCGGGACACCCTGCCAGAGACGGACCACCCTCCTTCGGAAGGAGAAGAAGACACTCACCCGGGAGAAGGGCCGGAACCTTCCGCCCCTGAGGCACTGACTGAGCTCGGAGAACTGCCCGAGATGGCCCAGTGGCGTTGTGAGGGAGGTCCCTCCCGTGAAGAGTTCTGCCAGGAACAGGCCACCTGCCCTTCCCTCGCGGGACTCCGACAACAAGCCGAAGCACAGACCGCCGGTGACCGGACCGGAACCCACTGGGTCTATTGGGACAATGGCCTCCTATACAGCGAACAAAAGTCAGCCGAGCTAGGCGCAGCCCGAGTACTGGTAGTACCCCTGCGCTTCCGAAGCCTCCTCCTGGGCCTGGCCCACGATGTACCCTTGGCAGGACACTTAGGCCAAGACAAAACATATCAGCGATTAGTTACCCACTTCTATTGGCCCAAGATGCGAGCAAATGTAGAAGTCCACTGTAAATCCTGCCTCACGTGCCAGGGCAGTGGGAAAAGTGGCGGAAAGCGCAAGGCTCCATTACAACCCTTTCCCGTTGTGAGTACCCCGTTTGAGCGGGTCGGCATCGACATCGTGGGACCCTTGGATCCGAAGACCGCCCAGGGCCACAGATTCATCCTCGTCCTGGTGGACCATGCCACCCGCTACCCCAAGGCCGTTCCCCTCCGCACCGTGACGGCTCCCGTGGTGGGCAGGGCTCTCATGGGGATCTTCTCCCGTGTCGGATTCCCTCGCGAGGTTGTGAGTGATCGCGGCACTAACTTCATATCCCGCTACATGAAGTCCCTGTGGCAGCAGTGCGGAGTAACATATAAGTTCACGACCCCCTACCACCCCCAGGGCAACGGCCTGGTGGAACGCTTCAACCGAACCCTGAAGGGGATGATCCTGGGCCTCGAGGAGCCCCTGCGCCGAAGGTGGGACGTCCTCCTCCCTTGCCTCCTGTTCGCGTACCGGGAAGTTCCCCAAAAATCCCTGGGGTTCAGCCCATTCGAACTACTATACGGACACCCCGTCCGGGGGCCCCTGAGCCTGGTCAAAGAGGGCTGGGAGACAAGCCCCCGGGGGACCCCCCTGATGTGTTCCGCTACATCCTGGCGCTCCGCAACCAGACCCGGAAGTTCAGAGAACTCGCAGAGGCTGTGTGGGGGTGGGAGGCCTGCACAACAACTCCCACCATGCACGCTTGTCCCCCAGCTCATCAAGATGGAGCACTCCCTCCCACCCAGAAGCATGTGGCAGCCATTGCATTGTTCACCTTCACCTAACAGGTAGGTATCCATCTTCCCAGGTTGTGCTGTTTGGAGGTGGTAGGCCTGCACCACAACTCCCACCATGCCCCCTGTCCCACCCCTGAGCAGGATGGAGCACTCCACACCACCCAGAAGCATTAGGAAGCCATTGTCCCACTACAAACAAACTAACAGGTAGGCAGACATCTTCCCTGGAAGCTCTGTTTGGGTTTGGGATGCCTGCACTACAACTCACCCAGGCCCCCTCGTCCCACAGACCATCAAGATGAAGCATACCCTCCCACCCAGATACACGTGTCAGCCATTGTATCACTACAAACAAACTAACAGGTAGGTAGACATATCATGCTTGCTTGTCACACCCCTGAGCAGGATGCAAGCCTCCACCACACACACACACAGAAGTGTCAAGTCAAAGCCAAATGGGAAAACAGAACAGGTAAGTACCAGTATGTGCACTCAGCCATTGTCCGCAAAAAGCATGGTGCCACATGACAACACCAGCCCTCTCATTGCGCACACATACACACAAATCCTATTGCCACTCACAGTGTGCACACAGCTAAGCAAATGAGACTGTCACAGCAACCAAAGTGTGACACACCAATGCACATGTAGAAGAAAGTCTGGGCACAATCATGCACAGCACTGAATTCCATGTGTAAGTGCCATGGGGCCAGAGCAGCAAGGACCAAATGAGAAACAAGAAAGCATGGTTGGTGGTACAAATCCAGATATGCACATGACAAGACCAAGGTATGCAGGAGATGACAATAGCCAGTTCATGCCCAGATGTAACGTCTGACAGGGCAGGGTAAGCAAAAAATAGTCCTCACCGAAAGTTTTTCTTGCGCTAGTCCCTAGATGGCAACATGTCCCTGTACTCACAAATTATGCACATTGCACATGGTAGGTATTGACACCTCACACCATGGACAAGTAATGCATATACCACAGCACCATGTCAGGTGGCACAGTAGTGCACATACAACAAAATGTGATGATTAATCAACTGTGTGGTGTACAAACAGTGAATGACATACAGCTAACACAAAGCTTTTGGGGTGCACTACAATGACCACGCGACAAATGCGCATGCGCAGGTGGCCGCGCATGCGCATTTGTGAGGAAGAAGTGGGCAAGAGAATGAAGAGGGAGCCCCGGGACGCCGCAGCTCATGTAAGTTATTTAAATTACTTAAACCTTGTTTTGTTAAAGTTTAGGATCATTGTTAATGTATTTTAAAAGCGGGCGGGAGGGAGGCGGGTGGCGGGCAACTCGCTCCGCTGTGGGTGTGCGTAGCCTGCATGCCCTATGCCTACTTCGCGGATCGCGAAGTAGGCAAAGCTACGCACACTCCGCGGTCGGAGCGTAGCACTGCGCCCAGGCTTACTTGACATGTGTACACATTGGGGAGTCCATAACAACACTGTCCTGTGTACAGGTACATCCATATCACAAATGACATGTGAGGGAGTACATGCCAATCTAAGAAATCACATACACAAACATGGCATGTGTGCTAAGCAGTGGGGTACATGGCACATTGGCATTGTGTGCACTGCGACGTGCCATCAACCATGAGGACACTGTGTACTGTGGATGACTGCCAGATGGCCATTTACACAGCATGAAGTTTCCATTGGTGCTGTCACAGTCACCCACCACCCAAATCCCGGTCACCCATGTCACTGTATGGCATCCAACTCACGGTAGCTACCGCCTGGCCCCTGCGGTGTGTCATCGCCAATGCCCAGGACATAATCGCAGTAGTCATTAATATATATGTGTTGCCAAATGGTGGTTGGCATGCTCCGCCACCCAAATCCAAGTCACCCATGTCACTGTATGGCACCCAACTTGCGGTAGCTACCGCATGGCCCCTGCGGTGTGTCATCGCCAATGCCCAGGACATAATCGCAGTAGTCATTGATATATATGTGTTGCCAAATGGTGGTTGGCATGCTCCGCCACCCAAATCCCAGTCACCCATGTCACTGTATGGCACCCAACTTGCGATAGCTACCGCCTGGCCCCTGCGGTGTTTCACCGCCAATGCCCAGGACACAATCGCGGTAGTCATTGATATATATTTGTTGCCAAATGGTGGTTGGCATGCTCCGCCACCCAAATCCTGGTCACCCATGTCACTGTATGGCACCCAACTTGTGGTAGCTACCACCTGGCCCCTGCGGTGTGTCACCGCCATGGACCATGCCCTTACAGCCAATGGGATCTGCCATAGCTGTAGCATGATGCAATTTTGAAAATCGAGGTAGGTGTGCTCCGCCACCGCGGAGCCAGCCATTGGATGCAATTGAAAGATGCACCACCACGGTAGCTACCGCCTGGCCCCTGCGGTGTGTCACCGCCGTGGACCATGCCCTTACAGCCAATGGGATCCGCCATTCGCAGTAGCATGATGCAATTTTGAAAATCGCGGTAGGCGTGCTCCGCCACTGCGGAGCCGGTCATTGGATGCATTTGAAAAAGGCTGACCTGGAACATCAATTGCAGCAGCTTAGAACCACTGAAACGACACCAGGGGGCTATATATGTGTGGGAGAGAGCCCCACACTTCCACTGCTCACAGAGCCTGCTGCCTGAGACCCCTCACCTGCTGCTGCCTCCAGGGACTGCTGCCTGAGACCCTTCACCTGCTGCTGCCTCCAAGGACTGCTGCCTGAGACCCCTCACCTGCTGCTGCCTCCAGGGACTGCTGCCAGAGACCCCTCACCACCCACAGCAGCTGCTGCTGTCTCCTGTCTCCTGTCTACAGTGATGGCAAGGACAGAGAAGATCCGTGCCAGTCCCTTCACAAGCGAGGAGCTAGAGGTCCTGGTGGACGAGGCGCTCACACAGTACCCAAGGCTATATGGTGCCCCAAATGTTGTGGTAAGTCTTCAACAGTGGGGGTGAGAGTGCAGGGGGGGCACACATGTAGTCAGTCTGATGCAGTATGTGCCTGAGAGTGTGGGGTTGTATCATGCACTGCGTAACATGCTGTTTCCTAGAGTAAAGGGGGTTGTACCCTACTCCACACGTTTCCCTGCCTGCACATCAAGATTGGAGGGGCATGTCTTGTCTTGTCAGCCATACAGTGACGCAGCAAGTTGGTAATGCAGGAGTCAGGACAGTGATTGCTTGTGTGAATGGCTTTGTGGGTCCCTGTTGTCCATCTTAGTGTGAGCCCACCTGGCCTGCACAGTCACCGCCCAATCTGACAAGGACACATCACTGAATGTATAGAGTGTGACGTGTGTTTTGTGCAGGACTCTCCATCAATGAGCCATATCAGCCCTGTAGATTGTACACAACTGGCCCTGTGAGAGGGTGTGGGTTTGTGAGATCATGTCCCTCAATGTGACATCCATGACACAGTGAGCTATTCACAGGGCAAAGTTGTTGAGGCCTGCGCAGTGTTGGACACAGTGAGTTTCCCCCCAAACACATGTTGACATGTACATATGTCTTGCTCTACCTGAAAATGAACAGAAGATGTGGGCAGACTACACAGGGCTTTCTGTGCCAGCATCCTGCTTGTATGTGAGATGTGCAGGTACTGTGTCCCCCCCTCACACCTGCATGCATTTACATGTGCTTCTCACATGCAGATGTATCTTGTGAGATGCATTCCTGTCTCTGCAAGACATATCTGTGGATTTGGGATGAGTCAGTATCATGCTACTGTACTGAGAGATTTTGTTACGTAACACTGTGTCACTGATGTTTTCCCACTCTTGTCTCCCATGCCTGCAGCTCAAAGTACACCAGCATAAGGCCGTGTGGAGGGCCATTGCGACCAAGGTGCGGACCCTGGGTGTGTCAAACCGGCGGCGTACCCACTGCCACAAACGGCGGGACGACATTTCACAGCTGGCAAAGAATGTTGCGGAGATGACACTGGGGCTGCTCCCTCGCGGTGGCAGGTTGGCACGGCGCAGCATGACATCACTGATGTGCCGCATCTTGGCCGTAACACACCCTGAGCTGGATGCTGGGTGAGTATTCTGGGAAGGGTAACTTTGGCTGTGTGTGGCTGCATGTGTACCAAGCCTGTGCCTGCGCTGGGCTATTTGATGTTGGTAGTGTGATGCAGTGGCTTGTGAGTGGCTTCTGTGCTGGGTGCAGCTGTCATGCTTTTGTCCTACCTGTACTACCTAAGGGAATTTGAGTACTGGGCATTTCAATAGCATTCTGGGCGGTGGGCTTCATGTCTGAGCTATTTGTGTTACTGTTTGAATGGAGCCACATGCAGGATGTTGTGCTGTGTGGTCATCACATGGCTCACTTATGCCTGGTTTTCTTGTTTACACACACTGTTTGAGTAACAAAAGAGTGTTTGCTAACCCTGGGCGTAGTTTGCGAAGTAGCACTACGCGAAGCTACGCAAAGTGCACTTCGCACTACGTGAGCTACGCGTAGCACTTCGCGAACTGCGTAGTACCCTGTTCGCACTGTGCAAGATGCCGTTTTCAATGATTGCACAGTGCGGACAAGCATCCGGCACTGTGCAATCATTGAAAACGGCATCTTGCATAGTGCGAGCTGTAGTTTTCTGCCGCTCTAGTAGATTTTTACTCGAGCGGCAGCTTTCTCAGCGCGGACTGGTAGTTCCTCATCGCGAGCGGTCGCGAGTATACGCGACCACTCGCAATGAGAAACCTGACCTCCCCAGGTTGAGAATCTCGCCGGGATGTTTATTTTCCACGCTCGCGATCGGCAACTTGATGTTGCTGATCGCGAACAAGGAAAAAGTCTTGCCTGGATGTAATTTTGCTTGCTCGCGGTTGCCAACTTGATGTTGAGGACCGCGACTGCTGCACTACGCAACACTATGCTACACATGTTTGCACTGTACTACGTGCAATTCGCGTAGTGCGAAGTAGCGCAAACTTCGCAAACTACGCGAGCGTAGCGTAGTGCTTTGCCCGGGCTTAGTGTTTGCACAATGTTATTGCACAGGTTGGCGTGCAACATGTAGATTTAGTCATCCTCAGTGTTGCTTTGCTTGCATATGTTTGTTCTGTTGCTGCCACTGAACTGACCCTACATCTCTCTCATGCAGCATCTCCTGTGGTCACTGAGGGACAGGGGACGGACACCAGTGGTGGGGAAACAAGCACAACAGCTGCACAGGAGCCCAGTGACAAAGATGTGACCAGCGCCTCGGAGGGGTCAGGAGTCTGCTGGAGGAATCACAGCCCGAGACGCAAAGTTCAACATCATCTGATGCCAGCGGTGATGCATACATATTGGTGGGCACAGGGAACGGGAACTCTGCATCATCTTCCACCACACAGCATACAGTGCCCACCCTCCCAGCCACTTCCTCTGGTGCTGCCCGTGTTGCCACCAGTAAGAGGGGAAGAGTGTCCTTCACCCCAGGCACCGCAGCCCCTGCCCCTGTCCCCCCTGCTGCCATAGGTGCTGAGACTGTGGACCTTTTGCACTAGCTGTGTGTAGGCCAGACAACTCTCCTCAATGCATTCATAGACCATGACAACAAATTGGCACACAGGTGTTTGCTTTCATGGAGGGCATACATTCAGACGTGGGTGGGCTGCACCGGACTGTCCAGTCAATGTCCTCCGCAGTGACGGCAGCCCTTCAACTGGCACAATCTCGTGGTCCAGCTCCAGTCCCTTTGTCCACCCCATGCCAGTGGCCATGTCTGATGATAGTGACCACGCCCCACTGACCTCAAGGTCACGATACAGCACACGTAGCACACAGCAGCAACCCAAGTGGTCCAGGCCGCAGACACCATCCCCACAGAAAACCAAAGCCACCCCAGAGCACAAACAGAAAACCCCGTCAGACGACACCAAGGCCCAAAAAGCGAAGAAGCAGACCTCAGGGTCACATGCCTCAGAGCCATCCCCAGCCAAGGACTCTCCTGTCCCAAAAGCGTCTCGCAAAGACAAGCAGACAGTTTCCGTGCCCACTGAGAAGGTGGTGCCTGCCAAGGCTACACATAAAAGAAGGGCTCTAAGGCAGATTCACCCACTACCTCGACTCCCATTCCAAGCCCAGTGAAGCAGGGAAAGGAAGGGACTGTAGGGGGAACACCAGGTAAACAGGGGATGGAGGGGCAGAGGCAAGGCCAGGCGAAGCGTCCTGCTGGATACAGCACGTCCCCAGAGGGAGGGCCAGCATCTGCACCTGATGCAGCCTTGGTGTTGCATGTGCCTGTTTTGTCCACACCACTTCCCATTGATCCAAAGTCAGGCAAACCATTTAGAATCCCCAATAAGTGGAAAGGCACCCCTCCACAATCTCCCATCCACACTGTGTCTCACGTCAGCATGACTCCAACTCCACGTGCCACTACACCACCTGGTCCAAGCAGCCTTCCAGGTTCCCAAGCCATTGATAGCTCTACCTCAGCTGGGCCTCTCTCTCCCCAGTCAAGTGCTCCAACTGTGCCCGACACACAGCCAGCTCCCAGTCCAACAGACAGCCAAGTCTGAATGTTGGTCAACCTCACACACCTGTTCCTCCCACAGCAGGGCTGGTGCTGCCCATCGTGACACCCCAGACTGTCTTGCTGACCATGGCAGGGTACAGTCACACACATTCCCTGTGCAGCTTCTCATGGACTCACTCTGCACTTTATCCTGCCCACTGGCCTTGTCGTTCACTGCAGTGTGCCCCTTGCCTGTGCAGCTTCTCATGGACTCAGTCTACGCTTAGTCCTGCCCACTGGCCTTGCTGTGTGCCCCCTGCCTATGCAGCTTCTCATGGACTCACTCTGCACTTAGTCCTGCACACTGGCATTGCTGTGTGCCCCCTGCCTGTGAAGCTTCTCATGGACTCACTCTGCACTAAGTCCTGCCCACTGGCCTTGCTGTTCTCTGCTGTTTGCCCCCTGCCTGTGCAGCTTCTCATAGACTCAGTCTGCACCTTGGACTGGCCACTGGCCTTGCTGTTCACTGCTGTTTGCCCCTGCCTGTGCAGCTTCTCATGGACTCAGTCTGCACTTAGTCCTGCCCACTGGCCTTGCTGTGTGCCCCCTGCCTGTGCAGCTTCTCATGGACTCACTCTGCACTTTGTCCTGTCCACTGGCCTTGTCGTTCCCTGCTGTGTGCCCCCTGCCTGTGCAGCTTCTCATGGACTCACTCTGCACTTAGTCCTGCCCACTGGCCTTGCTGTTCGCCTCTATTTGCCCCTTGCCTATGCAGCTTCTCATGGACTCAGTCTGCACCTTGGACTGGCCACTGGCCTTGCTGTTTGCCCCCTGCCTGTTCAGCTTCTCATGGACAAGCGCTGCATTGTGTGCCTTGCTTTGCTCTAATGGGGCCTATCTGTGCAATTTGTGAATAAAGACAGTGGCTCATGTTGTCTGTTTTGTCAGTGTCCTTACTGAATAAAGTCTTTCCTGTGTGTATATGATTTACTGTGCCACATACTCTGTATGCCACCTCAACATTGCCAATGGCTTGTCTCACTTTTTCTAGTTTTTACAGGTGTGATAGGGACTTCATTTCCTCCTGACTGATGCTTTTGGGTGCAATGATGGGAGTTTACGATGAAATACCGTTATCATTATCATTCTTTCTTCATGTTAGCTATATTGTACACATGTCAGGTTTGGGAGCACTGCCAGCACAGTGTGTGATTCTTTCCACAGGATTGCAGGCAGGCAGGCCAGGATCATAATGTATGTGTGTTCTTACTTTCTGTGTGCCCAGCAGTGTAGGTGTATGGTCATGTTGTGATGTTCATTCATCCTAGTCACATGGGTTACTTTCAATGTATGCACTTGGGTGGTCAAAAGGTGAGCAGTGTAAAGGGGGTGTGTTTGTCGTGAGTGTTGATGTGTGTGTGCACATGCTTTGTCAACTACACACATGTGTCACCCAGGAGTAGAGTGCCTGTTTGGGTGATTGTTCAGGCCTGTGATTGTGATTGTGTGCACATGTGTGAGTTGTATGTTGTGCACTGTGCAGTATGTTGGTGTGTCCTTGCAGTTCTGGCTGACTCCTACTTGTTGCTTTTGCCAATTGTGAGTATGCTGAGTGTGTGAATGGCAAGACAGTGTTTTGTTTTGTTGAACAGCCGTGTATCTTGATACTGTTTGTACTGACTGTGCATACCTGCTCAACCACACTGACATTGTGGGTGTGATGTTCTCATGCATTGCTGTCACATGGTGCTTTATTGCCTCCAGGGTAGCATGTGGGGTACCATCCCCTACCTGTGCTTCAGATGCCTTGACATTGTGAGTCAGCACTCCCTCTATTTGTGTATGGGACACTCCTGCCATGTCCACTACTGAAGTGCACACCACTTCACTTTGATGTCAGCTGTCCCCTTGTGTTGCCTGTGTGTGTGCCTCCCCATCACTTCATTTGTGACACTGTGCTTTGTGGTGCAGATCTTTGGCCAGGGGCACTGTGCCACTCATGACATTTCCCCAATTAGTTATCTGTGTTGTTCTTGTACTGTTCAGCAGTCATGGTTGCTCATGTGCACTGCAGTTCAACTGTCTGTGCTGGCCAGTCCTCTGGTCAAGTTGTTTCTACTTTTGTGTCCCATACTTGTGCATCTGTGGGTGTTGTGTTAGGTGTATGTGTGTATGCTGGGGTACCGCTTGACTTCCTGGATGTGATGTTGTCAGTGTGCTGTTTTGATTGTTGTTGTGGATGTTCATGGTGTGTCACTCATGGCTTTGTGGGACTGTTGTGTTTTGTGTGCACACACTGCTTTTTGTGCATGCAGTGCTGTGGGTGTATGTTGCCTTGTCCTGGCATGGTGTTCATCCCCTGATGTACTGCTGTGTTTGCTATGTGAATTATTGTCATGTGCATCTGTTGTGTGTTTGATGTGGCTGTGTTGTTCTGTGATAGTGCACTTCTTGTCTGTGTTGTGGTATGTTGTCTGTGCATTGTTCCTGACTGATGAGGTTGTGCACTCCTGTTGTGTCTGTGCTCCCATTGCCTTCCCACAGTTTGGCTGCACAGGACATGTGTGGTCTTGTTGTGGTTCTGTGTGTGTTTCTGTTGAGTTATGTGTTTGGCTGTTGTTTTGGTGCAGACATTGGTTCTGGCATCCCTGTGTGTGTGATGTTTGTGGGTACCCCCCCAGGAGGGTGATTGTTTGTCTGTGTATTGACTGGCCATTATTGACACCCTTCTCTGTGTCTGACACTGGAGTTGTGTGCTGCAGGTGTGAGGGGGGTATGTGTGGAGAATCCTACTTGTGTTTGGCTGTCATGGAGTGGGTCAATGTACCCTGTGTGTTGTGCTGCTGGCATACCCCAGTGTAGTTGTGTACATATGTGTGGCTGTTCACATTTTGACTTCAGGGCCTTCCTTTAATCCCCGTGCCTATACATGGTTTGCCTTGCTGTCTCCCTGAGTTGTTCCACTGAGGTGAATGTGGTTTGAGTTCACTCACTGTGCCAGCCATGTGTGCTTTGATGGGGTGAGGGTGTTGTTCTCTGTTCCTTGTCTTGCATGTGATGTACAAATGCTTGTTGGTCGTCTCCTTGGCCTCCAATTTGTGTGCACCACATTTTGGCCTTCCTATATGTTGTGCACCATTGCTGGTGGCATGTGGCCTGTGTATGTGGCTGTGTGTCAGTGTGGGGTATGTCTGTGTGACTTGGCAGGCTGTGTATCCAGTAGGATGTTTGTTCATTGTATGTGTGTGTGTTCATTGTGTGCTTGTACTCAGCTTTCTTGCCATGAATGTGGTGTTGTTGTGGTGTGTGTGTTGCCCTGGGCCAGTGCTTCGTGCTGTGTGTTCCTCTGCAGCCATTCCTGCTGTGGCTGTCTCCCTAGTTGTTTTTTGTGTGGTGCAGGGTGTGGATTCACCTAGGTTGGTGTTGGGAATGGGGGTGCACAGGGGGATGCACATGGCATGTCCATTCATGTTGGGGGAGCCAGTGTGTGGAGTGTGGCTCTGTGTAATTTATGCCCTGCCCATGCCTGACGCTGGCCCAACCTTCTGCATTGTGCGCACGTTTTCCCTTGTCTTCACCACTGCGGTGACGTGACCGGGACATTGCTTGGAGATCACGGTGATGTGTGACCTGGCAGCGGAGGGGTGACTTGGTGGCAGGTAGGAACTGTGTGGGTACACTTGTGGATGTGTTCCTGTCCCCACCAGGGTGTCTGGTGTGGCCAGGGACCCGATATCAGCCCATGAGTTGTGTGTTGTGGTTGTGTGCATTATTGTGTTGTTGGGTACCTGCGTCCGCGACGGTCCATGAGTTGCTGGTGATGTATCAGGTACAGCACCGGAAAGACGTGAAGAGCTGGATCCATTGTGGTCAGGACCGGGAATCGGGTTTCGCGCTCCGCTGTCGAGCTTCCGCCGTCTCTAGTTGGGTGGTTTTTCCGCTGCGGTGCAACTGGCTTTTTGAGGTATCCTGATTTATACAGCGGACGGGACGTCATTCCGCACGGCGGTGAGTCGCCATTGGCTCCCACTGCCGCGGTGGCGGGCGCACTTTGATGGCGGTGCGCGTCGCACCGCGGCGGACGGGAAATGGGCGGTGTTTGGCCATACTAATATGACGGGCGTGGGACCTGCTGCTGGCGTGAGGAAAAAGGCATTTTCCGCCACCGCCCGCCATCCTAATAGACCCCTTTGTGTCTATGCCCCAAAAAAAGGCTGAGTCATTTTTGAAAACTACAATGGCTAAAATCATATAGATATCGAAGGGAAACACTATAAATGGTGGAGACATGAATCTAGTGATGTATGCTCGTAAAGCCACATCTGCAACTTGGGGGCTGATTACGATGTCGTTAAGAAAGGCTCCGGATGGGATCGGTATTGCAGAATCCGAATCGGAACCCTTGTTTCCTACCGAATTGTACAGCTTTCCCAATGACCGATTACAATTCCCGGAAACCATTCAAGCAGTCTGAATTGGTTCCGAAAGGCATGCGGACAGCCCGTGTCTTTCAAAGCCGATACGTACACCTCTATGGACACGGTTTCCGGACGAACGATGACCGATTTGGACAGCCATTACAATTCGGTTTACCTGAGATGAAAAGGCTACCAGTATCTGTCTTTGGTGGCCCGTAGCAGGCCCCCCCTTCACCCGGAAGCATGCAAATGGGGCCTTTGGGGGTACCCAATGGACCACTCTTTCCAACCATGCACAATGTGGCAGGCACAATAGGATGCCCGCCACAGGGTGAAAGGTTTTCCCCAACCACCCCTTTTTTTCAATGGGAGCCTGACGGACTGAACGATGTTGGGAAGCATCGTAAACGGTCGTCCGAACACACAGGACCTGATTAGTTTGGAAACTATTCCGGAACCAATTCATTCGGAACATTCTCCTAACAACATCATAATGGGCCCCTTAGTGGCCAGACAGGAAACCTCTACAGTATAAGGGCTTGCTCAAAGAAATTAGCCTTGTATATACCTCAGGACTACTTTTTTGGGGGTTTTTTCCGTACGAATCGTACAAGTCACGTCCGACCCGTGAAGTACGATTCGTACGGGAAAAGGTACATACGGATCGGCCCGACCCGTACGAATCGTAGCGGGAAAAGTTGTACGAGATGGACCTGGACACTTTTCCGTACGAATCGAAAAATACAGTCCGAGCGTACAAGTACGATCCGGACCGGCTTTCCGATTTCCGATTCGTACGGAAAACGTCCCGAACACGGGGAATGACTTGTACATATGCAATGGCGGTGTACGCACCGTACATAGCAATGGCGGTGTATGCACCGTACATAGGAATGGCGGTGTACGCACCTTACATAGCAATGTCAGTGTACGCACCGTACATAGCAATGGCGGTGTAGGCACCGTACATATGCAATGGCGGTGTACGCACCGTACATACGCAATGGCGGTGTACGCACCGTACATAGCAATGGTGGTGTACGCACCGTACATACGCAATGGCGGTATACGCACCGTACATAGCAATGGCGGTGTACGCACCGTACATAAGCAGTGGCCGTGTACGCACCGTACATACACCACGAATGGGGGGTGTGTGCCTGTACGACTCGTACCCCTGTACCGTACTGAACCACGGACACTGTAAAACAGCAAAAGGAGGGTCTATTCGACTCGCACAACACCACAAAACACATCTACAGTGCACAAAAAATGGAAATGACTGACCTGGACACATCCAAACAGGCAAACAGAGGGGCAAACTCACAACCACCCCTTATAACACACCCACCAAAAAATCAAACTGAGGCCCACCCACAAATGGACCAATAAAAAGGGCCCCCACACACAAACCATGAGCCTTTGCAACAGACTCACTGCAGCTAGAGAGCACACACCAATAACTGCACCCATCCACCTTAACATATACACCTTCACACAACCTCCTTCACACATACCCCCTCTTCACATTCAGACCCACACCGTCACATTCAGACCCACACACCCACAACCATCCACACCCTCACCCCACACCATGCCCACAGACAAGAATCCAAAGTTCACAAGGGAGGAGCTGGAGATCCTTGTCAATGAAGTCATCAGAGTCGAGCCACAGCTGTTTGGAACATTGGTCAGACAGACCAACATAGCTGAAAAATCACGCCCGTGGCAGAGGCTCATCGATAGGGTGAATGCTGTTGCACCCATCAGAAGGACCAGGAATAAATGCCAAGCCAGGTGGTACGATCTGCGGAGGGCGGTAAAGCGCAAAATGAATGATGACTACGCCCAGAGCAACATCACTGGAGGTGGTGGGCCCCGCAGACCAGTACATTTCCATCCCTGGGAGGAGAAGGTGATGGCCCAGCTTCCGCCTGTGGGAGTACATGGACTGCAAGGAGTTCCAGAGCCTGGTGAGTACACAAACAACTTAGGTAACATGGGGGTAATGGCATCCACACGCAACTACCCCCAAGCCCTCACCGGCCAGAACCACAGTCAAAAATAACGCTAATGCCACTAACATGTGTATGCTCCATTGAGAAAGCAAGGCCATGCTATGTCCCATGCTACACGAAGCAGCGACCCAAGAATGGATGTCCGGTATGCTGGGAGGGCGGGTGGCACAAAACACATTGTTGAACTCCAAATCAGACAAAATTACCCTCAGCCCATATGGCCCAGGTACATACCCATGCACCATGCGCAATGCACAGGATTGGGAAAGTACTGACAAGATAGCTCACACTCGGCCCGGGTGTAGGCAGCACAAGGCCCTCCTGTCACCAGTGCAAACACAAACACCAAGACAACAAGGTCAGATATCTAGGACAGGAACTCACACTCACTGTCATGGCAACATGCTCCATGGGGGGACAGCTACATCACCTGGGAGCCCCAGTGCCAAATCACACTACACCCACCAGCAGGCCCTGTCACACACACCCCTTACACAAGCAGACACCCCCGGGACAGGCAATGGATTTACCCACTGTCACAATGGACATGTAACAACAACACCAATACATAGCAAAAGAAGTATCCAAGCCAAAAATCTACATGTCAAAGACTCAGGAGAACATATCAATCTGTCCCCCGCAACATACCCATCCACAAGTGAACATTGAAGAGAATGCTAGGCACATACAACTACCTTGAAGAACAGTGCCAACTTGAATGTGTATGATACATGCATGTTGCATGAAACAGCATTAACATTGTCTGTCTCTCACACACAGGGCAACGTGATGAATCTACACCCAACAATGGGGGTGAAGATTCACAGTCCCTGGCCCAGGAGGAACCTGATCCCACCGGCAGCGACACCTCTCAACACTCCGGGGATGACCCCGACCTACCTGGACCCTCTGGTGTCCAAGCCCCTGCAGAACCTGGTTCAGGACCATCTGTGCCAACCACCACCCCCATTCCTGCCACATTCCAGGAGATACCGAGGAGCCCTGCCCGCAGTAAATAACTGAGCCAGTCTGACCAGGAGGGACAAGGAGCGCCCGGTAGCCAGGAGGAGGCAGACAACACCGCCACTGCCATCCCTCAGGGGTCCCGTAGACCCGATGTGCCCACAACGGCAGGCCAGACTCGTGTGGGCAGGGGTGGTGGGAGTGGAGGCAGGCAGAGACGAGAACCTGACCAGCCAGCTGAAGGGACCGGTATGTCACACATACACAACATCATGGATGCATACCGGCATGACATCAGGGAGTTCAGCCAGGTAGTGGTGACCCTCACAGAGATCAAGAACCAGCAGGCCGAGCAACACGCCAGTCAACAAGAACACCAAGGACGGATGGAGGCAAGACTGGTTGAGCTCCTGGCGGTGCAAAGGGACATAAGCCATTCACTCCGTCGGATCGCCGACAACATGGGCAACCCTCCCTGTGCCACCAGGCGAAGACCACCACCAGCCACAGGGAGGGAGGAGGAGGAGGATTCGTCCGACGGAGCGTCCCAAGCATCGTCAAGGCCTGCATCTGAGGGTCCCCCGAGGAAGGTGGGTCGTCCACGGAAAAGACCATGAGAGGCAGCGGCACATCCACATCTCCCAGGTCACCTGGCCTGGCACCTGGCCTTCATATGCAACAGCATCACCTCATTGACTGACATCATCTGCCACATGGACCTGCTGGTCACAGTCTGACTAATGATGCCAAACACTGCGGTCTGGACCCTGATGACTTCAAATGGCAAGGATCCCATCTCCCCCTGTGAACTTTGGATTCTATGGTCCATGCATTGCACCTTTTTCAGTGCACAAATCACGCCACAGAGCTATAATTAAATAATTAATACGTGAAATTTTATGTTGCAGTCATTTAGCATGAGTCCACAACATACGTGTGGGGATATGTCAAAGTATGCCTGAGTGTGGAACTAACTCCAGCCATCCATACACTTGGATCTGAGTCTGGTCAAGGACACACATTGGTCTCAATGTATCACCAAATACAGACATGGAGCACAATACTCACCCGTGATGGCCTCAAGCTGCTGAGGGGGAGCCTGCAATACTGCTCAGACAGACCAATTTGGAAGAGTATCATGAAGGTGTAGAGGTCATGGGTCATGTTGATGTGCCCGGGGAGGGAGTCCCAGGTCTGTTTGGCGAGGTGGGAGAACTATCTCCTGCATGCAGTTTTTATGTGGATGTGATGAATGGTGGCCAGGGCAAGGTGGGCTGCATGGAGTTGGGCCAACGGGGTGTTGGATGACAGACGTCCAAGGTTTGTTTTGGGTCTGGGGTTGTGGACTGCCTCCTGAGTGTGGTTGAGGAGTCTGAAGGTGATCCTGCAGCAGACAGTGAGCCATTCTAGCTATCTCAGATGGACGGTGATGTGGCTGGGGCTGGGGATGTTGAAGATGAGGTGTGGGGATGCACCCTGGATGTGGACAAGTTCTCCTGCAGTTTTGCTGTTGTTCTACGTAGAGGCCGGTGCTGTAGTTGAGACGGCTGGTGTCGTGGACCTAGGGGACGGTCTGTCTTGCCTTGTAGTAGATCTATCTGTGGATCATTTGCAGCATGCGGAGGGTGTTGCAGCATGAGGTACAGATGGTGGTGAGTTGCATGGTAATTGTGAGCGATGGGTCCATGATGAACACCAGCTTGCGTGCGTGGCCACTGGGTGCTGGTGCGGTGCCCAGACCAGTGAAACACAAGGAGTTGACCCAGCCGTAAGGGGACAATCCTCAGATGATGACCTCAGTCCTGTCCAAGTCCAGCCTCAGGTGGCTGATGTTCAGCCATTCGTCAACGGATCTCATGCCTTCTTGAAGTTTGGATCTGGCATTGGCTGGCTCTTTGGTGAGTTTGAGGAGCAGCTGGGTGTCAATGGCATATGAGATGATGATGAGGTTGTGTGCCCATGTGATGGTGGAGAGGGGGGTCATGGAGACATTGAACATCGTCACGCTGAGAGAAGAGCCCTGGGGCATGGGCCAGATGACCCCAGTGTACTACATGCTGCAGGGTGGAGGCCGACTCCCTGGGCCTTGCTGGTGAGCTACTTTCTGATTTAATCCTGGGCCCTCCTCTGGATACCAGTGTTGGAGATGTGTGAGCTGACAGTGTGTTAGCACATGGTGTACAATGCCGTTGAGAGGTCAAGGGGGGTGGGCTCACCATTGTTGAGCAGGGCAAAGTTGTCGTTGGTGGTGGCAATGATGACGGTTGCAGTGGTGTGATTACTGTGGAATATGGTCTGATGCTGGTTGCCTGGAGCTGGTTGCGTGGAGGAAATTTGTCAGTTGCTTGTTGAGTGTCTTCCGGATGACATTTGCTGGGTAGGGAAGCAGGGTGATGTACAAGGAGATCCTGCGGTACTGCCGTCCGTTGTTTAAGAAGGGCCTGGGTCTCTGCATGCCTCCAGCACCCATGGAATGTGGCTAACTCAAAGGAGACATTCATGACGCGCTGGACGTGGGCTTCAAGGATGGGGAATGATGTGGTTGAGATGTTGATTGATTGATTGATTGATGATGTACTTGTAGAGCGCAACTATCACCCTACGGGCATCTTGGCGCTTTAGACTGAGGAACCATACCGGAAAGACAGAAGACAAGACAGGGAGAGTGGACCAGGCTAGACTTTAGGATAGAGCCAGGTTTTGAGTACCTTGCGGAATTCGAGTAGAGAGTTACACTGTCTCAAGTTCAGAGGGAGCTTATTCCACAACCCGGGGGCTACTATGCTGAAGGCCCTGCCGCCTACCCGAGAGCGTTTAAATCTCGGGACTACCAGTAGGCCTGCTGTGGAGGAGCGCAGCTGCCTGGTTGGTATATGGCGAGCAAGTTTATCCTGCAGAGGGGCTGGGCCCAGTCCATGCACTGCTCTGAATGTCATACACAGAGACTTGAAGGAGACCCTTTCCCTGACCGGGAGCCAATGCAGGTCCCTCAGTGCACCGGTGGACGAGGAGCTGCGTCGTCGATCAAGCACTAGTTTAGCTGCTGCTGATTGTATCCTCTGCAGACCCTGGAAGATATACTGCGGGGCCCCTAGCCAGTCCACTCTGGAGAGCCAGAGTGGATGGTGCACATGAGCCAGGTGGTGTACTTGCTGCTGACGGGAGTCCAGAACCTGAGGGGGGTTTGTCCTGCGGATAATAGTGCTGTCTGCCTCTGTGTGCCAAGGCTGTTGTGTATGGCCATGAGCTAGCAGTGGTACAAAGTTGCAGGGGGTGTGATCTGCCTTGCAAGGGTGGGGTGTTTGGATGGAGATCTGCTGTCAGTTCACTCACAATGCTGATGAGCTCCTTGATGTCGTGTGTTTTGGTGTCTCGGCACTATCTGAAGGATCTCCACTTGTCCTTGCTGATGATATGGTGATGTCTGTGTGTGGTCTTTTCCAGGCATGTAAGGTAAATGATGGCTCTTTGTGTTGCAAGGTTTGCACAAGAGTCTGGCTAGGTCTGTAGGAGTACAGTAGGTCTGCCTTGTCCCAGGTGCCTTAACTGTTGTTGTGCTTCACAGGAAAGTCCCTCAATATGGCAAGATTGTTGGATCAGTTGCTGATCCAGTGCGTGAGGTTTCAGGGTGTTGCGTTGGTGTTGTTTTGAGTGTCCCACATAGCTTGTCTGTGGTGACTTACATCAAGCATCTTTGGGGGATCGTTAGCGGGGTGTGGGGCAGTGTGTTGCTTGTCGGAGACATCGATTAAAATGTTGATGGACCAATGATGGATGGTGGGGTGGTTCTCCTCCAGCCAGAAGTTACTTCGCCCCCAGCCACATGTAGCCTATGGAGGTGAGGGCATGCTTGCAGATGTACGTGTTGATGGCTTAGCGCAATTGTGGATGTAGCCCTGGAGATCTGTAGATGAGTGTTACTCTGAGGGTTGCCAGGGAGTTGCTGCAAACCCGGATTTGTGACTCTGAGGGTGTACTTGTGAATAAATTGCAATTCATCCTCCGGGATTGTTGGTGCCGTCCCTGCGGGTGATCTTGTATCCGTCTGAGATGGCAAAGAAGAAGTCGTGTGCTGAGGATGCTTATGTCCAGGTTACTGTCATGAAGGTGATGTGTGGGGCTATTGTGTTGAGGAGGTAACAGAGTCCAATGGCGTGCTGGTGGACGGAGCGGGTGTGGAGTAGGAGGCACATGACCTGGTTGTTCTGACAGGGTCTGGTAGGCGGGACAGCGCTGTGTAGGCAGTTGGAGTTGCACACTCAGCATGCAAAGGTGTCGTATGTGCGCTTAGGGGTTGCCTGATAGCAGGCGGATGATTGTCTGGAGGACATTGCTTGGAGGTTGGCTGCAGCATGAGCCTGTTGTGTGACGTGGGTCATGCCGCAGGTGAGGCAGCAGCAGGCGGAAGGGGTGAGAAACTAGTCAAAAAGTAGCACACAAAGACAAGGAGGTCAGAAAGGCACAGTGCAACAGGTTTATGTAAAGGAAGGAGTGTCAGGTTACTCATGGGTCACTACGAGAAAATGTATGACCAATCACCAAAAATGATGGCCACAGGGTCAGGCAACAAAATGCGGAGCTGCGCACAGGAGACACACCATCAGCATGTGTTCACGTCCCGTTGTGGGGAGCAACCTGCACAAATACATACACAACCAGGGTCTTCATGCACAATAGATATTATTAGCCATGAAGAACTGCATGCATGTTGCCGAAGTACACATACACATATGCTCAATATTTGACAAGTATGCCATAGATGACGCATGCAAACTGGCAAGAGAGCTGCAGTGACAGAGATGAGGCACTTTGGATTCTGCTGAACACCTTTATTCCACATACACACACAAAGGGAAATGCATCCACGTGAACAGACTCACAGGTCAGTTGACAGAACATGTGGGACAAACGCTGGACCCCCCCTTCACGACACGGATGATGTCAATCCCAATGAACTGGCACACAAGTTAAGGGGATGAGCCAAACACATCCTGCTGCACACGGAAAGGCTGCAATTCCCCATAGAGCATGTTGTTGTGATGTCCCACACTATGTCCACCCGTAGCATCCGAAATGTTTCAGAGGCAAGGTTTACACACATTGATGCCTTCATCAGACGCCACACTCCACTACAGATGACTGTCAAGAAGGGTGACTATCATGTCATGGGAGTGATGCTACATGTTATATCCTCCATGGTGAGAAGACATGTATGCATGGTATCACAACATGCACAGAAGCAGGCCCACACATTCCCAACCCGTACCACCACCAAAAAGCCTTGCTGCAATCCTTACCCAAACTGACATTTCCACATGTTCATGCATGTAACGCTGATTCAGCACACTTTGCAATCCTCATGAGGAATGGCAGGAGGACAACGATGACACGAGCAGACAACATGCGCAAAAACCTGGGAATGACAGACACACAAGAAGTCACCTAAAACAATTCTCGCCGCACACATGGACATTTACAAAAAATGAACAATGTTGGACACATGTAAATTTCAAAGAAAGTCTCTCCGCAAAACTGTGTGGCATGACATCATCACTAGAGTGACACATCAGAACACACATCAAAGTCGCTTTGCATTCAGTCAGCTGGACACACACATTGCAACACATGCCACTCAATGCTACAAGCTTGCACACTCATACCCAGAGTCTCACCATTATGAAAAGAAGTTGCGTATGAGCTGACTCCGGATATCATCATCCTCCTCCTCCGCATCACTAGCCTCGTGAGCAAGCCCTTGATCCTCCACGGGTGGATGTTCCTTCTCATCCGGATCCAGGATGAATGGCACTGCCTTCTCAATGGCCATGTTGTGCAGCATGCAGCACACAATGAAGATTTTGCACACTTTCTCCAGGGCATAAGGGAGGGACCCGCCTGTGTTGTCCAGGCACCGGTATCGGCTCTTCAGGAGTCCAAACGTCCTCTCAATCACTCGCCTGGTCTGCCCATGTGCATTCTTGTACCGGTGATCTGCAGCTGTTCTTGGGTTGCGGAGAGGTGTCAGCAGCCATGGCATGTTGGGATAGCCAGAGTCCCCTACATGGTAGCCAAAGATACCGCAACACACAGGACCAAAAGAGTATACCCACCAACAAGACATGCTCGTTTGTTGTGCAGCCGCAGCATCATTTGTGGCACCCTGCTACGCCTCATGATGTAGGCATCGTTTGCTGATCCCGGAAAACGTGCACAGACATGGCAAATCAGCATGTTAGCAAGACACACCACAAGGGCATTTATCGAGTGGTAATGTTTTCTATTGCAAGTGAATCTGTAACGGCGGATGCAGGCACGTTCCCTCATGGCATCCAAGTCTGGCATTGTTCTTGGGACAGACTGTGCCCTGCAAAACATTGTTTGTAAGAATGAAGATTGAGAGTCTGCCAATATCAATGTCAATGAACATAGCACATGCTACACTGCTAATACACATCAGGTAACTATGGAGTCGGGTGTGTGCAATACATACAGGACACATATGCCAGCTTGCTGGCACTCCTACAAAAAGCCAGATACACCTGTTGATTGTCAAGTCTACATGATATGCCCTGAAATGAGTTGGTGGCCAGTCTGAGTGAAGAGCCACAGATATCACCGGAGTGACACACAACCACATAGCTGCATTGGAAGGATGTCATCTCATCCACACAGCTGACTGCAAGGCACACGCAGATGAAGGGGTACACGTGACAAGAGAAAGACACAGCCATTGAGACAACGCAGACATGTATGACTGGGAAAATATGATGTCCGATGCACACAGACCCTACAGCGGTGGGAATCCACATGTGGCATGGTGTGCGTAGATGTGTCCCATGCCCATCTCCACACAGACCCATGTTGGATGCACCAACAGCAGATGCAGTTGACGGAACACTGACATCAAGCTCATGGGAACACATGACACACACCTGACATAGTCACAAAGGGGCACGCAGATCGTGACATGTCAGTTGATAGAGTGTCCCTGTCCCTGTCATCAGGATACAGTTGCGGGTGGTGATGACTGTGCCATCCTAATGCTGGTGTGCATGACACAGTTGGACTACAGACACACGTGGCAAGTGGCAAGGTGATGTGTGCCACATAGTGCCCCATCACACATGACATGTGTCCATTGGTCATCACACATCAATTCTGCAACTAGATGAGATGACCTGTGCAATATCACTGGCTGCCACACCTAGGGCCTGCACATAACAGTATGCAATGACAAGTATGTGATGGACATCCTTGTGCGACTCGTAGCCCTCCATTCCTGGCATGTGTGCGCCTGTATTACCATTGTAAGCGTGTGAAATGCATACCCGTAGGTGTCTAACGCACTGTAGTACTAGTGCGTACCTGTATGTGTGAACTAGTGCGTACCGTACGTGTCTAATGCACTGTACTACTGGTGAGTACCCGTAGGTGTCTCACGCACTGTAGTACTAGTGCGTACCCGTACGTGTGAACTAGTGCGTACCCGTACGTGTCTAACACACTGTACTACTGGTGCATACCCGTAGGTGTCTAACGCACTGTAGTACTAGTGCGTACCCGTACGTGTGAACTAGTGCATACCGGTACGTGTCTAACGCAGTGTACTACTGGTGCGTACCCGTACGTGTCTAACGCACTGTACTACTAGTGCGTACCCGTACGTGTGAACTAGTGCGTACCCGTACGTGTGAACTAGTGTGTACCTGTACGTGTCTAACGCACTGTACTACTGGTGCGTACCCGTAGGTGTCTAACGCACTGTAGTACTAGTGCGTACCCGTACGTGTGAACTAGTGCGTACCTGTACATGTGAACTAGTGCATACCCGTACATGTCTAACGCACTGTACTACTGGTGCGTACCCGTAGGTGTCTAACGCACTGTAGTACTAGTGCGTACCCGTACATGTGAACTAGTGGTACCCGTACGTGTCTAACGCACTGTACTACTGGTGCGTACCCGCAGGTGTCTAACGCACTGTACTACTAGTGCATACCCGTATGTGTGAAACGCACCGTACACCCGCTATCATCGCATGTGTACGCTTCAGTTCACCATTGCACTTGCGCCGTAGGGGTACGTGTGAAACGCACCGTACACCCGCTATCATCGCGTGTGTTCGCTTTGTTTCACCATTGCACTTGTGCCGTAGGGGTACGTGTGAAACACACCGTACACCCGCTATCATTGCGTGTGTACGCTTCGTTTCACCATTGCACTTGTGCCATAGGGGTACGTGTGAAACGCACCGTACACCTGCTATCATCACGTGGGTACGCTTCGTTTCATCATTGCACTTGTGCCATAGGGGTACGTGTGAAACGCACCGTACACCCGCTATCTTCGTGTGTATACGCTTCGTTTCACCATTGCACTTGTGCCGTAGGGGTACTAGTGAAACGCACCGTACTCCCGCTATCATTGCGTGTGTATGCTTCGTTTCACCATTGTACTTGTGCCGTAGGGGTACGTGTGAAACGCACCATACCTGTGTGTGGATTTCTAAATTACATAGGGGACACATAAGGGACAAGTATTAGGCCCTAAATGCATGCTGGTTGTCATGGAGACAGAGTTTTCAGTTGAAAAGTGTCGATCATGTGTCCTGGAACAGTCAGTTGGCCACAAAATACAATGTTGCAAAGTGGTTGTTGACTTGACATGATGCTCAAAATTTGAACGATGCGAATGCTGTCATTGGTGTATGTTTAAAGTCATTGGTGTATGTTTAAAGGGATTGGAGTAAACGTAGGGTGCAAATGAGTCTGACCAATCACTATGTACTCCTCTAAATGAATGCCCCTCAGCAAGACAGAACCCATGAGAGGGCACTTGCCTGCACAACTTTCCTGTCGACCACACTGCTGCTGTCTCTGCTTCCTCTGGACCATGTCACGTACTGTGGAGAGGGCCCAGCCATTCACCCTGGAGGAGAATCAGGCCTTGCTGGACGTCCTCCTCCAACAGTACACCAAGCTTTATGGGAGACCAGGGGAGCAGGTGAGTGCTGAGTCCACTAACTTTGCCTATGCACCTGTTGTGTGAGTGTCAATATTGTGTCCAGGTGGGACAGACATGCAATGTTGTTTAGAGTGGGTCCCAGGGGGGGTACATGCTGATGTCTCTCATGCAGAGCATGATGTAGTTCCTGTGTGCACTCCTCACTTGCATTGTGCTTACTGTGACTTTCACTGCATAGTGCATGACACTTTCAGCCTGGCAAATTCTTGGTGTTTTTTTTTCCTATTGTCATGAGGTGATTCAGTGGTTCCCCCGGTGTGACAGGTGACTGTACCCACAGATGTGTATGAGTTGAGTGGCCCTGTGGTGAGAGTGTCCAAATGATGTGTACGACCTCATGGACATTGATGTGTGTGAATGTTCCTTGTCATGTGGGTGAGTGTCTATGTGAAGTGTTGCACCACAGCTGCATGGAGGAGGCAACAGTTCAACCCATCTAATGTGACAAGTAAGCCGTGCTGTGTGTCTGACTTGCAGAGCTAGCATGACACCTGTGACACCCCACTGGCAAGTGGCACATGTGCAGAGTGAGGGTTGTATCCGCTGTTGTCAATGACAGGCCAGTGATCTGTGCGTGTGTGTTTGTCTAGTATGCTGATGGTGCGTCAGTGGAGTGGGACATGTGACTGCTTGGCACGTGCTGCCCTTCAGCCTGCTGTTGCATGTGCTGCACAGTGTGTGGCATGATCAGTGAGTGTGTCGCACCCCTCATGGCAACAAATTGACTTTCAATGCCATGTAGTGCATTGGGGCTTGCACACAGGCCAATTTCTTATTGTGTATGATGTAATTCCTGTCTGCATCCTATGCCCTGTGCAACATTTCAATGATGTTCAAATGTGTGTCTCTGGGACATGGATCAGGTGTATTGATGTTGTGTCACTTTGTCATCCTGACAGGTAACTGCCTACGAGAAGGGCGTGATCTGGAAACACACATCGTCAGGGCCGTGAGATCTGAGGGGGATCGTCGTCGCCAGCTGCCCCAGGTGCGCAAGAGGTGGCAGGACATCCGGTGCTGGATCCGGCGGATCGCCCGGGTCCAGCTGGGGCTCAACAGGCCGCGCCCCCACGGCGGCCGACGACGCCTGACCCCCCACATGAAACGTGTCCTGGCGGTGGTATTCCCTGAGCTCGATAGGCAGTTACAGGAGAGACTTCAGCAAGGAGGGGGTAGGTACATGGCTGTTTGTCGTGTTATGTGTCGCCAGCTTTTGGAAGTGCTCTGTAGCCTGGATACACTCCCAGAGTTAATATGTGCAGTGCATTTTCTGTTCCCCAATGTCACCTGGTGCTCCTTTTCATCCCTTCCCCAACTTGACATGTGTCCCCTGGTGTGTGTGTAATCACATTTGCACATGGTCATCTAGGGTGCCAGTAAATCTAAGTGCACATTGCTTTCTGCATCATGTGGGAGGGTGGTCTGTGACTTGTGTTGGTACCTTGCCTGTGCCATGACCTGTTCACTATGTTGGGGGTCCATATTTGTTGTCACTGATGATGATTCTCAACATAGGAGTGTGAGCTTTAAAATGAACACCCTTGCAGCATGCATGACCAATGTTGTGGCCTCAGACATGATGTTCATGAGTGGGAGATATGCATATTGCCATGACGGTTGAACATGGTACAGTTGGCTCATTCCAGGACCATGGAGCAGTGTGCCCACTACAGTCCCCTGAGACACCCTGGCCTCCTAATCATGTGTGACATCCAACACTGTGCACATTCTCTGTGGGTTCAGCATAGGTCTGCATCTGTGGCATTGTTCCCTGGCCTAGTTAGTATTTAGCAAATGTGTACTACATGTGTCCACTGGAAAGGGATACACCATTTTGCTTGTGCATACTCACACTGGGAAGTGCCTGTGTGGCTATTCACAACAATCTGTTGATGGTTGTGTGTCACAAATATGTGTTGCCAGCCCCACGAGGTGATATTGTGTAAATGAAAATATTTTTCAAGCACAGTCACTTCTTGATCTGTATCAATCACATTGACTCAGGCATGGGGTGGGGTGTGCAGGAGAGACATACATGTGCAACCCTGATTTTTCATTGCCAGGTCTGACTTGTGTGTGATACTTGGCTGTACAAAGAATCACCGTGCAGTGCCCCTGTGATGCTGGCCAGTGCTTAATTTATCTGCTTTGCAGCCTGTGTCAGTTTTTTATAAACATGATTCCTGCTCATACATTTTTAGCACCTGTGTGTGGTTTAGATGCAACGCTGTTTGGACTTTGTGTGATGACATCTGTGTGTACATTCTGGCTTGCCATGAGGGTGTCCCAACTGTACAGCTAGGCTTTTTTTCTACCCAATTGCAGGCCCATTAGCTAATGCATTGTCCTGGGTGTGGACATGTGTGCCACTCCAGATGACAGGCAGTAGGTCATATGTGTAGCCAACTGTGTAATCAGGTGACGGATGGCCATGTGACAACTGACATAATTCAAGTTGTTATTCTTACAAAATTGTACCTTGGCACTCACAGCACTTGTCAACAGTTCTTCATGTTTTAAATGTGGGAATTTGATGATTTGTGTTGAGAACACTGATGTGCCTGCATGGAAAAAGTCGCCCAATGAAGTGCACACCTAAATACATTTCCACTTTCATGGAACACACTGGCACATTTTCTAAGAAGCCACTGTTAGAAGTAAATGTTGTTGCAGATTCTTCATATACATGTTCCCACAGTGCTCTTGATTTTGTGAGACTCCTTTGTTGTTGGCGATACAAACTGACGAGTATCAAGACATCCAGACCTCCGTGGGCCATGTATATGTACTGTCTGCAACACCATTAATTTCTAACAGTGGCTTCTTTGAAAAGGTGCCAGCTTCTTCAATGACAGTGTAAATGTACTTTTGTGTGCACTGCCTTGTGCGACACATGTCATGCAGGCACATGAGTGTTCTTTTCACAAAATGGCGAATTGGCACATTCAAAACATGTAGATTGTGTAAAGTATTGTGAGTCCCAAGGTAGCGACATTTTTTGGTTTTGGGTTCCAAGGTACTTACAGGTCTCTGAGTGTGGTGACACCTTGAGTATTGAGGTGGGTCAGTTTACAATGGGTGCACAACTACTGTTTCTTTCAGGTTAAACAAGAGGTGGCATGACTTCATTGTATTGTTGTGCTCACCGGTTCACAGACACTAGCTTCTCAGTGTATTTCTCAGTCAAGTTGTGGCCTTTTGTTGTCTTTTTTCCTGGTGTCCAAGTGGCATAGTGGGTCTACCAACTGGGCAGTACAGGGCTTACATATGTGCGGAGTTATCTAGCTGTTACTCATGATGCATTGCCTGATATGCACTGTGACCAATTGTTCTTGTGCTCATGTGTCAGATGTATACAGGTGACTGATGCATTTCGGTTTTTTCTCCTTGCCCACAGCATCATCATCCGCAACCGAGGGAGACACCTGCATGGACCTGGAGGAGGGGCTCAGCGGCAGTGCCACCAATGCTGTGGAATCAGAAGCACCCAGTGGCACAGGGGCCAGGGGAGTCAGTCGGAGGACCTGTCTGGACATGATACCAGCTACGACACCGACAGGTCCGAGGCTGACCTCCCTGAGGAGGCGGAGGCTGCAACACCAACTGGCAGCATCCCCACATCTGTCCCCGCCTCCTCCATTACCATCTCCACCCTCCCAGTTGTTCCCGTCCCTTCTGTCCCTGCAGAGTCCCACCATCTCTCCTTCGTCCCAGGCACCGCACCCCCTGCCCCTGTCACCCCTGCTGCCCTCAGTGAAGAGTCTGTGGACATACTGCGGCAGTTGCAGGTTGGGCAGGCATCGGTGCTGACTGTCCTCCATGGACACACTAAACTGCTCACACAGATGGTGTCGTTCATGGAGGGCATGTCAGCAACGATGTCTGACCAACGCAGGTTTCTGCCATCCATGGACTCTTTCCTGACAGCAGCAGTTTCTCTCCTGCAGCGCTCCGTCCCCTCCCTACCCCAGACCCATCCACACTGCCCTCTCCCATGCCTGCCCAACGCACACCAAGACAGTCACGGGCACGCACCCCACCAGACACATCCAGCACACCCCCAAGTAAGGCACAGCGCACACCTGCTGGCACGCACACTCAGGGGGATGTAGGCACACCCACAGGGGCTGGGGGCAGAGGACATACACGCAGCCACAGTCACAGTCCGCAGTCCTCACAACCCTGTTCCTCCAAAACCACTCCCCTTAGCTCCCCTGCCAAACTGTCACCTAAGGAGGCCAGTATGTTTGAGCTGGGCCTCGACCCCACTGGGCCACCACCCCACAAGCGGGCGAGAAAGTCCCCGGGCACGGGAGTTGAGTCCCCCACCATGTCCACGCCCTCCCCCAAGAGCGCTGCACCCCATCCCTCAGCCACCACACCCTCCGTTGGCCCTGGGGCATCTTCAGGTGCAGGGGTTAGGATGGAGGCCCTAGCAGCAGTGTGCAGTGCCGTGTTCACCTCCACCTTTGCCGCTGCCATCCACCCCTGCACCCACCACACCTACCCCTCCCCCTCATGTCCCTGCAGTGCCTGGTCCTGTCACAGATGATGCCCCCCCCCGGTCGACAAACCTTGAGGTTCCTTAGTGCAGGCAAGGTAGGGGTGGACGCGGTCCCCTACGTCCACCCTTGGACTTGAGAATTGGACTGGCCATTGGCCTTTGTACATAGTATCTTTTACATTAATTTCTGTTTGGTGCTGAATAAAGCCTTTTCTTTTACTTTCAACACTATTGCATTTCAGGTACTTGATGTTGGTGATGAGGCTCCGGGAGTTGGTGTTCTGGTAATGTGTTAAGGTTCTGAGAAATGTTTTTGTATGATGGTCATCAGGTGGACCATGGTATCTGTGTGCCATCACAATGTCCCTGCAAAGATTCATTGGTAGTGTGTGTTCGTTTAGTTTGGAGACATTGTCCCAAGGAGTGTTCCTTCCTCTGTGGCACCTGACATCTTCCCTGCAAACAGTTGCACAATTGTTGTGCTGACCTGTGTCCACATTTCCTTTGTTGGTGACGGATCCCTTCAACAATGGCCATGCCTGCTCACCGATGTCTCCTGCTGAATCGTCTGTGCCATCCTTGCTAGTCACTGTACTTGTGTTTTGGGTATGTAGGAATGCCTTCAGGGACAAATTGGCCCTTTTCAGCACTATGCATGTGTGCAATCACGGCCTACCACACAAATGGTACTTGTTATGCAGGGTATTTGGGCACATGACTCACAATTGTGGGCATTGTATGTGGTGGAATTGAACCCCATTCCTTACATGAGAAACAACATCTTGGTGGCTGGACCAGCACCTGTACATTCCTATCAGTCCTGGGATGTGCGTGACAGTGTGTGTTCCCTTTGGCTATCTTAGTTTTGTATGCAGTTACATGACTATACAGTCTGTTGGCATGAAATCAGGGTTTGTATTGTGTGCATCCGCCATGGGTGGGTATGCATGTGTTATATGTCCTCACTCCCACATGTGATATGTCATGCAGTATGTGACAGACATCCATCATCCTGGGAGTGGGACCCTGCTGTCAGTGATGTGTTGTAATGGCACTAAAATCATAGTCCAAAGTTAGGGATGCGTCCATACCACCATGTAGGTGTGGTCATCTGATGATGGTGTAAACCCCCCCATATCTCTGTCCACTGCTGGTAGTCATATGCACCCACCCCTCATATCTCTGTCCACTGCTAGGAGTCATATGCACCCACCCCTCATATTGCAGGCCACTGCTAAGAGTCATATGCACCCACCCCTCATATGTGTGGCACTGCTAGGAGTCATATGCACCCACCCCTCATATCTCTGTCCACTGCTGGTAGTCACATGCACCCACCCCTCATATGTGTGGACACTGCTAGGAGTCATATGCACCACCCCTCATATGTTTGGACACTGCTAGGAGTCATATGCACCCACCCCTCATATTGCAGGCCACTGCTAGGAGTCATATGCACCCACCCCTCATATGTGTGGACACTGCTAGGAGTCATATACACCCACCCCTCATATCTCTGTCCACTGCTGGTAGTCCTCTGCACCCACCGCTCATATGTCTGGACATTGCTAGGAGTCATATGCACCCACCCCTCTTATGTTTGGACACTGCTAGGAGTCATATGCACCCAACCCTCACATCTCTGTCCACTGCTGGCAGTCATATGCACCCACCCCTCGTATCTCTGTCCACTGCTAGGAGTCATATGCACCCACCCCTGAGATTGCAGGCCACTGCTAGGAGTCATATGCACCCACCCCTCATATGTCTGAACACTGCTAGGAGTCATATGCACCCACCCCTCATATCTCCATCCACTGCTAGGAGTCATATGCACCCATCCCTCATGTTGCAGGCCACTGCTAGGAGTCACATGCACCCACCCCTCATATGTCTGGAAACTGCTAGGAGTCATATGCACCCACCCCTCATATTGCAGGCCACTGCTAGGAGTCATATGCACCCACCCCTCATATGTGTGGACATTGCTAGGAGTCATATGCACCCACCCCTCATATCTCTGTCCACTGCTGATAGTCATATGCACCCACCCCTCATATGTGTGGACCCTGCTAGGAGTCATATGCACCCACCCCTCATATCTCTGTCCACTGCTAGGAGTCATATGCACCCACCCCTCATATGTGTGGACACTGCTAGGAGTCATATGCACCCACCCCTCATATGTCTGGACACTGCTAGGTGTCATATGCACCCGCCCCTCATATTGCAGGCCACTGCTAGGAGTCATATGCACCCACCCCTCATATCTCTGTCCACTGCTGGTAGTCCTCTGCACCCACCGCTCATATGTCTGGACACTGCTAGGAGTCATATGCACCCACCCCTCATATCTCTGTCCACTGCTAGGAGTCATATGCACCCACCCCTCATATCTCTGTCCACTGCTAGGAGTCATATGCACCCACCCCTCACATCTCTGTCCACTGCTGGTAGTCATATGCACCCACCCCTCATATCTCTGTACACTGCTGGTAGTCATATGCACCCACCCCTCATATCTCTGTCCACTGCTAGGAGTCATATGCACCCACCCCTCATATTGCAGGCCACTGCTAGGAGTCATATGCACCCACCCCTCATATCTCTGTCCACTGCTAGGAGTCATATGCAACCACCCCTCATATTGCAGGCCACTGCTAGGAGTCATATGCACCCACCCCTGAGATTGCAGGCCACTGCTAGGAGTCATATGCACCCACCCCTCATATGTCTGGACACTGCTAGGAGTCATATGCACCCACCCCTCATATCTCTGTCCACTGCTAGGAGTCATATGCACCCATCCCTCATGTTGCAGGCCACTGCTAGGAGTCATATGCACCCACCCCTCATAGGTCTGGACACTGCTAGGAGTCATATGCACCCACCCCTCATATTTCAGGCCACTGCTAGGAGTCATATGCACCCACCCCTCATATGTGTGGACATTGCTAGGAGTCATATGCACCCACCCCTCATATCTCTGTCCACTGCTGGTAGTCATATGCACCCACCCCTCATATGTGTGGACACTGCTAGGAGTCATATGCACCCACCGCTCATATCTCTGTCGACTGCTGGGAGTCATATGCACCCACCCCTCATATGTGTGGACACTGCTAGGAGTCATATGCACCCACCCCTCATATGTCTGGACACTGCTAGGTGTCATATGCACCCACCCCTCATATTGCAGGCCACTGCTAGGAGTCATATGCACCCACCCCTCATATGTCTGGACACTGCTAGAAGTCATATGCACCCACCCCTCATATCTCTGTCCACTGCTAGGAGTCATATGCACCCACCCCTCATGTTGCAGGCCACTTCTAGGAGTCATATGCACCCACCCATCATATGTCTGAACACTGCTAGGAGTCATATGCACCCACCCCTCATATTGCAGGCCACTGCTAAGAGTCATATGCCCCCACCCCTCATATGTGTGGACACTGCTAGGAGTCATTTGCACCCTACCCTTATATCTCAGTCCACTGCTGGTAGTCATATGCACCCACCCCTCATATGTGTGGACACTGCTAGGAGTCATATGCACCCACCCCTCATATGTCTGGACACTGCTAGGAGTCATATGCACCCACCCCTCATATGTGTGGACACTGCTAGGAGTCATATGCACCCACCCCTCATATATCTGGACACTGCTATGAGTCATATGCACCCACCCCTCATATCTCTGTACACTGCTGGTAGTCCTCTGCACCCACCCCTCATATGTCTGGACACTGCTAGGAGTCATATGCACCCGCCCCTCATATGTGTGGACACTGCTAGGAGTCATATGCACCCACCCCTCATATCTCTGTCCACTGCTAGGAGTCATATGCACCCACCCCTCATATCTCTGTCCACTGCTAGGAGTCATATGCACCCACCCCTCATTTTGCAGGCCACTGCTAGGAGTCATATGCACCCACCCCTCATATTGCAGGCCACTGCTAGGCGTCATATGCACCCACCCCTCATATTGCAGGCCACTGCTAGGAGTCATATGCACCCACCCCTCATATTGCAGGCCACTGCTAGGAGTCATATGCGCCCACCCCCATATGTGTGGACACTGCTAGGAGTCATATGCACCCACCCCTCATATCTCTGTCCACTGCTAGGAGTCATATGCACCCACCCCTCACATCCCTGTCCACTGCTGGTAGTCATATGCACCCACCCCTCATATCTCTGTCCACTGCTAGGAGTCATATGCACCCACCCCTCATATTGCAGGCCACTGCTAGGAGTAATATGCACCCACCCCTCATATGTGTGGACACTGCTAGGAGTCATATGCACCCACCCCTAATATCCCTCTCCACTGCTGGTAGTCATATGCACCCACCCCTCATATCTCTGTCCACTGCTAGGAGTCATATGCACCCACCCCTCACATCTCTGTCCACTGCTGGTAGTCATATGCACCCACCCCTCAGATCTCTGTACACTGCAAGGAGTCATATGCACCCACCCCTCATATTGCAGGCCACTGCTAGGAGTCATATGCACCCACCCCTAATATCCCTGTCCATTGCTGGTAGTCATATGCACCCACCCCTCATATCTCTGTCCACTGCTAGGAGTCATATGCACCCACCCCTCACATCTCTGTCCACTGCTGGTAGTCATATGCACCCACCCCTCATATCTCTGTCCACTGCTAGGAGTCATATGCACCCACCCCTCATATTGCAGGCCACTGCTGGTAGTCATATGCACCCACCCCTCATATCTCTGTCCACTGCTAGGAGTCATATGCACCCACCCCTGAGATTGCAGGCCACTGCTAGGAGTCATATGCACCCACCCCTCATATGTCTGGACACTGCTAGGAGTCATATGCACCCACCCCTCATATCTCTGTCCACTGCTAGGAGTCATATGCACCCATCCCTCATGTTGCAGGCCACTGCTAGGAGTCATATGCACCCACCCCTCATATCTCTGTACACTGCTGGCAGTCCTCTGCACACACCCCTCATATGTCTGGACACTGCTAGGAGTCATATGCACCCACCCCTCAAATGTGTGGACACTGCTAGGAGTCATATGTACCCACCCCTCATATCTCTGTCCACTGCTAGGAGTCATATGCACCCACCCCTCATATCTCTGTCCACTGCTAGGAGTCATATGCACCCACCCCTCATATTGCAGGCCACTGCTAGGAGTCATATGCACCCACCCCTCATATTGCAGGCCACTGCTAGGAGTCATATGCACCCACCCCTCATATTGCAGGCCACTGCTAGGCGTCATATGCACCCACCCCTCATATAGCAGGCCACTGCTAGGAGTCATATGCACCCACCCCTCATATTGCAGGCCACTGCTAGGAGTCATATGCACCCACCCCCATTTATGTGGACACTGCTAGGAGTCATATGCACCTACCCCTCATATCTCTGCCCACTGCTGGTAGTCATATGCACCCACCCCTCATATCTCTGTCCACTGCTAGGAGTCATATGCACCCACCCCTCACATCTCTGTCCACTGCTGGTAGTCATATGCACCCACCCCTCATATCTCTGTCCACTGCTAGGAGTCATATGCACCCATCCCTCATATTGCAGGCCACTGCTAGGAGTCATATGCACCCACCCCTCATATTGCAGGCCACTGCTTGGAGTCATATGCACCCACCCCTCATATGTGTGGACACTGCTAGGAGTCATATGCACCCACCCCTAATATCCCTGTCCACTGCTGGTAGTCATATGCACCCACCCCTCATATCTCTGTCCACTGCTAGGAGTCATATGCACCCACCCCTCATATTGCAGGCCACTGCTGGTAGTCATATGCACCCACCCCTCATATCTCTGTCCACTGCTAGGAGTCATATGCACCCACCCCTGAGATTGCAGGCCACTGCTAGGAGTCATATGCACCCACCCCTCATATGTCTGGACACTGCTAGGAGTCATATGCACCCACCCCTCATATCTCTGTCCACTGCTAGGTGTCATATGCACCCATCCCTCATGTTGCAGGCCACTGCTAGGAGTCATATGCACCCACCCCTCATATCTCTGTACACTGCTGGTAGTCCTCTGCACACACCCCTCATATGTCTGGACACTGCTAGGAGTCATATGCACCCACCCCTCAAATGTGTGGACACTGCTAGGAGTCATATGCACCCACCCCTCATATCTCTGTCCACTGCTAGGAGTCATATGCACCCACCCCTCATATCTCTGTCCACTGCTAGGAGTCATATGCACCCACCCCTCATATTGCAGGCCACTGCTAGGAGTCATATGCACCCACCCCTCATATTGCAGGCCACTGCTAGGCGTCATATGCACCCACCCCTCATATAGCAGGCCACTGCTAGGAGTCATATGCACCCACCCCTCATATTGCAGGCCACTGCTAGGAGTCATATGCACCCACCCCCATATGTGTGGACACTGCTAGGAGTCATATGCACCTACCCCTCATATCTCTGCCCACTGCTGGTAGTCATATGCACCCACCCCTCATATCTCTGTCCACTGCTAGGAGTCATATGCACCCACCCCTCACATCTCTGTCCACTGCTGTTAGTCATATGCACCCACCCCTCATATCTCTGTCCACTGCTAGGAGTCATATGCACCCATCCCTCATATTGCAGGCCACTGCTAGGAGTCATATGCACCCACCCCTCATATTGCAGGCCACTGCTAGGAGTCATATGCACCCACCCCTCATATGTGTGGACACTGCTAGGAGTCATATGCACCCACCCCTAATATCCCTGTCCACTGCTCGTAGTCATATGCACCCACCCCTCATATCTCTGTCCACTGCTAGGAGTCATATGCACCCACCCCTCACATCTCTGTCCACTGCTGGTAGTCATATGCACCCACCCCTCATATCTCTGTCCACTGCTAGGAGTCATATGCACCCACCCCTCATATTGCAGGCCACTGCTGGTAGTCATATGCGCCCACCCCTCATATCTCTGTCCACTGCTAGGAGTCATATGCACCCACCCCTCATATTGCAGGCCACTGCTAGGAGTCATATGCACCCACCCCTCATATTGCAGGCCACTGCTAGAAATCATATGCACCCACCCCTCATATGTGTGGACACTGCTAGGAGTCATATGCACCCACCCCTCATATGTGTGGACACTGCTGGGAGTCCTCTGCACCCACCCACGCACCCCCTTGGAGCAGTACACTGATGGCCTGGTCCCACACACACCAATGTGAAGATAACATGCTGGGCCAGTCTTCTACGCCCACATTCCTGGTGTGTGTACGGGGTACATGTGACACGCACTGTACCCACGCATTCATGGCGTGTGTACGGTCTGTATCACTATTCTACTGTGTCGTAGGGGTACGTGTGACACGCACCGTACCCATGCATTCATTGCGTGTGTACGGTCCGTATCACTGTTCTACTGTGCCGTAGGGGTACGTGTGGTACGCACCGTACCCACGCATTCATTGCGTGTGTACGGTCCGTATCACTGTTCTACTGTGTCGTAGGGGTACGTGTGACACGCACCGTACCCACGCATTCATTGCGTGTGTACGGTCCGTATCACAGTTCTACTGTGCCATAGGGGTACGTGTGGTACGCACCGTACCCACGCATTCATTGCGTGTGTACGGTCCGTATCTCTGTTCTAATAGTGCCATAGGGGTACGTGTGGTATGCACCGTACCCACGCATTCATTGCGTGTGTACGGTCCGTATCTCTGTTCTAATGGTGCCATAGGGGTACGTTTGGTACGCACCGTACCCACGCATTCATTGCGTGTGTATGGTCTGTATCTCTGTTCTAATGGTGCCTTATAGGTACTTGTGGTACGCACCGTACACACGCATTCATTGCTTGTGTACGGTCCGTATCACAGTTCCACTGTGCCGTAGGGGTACGTGTGGTACGCACCGTACCCACGCATTCATTGCATGTGTAAGGTCCGTATCTCTGTTCTACTGTGCCGTAGGGGTACGTGTGGTACACACCGTACCCACGCATTCATTGCGTGTGTACGGTCCGTATCTCTGTTCTACTGGTGCCGTAGAGGTATGTGTGGTACGCACCGTACCCACCTCTTCATTGCGTGTGTACGGTCCGTATCACTGTTCTAATGGAGCCGTAGCGGTACGTGTGGTGGCAACCGTACACGTCCACTTCTGTTGTTGCGGTACGCAGGGGTTGCTGGACACGCCCCTCCAAGTGACCAGACCCTGGTGGTAATGTATGGGCTCCATATTATAGGTTTGGATTTGGGTATGGGGTATGTTTCCTGCCCCTAATCCCCACCCTGGCCCCTGGGTGTTGTTCTCACCTTCTGCGGCGTGTGCGTCGAGTGCGGTGCACCAGGTCGTAGGCTAGGAGGACCGGGATGACATGTACGATGGGGTTCATGGGGTGTATGCCGCGTACCTGGGCTCCGTTGCATGGCGGTTCGCGTCGAACTCTGCTTTTCCGGCTGTGTTTGACTCCCGTAAAAAAAGAGCCGTACGGAGTGACGTAGGGACGAATCGTACTTGCTGGGCTGGAAACCGCTGCCTGAATACGTCCGGACGTCGCGTACAAGCTGGTCCGGATCAGAATCGTAGGTATTTTTTACACGTACGGTCTTTTGTACGATTCGTACGGAAATAGGCTTTCTGTACGAATCGTACTTCCTAGGTTGTAGGGACAGTTTACCGGGTACGAGTTGTACGGAGAAAACGCTCCGTACAACGATTCGTACTGCCTTTTCCCAGGATCGGAATCGGCCCCTTTGAAATTCTAATATAAATTAAAAGTATTAGTTTAACAATTGTTTTTAAAGTAGATACATGTATATAGTAATTATTATATATGTGTTTTTAACATTTTTTAAATTGAGTTAATTTGTTATATTTATTAAAATGTATATTACATTCATTTTTTAATTTTTTTATTAATGTTATCATTTAATTTATTTGATATTTATTAATATTTAGGTGGTCGATAATCTATCAGTGGACCACTTTTAGGCACACCCACATTTGGGGTGTTACAATGAAAAATACAAAAAGGTGATGGATAAAATGTTCAAATTAATCTCAGACACTGTCAATTACTCAGGCCGCATTCCAAGATGCATATAGGGCAGATTGTTCTTTTAGACCATGCCCTAATCGCTTTATATATAACTACTGGCTCAATCAAAGATAGACAACTGAGATTAAATGAATCTCTTATCTACAATGACACCGATAGAGAAGACATTAGGGGTCCGATTCCGATCCTGTATGTTTTTTTTCCTGTACGACTCGCATCCGTAATTTTCCCCGTACGAATCGTACAAGACCCGTCCCACCCGTGAAGTACGACTCGTACGGGAAAAATACATACGGCTCGACCCGATCCGTATGAATTCGATCGGGAAAAGTTGTACGAGACGGACCCGGACACTTTTCCGTACGAAGCCTAAAAATACAGTCCGACCGTACAAGTACGATCCGGACCGGCTTTCCGATTTAGGATTTGTATGGAAAACGTACCGTACACGGGGAATGACTTTACCTGCTACAAAGCAAACTTTGTACGACTAGTATCCCAGGAAAAGTAGCTCCCGGGGTGCGAGTCGTATAGGGGTATGAGACGTACAGGCCCCCCCATGCAAATGTACGCACCTTACAACAACATCATCGCGTATGTACGGTGCGTACCCCAACATCACAACATCGTCGCGTATGTACGGTGCGTACCCCAACATCGCGCATGTACGCACCCCACAACAACATCATCGCGTATGTACGGTGCGTACACCAACATCGTGTATATACGCACCTCACAACAAGATCATCGCGTGTGTACGGTGCGTACCTCAACATCGCGTATGTACGCACCTTACCACAATATCATCGCGTATGTACGGTGCGTACCCCAACATCACAACATCATCGCGTATGTACGGTGCGTACCCCAACATCGCGTATGTACGCACCTCACAACAACATCATCGCGTATGTACGGTGCATACCCCAACATCGCGTATGTACGCACCCCACAACAATATCCTCACGCATGTACGCACCTCACAACAACATCATCGCGTATGTACGGTGCGTACCCCAACATCGCGTATGTACGCACCCCACAACAACATCCTCACGTATGTACGCACCTCACAACAACATCATTGTGTATGTACGGTGTGTACCCCAACATCGCGCATGTACGCACCCCTCAACAACATCATCACCTATGTACGCACCTCACAACAACATCATCGCGTATGTACGCACCCCACAACAACATCCTCACGTATGTACGCACCTCACAACAACATCATCGCGTATGTACGCACCGTACATAGGGAATGTAAAACAGCACAAGGAGGGTCTATTCGACTCGCACAACACCACAAAACACGTCTACAGTGCACAAAACATGGAAATGACTGACCTGGCCACATCCAAACAGGCAAACATAGGGGCAAACTCACAACCACCCCTCATAACACACCCACCAAAAATTCAAACTGAGGCCCACCCACAAATGGACCAATAAAAAGGGCCCACACACACAAACAATGAGCCTTTGCAACAGACTCACTGCAGCTAGAGAACACACACCAACAGCTGCACCCATCCACCTTAACATATACACCTTCACACAACCTCCTTCACACATACCCGCTCTTCACATTCAGACCCACAACTTCACATTCACACCCACACACCCACAACCATCCACATCCTCACCCCACACCATGCTCACAGACAAGAATCCAAAGTTCACAAGGGAGGAGCTGGAGATCCTTCTCAATGAAGTCATCAGAGTTGAGCAACAGCTGCTTGGAACATTGGTCAGACAGACCAGCATAGCCGAAAAATCACGCCTGTGGCAGAGGATCGTCGATAGGGTGAATGCTGTTGCACCCATCAGAAGGACCAGGACTGAATGCCAAGCCAGGTGGTACGATCTGGAGAGGGCGGTCAAGCGAAAATTGAATGACGACTACGCCCAGAGCAACATCACTGGAGGGGGTGGGCCCCACAGACCAGTACATTTCCATCCCTGGGAGGAGAAGGTGATGGCCCTGCTTCCGCCGGTGGGAGTACATGGACTTCAAGGACTTCCAGATCCTGGTGAGTACACAAACAACTTACGTAACATGGGGTTAATGGCATCCACACCCCAACTACACAAAATGCACGCAACTACCCCCAAGCCCTCACCGGCCACAACCACAGTCAAAAACAACTCTAATGCCAATAACATGTGTATGCCCCATTGAGAAAGCAAGGCCATGCTATGTCCCATGCTACACGAAACACCAACCCAAGAATGGATGTCCCGTATGCTGGGAGGGTGGGTGTCACAAAACGCATTGTTGAACTCCAAATCAGACACAATTGCCCTCATCCCATATGGCCCAAGTACATACCCATGCACCATGCGCAATGCACAGGGATTGGGAAAGTACTGACAAGATAGCTGTCACTTGGCCCGGGTGTAGGCAGCACAAGGCCCTCCTGTGACCAGTGCAAACACAAACACCAAGACAACAAGGTCAGATATCTAGGACAGGAACTCTCACTCACTGTCATGGCAGCACGCTCCATGGGGGGACAGCTACATCACCTGGGAGCCCCAGTGCCAAATCACACTACACCCACCAGCAGGCCCTGTCACACACACCCCTTACACAAGCAGACACCCCCGGGACAGGCAATGGATTTACCCACTGTCACAATGGACATGTAACACAACAACACCAATACATAGCCGAAGAAGTATCCAACCCAAAAATCTACATGTCAAAGACTCAGGAGAACATATCAATCTGTCCCCCGCAACATACCCATCCACAAGTGAACATTGAGGAGAATGCTAGGCACATACAACTACCTGGAGGAACAGTGCCAACTTTAATGTGTATGAAACATGGATGTTGCATGAAACAGCATTAACATTGTCTGTCTCTCACACACAGGGCAACGTGATGATTCTTCCCCCAACAATGGGGGTGAACAATCACAGTCCCAGGCTCGGGAGGAACCTGATCCCACCGGCAGCGATGCCTCTCAACACTCCGCGGATGACCCCGACCGACCTGGACCCTCTGGTGCCCAAGCCCCTTCAGCACCTGGTTCAGGAACATCTGCGCCAACCACCACCCCCATTCCTGCCACATCCCAGGAGACACCGAGGAGCCCTGCCCGCAGTGAACACCTGAGCCAGTCTGACCAGGAGGGACAAGGTGCGCCGGGCACCCAGGAGGAGGCAGACAACACTAGACAACACTGCCATCCCTCAGGGGTCCCGTAGACCCTATGTGCCCACAACGGCAGCCCAGGCTCATGTGGGCAGGGGTGGTGGGAGTGGAGGCAGGCGGAGGCGAGAACCTGACCAGCCAGCGGAAGGGACTGGTATGTCACATATAGACAACATCATGGACGCATACCGGCGTGACACCAGGGAGTTCAGTCAGGTAGTGGTGACCCTCACAGAGATTAAGAACCAGCAGGCCGAGCAACACGCCAGTCAACAAGAACACCAAGGACGGATGGAGGCAAGACTGGCTGAGCTCCTGGCGGTGCAAAGGGACATAAGCCATTCACTCCGTCGGATCGCTGACAACATGGGCAACCCTCCCTGTGCCACCAGGCGAAGACAACCACCAGCCACAGGGAGGGAGGAGGAGGAGGATTCGTCCGACGGAGCATCCCAAGCATCGTCAAGGCCTGCATCTGAGGGTCCCCGGATGAAGGTGAGTCGTCCACGGAAAAGACCGTGAGAGGCAGCAGACCATCCACATCTCCCAGGTCACCTGGCGTGGCACCTGGCCTCCATGTGCGACAGCATCACCTCATTGACTGACATCATCTGCCACATGGACTTGCTGGTCACAGTCTGACCAATTATGCCAAACACTGTGGCCTGGACTCTGATGACTTCAAATGCCAAGGATCCCATCTACCCCTGTGAACTTTGGATTCTATGGTCCCTGTATTGCACCTTTTTCTGTGCACAAATCACGCCCCAGACCTATAATAAAAAAATATATAATTGTAATTTTATGTTGCAGTCATTTAGCATGAGTCCACAACATACGTGTGGGGATATGTCAAAGTATGCCTGAGTGTGGAACTAACTCCAGCCATTCATACACTTGGATCTGAGTCCGGTCGAGGACACACATGGGTCACAATGTATCACCAAATACAGACATGGAGCCCAATACTCACCCGTGATGGCCTCAAGCTGCTGAGGGGGGGGGCTTGCAATACTGCTCAGACAGAGCAATTTGCCAGAGTATCATGAAGGTGTAGAGGTCATGGGTCATGTTGAGGTGCCCGGGGAGGGAGTCCCAGGTCTGTTTTGCGAGGTGGGAGAACTATCTCCTGCATGCAGTTGTTCTGTGGATGTGATGAATGGTGGCCAGGGCAAGGTGGGCTGCACGAAGTTGGGCCAACGGGGTGTTGGAAGACAGACGTCCAAGGTCGGTTTTGGGTCTGGGGTTGTGGACTGCCTCCTGAGTGTGGTTCAGGAGTCTGAAGGTTATCCTGCAGCAGACAGTGAGCCATTCTAGCTATCTCAGGTGGACGGTGATGTGGCTGGGGCAGGGGATGTTGAAGATGAGGTGTGCGGATGCACCCTGGATGTGGACAACTTCTCCTGCAGTTTTGCTGTTGTTCCTCCGTAGAGGGCGTTGCTGTAGTTTACCCGGCTGGTGTCGTGGACCTGGGGGGCGGTCTGTTTTGCCTTGGAGTGGATCTATCTGTGGATCATTAGCAGCATGCGGAGGGTGTTGCAGCATGAGGTACAGATGGTGTTAAGTTGCATGGTAAGTGTGAGCGATGAGTCCATGATGAACACCAGCTTGCGTGCGTGGCCACTGGGTGCTGGTGCGGTGCCCAGGCCGGTGGGACACAAGGAGTTGACCCAGCCGTAAGGGGACAATCCTCAGATGATGACCTCAGTCCTGTCCAAGTCCTGCCTCAGGTGGCTGATGGTCAGCCATTCGTCAACGGATCTCATGCCTTCTTGAAGGTTGGATCTGGCAATGGCTGGGTCTTTGGTGAGGTTGAGGAGCAGCTGGGTGTCAATGGCATACGAGATGATGATGAGGTCGTGTGTGCATGTGATGGTGGAGAGGGGGGTCATGGAGACATTGAAGATCGTCACGCTGAGAGATTAGCCCTGGGGCATGGGCCATATGACCCCAGTGTACTACATGCTGCAGGGTGGAGGCCGACTCCCTGGGCCTTGCTGGTGAGTTACTTGGTGATTTAATCCTGGGCCCTCCTCTGGATACCAGTGTTGGAGATGTGTGAGCTGACAGTGTGGTAGCACATGGTGTACAATGCCGTTGAGAAGTCAAGGGGGGTGGCTCACCATTGTTGAGTAGGGCTAAGTTGTCGTTGGTGGTGGCAATGATGACGGTTGCAGTGGTGTGATTACTGTGGAAGATGTTCTGTTGCCGGTTACCTGGAGCTGTTTGTGTGGAGGAAGTTTGTCAGTCGCTCGTTGAGTGTCAGGGTGATGTTCCAGGAGATCCTGCGGTACTGCCCTCCGTTGTTGAAGAAGGGCCTGGGTCTCGGAATGCCTCCAGCTCGCATGGAATGTGTCAAACTCAAATGAGACATTCAGTACGCCCTGGACTTGGACTTCAAGGATGGGGAATGATGTGGTTGAGATGTTGTGTGGGAAGGGGCCTGATGGAGAGCCAGAGTGGATGGTGCACATGAGCCAGGTGGTGTATTTGTTGCTGACGGGAGTCCAGAACCTGAGGGGGGTTTGTCACGCGGATAATAGTGCTGTCTGCCTCTGTGTGCCAAGGCTGTTGTGTATGGCCATCAGCTTGCAGTGGTAGAAAGTTGCAAGGGATGTGATCTGCCTTGCAAGGGTGGGGTGTCTTTTGGATGGAGATCTGCTGTCAGTTCACTCACAATGCTGATGAGCTCCTTGATGTCGTGTGTTTTGGTGCCTCTGCCCTATCTGAAGGATCTCCACTTGTCCTTGCTGATGATATGATGATGGCTGTGTGTGGTGTTTTCCAGGGCTGTAAGGTAAATGAAGGTACTTTGTGTTGCAAGGTTTGCACAAGAGTCCGGCTCGATCTGTATGAGTCCAGTAGGTCTGCCTTGTCCCAGGTGGCTTAACTGTTGTTGTGCTTCACAGGAAAGTCCGTCCATGTGGCAAGATTGTTGGATCAGTAGCTGATCCAGTGCGTGAGGTTGCAGGGTGTGGCGGTGGTGTTGGTTCGAGTTTCCCACACAGCTTGTCTGTTTTGACTTACATCAAGCATCTTTGGGGGATCGGTAGCGGGGTGTGGGCCAGTGTGTTACTTGTCGGAGACGTGGATGCAAATGTTGATGGACCAATGTTGGATGGTGGTGTGGTTCTCCTCCAGCAAGAAGTTACTGGCCCCCAGCCACATGTAGCCTGTGGAGGTGAGGGCGTGCGTGCAGATATACGTGTTGATGGCTTTGCGGAATTGTGGATATAGGCCTGGAGATCTGGAGATGAGGGTTGCCAGGTGGCTGGAGCAAAACCGGATTTGTGACTCTGAGGGTGTACTTGGGAATAAATTGCAATTCATCCTCTGGGATTGTTGTTGCCGTCCCTGCGGGTGATCTTGTATCCGTCGGAGATGGCAATGAAGAAGTTGTGTGCTGAGGATGCTTTTGACCAGATTACTGTCATGAAGGTGATGTGTGGGGCCGTTGTGTTGAGGAGGTAACAGAGTCCAATGGCGTGCTTGTGGACGGAGCGGGTGTGGAGTAGGAGGCACATGACCTGGTTGTTCTGACAGGGTCTGGTAGGTGGGGTAGCGCTGTGTAGGCAGTTGGAGTTGCACACTCAGCATGCAAAGGTGTCGTGTGTGCGCTTAGGGGTTGCCTGATAGCAGGCGGTTGATTGTCTGGAGGACATTGCTTGGAGGGTGGCTGCAGCATGAGCCTGTTGTGTGACGTGGGTCATGCAAGGACCAGAGGGTCGTGCACTGTGCACGTTGCAGGCGCAGACGGTCCTGCCTTTGGCACGGCGTTGGTGCAACAGTGGCACAGACAAGCTGCTGGCTGCATTTAGAATGGGTGGAGGGGGAAGGGAGGAGCATTTTGTAGGCGTGTGGGTTGCCGAATCAGGGCACTCAGTGGGGCGGTGCCGCAGGTGAGGCAGCAGCAGGTGGAAGGGGTGAGAAACTAGGCAAAAAGTAGCACACAAAGACAAGGAGGTCAGAAAGGCACAGTGCAACAGGTGTATGTAAAGGAAGGAGTGTCAGGTTACTCATGGGTCACTCAGAGAAAATGTATGAAGAATCAACAAAAATGACGGCCAAAGAATCAGGCAACAAAATACGGAGCTGCGCACAGGAGACACACCGTCAGCAGGCGTTGATGTCCCGTCGTGGGGAGCAACCTGCACAAATACATACACAACCAGGTACTTCATGCACAATAGAGATTATTAGCCATGAAGAAATGCATGCATGTTGCCGAAGTACACATACACTCATATGCTCAATCTTTGACAGTTATGCCATAGATGACGCATGCAAACTGGCAAGAGATATGCAGTGACAGATGAGGCACTTTGGATTGTGCAGAACACCTTTATTGCACAAACTCACACAAAGGGAAATGCATCCATACGAACAGACTCACAGGTCAGTTGACAGAACATGTGGGACATACGCTGGACCCCCCCTTCACAACACAGATGTTGTAAATCCCAATGAACTGGCACACAAGTCAAGGGGATGAGCCAAACACATCCTGCTGCACACGGAGATGCTGCAAATCACCATAGAGCAAGTTGTTGTGATGTCCCACACTATGTCCACCCGTAGCATCAGCAATGTTTCAGAGGCAAGGTTTACGCACATTGATGCCTTCATCAGACTCCACACTCCACTACAGATGACTGTCAAGAAGGGTGACAATCATGTCATGGGAGTGATGCTACATGTTATATGCTCCATGGTGAGAAGACATGTATGCATGGTACCACAACATGCACAGAAGCAGTCCCCACACATTCCCAACCCGTACCACCACCAAAAAGCCTTGCTGCAATCCTTACCCAAACTGAAATTTCCACATGTCCGTGCATGGAACGCTGATTCAGCACACATTGCAATCCTCATGAGGAATAGCAGGAGGACAAAGATGACACGAGCAGACAACAGGCGCAAAAACCTTGGAATGACAGACACACAAGAAGTCACCTAAAACAAACCTCGCCGCACACATGGTCAGTTACGAAACATGAACAATGTTGGACACATGCAAATTTCAAAGAAAGTCTCTCCGCAAAACTGTGTGGCATGACATCATCACTCGAGTGACACATCAGTACACACATCAAAGTCACTTTGCATTCAGTCAGCTGGACAAACTCATTGCAACACATGCCACTCAATGCTACAAGCTTGCACACTGATACCCAGTGACTCACCATTATGAGAAGAAGTTGCGTATGAGCTGACTCCGGATATCATCCTCCTCCTCCTCATCACTTGCCTCGTGACCAAGCCCTGGATCCTCCACGGGTGGGTGTTGCTCCTCATCAGGATCAAGGATGAGTGGCACTGCCTTCTCAATGGCCATGTTGTGCAGCATGTAGCACACCATGAAGATTTTGCACACCTTCTCTGGTGCATATCGGAGGGACCCGCCTGTCTTGTCGAGGCACCGGAATCGGCTCTTCAGGAGGCCAAACGTCCTCTCAATCACTCGCCTGTTATGCCCGTGTGCATTGTTGTACCTGTGATCTGCAGCTGTTCTTGGGTTGTGGAGAGGTGTCATTAGCCATGGCATGTTGGGATATCCAGAGTCCCCTACATGGAAACATCATGTAAATAAGTGGGTCAAGAGATGCCGTAAGAGCCAAAGATACCGCAACACACAGGACCAACAGAGTATACCCACCAACAAGACATGCTCGTTCGTTGTGCCGTCGCAGCATCATTTGTGGCACCCTTCTACGCCTCATGATGTAGGCATCATGTGCTGATCCTGGAAAACGTGCACAGACATGGGAAATCAGCATGTTAGCAAGACACACCACAAGGGCATTTATTGAGTGGTAATGTTTACGGTTGCGATAGGCTTGCTCCTGTGCCTGTGGTGGTACCAAAGCCACATGTGCCCCATCAATGGACCCAATGACATGGGGTATCCCTCCTAGGGCATAGAAATCACCCTTGGCATCTGTCATCTCCCCAGGAGTAGGAAATTTGATGAATTCATCAAGGTGCTCCCACATGGCTGCCAAAACACCACGCAGGACACGGCTGAACATTGTCTGTGACATCCCACCAACATCAGCTATGGTCAATTGAAACGTACCTGTGGCAAAAAAATGTAGGGCTGCCATCATCTTCATCTTTGGGGTCAGCGCAGTAGGATACCTGTGTCGCGGTTGGAGGTGTGGTGCCAGCCTGTCGGTCAAGTCCTCAATTAACTGTTGAGTGAATCTGTAACGTCGGATGCAGGCACGTTCCCTCATGGCAGCCAAGTCTGGCATTGTTCTTGGGACAGGCGGTGCCCTGCAAGACATTGTTAGGAATCATGAAGATTGAGAGTCTGCCAAAATCAATGTCAATGAACATAGCACATGCTAAACTGCTACTACACATCAGGTAACTATGGAGTCTGGTGTGTGCAATACATCCAGGACACATATGCCACCTTGCTGGCACTCCTACGAAAAGCCAGATACACCTGTTGATTGTCAAGTCTACATGACAGGCCCTGAAATGAGCTGGGGGCAAGTCTGAGTGAACAGCCAGAGATATCACCGGAGTGACACACATCCACATAGCTGCATTGGAAGGATGTCATCTCATCCAGACAGTTGACTGCAAGGCACACGCACAGGTGACATGGAATGTCAAATGTACATATGGCACACATTGCGATGAAGGGGTACACGTGACAACAATTAAACACAGCCATTGAGACGACGCAGACATGTATGCCTGGGAAAATATGATGTCCGATGCACACAGGCCCTACAGCCGTGGGAGTCCACATGTGGCATGGTGTGCGTAGATGTGTGCCATGCTCATCTCCACACAGACCCATGTTGGATGCACCAACAGCAGATGCAGTTGACGGAACACTAACAGCAAGTTCATGGGAACACATGACACACACCTGACATAGTCACATAGGGGCACGCTGATCATGACATGTCAGTTGAGAGAGTGTCCCTGTCCCTGGCATCAGGAGACAGGTGCGGATGTTGATGACTGTGCCATCCCACTGCTGCTGTGCATGACACAGTTGGACTACAGACACACATGTGGCAAGTGTCAAGGTGATGTGTGCCACATAGTGCCCCATCACACATGACATGTGTACACAGGTCATTACACATCAATTGTGCAACTAGATGAGATGACATGTGCAATATCACTGGCTGACACACCTAGGGCCTGCACATGAAAGTATGCAATGACAAGTACTTGATGGACATCCTTGTGTGACTCGTAGCCCTCCATTCCTGGCATGTGTACGCCTGTATTACCATTGTAAGCGTGTGAAACGCACCGTACACCCGCAATCATCGCGTGTGTACGCTTCGTTTCACTATTGTACTTGTGCCGTAGGGGTACGTGTGAAACGCACGTACACCCGCAATCATCGCGTGTGTACGCTTCGTTTCACCATTGTACTTGTGCCGTAGGGGTACATGTGAAACGCACCGTACCTGTGTGTGGATTTCAAAATTACATAGGGGACACATAAGGGACAAGTATTAGGCCCTAAATGCATGCTGGTTGTCATGGATACTGAGTTTTCAGTTGAAATGTGTCCATTAGGTGTCCTGGAACAGTCAGTTGGCCAAAAAATACAATGTTGCAAAGTGGTTGTTGACTTGACATGATGCTCAAAATTTGAACGATGCAAATGTGTGTCATAGGTGTATGTTTAAAGGGATTGGAGTAAACGTACGATGCAAATGTGTCTGACCAATCACTATGTACTCACAATGAATGCCCCTCAGCAAGACAGATATAAGGCAGCCAGAACCCATGAGAGGGCACTTGCCTGCACAACTTTCCAGTCGACCACACTGCTGCTGTCTCTGCTTTCTCTGGACCATGTCACGTACTGTGGAGAGGGTCCAGCCATTCACCCTGGAGGAGAATGGGGCGTTGCTGGACGTCCTCTTCCCACAGTACCCCAAGCTGTGTAGGGAGACCAGGGGAGTAGGTGAGTGCTGACTCCACTACCTTTCCCTATGCACCTGTTGTCTGGCATTGTGTCCAGGTGTGACAGACATGCAATGTTGTTTAGAGTGGGTCCCGGGGGGGGGGGGGACATGCTTATGTCTCTCATGCAGAGCATGAGGTAGTTCCTGTGTGCACTCCTCACTTGCATTGTGCTGACTGTGACATTCACTGCATAGTGCATGACACATTCAGCCTGGCAAATCCTTGGTGGCTTTTTTTCCTATTGTCCTGAGGTGATTCAGTGGTTTCCCCGGGGTGACAGGTGACTGTACCCACAGATGTGTATGAGTTGAGAGGACCTGTGGTGAGAGTGTCCAAATGATGTGTATGACCCCATGGACATTGATGTGTGTGAATGTTCCTTGTCATGTGGGTGAGTGTCTATGTGAAGTGTTGCACCACAGCTGCATGGAGGAGGCAACAGATCTACCCATCTGATGTGACAAGTAAGCCGTGCTGGGTGTCTGACTTGCAGAGCTGGCACGACGCCTGTGACATCCCACTGGCAAGTGGCACATGTGCAGAGTGAGGGTTGTATCCGCTGTTGTGACTGACAGGCGAGTGATCTGTGCCTGGGTGTGTCTGTCTAGTCTGCTGAGGGTGCGTCAGTGGAGTGGGACATGTGACTGCTTGACACGTGCTGGCCATCAGCCTGCTGTTGCATGTGCTGCACAGTGTGTGCCATGATCAGTGAGTGTGTCGCACCCCTCATGCCACCTGTTGACTTTCAATGCCATGTAGTACATTGGGGCTTGCACACAGGCCAATTTCTTATTATGAATGATGCAATTCCTGTCAGCATCCTATACCCTGTTCAACATTTTAAAGATGTTCAAATGTGTGTCTCTGGGACATGGAGCAGGTGTATTGATGTCGTGTCACTTTGTCATCCTGACAGGTAACTGCCTACGAGAAGGGGGTGATCTGGAGGGACATCGTCGGGGCGTGAGATCTGCGGGGGAGCGTAGTCGGAGCCTGCCCCAGGTCCGCAAAAGGTGGCAGGACACAAGGTGCTGGACCGGGCAGATCGCCCGGGTCCAGCTGGGGATCGACTCTCCTCGCCCCCACGGCGGGCGCCGATGCGTGACCCCCCACATGAGCCGTGTCCTGGCGGTGGTATTCCCTGACCTCGATAGGCAGTTACAGGAGAGACTGCACCAAGGAGGGGTTAGGTACATGGCTGTTTGTTGTGTTATGTGTCACCATCTTTTGGAAGTGCTCTGTAGCCTGGATACACTCCCAGAGTTTATATGTGCAGTGCATTTTCTGTTCCCCAATGTCACCTGGTGCTCTTTTTCATCCCTTCCCCTCCTTGACATGTGTCCCCTGGTCTGTGTGTAATCACATTTGCACATGGTCATCTAAGGTTCCAGTAAATCTAAGTCCACATTGCTTTCTGCATCATGTGGGAGGGTGGTCTGTGACTTGTGTTGGTACCTTGCCTGTGCCATGACCTGTTCACTATGTTGGGGGTCCATATTTGTTGGCACTGATGATGATTCTCAATATAGGAGTGTGAGGTTTCAACTGAACACCCTTGCAGCATGCATGACCAATGTGGTGGACTCAGACATGATGTGCATGAGTGTGACATATGCATAGTGCCATGACGGTTGCTCATGGTACAGTCAGCTCATTCCAGGAACACGGAGCAGTGTGCCCACTACAGTCCCCTGAGACACCCTGGCCTCCTAATCATGTGTGTCATCCAACACTGTGCACATTCTCTGTGGGTTCAGCATAGGTCTGCCTCTTTGGCATTGGTCCCTGGCCTAGTTTGTATTTTTCTAATGTGTGCTACATGTGTCCACTGGACAGAATACACCATTTTGCTTGTGCATACTCACACTGGGCAGTGCCTGTGTGGCTATTCACAAAAATCTGTTGCTGGTTGTTTGTCACAAATATGTGTTGCCAGCCTCAGGAGGTGATGTTGTGTAAATCTAGCAATTTTTGCTGCACAGTTTTTGTTACCCTGAATAAGAGGTGTCACTTCTTGATCTGTATCAATCACATTGACTCAGATATGGGTGGTTGTGCGGGAGAGGCCTACATGGGCACCCATGATTTGTCCTTGCCAGGTCTGACCTGTGTGTGAGAATTGGCTGTACACAGGATCACCGTGCAGTGCCCCTGTGATGCATTGTCCTGGGTGTGGACATTGGTGCCACTCCAGATGACAGGCAGTAGGTCATATGTGTAGCCAACTGTGTAATCAGGTGAGGGATGGCCATGTGACAACTGACATAATTCAAGTTGTTACTCTAAAAACATTGTACCTTGGCACTCACACCACTTGTCAACAGTTATTTATGTTTGAAATGTGGTAATTTGATGATTTGTGTTGAGAACACTGCTGTGCCTGCATGAAAGATGTCTCCCAAGGAAGTGCACACCAAACGACATTTCCACTTTCACGGAACACGCTGGCACCTTTGCAAAGAAGCCACTGTTAGAATTAAATAGTGTTGCAGATACTCCATATACATGTTCCCACAGTGGTCTGGATTTTGTGAGACTCCTTTGTTGTTGGTGATACAAACTAACAAGTTTCAAGACATCCAGACCTCCGTGGGCCCATGTATATGTACTTTCTGCAACACCATTCATTTCCAGCAGTGGCTTCTTAGAAAAGGTGCCAGCTTCTTCAATGACAGTGTAAATGTAGTTTTGTGTGCACTGCCTTGTGAGACATATTTCATGCAGGCACATGAGTGTTCTTTTTGCGAAATGGCGAATTGGCACATTCCAAACATGTCGATTGTGTAAAGTATTGTGAGTCCCAAGGTACCAACATTTTTTCGTTTTGTGTTCCAAAGTACTTACAGGTCTCTGAATGTGGTGACACCTTGAGTATTGAGGTGTGTCAGTTTACGTTGGGTGCACCACTACTGTTTCTTTCAGGGTAAACAAGAGGTGGCATGACTTCATTGTATTGCTGTGCTCACCGGTTCACAGACACTAGCTTCTCAGTGTATTTCTCATTCAAGTAGTGGCCTGGTGTGTTCTTTTTTTCCTTGTGTCCAAGTGGCATAGTGGGTCTACCAACTGGGCAGTACCGGGCTTACATATGTGCGGAGTAATCTAGCTGCTACTCATGATGCATTGCCTGATATGCACTGTGACCATTTGCTTTTTGTGATCATGTGTCAGATGTATACAGGTGACTGATGCATTTTGGTTTCTTCTCCTTGCCCACAGCATCATCATCCGCAACGGAGGGAGACACCTGCACGGACCTGGAGGAGGGACCCAGTGACAGTGCCACCAGTGCTGTGGAGTCAGGAGGAGCCAGTGGCACGGAGGGCGAGGGGAGTCAGTCAGAGGACCTGTCTGGACACGATACCAGCTACGACGCCGACGGGTCCGACGCTGACCTCCTGGGGGAGGCGGAGGCTGCAACACCACCTGGAAGCATCCCCACATCTGTCCCCACCTCTTCCATTACCATCTACGCCCTCCCAGTTGCTCCCGTACCTTCTGTCCGTGCAGAGTCCCACCATGTCTCCTTCGGCCCAGGCACAGCACCCCCTGCCCCTGTCACCCCTGCTGCCCTCAGTGAAGAGTCTGTGGACATACTGCGGCAGTTGCAGGTTGGGCAGGCATCGGTGCTGAATGTCCTCCATGGACACACTAAACTGCTCACACAGATGGTGTCGTTCATGGAGGGCATGTCAGCAACGATGTCTGACCAACGCAGGATTCTGCGGTCCATGGACTCTTCCCTGACAGCAACAGTTAGTCTCCTGCAGCGCTCCGTCCCCCCTACCCCAGACCCATCCACACTTCCCTCTCCCATGCCTGTCCAACGCACACCCAGACAGTCACGGGCACGCAACCCACCAGACACAGCCAGCACACCCCCAAGTAAGGCAAAGCACACACCTCCTGGCATGCACACTCAGGGGGATGTAGGCACACCCACAGGGTCTGGGGACAGACGACATACACACAGCCACAGTCGCAGTCCGCAGTCCTCACAACCCTGTTCCTCCAAAACCACTCCCCTTGGCTTCCCTGCCAAACTCTCACCCAAGGAGATCTTTATGGATGAGCTGGACCTCGCCCCCACTGAGCGACCACCCCACAAGCGGGTGAGGAAGTCCCCGGGCACGGGAGTTGAGTCCCCCACCAGGTCGACCACCTCCCCCAAGAAAGCTGCACCCCATCCCTCACCCACCACACCCTCTGTTGACCCTGGGGACTCCTCAGGTGCAGGGGTTTGGATGGAGGCACTGGCAGCGGTGTGCAGCGCCGAGCTCGCCTCCACCTTCGGCGCTGCCCCACCCCCTGTGGTGGAGACATACCCCCTGCACCCGCAACACCTACCCTTCCCCCTCCTGTCCCTGCGGTGCCTGGTACTGCCACAGATGATGCTCCTTTGTGCAGGCAAGCTAGGGGTAGACGCGGTCCCCTACTTCCCCCCTTGGACTTGAAATATGGACTGGCCATTGGCCTCTGTAAATAGTCTACTTTTGCTAATCTTTCTTTGTGCTGAATAAAGCCTTTATTTTTACTTTCAACACTATTGCATTTCAGGTACTTAATGTTGGTGCTCCTGGAGTTGGTGTTCTGGTAATGTGTTAGGGTACAGAGAAATGATTTTGTATGATGGTCATGAGGTGGACCATGGTATCTGTGTGCCATCACAATGTCTCTGCAAAGAATCATTGGTAGTGTGTGTTAATTTTGTTTAGAGACATTGTCCCAAGGAGTGTTCCTTCCTCTGTGGCACCTGACATCTTCCCTGCAAACAGTTGCACAATTGTTGTGCTGACCTGTGTCAGCATTTCCTTTGTTGGTGACGCATCCCTTCAACAATGGCCATGCCTGCTCACCGATGTCTCCTGCTGAATCGTCTGTGCCATCCTTGCTAGTCACTGTACTTGTGTTTTGAGTATGTCGAAATGCCTTCATGGACAAATTCCCCCTTTTCAGCACTATGCATGTGTGTAATCACGGCCTACCACACAAATGGTACTTGTTATGCAGGGTATTTGGGCACCTGACTGACAATTGTGGGCATTGTATCTAGGGGACTTCCACCCTATTCCTTCCATGAGAGACAACATCTTGGTGGCTGGACCAGCACCTGGACATTCCTATCAGTCCTGGGATGTGCGTGACAGTGTGTGTTCCCTTTGGCTATCTTAGTTTTGTAGGCAGTTACATGACTATACAGTCTTGTAGCATGATATCAGGGTGTGTATTGTGCTGCATCCGCCATGGGTGGGTATGCATGTGTTATATGACCTCACACCCACATGTGGTGTGTCATGCAGTGTGTGAAAGACATCCATCCTCCTGGGAGTGGGACACTGCTGTCAGTAATGTGTTGTCATAGCACTATCATCATAGTCCAAAGTTAGGGATGCGTCCATACCACCATGTAGGTGTGGTCATCTGATAATGATGTACACCCCCCCCCATATCTCTGTCCACTGCTGGGAGTCGTCTGCACCCACCCCCATGTCTCTGTCCATTGCTGGGAGTCCTGTGAACCCACCCCCATATGTCTGGACACTGCTGGTATTCATCTGCACACACCCCTCATATTGCAGGCCACTGCTGGGAGTCCTGTGCACCCACCCCCATATGTCTGGACACTGCTGGTATTCATCTGCACACACCCCTCATATTGCAGGCCACTGCAGGGAGTCCTGTGCACCCACCCCCATATGTCTGGACACTGCTGGTATTCATCTGCACACACCCCTCATATTGCAGGCCACTGCTGGGAGTCCTGCACCCACCCCCATATGTCTGGACACTGCTGGTATTCATCTGCACCCACCCCCATGTCTCTGTCCACTGCTGTGATTCCTCTAGACCCACCCCCATGTCTCTGTCCACTGCTGGGAGTCATCTGCACCCACCCCCATGTCTCTGTCCACTGCTGGGAGTCCTCTGCACCCACCCCCATGTCTCTGTCCACTGCTGGGAGTCCTGTGCACCCACCCCCATATGTCTGGACACTGCTGGTATTCATCTGCACACACCCCCATGTCTCTGTCCACTGCTGGGAGTCCTGTGCACCCACCCCCATGTCTCTGTCCACTGCTGGGATTCCTCTGCACCCACCCCCATGTCTCTGTCCACTGCTGGGAGTCCTCTGCACCTACCCCCATTTCTCTGTCCACTGCTGGGAGTCGTCTGCACCCACCCCCATGTCTCTGTCCACTGCTGGGAGTCCTCTGCACTAACCCCCATTTCTCTGTCCACTGCTTGGAGTCTTCTGCACCCACCCCCATGTCTCTGTCTACTGCTGGGAGTCGTCTGCACCCACCCCATGTCTCTGGCCACTGCTGGGAGTCCTGTGCACCCACCCCCATATGTCTGGACACTGCTGGTATTTATCTGCACCCACCCCTATATGTGTGGCCACTGCTGGGAATCCTCTGCAAAGACCCACCCACCCCCTTGGAGCAGTACACTGCTGGCCTGGACCTACACACACACACCAATATGAAGGTAACATGCAGGGCCAGTCCGTAAGCCCACATTGCTGGCGTGTGTACGTCTCGTATCCCAAATGTACTGGTGCCGTAGGAGTACATGTGAAACGCACCGTACCCACGCATTCATTGCCTGTGTACGGTCCGTATCACTATTGTACTGGTGCCGTAGGGGTACGTGTGAAACGCACCGTACCCACGTATTCATTGCGTGTGTACGGTCCGTATCACTGTTCTACTGGTGCCGTAGGGGTACATGTGGAACGCACCGTACCCACGCATTCATTGCGTGTGTACGGTCCGTATGACTGTTCTACTGGTGCCGTAGGGGTACGTGTGGAACGCACCGCACCCACGCATTCATTGCATGTGTACGGTCCGTATCACTGTTCTACTGGTGCTAGGGGTACGTGTGCAACGCACCGTACACGTCCACTTCCGTTGTTGCGGTACGCAGGGGTTGCTGGCCACGCCCCCCCAAGTGACCAGACCCTGGTGGTAATGTATGGGCTCCATATTATAGGTTTTCCTTTGGGTATGGGGTATGTTTCCTGCCCCTCACCCCCCCCGGCCCCTGGGTGTTGTTCTCACCTTCAGCGGCGTGTGCGTCGGGTCCGGTGCACCAGGTCGTAGGCTAGGAGGACCGGGATGACACGTACGATGGGGTTCATGGCGTGTACGTCGCGTACCCGGGCTCCGTTGCGTAGCGGTTCGCGTCGGACTCTGCTTTTCCGGCTGTGTTTGGCTCCCGTAAAAAAAGAGCCGTACGGAGTGATGTAGGGACGATTCATACTTGCTGGGCCGGAAACCGCTGCTTGAATGCTCCCGGACGTCTTGTACAAGCTGTTCCGGATCAGAATCGTTGGTTTTTTTTACCCGTACGGTCTTTTGTACGAAACGTACGGAAATAGGCTTTCTGTACGAATCGTACTTCCTAGGTTGTAAGGACAGTTTACCGGGAGACAACGCTCCGTACAACGATTCGTACAGCCTTTTCCCAGGATTGGAATCGGACCCAAGGTTTATGATTTGGTTATATTTACAAGAGAATGATAAAAATGAGATATCACCAAAAACACTATGGGATGCCCTTAAGGCCATTATTAGAGGGAAATTAATGGGAGCATCATACAGAAAAAATAGAGAAAATGCCACAGAATTGAAAAATTGGAGGTACAATTAAAGGAACTTTGAGGATGCCATAGAAGAATAGGGTCAATGAAAATTTAGAAAAAGCACCCAACAATGAGAGCTCAGGTGAGAGCACAACAGATCTCAAGCAGCAGGGAAGTCCTCTAGAGATGAAGGCAGGCCTCAAGCAGCAGGGCAGTCCTCTGAGGAGCAAGGCAGGCCTCAAGCAGCAAGACAGTCCTCTGGAGAACAAGGCAGTCCTTCTTCTGTAATCCACAGGTACAGGAGTGACGAGTGGTTCATGAGGTCCAATATTTATACCTGGTGTCAGCCTTTGAAGTGGGTGGATTCCCTATCCTTCCCCCACATCTGGTTCTGGAAAGTTTTTCTCATCCCTCGCCAAGGTTCCAAGAAGTCTAGGGTGACAAAAGAGGCAGGATCCTTTGTGGGCTTTGTGGCTAATTCCTTTGAATTGTAAGTGAGGCAGGGAACAGCTCTGCCTCCACCAACCTGACACAATGGCTCATCCTGCCAAAACATAGTGCCTTCTTGTCTCACTGGCTAAGAGGAATACACAAGGCTCAGCAGCAGAGCCGTACACAGTCATGTGACCCAGGACATTGGCAGAATGCACAAATGGTTAGGACAATAAAATCTCAACTTTCTAAATGTGTCATCTTAATAACTGTGACTTAAAATCTGACTTTACCATTATAGGAGATTTTAAATTACAATTGATTTGAGTGCAAACCTTACATCTCTACATCTCTACCTGCTGCCAATCCAAAGTTATCACTTATTCAGGGCTTATCTAGAGATTGACGTACGGGATACTCTTTCACAAATGCGGTGGTTATCCCGTCCACCTAATTACGTGTGCATTATATTGAATGACACTTGTAATATGGTGGATGGGATATCCACCAGGTTTGTAATGGAGTATCCCATCCGCCAAACTTTAAATCAAGCCCTAAATGTAATAAGATAACCCAGCGTTAGCCAATGGAAGAGATAGGCCTTACAGTAGTGAAAAACGAATTTAGGAGCTTTTCACCTCCAGGATATGTAAAGCCTAAACCCACATGTCCTACATTTTAAGTACAAAGCACCCTGCCCTATGAATCTTCAGGCTTACCTTAGGGTTGACATATTTGCATGAAAAAGGAAGGTTTAGGATTGGAAAAAGGTTTATTTTGCTAGGTCGAAATAGCAGTTTAAAACTGCACTACAGGCTGCAGTAGCAAGCCTGAGTCATGTTTTAAAAGGCTACTTTAGTGGGCGGCACAATAAGTCTTGTAGGCCCACTAGTAGCATTTAATTTACAGGCCCTAGGTCAGGGAGTACTACTTTACTAGGGACTTACAAGTACATTAAATGTGGAAATTAGTTTTATGCCAGTTTTAATTAAAGTAGAGAGAAAACGCCCTTTAGCACTGGATATGAGTGGTAAAGTGCACAGAGTCCTAAAGCCAACAAAAATGGATTGTGCAAAACAAGAGGAGTGAAGGCAAAAAGTTTGAGGTGACCCTGCAGAGAGAGCTAAGTCCAACAGTCAATCTCAGACACTCTCTGCCAATGCTGATGAAAAAAAGAGAATTCAGTAGAGAATCAAGGTTCAAAGCGAATTGCTAAAAAAAAAGTGCTTAGCATCCCAATCAAATTGGAAGCAGGGCAATTTATTAGGCCAGCCTTCCTGTCTCAACGGGTAGAAAGAAAATGCATATCTGGGATTAGAAATCACTCTCTTGGTGAGTGCGATGCTTGAAGCTAAATTTGGGCCACTTTGACAGAACTCTAAAAGGGAAGTGAGAACATGGAGTCTTCGGGGACTATTGGATATTGGAATTGGGACTAGCAGGTGTAGAGATTACACTATTGCCTACAATCCTATATTTATTTCAAATGGTACCTATAACAGTGGTAGTGGACACAAGATTCCAGAGAGTATTTGGTGAATATGTGATGGCTGGGAAGAAACAACACATTGTTCAACCAGTCCTCTATAAACCCCCTGAAAAAGGGGACCTGGGCTTTTTCAAACTTAAGGGCCTGATTAAGAGTTTGGCGGGCGGGTTACTGCATCACAAATGTGACAGATATCCTGTCTGCTGTATTACAAGTTTTATAGGATATAATACTCTTGTAATACAGCAGACGGAATATCGGTCAGGTTTGTATCAGAGTAACCCGTCTGCCAAACTCTAAATCAGGCCCTTAGTTACTACAATGCAATAGAGTTCCAATATACATTGTGCTGGGGAAATCAAAAATAGTCTTTTATGGACTAGGTAAATAACAACAAAAAAAAAGACTTAAGATTTGAGAGCTTTTATACCTCCCCATTAAGAGCACCTTTGGGAGTGTGGACAGGGTGGCAACAAGAAGGGCATTAATGTCCTCCCCATCGGGTGGGGGGAACTCGCAGAGTTTTAAACTCCATGAGATTCCACGGAGTTCCATTCACCCTAATTATGCCACTGTTGGAAAGCGATTTGGAATTAATTTTCGTAGGCATGGTTAGGAAAGCATAGCTCAACAACAATTCCCAACAACTGCCGACATTACAATTGGGGAAGAAAGCAGGTTAAAACCTGTGAATGCTCAACATCCTGTGATTCTGGGCAAACGATCTCCCCGTGCCTAAGATATCTGTGAGATGTGGGAGACACGGAGACCCTCATCATATTCTGTACCCCTCCCCACTTTTCGCACCAAGCCACTGCTTCTATGAGCAAGTGATGTTCGTCATTGCCACCGATGGATTGACTATCCCCCCTCACTCCACATGCCATCTGCAGCCCTTGTGGGCTCGTCGTTACCAACACGTTACCGTGTCCACCACCCAGCGCCCTATGCACAGCAGCACATCAACAAGCTGAGCACAACAGACGGCGAGCTCAGCATGTTCTGACAGCCCCTAAAGATAGCCGAGACACTCCACTGTGCAGTAATTGCTCACACAATGGCCACGTGCGTGCATGCACAACAGCTATGCATACAGCACTGCAGAATCAGGCACGGCACCTTAAATAAAACACAATTAGCAAAATGTCAGTTGAGTGCCAGCAGAAAGAGAGCATTTTAATAACACTGCGTACAGAGCACATGTAACAGGGCTGGCAAGTACTGCAGAGTGCTGCTAGGAACAGTACCCGAGGACCAGTAATTAGTCCTCAGCGGAAGAGCTCTGAACTCACTCGTCGTGGAGAGGGGAACATCACCGCCACACCACACAGCTGAGGAGGGGCATCTACCTAGGGATTACTTACTACAGGCACCAGATGGAGCATGGAAAGAACCGCAGTCAAGCCGAAGGGGAATCATGAAGCTGTAGGTCTGGAAAGGATATGATGCTTAGAGAGGTGCAGGGGATGCTTTAGAAATGAGCCAGGATGCAGTGTCCAGCTTCCCCTGGAAAGAGGATGAGCAATCCTACATGTGCTCCATTACCGAGAGATCATCTTTAAAAAGGTGAGGATCCAAAGTGCAGGAAGGTTTAATGGGTGGGTCAGGTAAACTCCACCTTTGCTGCGGTTAGCTGAGTTTTTGCCAAAGTCCACTCTCCCAGCAGAGCACAGAGTGGCCAAACTCCGCAAACTCCACTGGTGAAGCAGAGTTTACAGCCCACCTCTAATTACTACTCACCACTATGTTAAATCACCCATACTGCGTCATAGGTGGGCAGGCATTTTTACAGTAGCAAGAAAAAGTGCAAGAAAATTGAGGACATATTTGATGAAGCAGGGATCAAATCATTTGAATCTTTTCAGAGACTTCAGAGTCTCAGATGAGATATATACCACTACTACCAGATCTGACACGGGATATTCAGTCCAGAGTTTAAACCAAATGGGTTGAGGAATTTAACCAAATTTGATGGGGGTCTCCTCATATAAAATGATGATCATAATGTAATCTCAGAACTTTAACAACTAGAACATAACAAAAAGGTGTGTAAAACAGTGGGGCAAAAAAGATGAGAAAAAGAGTTGGGTTGCACCCTATCTGTGGAAGAGTGGAAAATGATGCGTACAAGAGCACATATCTCGACTAGATGTAGGACAGGTAAAGAACCTATGACTAAAGTTGCGTTCTATTGATACTTTATCCAAACCAAGTTGCATGAACGGAATAAGCAACATTCACAATAGTGTCAGAGGGATTGTAGGAATAATGGTGCCTTGATGCATACGCTATGGGAAATGCCCTAACACTCCAGGGTTAAGGTGTGACATGCCTTCAATAACAATATTAAAACTGAGTTTCCAGTATGCCATTTTGGGTCTGTCTAATAATCAAACAATTTCATCATTCTCTCTTAAAGGTAGGCAAATGGTATTGGCACTGTGTACAGCGAAGAAAACAATCTCATCACTATGCTAGAAAAAAAGGAACCCAGTGAGCTCCAAATAGGGACGCTGTGTAAATGGGAAATATTAATAATGGTATGTAACCTTTACCCTGCTGTTTTTACACCATATAACATTTAACACACAGTTAAGTACCATGCAGGTAAGTAATGCTAAGGGGTTTTACCTTTACCCCACATCCCGTAATACACAGTACTTTACTCTGCAGGTAAGTATACATTTTAATAAAACATTAAGAAGTGTTATTTTAAATAAAAAGGGGGTCAAATTGCAAGTGGAGGTAAAAAGGGGGATAAGGGTGATATTAGGGTTATATAGTGGTCAGATCTAAAGGAGGTAGGGGTGTTTTCAGGGTAATGTGGTGGGTGCAGGCAATGGGGTGGGGTGATTTTAGGGTTAAGGGGCCTTTAGAGGTAATGGGGTATGGGTGATTTTAGGGTTAAAGGATATGAAGAGGTAAAGGGAAAGTTTGAGTTAAGAGATGGTAGTGGTGATTTTAGGCTTAAGAAGTGGGTATAGGTAAAAGGGCTAAAGGGTTAGTTGGTTTTCAAGAGCAGGTAGAGGTAAAGAGGGAATAAGTGTGATTTTAGGGTTACAGGGTGGGTAGAGGTAAATGGGGGTAAGGGTGTTTTTAGGGTTTAGGGTAACCCTGGGCATAGTTTGCGAAGTAGCGCTACGCGTAGCTACGCGAAGTGCACTTCGCAGTACGCGAGCTACGCGTAGCTTCGCAAACTGCGTTGTGCACTGTGCAAGATGCTGTTCGCACTGATTGCACAGTGCCGGATGCTTCTCCGCACTGTGCAATCAGTGCAAACTGCATCTTGCACAGTGCAAGCGGTCGTTTTCTGCCACTCGAGTAGATTTCTACTCGAGCAGCAGCTTTTTAAACGCGGACTGGCATTTTCTCATCGCGAGCAGTCGCGAGCATACGCGACCACTCGCAATGAGAAACCTGACCTCCCCGCGTTGAGAAGCTCGCCGGGAGGTTTATTTTCCACGCTTGCGATCGGCAACTTGATGTTGCTGATCGCGAACGAGGAAAAAGTCTTGTTGGGATGTAATTTTGCTTGCTTGCGGTCGCCAACTTGACGTTGAGGACCGCGAGCAAGCAAAAAATGACCGCTGCACTACGATACGCGTGTTTGCACTGTGCTACGTGCAATTCGCGTAATGCGAAGTAGCGCAAACTTCGCAAACTACGCGAGCGTAGCGTAGTGCTTTGCCCAGGCTTAGTTTAGGGGGTGGGTAGAGGTAAACGGGTAGGGGTGACTTTGGTGTTGAGGGGTGGTTAGAGGTAATAGGGTAAGGGTGAATTTGGGGTTAAGGGTTGTGGTTGGACGTAACAGGGTAAGGGTAATTTTAGGGTTACGGGGTGGGAAGAGGTAAAGGGAGGTAAGGGTGATTTTAAGATAAAGGGGTGGGTCGAGTTAAATGATGGTAAGGCTGATTTTAGGGTTAGAGGTGTGTAGAGGTAAAGGGGCTGAAGGGTTAGTGCTCAGGGACGGGAAGAGGTAAAGGGAGGTAAGGGGCTTATTAAGGGAGGTTGAGAAGGGGTAAAGAGCAGTGTGGTTGTAATGGCTGATATTCATTTGTGATGGACAGACTCTCTGCGGCACTTGAGGGACATATAGAAACTTATGAAAACAATTGGACCCCTTTTATTACATAATTGTTTTCAGAATTCAGAGAACTACACTGCCCCAAGTTTCTTAAAGTATTGAGAATCATCCCAACACATCGGTCTAAACTACCACTCAGTGACATCGAAACCTAAACAAAACTTACAGAGGCACAAATAAGTATTCAAGAAAGAAAGGAGCTTATTGAGTGTGTATAATGGACCACACACTGGTGAGCAGGAACTAGGGAAGTTATTGATTGGCACAGTTTTTTTCTTTTGGAAATGATTTCTGGGCCTTCTCACTAGACTGGAATTTTGAGCAATGAATTCGTATAAGCATCTTTATCAATTAAAATGTTGAATTCTAAAAATGGTTGTCAGTAACCTCAGACATTCGTGAATCTTAGTTACCCTAGACAGTCTTGAATATAAGTGGCCCCAAGTAGTCTCAAATCATAGCCATAGCATATGCTCTTGAATATTACTTACTTTCAATAGTCTTGGGCCTTAATCTCCCTTGGTAGTCTTCAATCTTAGTGACATGAGATCACCTTGAATTTGAGTGGCCCCAGTTAATCTTGCATCTTGGTGAATATTGATAAACTTTAATTTTATTGACATCAGACAATCTAGGATTTTACTGACCTCATTTATTCTGGCATCTCATGAACCTCAAATGGTCTAGAATCTCAAGAGCCCTCACATAGTGTTGAATCTTACTGGTTCTTGATAGTTGTGAATCTTAGTGACCTCACAGAGTCTACATCTAAGTGACCTCTGACAGACATCAATTACCTCAGATATACTTAAATCTTAGTAACTTCTGTTTGTCTTAATTTTAGGGACCTCAGATAGTCTTGCATTTTCCTGACCTCAAATAGACTAAAAGTTAGTGACTTCAGATAAACTTGAAATTCAGTGACCTAAGAGCGCCTTAGATTTTAGCATCCTCTGACTGACTTGAAACTCATGTACTAATTCTTCACGAAAGACAGTGCAGCAGGGCAAGCTGCTGCACTGCGTTGCATGAAGGGGAGAGAGCTAACTGTGTCATGTTTCCAAAGTTATTATGCTGTTCAGCTCTCACTCTCTGGTGGTGCACTTGTGGCTGCCTAGTGTCAACGCAGGCACTTTTGCACCATGGTGCAAGGATGCCTGAGTTGTGGGCACAAAAACAATTCTTAGAGGTTTATTCATCTTTCAATATGTGCTGTAGAATGCAGCACATATGCAAAGAGGAAGTAACAGGGATAAATAAAAATATTTATCCTTGTTATTCCAAGGTTGGCTAAGCACACCATTTTGGCAAGAACTCAGGTTTACTGACTTTAGTGAATGTGGGTTTGTGTTAAACTGCATGGGTAGATGCTCAGAAACACTCCACCCAAGTAATGCTTCTCCGACACTGGTTAAGGTACGGCTGTGCAAGGCACTACCTTGCATTACTTTGCAAGTAAAGAATGATGCAAGGTCACATAATATTGATTTTCTTGACTTAGTAAATGTCACTTGAGCATTTGCGTTGTCTTGCATCGAATTGCGCGGTGCAAAGATAACTCAAGTGCTTAGTAAATCAGGACCTCAATGATCTAGGATAGTCTGAAATCTTAGTGACCTCAGACACTCTTCAATCTTAAACTACTGAAGGAAGCTTCTGTCCAGAAATATATAGCCAATCACTGGCATAACTGTCTGTGGCATCGTCTATGATCTCATCCAGAGCGAAGGTTTTGCAAGGAAACCAACTTTGGCTTTGCAAAAGATGGACCTTCTTTATGTATACTTGTATGGTACACTGAATCGTGTGCTGTCAGTGCAGTCTCCCTGCTTCCAAAGGTTGTGTCATTGATTCATTTTCCTCTTGTCCAGCCCTGAAATGTGACATGAAGCATCTTCAAGAGGAGCACCAGCAATCATCACAGCATCTTGTGATAGTTATGCCCATAAAAATATTAGATTCAATACATGAAAATAATATAACATTTTAAGTACATGTATAGGAAAGTTGAAAGCTTCCTGAACTTTTGAAAAAACTGTGCAATATCACTAAGTGGGCAAATTGCGAAAAAACTGCAAAAGCTGCACAAAAAGTCTTGGTGGGAGAAATCTTTGCATATCCTATTTTTTTGTTTGTTTTTGTGGGTAAAATATCCCCAAAAAGCATTTTTGTGTGAATTTTCAATATTTACCACAGGTATTTACAATGGATAGCATTAACCATTTGTCAATAATTATTAAACAAGTTGGGGGGTTGTTAGACTTGACATCATTGGCGTGGGTTGCCCCTGTAAGTTTTGCCTTTGCCGCCTGTGTTTTTGCTGTGTACTGGACTTCGTTTTTGCTGGTCTAAATTAGGCCTGCTCAGTGAACTTCGCTCCATTTGTGGAGTTTGCAGAGTTTTCCACACTCCGCAGAGCTCTCGGAGTGCAGAAAACTCCGCTTTGCGATGTGCAGCAGAGTTTTTTTCCCGCTCGGGATCGCGAATTTTAGGTTCGAGCTGCCGCCCGGGTAGAATTTCTACCCGAGCAGCAGGAGTACCAGCACAAACTGCAGTTCGTACTGCACTTCGCCACTCGTGGAACTTTGGTGAGTTTTTTTGTAACTTCACGGAGTTTCGCGTAGCAAAATTCTGCAAACTACACCCAGGCCTGGTCTAGATGCTTTGGGCACTTTGCCACTGCTGTTCAGTGCCAAAGTGCAAGTGCTCCCTGTAAATTGTGTCTCTGAATTGGTGATTCCATGATTGGCATATTTGATTTTGCTAGTCAGTCCCTAGTACAGTGCACTGTGTGTGCCCAGGTCCTGTAAATCAAATGCTGCTAGTAGGCCTGCAGCACTGATTGTGCCACCCACATGAGCAGCCTGTAAATGTAACTCAGACCTGCCACTGCACTGTCTGTGCGCAGTTTGGTATGGCCATATAGACCTGGCAAGTGCACCCACTTGGCAGGCCACAGCCATCCGTTTTCTTACATATGAGTCACCCCTAAGGTAGGCCCAAGGTACCCCTGTGGGCAGGGTCCAGTGTATGTGAAAGGTAGGACATGACCTGAAGTGTGTGGCATGTCCTGAAATAATGCCAATTTCGTTTTTCACTATTGCAAGGCTACATGTCCCCTAGGATAGAATGGGGGGGGGTTACTTATAACATTTTATAAGTATAACTGCCCATGGGAACAGGATAGGAAAATAGAGTTTAGTATGCCTGAACTCAGAATATAAAGGTATATCTTTTAGTAAGGATGATTTTTATTTTCTGGGATGAAAACACCACTTTTAGAAAGTAGGGGCCTCATTTATGAAAAGTGACGCATCACTGCGTGAAAACAGTGATGCGTCACTTTTCACTGCGCCCTCCCTGCGACTCCAATGATGCGTCATATTTACAGTATGACGCATCATGTCGCAAGGAGTCACAGATACGTCAGTATTTCTGACGTATCTGTAAGCGCAAAAGTGACGCATTGCTGGAGTGTGTCAGAAAAGTGACGCAACTCCAGCAATGTGTCCTTTCACATGGGGCAAGCCCCATGTGAAAGGGCCTGCGTCAGTCTTACGCCTGCTGTGAGGCAGGCGCAAGATATTGACGCATTTGCACCCTAGAAGTGGCGCAGTGAAATCTCGTAGATTTCACTGCGTCACTTCTACGATGCTTACTTACGTGGGAACGCCCACCCTGCATACATTATACCTGACGCAGGTATAATGTAGCGCAGGGGTTTACAAAGTGACGCATCTAGGTAGATGCGTCACTTTGTAAATATGGCGCATCGTGGCACATGTTTTACGCCACTGGTGCGTCACAAAAAGTGACGCACCGGCGGCACAAAAGTGACGCAGGGGCTCATAAATGAGCCCCTAGGTATTTTCTTGCTCAGCCATCCAGTGTGCCTCTGCTAGGTTTGTGTGTTGACTGTCTGGTTTTGGAGTGGCAGGGGCTGGGGATGTGCATTCTGTTCAGACAGCCACTTGTGGGGTGAGTTGTGTCCTGCCTTTCCATGGTGAGTTAGGGCTGGGCTGAATAGACCTGGGCTGCATTCAGAGTAGGGGAGGAGATTTCTTTCACACCTGAATGGGCCTGGGCTGCCTTGGACAATGCTGTCTCCACCTCCTACCGGGCAGCTGCACCAGAGAGGACAGAACTGGTTCTGGCTGGGCAAAGGCACTCTCTGCCTCCAGAGAACAAAGGATTTCGTGCTATAAAAAGTGGGGCCCAGACCCCAAACCTTTAGATCATTTCTGGAATTCAAGAGAAACCTTTGCCAAAGAGAAGAGCCAGAGAAACTGAGGAGAAGTACTGTCTCTTTTCTGTGTGCTGTCTGGGGTTGGCCAGCAGTGGCTGTTTCTGCAGAGGAAAGGACAAGGACTTTGCTGTGTGCTGCGTCCCCTGCTTGCGGAATATCTCCAAGGGCTTTAAGTAGAACTTGCCTCCTGTTTTGAAGTCTCAGGGATACAAAGACTTAACCCCCAGCTCCCCTGATCTCCCTTGCTGTTAGTTCTGACCTGCCAAGAGGTGCCTGATGCTGTTCTGGGCCTCTGGAGGGTGTTTCTGCTGTTGGGAGCTGGAAAAGTAACGCAACGAGGAGAAGCGCGATGCATACATACCTGTTTCCAACGCATCGCCAAAGAAACTGACAGAGCGCCTACCCGTGGCTCGAAAAGATCACCGCACGCCGCATCAAGTGCATGGATCTACGAAGGCCAAGATCACCACACCGATTCCAACGCAGGCCCCTGCTGTGCAGCTGCAAGAACCAATGCAACGTGGGACTGCGGCTGAAGAAATCAACGCAGCACCGTTGCCACCGCCGCATCGAGAACCGACGCATCCCTGATCCTCATGCATCGCAACGGGACGCCAAGTCGACATCAACGCTGGGGCCGCAGTAAGAAACCGCAGCATCACCTCCCCGCACAGTAAGAAACCGACGAATCACCTCCCCTTCAGTAAGGAACTGAAGCATCATCTCCCCTGCGTGGCAGTAATGAACCAATGCATCACCTTCCCTGGAGTACGGAACCAACGCATCACTTTCCCAGCGTGTAAGGAACTGACGCATCACCTTCCCTGCGGCTGTTTTTGTTTAGGATTTTGACGCATCCAAGGTACTTTGTGTTGAAAGTGTTGCATGGACAGAACAGTTTCTACCTTTTAAAAGTCATATTTTGATTATTGTAATGTGTATTTTTGTTGTTTAGGTCTTGTTTGGTTTAGATAAAGATTACTTATTTTTCTAAACTGGTGTGGTGTCCATTTGTAGTGTTTTCACTCTATTACTGTATGTGAGCACAAATGCTTTACACATTGCCTCTGAGATAAGTCTCTCTGCTGGTGGCCAAGCTACCAAGGGGGCAAGCAAGGCTTATTTTAGAAGTGTATCCCCTTTACCCTGACTAGGAAGAAGGTTCCCTACTTGGACAACGGTGCAAACCATTGCAAACTAGAGACTCCCATTTCTAACAGGGTGGACACTGGTGTACAGAGTCCCCTCACTATAGTTAAAAACAGGACTCCGTTCCCTTAGCACAAAGCTGAAAAGTGTCACCTTGTAACCCAGCACTGTAGCTACTTACATTTGAAAACACAAGATGCCTGTAACATGACCTCAGGATGTTTGTAAACACCCATCCCATTTATAAACCTTTGTGCTGGGTTTGATTCACAAAATTGACAAAAACCTGAGCAAAACATTTTGGGGTTGGATTTACTTGTGTTGGAAAGTTGCCTGAAAGTAATGAAAGTAGTGCAAAGAGCTGCTTTTCGTTAATGTTCATCAAGGGGATATTCCACGGAACCACGCATTATTTATGGTGCAAAACTCTATCCAGTAACAAAAGCTGACATGGTTTTGCCCCAAAAATTAACCCCACTTTGAAGAAAACGTTACAAAGGAGACATTCTTTTTTTTTTCCTAACGTTTTCTACTTTGCCTGTGTGCTGCACAGTACAGCAAACATCGGTAATGAGAAACATTTTAAAGTTAGTCTAAGCATTGTATTTTGTAGTGGAAAAGTACCCTTCCAGTACAAAGCCTGTGCTAGACTCACACAGACATCTTTGCACTATCGTACAAAGGTGTGTGCATGGCACTCGTCAGCATGATTGTGTGCCAGCGCTAGCAAGAGAGCAAGATAGTGCCAGATCTCTGTAGATATGGTGCTTTCCTTTCCTGCCACGCAACAAAGCACAGGATCTTTGGTTGTGCTGAGTTGTGACAGTTTGGTCAATCTAGGCCTTCATCTCTTATCAGTGGAACAAAGAGCTTAAAAACTTTAACCCTCCTGTTGCTTAAGGAACTCCAAACGTGAAGTGCTTCATGCTTTTAGCACTGGATAAAGAATACCAGCCAGAAACAAAAACACATTAACAGCAAGTTTAGTCTTTAAGAAATACAGTTTGTTTACTCACTAAAGCAGTTTAACATGTGCTTTTCAAGTTCCCATGTCTATTTAAAAAATATTGTTATTTTCAGTCATTTCTGAACTTAGGTACAGATTGATATGTAGAAAGTATACACCTGATGTGTAAAAAGTGTAAAAAGTAAAACCAAAAAGGTTCTTTTCACACTCCTTTGTGAATATGACACTTAAAAAAAAAATAGGCCCATGAATGTTTAAGTGAGAGTTATTATGAGAGTATAGCATATTTCTTGCGACATCACTTTCTGCCGCATCATTGTAATTTGCATATCATAATTCGTTCCCCCAATATTTTTCATTGCCTTCATGGCTAAATCTGTTTTGCAAAGGAACACAACCAGCTCGGGATACAAGAAACTCCAATGTAATACTGGCATAGACTTATTTTGTCTTATGCAGCGTGAATTCCTAGGTGTTGCCATCTGAGTAATCATTTTGGATTTATTAGCTTTACTGGGATTCACAGGCAGCTCTGTGTTCCTCGTAACAGGCAGATATTGGGTTGTCTGGCTTTTTTTTGGTTTTTATTGTGTGGTGTAGCTTGAATTCATGAGAACGATTCCTTAGCGTTTTGCTCTTTCATATGAAAGAGATGGAATGTTTGCTGGTGGAGAACCTGTAGCACAAAATGAAACTCACCAAAAGCATTTAGATATTGTTTGAAAAAATATATCAAAATCAGTTTAATGTGTCAACTCTAAAAAACGTGGTGGCTCATAATGTGTAGAAGCATGCATAGACATTATCTTTCCTATAGTTACCTGAAGTGTGAAAAAAAATAAACATATTGTCACAAATACCTCCTTTCTCATGATCACTGTTCATTTAGAAAAGCAGATCAGAAGAAAGAAAATCCAGGTTTTGCTTTCATTGTTTGAACTGCAACTTTAGTTATGTCCTGTGACCTCCCTTTCACCTTGGCTGCAGGCAGCAGGCATTATGACCTCAGAACTCAACTGTAATAACTTATTACATTTGAGCACCCACTTAATTTTTTTATTACAGGTGAGTAATCCCACCGCCGTAAGTCTGACCACCATCCTAATTAGGCCCTAAGAGAGGAACAATGTTGGACTTGGCCCTTCTGGCGGGTTCCCCCCCAAAACTTTTTGTAATTATCCTAGCTTTTTCCCTATGGAGTGTTAGTGGTTTTAGACCCCTAGGCACTTTAGCACGGTGTCCCCGTGTAAAGTGCGTGCACTCTGTGTTACATGGAGTGAGACTGACCTGCCCTCCCATAGGAATGCATGGGGAATGTGTGTGTCCATAGTAGTTCCTGATGCGTGGGGAGTGCAGGGTCGAGTTTGGTATGTGCGAACTCGTGCGATTGAATGCTGCGCGAATATGTGTGCGGCGTTACTGTGTCTAGTGTAGAAGTGCCACTTCTAGAAGCTGGTATGTCTGTGTAATAAATGTGAAGTGACTGTCTGGCTTGTGATTGGCTAGTGTGCCTGGCTCCAGGAGTCAGGATGGGTCTGCCCCAGTGGTGAATAGGGAGATTTACATCCAGATGGGTGGGAGGAGTGCACCTGGGACCTGAATAGGGCTGGGCCTTCCCTACACAATGCTGGCTCCGCCCCCTGTGGTGCGACTATTGTCCCTAGCCTGTCCAGTGAATGGGGAGAGGAGCTGAGCACAACAGAGTGCTCGAAAACCAGTTGCATCTGGTTTTTCCTCAACCCTGCAGCCTGAGACAAAGAAAATGTGTATATAAAAAGGGGCTGTGACCCCAAGTAAGTTGTTCTGTTCTGCTGATCCTAACTGGAAGGGGGCCTGCTGCTGCTGCTGGGCACCAGGAGGACCGCCACTGGGGACTGCCTCCCTGCCTGGAGGGCCCTGTGAGCTGGCCCCTGGGCCCAGCCCTTGCCCCCCTGCCTTCCTAAGGACTTTGTTCCTGGACCTTGCCTTCAGCTGGGGAGAGCTTTTTACTTTTAACCCTGGACTGTGGGCGTTTGCTTTTATTCCCTAAAAAGCGCTTGCTTAGCGCTGTGCTTCGTCAGCAGTTCAAGAATTCCCCGAGGTGTGGAGGATTCCCCCGTGCTCCGAGGAAAAGCGGGAGCCCACCCCGCGTTATGCCGCATCATTAACTTAGTTAAATTGTGGGTGCCAACCCCGCTTATTCCTTTATTTAAATAGCGGGTGCCCACCCCGCGTTTTTGCCGCTGAACGGGAGCCTACCCCGTATGGCCTGCGAAGAGAAATCACCGCCGCAGCCGGGCTTCACCAGGAAGTCAGGCGAACTCCGTAGAGACGTGGGCGGGGCTTAAACAGGAAGCGGACGGGAGCCTACCCCGCGCTCCTGTGACGGAAACAAGGAAAAGAAGACGAAGCAAGGAGTCCGGACGGAGGGCGGGAGCCTACCCCGCCTCCGTCAGCGAGGAGAAGCGCCGCATCGAGAGACCCAGGCGGGAGCCCACCCCGCACTGGGACGTGCTGAACCAGGGAAACAAGCCGACTGTCTGGAGGCGGGACTCCCGTGATCACGGTGAGAGCCCCGCGAATGCTGCAGCCGACACCCGTTAGAAGAGCGGAGCGGAGTCGGCGCGGCTGCAGTACTCCCGGTGAGTGGGGGACGGGAGCGGGAGGCTTATGCTCCCAAGGCCCGGGAAATCGTGAAAACCTCTGCCGCGCATCCCCGGTGAGTGGGGCTCCACGTGGTTATCACAGCTGCCCCGGTTTGTCAGCGGGCAGCTGCAACGTGGGGCCACAGGAAGTTAGAAGTCCCAGAGTGGGACTTGGGGTCAGTTTCAAGTGGCGAGTCCCCAAGTAGGCCTACGCAGGCACTGTGAGTGCCAGAGTCTGTGCTGTTCGCCACAGCGACGCCGCAGAAGTGGGCCGCTGCAACGGGGGGCCATACTTGGATTGAAAGGGTCCCAGTGGGGTCCTCGAGGGTCCGTGCTACCCCAGTGGGCGCATAATTATTTCAAGAGCCAGTGTGCTCCCTACAGCATATTGGTTTTAGAGCCAGATGGCTCCAACGTGTGGCTAATTGCTTTTCAGAGCCCCGTGGCTCCCACGAAGGGGACACATTTGTTTAACTGGCCACTGAGTGCCCAGGCTCATTTTCCCAGCTGCCCAGCACTTAGTGGGCAGCTGCAACGTTTAGGTTGTGCCCCGGCGCACTGTTGCTTACGCTGCTTTGGCAGCCCAGCCCTGACATTTTGGACAAAGGGCGTTTGAGCCCCTGAGAGGCCAAGTTGGCCTGGGGACAGTTTTCTGTGTTGTGCCCTCACCTAGGGTACATGGTTATTTCTACATGTGTACGTTTGCGTAATGTGCATTGCCTTTATATTTATTTCTATTTCTAAAATGTGCCTATGCTTAGGAGATTGTTTTCCTAGTATAGGTTATGCTAGTGAGTCAGGGTTCCCTGTGTGATATATGCCTAAGGTGTTTAGGATTGCGTAGGGTGTACTTACCTTTTGCCAGTAGTTACTGGTTGTGCTCTACAGTTATAATTTGTGTTACAGTTGGTATTTGTTTTACATCTACAATTAGTGATTTGTGCTAATTCTGACAGTGGTCCATGTGGCCCTGTCTTGTGTGAATAGTCCCCTGTAAATTCTGCCCAGTGTCAGTTGGCACAGTGTAAATTGTGTGAATATTATCTAATGTGTTTTGGTATAATAGAAAGGCTATTTTTATATATAACCTTGTGTGGAGTTTTTTTTTTGTGGTGGGCCTTGGGTGTTGTTGCTGGGTGCGCGCGCAAACGTTTTACACATTGCCTCCGGGATAAGCCTGACTGCTCGTGCCAAGCTACCAAGGGGGTGAGCAGGGGTTATCTTCGGCGTGTAACTCCCGAGCCCTGACTTAGAGTGGTGGTTTCTGCCTGGCTTTGGCGCAAGCCCTAGCCAACCAGAAATCCCATTTCTAACAAACATGTATGACATTAGAAATGGAATGTGTTCCCATTGTGACTAGGCCCAAAATAACATTGTCACTGGTTAGGCTGCAACTTGTACATAGAAAAAGGCAAAGGAATAAATTATAAGCTTTATTCTTTAAAGTTTGCCCTATACCATCTACAAACTCCATTCAAAGACTTATTTTTAAATTTAATAAAAAGCCCATCTAATGGAAAACTCAGATTTTTATTAAATATATGGAAAATGTATCTTTTAGAAAGTTACCTTTACTCTGTCTGAAGTTGCTTGAGGCTAATTTGCATAACTCCCCAGTAACTGCCCAGCTGAATTTGGCCTGAATTGATTGTGAAAGAGGTTCACACTGTGAAAACCGCTCCCACAAGGGAGACAATGGCCTGGTATTGGGGAGGTATTTTCTTCCTCTGACAGGAAGACCATCTGGAACGGGCACAGAAACATAATTAACTTTAAAGGGGCCTGTCATTTCACAAGCACATGTTAGGTGACACTTGGAAAGGCGCAACTTTTGCCCCTATAGTCAGACTAACCCAGTGGGAGGAAAGCTACTCTCTGAACCATTTTTGAGTGACTACACAGGAGGGGACAGCTCATCGTCCTGACCGTGCCTCTGGGTGGGCATGCGGGCTCCGCACAAAGGAGAAGGGTTTCCTCATCTTGGATTTTGAAAGTAAAGGGCACTGTGGGATTGTTTGCAGTAGGGCAAACATGAACTGCTGAAAAAGTAGGTAGGGTAGTCCCCAGGAACCTTTACCCCAATAGGTAGTACACAGAAGTCACCACCATGCTCTTGCTGGTGACAGGGATAAATGTGACACCCCAAGGTACTATGCTGAGAAAACTTACTGGACTTGCGGAAAATCCGAAGCTGATTAGACCTGCTGTCTGTGATATAGGAGAAACCCTGAAGGACTAGACCACCTCCCTCTTGTACCCAGGACAAATAAGTGAGCTCCAAAGTTCAGATGGTTAACCTCCAGTGTGACTACAGGAACACAACAAGACAAGCTGCAATATATCTTTTGCTTGAATTTCCCAGCTAACCAATGGCAAATGGACCTGAACTGTTCTTTACTGTCAGCATACGCCTGACACCCTGATTGTCTCTAAGTGCCCTCCTCTGAGGCCCTTGAGGTTTTAGAAGTGTACTCCTGTGGTTGATTGGGCACCAGAAAAAAAGTTTAGAAACTTGGAACAAATTTCCTCTAGGGCTTCATGACAGCCTGCAGAAAAAGTATCAAACATTTTTTGTGAGAAATCGCATTAGCTCCATAACTCCATAGTTCCTGTGGGTTCAGCATGCTTCAAGTATCTGTTTAAAGTAACTTTAGCCCAGACACTCTCTGAACTACTATCTAATACCCTTATTTACGTTCTATTATTAATTTGTCGGGGGAAATATCTTCTGAGCTTTAGCCAACTCTACCTCTCTATTCCATATTTTGTTCTCTATCGAGTGTGTATTTCCCATGATTTGTATGTAGCAATATAATCCAAAATGAATATAATTTATGGCAGCACAGTAGCACAGTCATGAGGAATGAAGCAGATTGCAAAGATACCAGCCACATAGTATCTATATAATGTACCATTTATTATACATATTTATTTCCCATAATTGACCAAAAGGTGCCTCATTCAACAATTAGAACATGCTCTCAGGATGAAATCTGTAGTAATTTTTAATAGTTCATAGATCCGTAAGGATTCTTCTTGTAGCATTTGGTAGGCAGTGCCTTTTCTCCTCAATATTGTTTACAATAATTAAGATGCAGGCTTGCAATAATTCAGATACAGCCAACACGTGTTTCGCCCCCCGGGTGGCCAGCAAGCCTGGGGATTTCTGAAGGCTGGAAAATTAAAAGGGGGTATGGTATATTGTCTATTGTTACCTCATTTTAATTATCAGTCCGTTGTGTCAGGTGCCACAGTATACGTGAGACTTTAGCACTCTGGTGGAAAACACTGCACACAAGCTTCTTAACTGTATCGTTACACAGGTGAAAGTGAGTTGGTTTTATAGGTGTAATGTGTGTTACTATTCCCTTGAGATTGAAGTTTTTTAAAACTTTTTGACTTGCGGACTAGTCCACATGGGGTATCCGACCAGTGCTTCATCGCGTTCAGCCTCAAATCGCTCCTAGGTCTACAGCTTCCACAGAGCTATTTTCACCTAAATCTTGAAAAATGCATACTTGCAGTTTCCCTTATTGGATTTCTGTTTCTTTTGGTCTTATTTTCTTTTTATTTTAAAATTGGTAGTGGAATATCATTGTGCTTTGTGTGACTTTTTCTACTGTGTATGAACTGTCCAATTGATTTACACATTGGCTTTGATTTAAGCCTGACTTTTTCATGTCACATTACCAGGGACTGAACACAGGTTTATTTTATTTAGCTTGTGTGACATTGAGCAGTTGGAGGCCGTTTTCCTTTGAGGCGGATACTTCTCCACCCGAAAAGAATAATCACTTTCCTACAGAGTAAATGAACGTAATTGCTCTACCTGTTATTTATTTGATTCTATTATCATTTGCTAGATGACTTTTAAGGGGTATGCAGGTCTATGCTCTCTTTTCCTAATTAATTAATTATAATACATCTCACCCCATCTAGTGCAAGATCAGAAGCTACCCATAAATCTTTCCCCTTGAAGAAAGCTTGACTTGTTTCAGCACTCTTTTTATTCAGCGGCAGCTCCTCCGATAAGGCGGAGGAGTGTCGCCTCACTGCTGCAAAGCAGTGAAAGAAAGAACAAATACAATGATAATAACTCGAGGTAATTATCATTGTATATGTTCCTGCTGAGCAGCTTTGCGGGGTGGGTGGGCTGCTCTGACAGGGGAGGAGTGGTTTGCCCACTCCAAGTGCGCAATGACTGTTTGCCAGCCCTCTGGGATCGTCCAAAACAGTCATGCGCACTACGCATGTTCTCCATGCAGGCTGCATTACAGCCTGTGTGGAGAACATGCCCAGGCCCCCATTCCCTGGCTGATCGGTGATCCATGGCGCTCAGACCAATCACAATGCAGCGTTGTGATTGGCTTAGGGGAGGGAGACTGGCTGCTTCCTGTTCTGGACCTGGAAAGGAGAGACTGGGACGGCGTGCAGGAGGGCGGCGAGAAGGTACGTTTTTTTACTTTTTTTTACATCATTCCCCCTGCCCCCCGCCGCCCGGCCACTCCCAATCCGTGCCAGCTGCTACTGTTTTTATTTGGCCTTCATCGAGTCAATACCATTAGGCACGGGTTTCGTTTGTTAGTTAGAGGCAAATGCAACAACTATTGCAGTCAAGAAAATGTACAACTCTAATCTAAATCATTATTATAATTAATCTCTTGAACATTACAGTGGCGAGACACCTTTCGATTTTTGACAGAATACAAATTTTGATTTGATTAATTGGTTGATTTTACATCTTTTCAGGTCCCCAGAAATTTAGTTATGGAGGTACGTTCTTGTCTTTGTTTAAAATTAAACCTATTTATGCCACCTACAGTGAGATAAAAAGAAGCGTTTATACAAGTCATTGTGGTATGCAGAGTTCCAATCGTTAGTTTAGGCTTAACATTTCCATGCATCATCATTTGGATGTTCTTATTCAGTTTGCATTCTTTCAGCTGCAGTAAATAGTTGGTGCCCAAGTTAAACTCGTGAGAGTTTGGGTGTTTATGGGCAGGTTTGTAATCTTATGCAGGAAGGAAGGATAGTTCCCATGCATCAGGGTGGATATGAAATTGAAATTGATTACATTAAGGGTACTGTTGCCCCGTAGGGAGGCCTGGCGCTGGGATGATACTTGAGTGCCTCATATATAGTTATTGTTTAAGATTAAATAGACAAGTCTTCATCTTTTATCTAAAAAGCTAATAAGATAGAATCTGACTAAAGATCAGGTGTAAGAGATTTCCATTCTTTTGTAGCCAGGTAGAAAATCAAGGCGTGCGTTAGTAATGCGAGGCATGCATGCTACATTAGTGTTATCTGATCTGAAATGATCAGATGGCTGATATAGTTGGATTTTTTTACATGGAAGACCTTCATTTTCTTTTGTGGCTAAGACATACAGATTTAAAAATAAATCTTTATGTATATAGTAAATGCGCATAATTGTGAAAGTACAATTGCATACAGTTGCGTTTATGAATTGTCATTACTTCCTTTGTTGCAGAGGTCTGACTCTCGGTCATGGCTGATAGAAGGAACTCTTTGAAGAAATTGTGAGAGCTGGCAGTAAACCAACTTTGTGCGGTCTAGAGTGCCTGGCACCTTGCATCTTCAAGTAGATCCTGAATCTAAATGTAATGTTTGGAAGCGAAGAGGTGATTGGTTAGGCCAGTCTAAATGGGTCCTGTTGGTGGCACCAGCGGGGATGGAAACAACGGTGGTCATATCATTACGAGTTTGTATAAATAGCCTAGGGTATCTACCTCATCTCTTAACCACCATTTCCCCAGGGTGAAGTATTTACCATGTGTGGAAAATGCCTCCTTTTAAGACAGGGATTTTAAAAGGAAAATGGTGTATAACCTTGAATCGGTTTTTAATACACTGAAATTGCATGTTTGGCCTTTTTCCCAGGCCTTTTTCCCCAGTAAACGTAGACAGGTTTGACCTGCCGGAATTTATCAGGGGAATGCTGCAACTGTGTGATAATTATCACACAACTTGTAATTCCAATCACTGTGTAAACGAGGGCCAAGTATTATTTTGAAGCCTATTTCCTACAGTGCTGAGCAGCCATTTGGAGGCCTTTCAGCACTCTCCATATAATGATTCTTCCTGATGTAGGGATGTCTTTAGGGTCACTGCTAAGATGTGCATTAAAGGATAATTGAAATCTTGCTCCACAAGTTAACATTAAGTGGAAGATGAGACTGATAAGGGCACACCAGGAGCAGCAGGCAATGGGCTGCCGGACAATAAATAGGGTCGCCATGGGTGCAAACTCAGGGCAGGGTTTAACCTCTTGCAGTTAGGGAAGCAGGAGATGGGTGGGGGAGGACGGGGGAGCAAAGGCCGCGGATAAGGGAAGACGGGACTAAAGTCCATTTGGTGTTAGATCACTTTGCCCGCCTGTATCTGTCTTTAGCACGTTTTTTTATCCCTACATTGCCAGCTTTTGTTCTTGAACTGGACACCTTGCTAAAACGCTTGTTTTGATTAAAAATGCTAATAAAATATTTTGAGAGAAATAAACAAAGATTCTGTTTGACTACCAAATGCAAAAATAACAGACAGTGAGATGAGCTAGGACAGTAGGGCCACTTCAAGTTTGGAAAAGATGACTACTAGATCCAAATTGAGGCCTAGTTGACAAAGGTCAGGAAAACGCATTTCTACACATTACAGCAAACTCGTTTTCAAAGACAATAGTACTATCTATATCAGTGTGGATATGTATAATTAAGCGTGAAACTGGATCCTGCACGTTTTTAATGGTGCACACAAATATAAATGCACATACATCCAATATATATATTTACTGCTTAAATACTCTACACATTTCCTTGATTTAAGTCTGACTGTCTCGTGTCACATTAGCAGGGATTGAGCACAGGTTTATTTAATTTCATTTGTGTGATCTAGCAGGTGGTGGCCTTGTCCTTTGAGGTGGACACTTGTCCAACCCAAAGAATAATCAGCTTTCATACACTATCAAGGAACGGGATTGCCCTACCTGTTATTGTTTTAACCTACTATCCTTCACAAGGTGACTTTTGAGGGGTATGTATGTAGGTCTATTAACTCCCTCTACTTAATCATTATATTACATCTAACCACGTGTTATGGAAGATTAAAATTCATATATCATTCACGTTGAAGAGGTGTTAAGATGTTTCAAAGCTCTTTTTATTACTGTTTGAGCCTTCATTAGGTTAATAACATTAGGTCACAGGTTACATATTTATTAGTTTAAAGCAAATACAACAACTATTGCCATTTAAGTAATTATTGCAATCTCATCTGTTTGATTAGTATCTTGATTCCTGTGACCATTGCTGTGCTTAGACACATTTGGATTTTTGGCACATTACAATTTTTTATTTGATTGATTTGATATCTTTTCAGATCTCCATATTGTGTGTTTGTGAATATGTGCTTGTCTTTTTTCACCTTAAGCATATTTAGAACACCTAGAATGAGATAACAGGGAGTGTTATATAATCCTGTGTAGTATGAAGAACTCCATTTGCTTTTCAGGCTTAACACTTCCATGCAATCTCATTCACATGTTATTATTCAGTTTGCAGTTTTCAGCTGCATTACATAGTTGGTGAAGAAGTTAAAATCTTGAGGGTTCGGGTGAATATGGTCAGGTTTATTATCTCATCAAGGAACGAAAGTTTCCAATGCTTCAAAGCAGATATGAAATTGAAATTGAGTTTGATTAAGCGCACTGCTACCCCACTGGGCACCCTAGTGCTGGGATGTTACATTAGTGCCTGCTATGTAGTTATAGTTGAAGAATAAATAGCCACGTTTTTTTTTTTATCGAAAGAGCTGTTAATGGAATCGGCCTAAGATCACGTGGAAGACATTTCCATTGTTTTGTAGCCAAGTAGAACAAGCATTGGAAATGCAATCGGTCTCGCATTTGTTTGTGTTGAAGCTATTGGCATTGTAAATGGCAATGTATTGTATCTATGTGTTATGGAGTGTATGTATGTGGTGCGTAGTGGAAGTATGTGGGTTGGATTGGACTAGTTAGTTGTGTAATTGTGTGGAGTGCAGTTGTGTGGTGTGGTGTGGATTTGTGTAGTGCCAATATGTGGCATGGTGTGCTGTGGAAATATATGGTTAGCAATTTTGTGGCATTCAGTGTAGTGGCATTATATATAGTGGGATTGTGTAGAGTGGTAACTTGTGCAGTTCAATTATGTGGTGTGCAGTTTAATTTTGCGGAACAATATGGAATTGTGTGGTGTAGATTGGATGTATGTGGTGGTGTGTCATTGCATGGTTGAGTTGTATTATGTGGTTTGGTGTTAAGTTATGTGGTGGGGTTAGAAATGTGTGGAGCTGAATTGTGTGGCATGGAACTTTGTTTATAGCTTTGCATTTTTGGTGACAGAAAAGAACAAATAGGTAGGAGCTAAACTTCAGATCTATGAGTTTAAAAAAAGGAAAGAGTTGGAGCTCTTGGCATTGTAAATGTAAATGTCTCTTACCTATGTGTTATGGATTGGAGAAGATGTATGAGGTGTGTACCAATTATGTAGGTTGGATTGGACTTGTTAGTTGTGGGATTGTGGGGTGTGAAACTGTGTGGTGTGGATTTGTGTAGTGGAATTATGTGGTATTGTGTGCAGTTGTATTATGTGAATCGTAATTATGTATTTTTGAGTGTATTGGAATTATGTGGTATTAGACTTTATGTAATGGAGTGTAAGTATGTGGAATGGTATTTTGTGTTGTGGAGTGTTGTTGGACCTGTCAGCCCTAGGGTGGTCTCCCCTTCTATTTTTGTATCGTGCCTCATTTTTTCCACCCTCATTTTTATGTTGGACTAGGTCTCCGGGCGCCTTTTCATTGCCAGGCAGTGTTAAGGTGCAGGTGCTCCCTTCTCCCAAGATGGCTGCCACAGACCCCTGCTACTGCAGGGTGGTCGTTTTTGATAGTAGCACCCTAGCTGCCAGGAGCTGGCTGGGACCCACAACAATGTTGCGACACCAGCCCGCCTTTTTGTCCCATAGTTAGAGTGGGGAAGCTCCTGGAAGAAGCTGGAACCTTCTAGAAGGGAGGTGGGGTTTTACTTTTGCCGCCTTGGCTAGAGGTCTCCTGACCTAGGGCTATTTAAGAGTGGGAGGGAAACTTGTGTGGTGAGTTGGCCATTGGGGTGAAGCAGATCTGGAAGAATCCACCAGGAGTGTAGGCGGTAGGGCCTAGCCAGGGACTTATGCCTCTGAGAGTGACAGGATTTAGGTACTGCCTCTTAAGTGAGTGAGGTGCCCTGTGAATCCCACTGATCTTGCCCAGTAGTAGGAGGACCCAGAGACTCTCTGCCAACCTGACTAGGAAGGATCTAGTCGCCCTCTCCATCCCTACCCCTGTAACAGAACCCCTTAAGGGCGCCAGATACATCTGCGCCACAAGACTTCATCTGTCAACTGAGAACTGAAATCTAACTTCAAGAACTGAAACTGCATGACAAGAGCGAGCTGTAAGCCTTGAATGCCAGAGCTGAGACTGCGTGTCCAAGCTACTCTAGTGAACCAAATACTAAGTCGATTGCCAAGACACCGGGGATCGACCAGGTACTAGCACTGTGACCCCCGCGCTTCCTACCCTGGTCTGGGACCCCCGGCAGCGTGCTCCGCTGAGCACTTTACCCCATCCTTAATTTGAGCCCCCCCCCCTGCGACGACGAAGCCAGCGCGCTCACCGCTGCGGCCTGGAGGCCTGGAGGAGTGCCCTGCTGTGTCGCGAGGCCCAGGAGAAGCCCGGGGCCCCGTCGCTGCCGTCGCAGCCGAGTGAGGAGGTGCGCAAGGTCGGGCCGAGTTCCCCCAACGTCGTGAGGACGAACGCCTGCTGACGCCGAGACGGAGGTAAGCCCGGAGGCCGAGATCCCCCCTGGTGCGCCCCCTGCTGGTCCGGAAACCGCACTGCACTTGGCCCGGGTCGTCCCCTCCGTGGGAATCCCCTCCCCTGCCTGCGCGACGGAGAGACCCCGCCGAGGGATCCTGTCCGTGTCCCCCCTTCTGTAAGACTGAGAGCGGTGCTTAGTGAACTGCACCGGAGCATAGGGACCCGCTCCGCAAGTCCTGTCAGTCTCCCCGCTGGAAGCCGCCTAAAGGAACTGACTAACATTACCCTCGTGTGGCGCTTCCCGCCACCGACCCTGCTTCCCCCGCTGGAGTGACAAGGGATGCGAGTAGCGCACTGTATGACCTGTTCCGCTCGAAAGTATTCACATGCCCGCGATCGCGAGTAGTGCCTTGTGTTATATGCTCTACTCGATAGTGATTACCTTAAAAGGAAATGCGAGTAGCGCCTTGTGTTACATGCTCTACTCGAACGAAGTTGTTTGCCAGGAAATGCGAGTAGCGCACTGTGTTCCATGCTCTACTCGATAGTAATTGTTTTGCCAGGAAATGCGAGTAGCGCCGTGTGTTATATGCTCTACTCGGCAGTAATTACATGCTAAGGGATGCGCGTAGCGCATTGTGTTTTATGTTCTGCACGAAGGAAATTCTACACCAGGATCACGAGTAACGTATTGTATTATATGCTCTGCTCGACTGTAATTACCTACAAATGGTTGCGCGTAGCGCTTTGTTTCATATGCTTTATTTCACAGGATTAGGGGCCATTGATTACGAGGAGCGCTCAGTTCCACAGGCGCCATGTTAGTGAGCCCAATGTGTCCCCGTTCAAGTATCATGCTTAGTTAGACGGCCCGTTCAGGGAAAGACTTTACGTATGCGCGCACAGCGCTAGAACAAGGTTAGGCACTGCATAAGTATCACCCAGAGTGTCGAATGTAATGTCATGATGGTATTATAATTCATGTATTACCTTGTTATTTCCTGATCTGCATCTGACCAACTAAACTTGGATAAACTTGAAGTATTTGCATAATTGAACGGTGTGGCGTCCCTTATTGTGTGTGTTCCTAGCCCATGAGAAGCGTGTGGTGTATGGTTGCTTAACACATAGCCCTCTGGTTGCCCGACCGGCTCGCGCCACGCTACCGCCTATAGGGCCTGGTGAACCCAGGTTCCTACATTGTTGGCCAGCGGTGGGATCCTTGGGACTTGTGACCATACAGCACCCTTCCGTGAGGCGAAGGGCGCCACAGTTAAACGCCTATCCTACATTTTTTTGTTCCACAGCTCAGAAACCATTGTTGCTGGATCATTAGTTCCACTGTCCAGGTAGAGAGTGCAAGAAGCCTGGTTAGCTATTCACTGTTGCCTACACCCTAGGAATTTTCTCCTTAGAGTCTAGGTCCCCACCTACCAGAATGAAATCACGGCTAGCTGACCTCGAGGGGTACACTGTGAGGCAACTGAGGGAGTTCACGCAGGAGTTGGGGGTGCCTGGGATGCGGAGGGCCAAGGCGCCGGAACTCCGTACCGCCATTAGGGCATGGGTAGAAGCCCACCCAGAAGGGAGAGGGGATGAGGGACAGGAAGCGCCAGATGCACCTCAGGAGGAGAGCGCCCAGGAAGTTCTAGATATCCTGAATGTAGACATGTCCGAGAATGTGCCCCCAGGAAGACGTTCTGGGGCCAGTAGTAAGACAGGGTCTAGCAGGAGCGCGTCTCCAAGGGAGTATGAGGACAGAAGGGAAGAGAGGCAGTTAAAATGGGAGCTGGCCAGGCAGGAGAAAGAAAGAGAAATGGCCAGATTGGAACAGGAAAAGGAATTAGCAAAATTGGAATGGGCAATGGAGGAGAAGAAGCTGGCGCACGAGCTTCAGTTAAAAGAGCTGGAGTTACGTGCCCTCCAATTGAATGCGTCTAACAAAGACAATGGTGGCAGCATACCCAGGGAACCTCAAGAACCAAAAATCTACCTACCCAAAGAAGTCATAGCCAATTATACAATAGGGGATGACATCATGAAGTGGTTGGAGGCATACGAGGTAGCCTTAACGGCCCATGGGGTACCCGAGAGTAACTGGGGAGGTGGTCTCTACCGGTATATACCTCCCACTGTTAGGGACACCCTGTTATATTTGGCCAAGGCGGATCAGGTTAAGTACGCCCCCATGAAAGAGGCCTTGTTAAAGAAGTTTGGCCTGAACCCCGAGAAGTATAGGCAGAAGTTTCGTGGCTGCCATAAGCTGTCCACCCAGACATGGGTAGATTTTTTTGATTACGCGAGGAAGGCACTAGATGGTTGGGTGCGTGGCAGCGAGGTACAGGACTACCAAGGGTTGTACGATCTTTTTTTAAGGGAGCACTTCTTGGATAAGAGCTTTCCGGAGCTGCGCCAACATCTGGTGGACCGCAAGCTGAAGGATCCTCGAGAGCTTGCGGAGGAGGCAGATATTTGGGTGAGCACCCGGGTGTCTCACAAGGGCCCCGGGGGAGATGGCTCGAAAGGTGGACAGGGTTTCCCCCAGAAGAAAGAGGGGGGAGATAAAAAGGTGGAGTTCTCGAAAGGTCCCCAAAATAAGTTTGGGAAGGGAGTAGGAACCCCACCCCCGTCCAATTCCACAAGACCCACTTACCCTGACAGGAGTCAGCAGCCAAGGATTGTGCGGTGCTACGAGTGTGGGGAGATTGGACACTACAGAGGAGATCCCAAGTGTCGCAAGCGACCACCAGCCCCATCGGGCGTGAAGAGTCCCGGAGTGAGTAGTATAGCGCTTGGGGTGGAGCTGCCCTTAGATAGGGAAGGGGAGTGGACAGGCCTGACACTGGTTTCACTCGGGGATAGAGAGGTGGTCCCCGTAGTGTCCCTGCCCCCGAACACTGCTAAATATCAGCAGAGGGTGAGAATTAATGGGGAGGAGGTGGAAGCTCTGAGGGACACAGGGGCCAGCATGACCACTGTCGTGCGGCGGCTGGTGTCCCCAGACCAAGTAGTCCCCGAGGAGTTCCATTCGGCCGTATTGGCTGACGGCAGTTTGAGTCACTATCCAGTGGCTCGTGTTCCATTCGAGTGGGGAGGAGTCAAAGGCCTACTGCGAGTTGCCGTGAGCCCTGCCTTGCCTGTGGGGTGTTTGCTAGGGAACGACCTGGAGCACACCAAATGGAAGGACGTCGAGTTTCACGCTCACACTGAGATGCTGGGATTACCAGGGTGGACTTGCGTGAGCACGCGGTCCATGGCTGCCCGGCACGGAACTCACCCGGAGTTGGAGCCTGGAATCATGGCCCAACCCAAACCCAAACGTGGGAAGAAGAAGGAGGTAGAGGACATGCCCCGTGAGTCGGATGGGGAGGCCGCAGAGGTGCCCCCGGAGTCCGCGGAGGTAGATGTCGTTCCTGTGGAGGACTTGCCGACCCTTGCTGACTGGCAAGGGGGAGGAGGGCCTACCCGGGAAGAATTTTGTCAAGCACAGAGGACGTGCCCCACTCTTGAGGGTATGCGGCGGCAGGCCGACGCTCAAGTGGCTAGTCAGGAACTGGGAGGTTATCATGTGTATTGGGAGGATGGTCTCCTATACAGTGAGCCCAGGGTGCCGGTACATGGATCTTCGAGGGCCATAGTGGTCCCCCAGTGTTACCGGGCCTTCCTGCTGGAGTTAGCGCACAAGATCCCCTTAGCTGGACACCTGAGCCAGGACAAAACCTTTGCACGGTTAGTCCCCCATTTTTATTGGCCCAGGATGAGGATTGCCTCAGATGCCTTTTGGAAGACCTGCACGTCTTGTCAGGCTAGTGGCAAGACTGGGACGAAGTTGAAAGTCCCGTTGGAACTGCTCCCCGTGGTCGGGACCCCTTTTGAGAGGGTCGGTATCGATATTGTTGGGCCATTGGACCCTCCGACCGCAGCGGGACACCGGTTTATCTTGGTTTTGGTGGACCACGCCACAAGGTACCCAGAGGCTATTCCTCTGAGGACCATCACTGCACCGGTGGTGGCGCGGGCACTGTTGGGAATTTTTACCCGAGTGGGATTCCCGAAGGTCGTGGTGTCGGACCGAGGCACCAATTTCATGTCGGCCTACATGCAGGCCATGTGGAAGGAGTGTGGAGTGACCTACCGGTTCTCCACCCCTTACCACCCCCAGACTAACGGACTTGTAGAGCGCTTCAATAAGACATTGAGGGGGATGATCCGAAGCCTTCCCGAAGGCTTGAGGCGTAAATGGGACGTCCTCCTCCCCTGCTTGTTATTCTCCTATCGGGAGGTACCGCAGAAGGGAGTCGGGTTCAGCCCGTTTGAATTGCTCTATGGCCATCCCGTTAGGGGTCCCCTCAGTTTAGTGAAAGAGGAGTGGGTGAAGACTTCACAGAAGCTTCCCCGTGACATTGTCAGCTACATGCTGGCGTTCCGCAGCCAGATGGCCAAGCTGTGGAAGGCAGCCACAGAGAACCTGGAGGCTAGCCAGACCGTAATGAAGGAGTGGTATGACCGCAACGCTCGGACGGTCGAGTTGGACGTTGGACAGAAGGTGTGGGTTATGGAACCTGGAGAGCTTTGTGCCCTCCAGGACCGGTGGACTGGCCCGTTCGACATTGTGGAGCGGCGAGGCCAGACCACATACGTTGTGGATGTAAAAACCCCCCGTCAACCCCTCAGGGTGCTCCACGTCAACCGCCTGAAGCCGCACCATGAGCGATCGGAGCTTGCTCTCCTTATGGTGACGGATGGGAGCGAGGAGGAAGAGAGTGAAGCTCTTCCTGACCTTCTTGCGGCACAAGAGAAGGATGGTTTGGTGGAAGGTGTAGTCCTCTCCCCATCCTTGACCCCAGAGCAGCAGAGGGACTGTCGCCATGTCCTGGGACAGTTCGCCTCGTTGTTCTCCCTCACGCCTGGAATCACTCATTGGTGTACCCATGATGTGGACACAGGGGATAGCCCCCCGGTAAAGAACAAGTCTTACCGGCTTTCTGACCGAGTGAAGGATAGCATCCAGCGTGAGGTGGCAAAGATGCTGGAGCTGGGGGTGATAGAACCTTCCAGCAGCCCGTGGGCTAGTCCAGTGGTGTTGGTGCCGAAAGCGGCCCCACCGGGTACGACGCCAGAACTTCGGTTCTGTGTGGACTACCGGGGGTTGAACTCTGTCACGAAGACAGATGCTCATCCCATCCCACGTGCAGATGAGCTGGTGGACCGGCTGGGAGCAGCCCGGTACCTCAGCACCATTGACCTGACATCCGGATATTGGCAGATTGCCATGGCCGACGGAGCACGGGAGAAGACAGCGTTCTCCACCCCAGAGGGCCACTACCAATTTCGAGTGATGCCCTTTGGGCTCAAAAATGCTCCGGCCACATTCCAGCGGTTAGTGAATCAGGTACTATCTGGCCTGGAGTCCTTCTCAGCAGCCTACTTGGATGACATAGCTGTCTTCAGTAGCAGCTGGGAGGACCATCTGCAACACCTCCAGGAGGTATTGCAGGCGCTGCAACGCGCTGGCTTAACCATTAAAGCCAGCAAGTGCCAGATTGGACAGGGATCTGTCGTGTACCTGGGACACCTGGTGGGCGGAGGTAAGGTGCAACCCCTCCAGGCCAAAATTGAAACCATCTTGGCTTGGGAGCCCCCCAAGACCCAAACAGAGGTCCGAGCTTTCCTCGGCCTCACTGGGTATTACCGCCGGTTCGTCAAGGGATATGGTACCATCGTGACCCCCTTGACGGAGTTGACCTCAAAGAAACAACCTTGCAAGGTCATATGGACAGCTGCATGCCAAGAAGCCTTTGATACGCTGAAAAATGCGATGTGTACAGCTCCAGTACTAGCAACACCCGATTTCAGCAAGGAATTTATTGTACAGACCGACGCCTCAGAGCACGGCATAGGTGCAGTGCTCTCACAACTCAACACCGAGGGCCAAGACCAACCTGTGGCCTTCATATCTCGAAGACTCCTCCCTCGGGAACGGCGATGGAGCACCATTGAGAGAGAAGCCTTCGCGGTGGTATGGGCTCTGAAGAAGTTGAGGCCATACCTCTTTGGCACTCACTTCCTTATCCAGACCGATCACCGCCCCCTTCGCTGGCTCATGCAGATGAAAGGCGAAAACCCCAAGTTGTTGAGGTGGTCCATTTCCCTCCAGGGGATGGACTTTCGGGTGGAACATCGGCCCGGAGTTGACCACGCCAATGCTGACGGTCTCTCCAGGTTTTTCCGCCTTAGTGAAGAGAACTCCCTAGAGGTTGGGTAGCTCTCCCCTCTTTCGGCTGGGGGGGACGCATGTTGGACCTGTCAGCCCTAGGGTGGTCTCCCCTTCTATTTTTGTATCGTGCCTCATTTTTTCCACCCTCATTTTTATGTTGGACTAGGTCTCCGGGCGCCTTTTCATTGCCAGGCAGTGTTAAGGTGCAGGTGCTCCCTTCTCCCAAGATGGCTGCCACAGACCCCTGCTACTGCAGGGTGGTCGTTTTTGATAGTAGCACCCTAGCTGCCAGGAGCTGGCTGGGACCCACAACAATGTTGCGACACCAGCCCGCCTTTTTGCCCCATAGTTAGAGTGGGGAAGCTCCTGGAAGAAGCTGGAACCTTCTAGAAGGGAGGTGGGGTTTTACTTTTGCCGCCTTGGCTAGAGGTCACCTGACCTAGGGCTACTTAAGAGTGGGAGGGAAACTTGTGTGGTGAGTTGGCCATTGGGGTGAAGCAGAGCTGGAAGAATCCACCAGGAGTGTAGGCGGTAGGGCCTAGCCAGAGACTTATGCCTCTGAGAGTGACAGGATTTAGTTACTGCCTCTTAAGTGAGTGAGGTGCCCTGTGAATCCCACTGATCTTGCCCAGTAGTAGGAGGACCCAGAGACTCTCTGCCAACCTGACTAGGAAGGATCTAGTCGCCCTCTCCATCCCTACCCCTGTAACAGAACCCCTTAAGGGCGCCAGATACATCTGCGCCATAAGACTTCATCTGTCAACTGAGAACTGAAATCTAACTTCAAGAACTGAAACTGCATGACAAGAGCGAGCTGTAAGCCTTGAATGCCAGAGCTGAGACTGCGTGTCCAAGCTACTCTAGTGAACCAAATACTAAGCCGATTGCCAAGACACCGGGGATCGACCAGGTACTAGCGCTGTGACCCCCGCGCTTCCTACCCTGGTCTGGGACCCCCGGCAGCGTGCTCCGCTGAGCACTTTACCCCATCCTTAATTTGAGCCCCCCCCCTGCGACGACGAAGCCAGCGCGCTCACCGCTGCGGCCTGGAGGCCTGGAGGAGTGCCCTGCTGTGTCGCGAGGCCCAGGAGAAGCCCGGGGCCCCGTCGCTGCCGTCGCAGCCGAGTGAGGAGGTGCGCAAGGTCGGGGCCGAGTTCCCCCAACGTCGTGAGGACGGACGCCTGCTGACGCCGAGACGGAGGTAAGCCCGGAGGCCGAGATCCCCCCTGGTGCGCCCCCTGCTGGTCCGGAAACCGCACCGCACTTGGCCCGGGTCGTCCCCTCCGTGGGAATCCCCTCCCCTGCCTGCGCGACGGAGAGACCCCGCCGAGGGATCCTGTCCGTGTCCCCCCTTCTGTAAGACTGAGAGCGGTGCTTAGTGAACTGCACCGGAGCATAGGGACCCGCTCCGCAAGTCCTGTCAGTCTCCCCGCTGGAAGCCGCCTAAAGGAACTGACTAACATTACCCTCGTGTGGCGCTTCCCGCCACCGACCCTGCTTCCCCCGCTGGAGTGACAAGGGATGCGAGTAGCGCACTGTATGACCTGTTCCGCTCGAAAGTATTCACATGCCCGCGATCGCGAGTAGTGCCTTGTGTTATATGCTCTACTCGATAGTGAGTACCTTAAAAGGAAATGCGAGTAGCGCCTTGTGTTACATGCTCTACTCGAACGAAGTTGTTTGCCAGGAGATGCGAGTAGCGCACTGTGTTCCATGCTCTACTCGATAGTAATTGTTTTGCCAGGAAATGCGAGTAGCGCCGTGTGTTATATGCTCTACTCGGCAGTAATTACATGCTAAGGGATGCGCGTAGCGCATTGTGTTTTATGTTCTGCACGAAGGAAATTCTACACCAGGATCACGAGTAACGTATTGTATTATATGCTCTGCTCGACTGTAATTACCTACAAATGGTTGCGCGTAGCGCTTTGTTTCATATGCTTTATTTCACAGGATTAGGGGCCATTGATTACGAGGAGCGCTCAGTTCCACAGGCGCCATGTTAGTGAGCCCAATGTGTCCCCGTTCAAGTATCATGCTTAGTTAGACGGCCCGTTCAGGGAAAGACTTTACGTAAGCGCGCACAGCGCTAGAACAAGGTTAGGCACTGCATAAGTATCACCCAGAGTGTTGAATGTAATGTCATGATGGTATTATAATTCATGTATTACCTTGTTATTTCCTGAACTGCATCTGACCAACTAAACTTGGATAAACTTGAAGTATTTGCATAATTGAACGGTGTGGCGTCCCTTATTGTGTGTGTTCCTAGCCCATGAGAAGCGTGTGGTGTATGGTTGCTTAACACATAGCCCTCTGGTTGCCCGACCGGCTCGCGCCATGCTACCGCCTATAGGGCCTGGTGAACCCAGGTTCCTACAAGTGTTATGTAGTGGAGTTTAAAGATGACATTGTTTACAATTGAATGACTCTTAAAAAAAGAATTATCAAAAAATGTCTTCTCGATTTTTTTATCCTTGCAATGCTGGCAACCTCCTCCTGCCTGTTGAAATGCTTATTATAGCTTTTTTGTTGTTATGCAGGAACATAAACAATAGGAGGGTGGATAGTGAGAAATAGTACCTGAATTACAACACGAGCAGTGGAGGGACACTAGGAGAGAATCAACAGATGCCAGATTCTGAGGGCACACAGAGGTGGTGCTGAGTAATGCTGAAGTGGTGCTGAGGTGGTGGTGTGCTGGTACAGATGTGATGCTCAGGTGATGTTGAATGAAACTCAGGTAGTGCTAAGTGATGCTGAGGTAGTTGTGTTGCTAGTGTGGAGGTGATACTGAATGTTACTGAGGTGGTGGTGAGTGATGGTGAGGTGGTGCTGAGTAACGCTTTGGCACTGAGTCATGCTGAGGTAGTGATGCAGCGCTGGTGCTCAGGTGGTGCTGTGTTGAGGTGATGCTCTGCTGATGCTGAGGTGGTGCTGCATGAGTGCTGAGTTGCTGCTGAGGTGGTCGTGGTGCACTAATGCAGAAATGATGCTGTGCTGATGTCTATGTTTTGCTGTGCCGGTGCTGAGGTGGTGCTGCATTGATGCTGCGTTGGTGGTGAACTGATGAGGATATGATGCTGAGGTGATGATGAGGTGGTGCTGAATGATGCTGAAGTGGTGCTGAGTAGGGCTGAGGTGGTGCTGAGTGAGGCTGAGGTGGTGGTGCTGTGCTGAGTCTGAGGTGGTGCTGAGCTGGTTCTCAGGTGGTGCTGGGTGATGATTTGGTGCAGTGCTGAGTTAATGCTGCACTGATGTTGAAGTGGTGCTGCACTGACGCTGAGTTGCTGCTATGGTGGGGCTGCTTTGGTGCTGAGCTGGTGGTGATGCACTGTTTCGTAGATAGTGCTATGCTAACGCTGAGGTGGTGCTGAGTCATGCTGAGGTGGTGCTGCTACACTGGTGCTTGTGTGGTGCTGAGCTGGTGCTCAGTTGGTGCTAAGTGATGCTGATGTGGTGATTTGCTGAAGTGGTGGTGCACTGATGTGGATATGGTGCTATGCAAATGTATAGGTGGTGCTCTGCTGATGCTGAGTTGGTGGTGCTGAGTGATATTGAGGTGGTGCTGAGTGATGATGAGTGGTGTTGAGTTATGCTGAGGTGGTGGTGCTGTGCTGGTGCTGAGGAGGTGCTGAGGTGCCGAGTGATGCTGAGTTGGTGCTGCGCTGATGCTGAAGTGGTGCTGCATGGGTCCTGAGTTGCTGCTGAGGTGGTGCTGCGCTTGTAGTGGTGGACTGATGCAGAGATGGTGCTGTGCTAATGCTGAGATGGTGATGTGCTGATGTTGATGCAGTGCTGCACTGCTGCTGAGTTGATGGTGCACTGAGGAGGTAGTGCTGTGCTGATGCCAAGATAGTGCTGCGCTAATGAGGAGGTAGTGCTGTGCTGATGCTGAGATGGGGCTGTGCTGATGCTGAGGTGGTAGTGTTCAGGAGGGGCTGAGCGAATGAGGAGATGGTGCTGCGATGGTATTGCACTGATGCTGGGTTGGTGCTGCACTGGTGGTGGCTCACTGATGAGGAGGCAGTGCTGTGTTGATGCTGATGTGCTGTGCTGGTGCTGGTGCTGAGTGATGTGGGGTGGTGGTGCTGCACTGTTTCTGAGGTGGTGCTGAGCTGGTGATCAGGTGGTGCTGAGTGATGTTGAGTCGGAGCTATGCTGAGGTGGTGGTGCGCTGATGCTGAGTTGGTGCTGCACTGGTGGTGCACTGATGAGGAGGTGGTGCTGCGTTGATGCAAAGACAGTGCTCAGGTAATTTTGAAGTAAGACTGAGTGATGCGGATTGCCGCACCACCAACCTTTAACAGTGTCCCTTAAGGCTCCATAACCACTAATGTTCAGATGCATTTAATTCATTATAAAGCACCACACATACCATTGTAGGGTGTCAGAGCACTTTGCATCACACACAAATTACACAGAGACAATCAATCACAAGTCATGTATATTGGTAGGCAGCATTGCTAAAGAGTGCTTGGGCCCCAGAAGCACAAACAAAGAATTGAAAACAAAACACCATAGTTAGGGGTGCTCTTTAATAAAAACAATTGATTTCCATCCAGATAAACCCTTTTTTGCTACTTTAAAATCTCCTCCAATCTTTACTTTGCAGTGCATGCAGTTATTTGATGACAATTATAAATGTATTGTTCTGTTAGGATTTTAACTTATAAGCTGCAAGTAACAGAAGAGAAGCAACCCATTGACCTATTTACATTTTATGCACTTTGTAATCTGCATGGTACACTTTCTTAGCAGCTGGCATGTTAACCCTCTGGTTACCTTGCAACGAGTTAAAACTTCTTCCACTAGACAACTCTGATCTCTCCAGCAAGAACATCAATCACCGGAGTTATCTTGACATTTTTATTGTCTGGAAATTGCAGGAGGCCAGGAATGTGTGTAGTGCTTTTACAAGTAACATAAACTGGAAAACATTGCCCCTCTGAAGTCAGTATCCAATGTGATCCATCGCACAGCCCTTGTGCAGCTTGTTTTTACCAGTCTATAATCTCTTGAATGGCTAAATGAAAGAGAACCACACCAGGTATATATATAAAATATATGTATTTATTTCTAAACGCACCTTACTAGTCTCTTTATGAGGCTAGAGGTCAAAGCACATATGTTACACTTCAAATATCACAGTAAATTAGCACAATATACGATAGGCCCTAGGGGCGAACCAAACCATATATTAAGAAAGTGGTATAAGAACCACAACTTGACTAGACACAAGACCTAGAGCCTGTAGAATTGCTGGGACCCCAAGGAACCACCCAAGGTAGTGACACAGGGGACCCACGGGGGACGTGTGCAGTGTGAGAACACAGCTGCAAGCTCCCGTTAGCTTCTATGGGGAAACTCGACGTTAGAATTTTAAAGTTTAAGGACACTTAGAGGTGGACTAGGAGCAAACCCTTTTAGACTTAGATGGTTCTAGGGCCAACACCCATGGGAGCACCGGAGTACTCGTGTTACCTCACCCAGAGGAGTCGGGTGCATAGGTGTCAAATGGTGTCAGCTCGCGTCGTCGTTTTCAATGGCTGGAGACGGAAAAGTGCTGATGCCAGGAAGAGGAGAAGTGTCCGAAGAGATCCAAGCCTGGATCAAAGATGTGAAGAACCTGAAAGCAAAGGGGACAGAGTGTGGGTCACTTGCCAGTGACCAGGGGAACGATAGATGAATGCCCACCGATGTCGGGTGCTTCAGGTGCGAAGAGGGGAAGCTTGACTCTTCAGCCATGAAGACCAGGAGACGTCAAGGACAACCAGGAGCTGGATTCGAGCTGTCCCATGAAGGATGTCAAGTGCTGCACTGTCGGTGCCCGGATTGGACACAACAAGCTTTGGCAACAGCAACCCATGCAGGAAGAGGAAAGATGCTTCGGTGTGGACCAGCAAGGTCCTGGGGACTCCCAAGCGATGGAGAGTCAGGTCACATCTGGAGCAACCAGAGAAGCCCAATTAAAGTAAGAGTTGCCCACCAGTCAACAGACCAGGAATCGCGAATGTTAGACCCGGCCTCGTAGCATGGCTCTTCCTGTCCTCGCACTACCTAACCTGGTACCAGCGACCCCAAGCACACGGCCCAGCCGATCCTTCCCACCAGAACACACACACGCAACCCGGGCCTCCCCGTCCATGGCCTCTCTCCTTTCGGCCACCCCGGGCACGCGTGCCCACTTCGTGCACCAAGATGGCCGCCCGGCCCCAGCACAACCCGGGCCTAGAGGCGCCACTCCGGCTGGAGGACATCACGCTTCCAGGGGATGAGAGAGGGAGGAGCAGTTTCTATCGCACCTCTGAACTCCCCTGGGACGATGGGTTTCGATCGGCCCTCCGGCCTCACTGAGGGCTGGCTCCACGCCTGCTGGGTGTCTGGGATTCCTCCCGACCCGGCCCTGAAAGGATCAAAAGACAATGGCAGGAAACCTCGACAAGCGACCCCCAGGTGACAAGACCCCTGCCTGCACAGACTCCAGACATCAAAGAGGGGTCGACCTATAACAAGGGGTGCTCTGGGACTGTCCGGCAGATCCGCCTTGGAACATCTGAGCCCTGCTGAGTGACTCGCGGCTCCCCGAAGATCGTAAGAACTCCAAACTGGTACCTGAGCCTGCTGAGCGACTCGCGGCTCCCCGAAGAACGTAAGACCTCCGAACTGGTGCTTGAGCCCTGCTGAGTGACTCGCGGCTCCCCGAAGAACGTAAGACCTCCGAACTTGTGCTTGAGCCCTGCTGAGTGACTCGCGGCTCCCTGAAGATCGTAAGACCTCCGAACTTGTGCTTGAGCCCTGCTGAGTGACTCGCGGCTCCCTGAAGATCGTAAGACTGCCGAACTTGTGCTTGAGCCTGCTGAGTGACTCGCGGCTCCCCCAGACTCTCTTTGGTCCCGCCGGACCCCACGACGACAAGCGTATCCCCCAGCTCGAGGATTGTGAGCTGTGCGCCGGGTACGCTCCTGCATTTGACCCATATCCCCCCAAAGACTGTCCCGCTACCTCCTACCCCCGCCAAGACTCTGTGAGCCCACGCTCTGCTTGTAAATATCTGCCTTGCTGATCATAAAGATCCTACCACTTCGATTTGATAAAGCTTGAATCCTAAGAACCCTCGGTGTGGTGCCTCCCGCCCAGAAGGGATGGGGGAGCGACACGACGAAGCAGAACCCACCCAAGGCGAAAGCAGCAGCAATCAGGTGCGAGGCTTCGTGCCAGACGGGGGCCTTTCCCCGGAAGAGCTCGCAGACAGAGAGAGAAGTCGCAATCACGAACTCGAGTTAGCCAAACTCAAAATCGAAGGCGAATTGAAATTAGCGGAAAAAAAGCTAGCAGTAGAACAAATGCGCGTACAAGGCGAATTGGAAGAGAAGAAGCTCCAACGGGAGCACGAAGGAAGGAAGCTTCAACTAGAGCACGAACGCAGCTTGAAGGAGATCGAGCTCAAAGCCAGAAACGAGGAAGGGAGGCCCCCGGGGAACCGAGAGGCGACCTCCCCGGCGGAACAGAAGGTCCACATCCCCAAGGACGTGGTCAAAGAATATTATAAAAATGATGACATTCAACAATGGTTCAGGGCCTACAAGGTCGCCATGACCTCTCATCGGGTCCCGCAGAAGGACTGGGGGGCAGGGCTGTGGGGACGGTTTCTGAGCGAAGGAAGGGACACCCTGCTCGACCTACCCCTCTCCCTGCAGACCTCCTACAGCCACATGAAAGAGGCTCTCCTCACTAGGTACGGCCTCACCCCAGAGATGTACCGTCAGCGATTCCGGGACTGCAGGAAGATCCCGGGCACCACCGGGGTGGAGTCTGTAAACTTTTTCAGTCGGGCCTTCGATGGGTGGATCAAGGGCAGCAAGGTCACCACCCTCGAGGAACTCACCGACCTCATGTTGTGGGAACACCTGGCGGCGAACTGCTTTGTGGAACTACGCCAGCATCTGCTCGACAGCAAACTCACCGATCCCCAGAAGCTGGCTGTGGAAGCAGACCGCTGGACAAACACCCGGGTCCCCCGGAGCAGTGTAGGAGAATACCCCCGAGCCAGTCAGGGACCACCCCGCCAGAGAGGGGGAGGGAACCAGGGAGGGCAGAGAGAGTCCCAGTCGAGTCCCCCGAAGGCCCAACCTCCACCTTTCCCGGCGCCCCCCCCCCCCCCACCAGTCTCCGGACCCCCCGGGAGACGGAGGCACCGGGTAACCATCACTTGTTTCCGTTGTCAAAGGCCCGGGCACTACGCCAATGACCCGGAGTGCCCCATGGCCCCCCAGGTCCCCCCTGCTGCAAACCCTGCTAGACAGATAGCCAACGTAGCCCTGGGGGAGGAGGTTGAGGACACCGGGGAGAGGGAACCCGCAGCTATGGCCCTAGTATCCCTGGGAGACAGAGAGATGGTCCCTGGTAGCCTCCTGCCCTCCAACACGAAGAAGTACGGGCAGCTCGTCAAGATCAATGGCCACCAAATAGAAGCCCTGCGAGACACCGGGGCCAGCATCACCGGTGTCCTCAGGCACTTAGTCCCCGAGGAGCAGATCCTACCCAACGTCTTTTGCCCCGTAATTTCCGCAGATAATAGAGAGAGTATGTGTCAGGTAGCCCTGGTGCCGTTTGAGTGGGGAGGGGTGATAGGTAAACTGAGGGTTGCCGTAAGAACCTCCCAGCCGGTCGACTGCCTCTTAGGGAACGACCTGGAGAGTTCTCCCTGGAAGTACGTCGAGCGCAAGGCCCACCTAGGGATGATGGGACTCCCCGAGTGGGTGTGCGCCACCACCCGATCTATGTCCGCCCGACTCACCCCCCTGGGGGAAGTCGAGGACCCCCCGACCGAGGGAGTCAGAGCAGTCCCCGCCGAGGGTCCTCCCGTCCCCCCATCGGGAGGGTCAGTCGCCAGCGACAAACCCTCACCGTCCGACACCACCCCGGTCCCCGAGTTAGGCGATCTGGCCGAATTGGCCCCGTGGCGCCACGAGGGCGGGCCCACCCGGGAGGAGTTCTGCCGGGAGCAAGCCACCTGTCCTTCCCTGGTCGGACTACGGCACCAGGCCGAGGGCCAAGCCGCAGGCGACCAGACCGGAACGCACCGAGTTTATTGGGAGAATAACCTCTTGTACAGTGAGCAGAAGTCGGTGGAGCTAGGATCCGGCCGGGTGCTGGTGGTACCCCTACGCTTCCGAGACTTCCTCCTGGGCTTGGCCCACGACGTCCCCCTCGCCGGCCACCTGGGTCAAGACAAAACCTACAGCCGTCTTGTGACTCACTTTTACTGGCCTAGGATGAGAGTAGCTGTAGAAGCCCACTGCAAGTCCTGTCCCACGTGCCAGGCTAGTGGGAAGAGTGGGGGGAAGCGCAAGGCTCCCCTCCAACCCTTCCCGGTCGTCAGTACCCCATTCGAAAGAGTCGGAATCGACATCGTGGGGCCCCTGGATCCCCCCACCTCCCAAGGTCACCGTTTCATTCTGGTCCTAGTGGATCACGCCACCCGATACCCTGAGGCGATCCCCCTACGCACCGTCACGGCTCCCGTGGTGGGCCGAGCCCTGATGGGGATCTTTTCCCCGGTGGGTTTTCCCCACGAGGTCGTGAGCGATCGCGGCACTAATTTTATCTCAAAATACATGACGTCCCTGTGGCAACAATGTGGGGTGTCCTATAAGTTCACCACCCCGTACCATCCCCAAGGGAACGGCCTAGTAGAAAGGTTTAACCGGACTCTGAAGGGGATGATCAACGGCCTAGAAGAACCCCTCCGGCGTAAGTGGGACGTCCTGCTCCCCTGCCTCCTGTTCGCTTACCGGGAAGTCCCACAGAAGTCCTTGGGGTTCAGCCCGTTTGAATTACTATATGGGCACCCCGTCCGAGGTCCCCTCAGTTTGGTTAAGGAAGGGTGGGAGGCAGCACCCCAGACCCCCCCACGAGATGTGTTCCAATACGTTCTGGCCCTACGGAACCAGACCAGGAAGTTCCGAGAGCTGGCCGAGGCCAACCTGGAGGCAAGCCAAGAAGAGATGAAGCGCTGGTACGACCAGAATGCCACGCTGGTCGAGTTCCAGCCGGGCCAGCAGGTATGGGTCATGGCCCCCGTGAAGCCTGGCGCCCTCCAGGACAAGTGGACCGGGCCCTTCAAAGTGATTGAGCGGAAGAGTCCAGTCACGTACTTGGTGGACGTCCAGTCGCCCCGGGATCCCCTGCGGGTCCTACACGTGAACCGCCTCAAGCCTCACTTCGTACGGACCGAACTGAGCCTCCTGCTGGCCACCGATGACGAGGCCGAAGATGAGTCCGATCCCCTCCCGGACCTCCTGTGTGTCAAGGAGAAGGATGGCTCCGTGGAAGGAGTGAACCTCTCCCCATCCCTCACTGACCAGCAACAAGCGGACTGTCGCCAGCTCCTAGGACAATTCTCCGACCTCTTCTCCCTGATCCCCCGAGTCACCGACTGGTGTGTCCATGACGTGGACACCGGGGACAGCCCGCCAGTAAGACACCGAGCCTACCGAGTCCCTGACCGAGTCCGGTCCTGCATTCAAGCTGAAGTCTCGAAGATGTTGACCCTGGGGGTGATCGAGCCATCCGATAGTCCCTGGGCCAGCCCCGTGGTCCTAGTTCCGAAGGCAGTGGCCCCCGGTGTTGCCCCCGAGCTCCGATTCTGCGTGGACTACCGGGGGCTCAATGACGTCACCCGGGCCGATGCCCACCCCATCCCCCGAGCCGACGAGCTCATTGACCGACTCGGGGCGGCCCGGTTCCTCAGCACATTCGACCTCACCTGCGGATACTGGCAGATTGCGCTCACAGAGGAAGCCAAGGAGCGGTCCGCCTTCTCCACCCCAGATGGGCATTATCGCTTCCGCGTAATGCCCTTCGGAATGAAAAATGCCCCGGCCACCTTCCAGCGACTGGTGAATAGGGTCCTGGCCGGGATGGAACAGTTCAGTGCGGCCTATCTAGACGACATCGCTGTTTTCAGTTCCGGATGGAGTGAGCACCTCCAGCACCTCCGGAGAGTGCTAGCCGCCCTGCGCCAGGCAGGCCTCACAGTAAAAGCCAGCAAGTGCCAGATTGGGCAAGGATCAGTAGTCTACCTGGGGCACCAGGTCGGGAGCGGTCAGGTCGCCCCTCTACAGCCAAAGATCGACGCCATCCTAGCCTGGGAACCACCCACCACCCAAACGGAGGTCCGAGCCTTCCTGGGCCTCACTGGCTACTACCGAAGATTCATCCGGGGGTATGGCAGCCTGGTTGGCCCCCTCACCGAACTCACATCAAAAAAACAGCCCAAGAGGGTGCAGTGGACGACTGCCTGCCAGGAAGCGTTCGATGCCCTAAAAAAGGCCATGTGCACGGCCCCCGTCCTCCAGGCTCCCGACTACTCCAAGGAGTTTGTAGTCCAGACCGATGCCTCCGAGCATGGCATTGGAGCCGTCCTGTCCCAGGTGAATGACCAAGGCCTAGACCAGTCCATCACCTTCCTCAGCCGGCGGCTGTTGCCCAGAGAACAGAGGTGGAGCACCATTGAGCGCGAAGCATTTGCCGTAGTCTGGGCCCTCAAAAAGCTTCGCCCTTACCTGTTTGGCACCCATTTCAAAGTACAAACCGACCATCGGCCCTTGCAATGGCTCATGCAGATGCGAGGAGAAAACCCCAAGCTACTGCGGTGGTCAATCTCCCTCCAGGGGATGGATTTCACCGTAGAACATCGCCCTGGTACGGACCACGCCAACGCTGACGGCCTCTCCCGGTTCTTCCGCCTCAGCGAAGAGAACCCCCCAAGATGATGGGTAGTTCTCTCCGGCTTTCAGCTGGGGGGGACGCGTGTTAGGCCCGGCCTCGTAGCATGGCTCTTCCTGTCCTCGCACTACCTAACCTGGTACCAGGGACCCCAAGCACACGGCCCAGCCGATCCTTCCCACCAGAACACACACACGCAAGCCGGGCCTCCCCGTCCATGGCCTCTCTCCTTTCGGCCACCCCGGGCACGCGTGCCCACTTCGTGCACCAAGATGGCCGCCCGGCCCCAGCACAACCCGGGCCTAGAGGCGCCACTCCGGCTGGAGGACATCACGCTTCCAGGGGATGAGAGAGGGAGGAGCAGTTTCTATCGCACCTCTGAACTCCCCTGGGACGATGGGTTTCGATCGGCCCTCCGGCCTCACTGAGGGCTGGCTCCACGCCTGCTGGGTGTCTGGGACTCCTCCCGGCCCGGCCCTGAAAGGATCAAAAGACAATGGCAGGAAACCTCGACAAGCGACCCCCAGGTGACAAGACCCCTGCCTGCACAGACTTCGGACATCAAAGAGGGGTCGACCTATAACAAGGGGTGCTCTGGGACTGTCCGGCAGATTCGCCTTGGAACATCTGAGCCCTGCTGAGTGACTCGCGGCTCCCCGAAGATCGTAAGAACTCCGAACTGGTACCTGAGCCTGCTGAGCGACTCGCGGCTCCCCGAAGAACGTAAGACCTCCGAACTGGTGCTTGAGCCCTGCTGAGTGACTCGCGGCTCCCCGAAGAACGTAAGACCTCCGAACTTGTGCTTGAGCCCTGCTGAGTGACTCGCGGCTCCCTGAAGATCGTAAGACCTCCGAACTTGTGCTTGAGCCCTGCTGAGTGACTCGCGGCTCCCTGAAGATCGTAAGACTGCCGAACTTGTGCTTGAGCCTGCTGAGTGACTCGCGGCTCCCCCAGACTCTCTTTGGTCCCGCCGGACCCCACGACGACAAGCGTATCCCCCAGCTCGAGGATTGTGAGCTGTGCGCCGGGTACGCTCCTGCATTTGACCCATATCCCCCCAAAGACTGTCCCTCTACCTCCTACCCCCGCCAAGACTCTGTGAGCCCACGCTCTGCTTGTAAATATCTGCCTTGCTGATCATAAAGATCCTACCACTTCGATTTAATAAAGCTTGAATCCTAAAAACCCTCGGTGTGGTGTCTCTTTGTCGTGTGGTGCCAAGTGTACGATCCTAGGTACGAGATTCCTCCCCTGCGGAATCTCCCGCCAGTGCCCGGCTACGATACTTTGAGGGTGGGTCTCAGGACAGTCAGGGCCCCCTCCGGGCTCCTCTGAGGTCGCCTTCTAACAGCGAAGGTACCTCGAGCGAAAACACAAAGGGTCGGCTCATGGAACACTCGTGGAGTGTAGGTCAGCAATCTTTAGTGCAAAAGGTGCTCGGGGTCTGGCCTACAAGTAAACCAATGCACAGCCTCAAAGGACGTTGAGAAGCTGATACACTTGCAAATGTGCACGGTGTCCAGGGGTTCTGGTTCCACGGTACCCACGAAGGCTACGGATCTCAGCTTTGCTGGAGACTCGGGACAGACTCTGGGAAGTCTGGAAACCTACCTCCTGTGTTGCAAATACTTTGGATTCCGGCGGGAGCTATGGAGATGCAAACCGGGCAGATGCGTCTTTGGTGCCTGCCAAGCAGGGGAGTAACTCCTTTACTCCAAGAGAGATTCTTTAGTCATCTAGTCGTGTAGATCATCGAAGTTCTGGGATTTCTGTATCAGACTTTCATCCAGGTGTAATCCAAAGTCCTGTAGCCAGGGGTTCCTTTCTTATACCGAAGGAAGGGGTTGGGCATACTCTGAGGACCCACCTATGGGAGGGTCAGGAAAGAGTGGCGGCTACACCCATTGCCTTTGTCCATTTTTGCACAAGAGCAGGGGCCGGTAGCCCCTGCAACCGGTTTGAACTAGACTATGCACAGGGACACCAAATGTGCCCCCAGTGCTGAACTTCAAAGCACTCCTGGAGTGCACCCACCCAGCCCTAATCCACTAAGGCCTGTCTGGGAAGTGGTAACACCTCCCTGCGACAGGAAGCCTATTGTCCAGGCCTCCCCTTCTGGAGTTTTGGTCAGCAGCAGGAGGCCAGACCCGTGTCTGTGGCTGGCAGCATCCATTTTGTGATGCCAGGGCTCTGTTAGCTGGTACCGGGCATACCGGTGCTGTCATGTCTCTCCCTCTAGAAGGGTGGGATCATACTCCCACACCAATCCCACACCAGTTACTGGTGTGGGGGGGAAGATTCCAAGGTGTTTGAGACCAAAAAAGACATGTTTCCGTGCAGCCATCCCAAAGTTAGCATTAATCACAAGGTTATAATGCACTTAAGAGTATATGGTCAGGCTGCATCACAGACAACCCCGCTGAATCGATTCCGAAGGCTGCAGAGGGGCTCTGCTCATGCATGGGCACCCCCTCACATAAAACCAAGCACCCTGCCTTCAGGATTGATAAGACCTGCCATAGGGGTGACTGATAGGTTTTGATGTGCAGTGATAGGGTGAGATATAGTGAACCTATATCTCATTAAGGGGTGCATGCACCACCTTACCCAGGCTGCAGTAGCAGACCTGTGGTATCACATTGGAGGGCTTCCCAGGGGTGGCATAATACCTGCTGCAGCCCCTGGTAGGCCTCAGGGGTACCTATGCCCTGGGTACATAGTATACCATATATTAGGGACTTATAAGGGCACCCTAGAATCCAATCTGTGGTGTACCTAAGGTACATGGAATACATTTAGAGAGGAAGCAGCTAGGCTGGGGTCCTGAATTCCAGAATGAAACATTTTGGCCTTAGTGCAAAACCGATGAGGAGAAACTTCCAACTCCTCAGCAAGCAGCCAAGCACAAGGCCTTGAGGGGAGTGCAAAAACACAAACAGCATGCATATTAAGGTGTAATTTCAAGCTGTGTTTAAGTTCTGGTATAACGTTTTACATGATTTAGAGCTGCAGTAGCTAGAAAGCATGGCTGGCTGCTGCTGGCTTTGGACAGGAAGGACAAGACGTGAATGCTGCAATAAAATGTAAGCAGTTATGTCTGAGCACCCACAGTGTAACAAGAGGTTGAAAACATAATAAAATAATCCCCCTCATGAGCAGATCAACAGAACAAAGTGAAATGATATTGTACTAAGTCCCTGCTCCTTGGAGGAAAAAGGAGGGACAAAGAGGCAAGACTGGCCATTAGTACGAAAGGATTTTTAAAGGACATTGAAGCAAACAAATGAGAAGCACGGAATGGCATTTGGCCCACAGAGATATATGTATACTAAAGAATACAAGAGGTCGTACGCTTACCCTCGACCTAAAAACGGGCAGCCTCCAAGACTTGCACAATTAAAGGGAGGCAACCATGTCAAATTAGCATTAGCTGATCTGAGATGGCAAGGGAATATGACTCATTACAACGTGTACTAATACCACGCGTGCCATTACAACGCGGGTATTACTATGTGTTGCAATTACGACGACATACCATTACATCTCATACTTTTACCACACATATGCTTTTACCACGCATGCCATTACAACGCAAAGGCATTCGTGGTAAAGCTATACTCATGGTAAAAGTATGCAATGTAAGTGACATTACCCTGCCCTGCCCTAAACCCTAATTTAGTACACCTGCACGGCCCTCCCTGACCCCCAGTACTCTCCCTACATTAAGCTACCCAGCACGACCCCCCGGCACTACCCTAAACCCAACAACACTACCCTGCACTGCACACAAACCACAACACTACCCTAAACCCTAAAACACTACCTCCAGCACGACCCTCCCCCGACCCCCAGTATGACCCACCAATACTACCCTAAACCCTAAAACACTACCGTGCACTACACACCCACCACAGTACTACCCTCAAAAACTACCTCCAGCACGACCCTCCCCCGACCCCCAGTCCACTCTCTACACTTAAACACTACCCTGCACGACCCACCCACACTACCCTAAAACACTTCTCTGCACTACACGTACACCACAACACTACCCTAAACCCTAAAACACTACCTCCAGCACGACCCTCCCACGACCCCAGTCCACTCCCTACACTTAAACACCACCCTGCATGATCCCTAGATACTACCCTAAAACCCTAAAACACTACCCTGCACTACACACACACCACAGCACTACCCTAAACCCTAAAACACTAGCTCCAGCACGACCCTCCCCCGACCCCCAGTCCGCTCCCTACACTTAAACACTACCCTGCACGACCCCCCGACACTACCCTAAAACCTAAAACACTGCCCTGCACTACACACACACCACAACACTACCCTAAACCCTAAACCCTAAAACACCACCTCCAGCATGACCCTCCCCCGACCCCCAGTCCGCTCCCTACACTTAAACACTGCCCTGCACAACCCCCGACACTACCCTAAAACACTACCCTCCACTACACACACACAACAAGGCACTACCCTAAACCCTAAAACACTACCTCCAGCACAACCCCCCAACCCTCAGTCCAGTCACTACACCCAAACTCTACCCTGCAACACCCCCCAACACTACCCTAAACCCTAAAACACTACCCTACACTATACAAACACCACAACACTACACCAAACCCTAAAACACTACCCCCACCCCAGGCCCAATCCCCCTTGCCTCTCTCTTCTTGTGGTTCCTCTCTTCTGGTTCCTGCTTCGCTTCACGTCGGCTGAGGGCAGTGCACTGTGCTTGTCGTTGTGAGGGAACAGGAGAGCCTCCGTTTCCTCACAACGAGGTGGATCGTCATTACATCGCATGCGTTGTAAAAGCGCACGTGATGTAATCACATGCGTAGTAATGGCTACGCGTTGTTACATTGCATGCGTTGTAATGCTTGCGCTGTAATGGCATGGGGGAAACAGCCGCGTTGTAATGGCTGTTTCCCATGGCAAGGTGGCAGGAATAGATGGATTTTATTCATAAGCATGGAGGCCCTTGATTTGCAAGGTTTTTGTTGATGAGACATACAGGTTTAAACATTAATCTATATGAATGAGCATAATTTTGAAAGTATAATACAACAGGCACTATTAGTAGTATTAGTAGTAGTAGATGTTGCATTTATGGATTGTCATTACTTCCTGGCCTTGTTCAGAAAGTGGAGGAGCTGCAAAGTACATGCACCTTTCATCTTCACCATATCCTGAATCCAAATGTAAAGTTTGGAAGCCAAGAGCGGATTGATTAGCCCAATCAAGACGTGGTCTGTTAGTATCGGCTATTGGAAACGATGGTGGTCATTTCATCACGAGTTTGTCCTGATAGGGTGGGATATTTACCACATGGAGTAATTACCATTACCCCCAGGGTGAGGTATTTCCCACCATTGGTGAATACCTCCTATTCTGAGTTTTTAAAAGGAAAATAGAGCATAATATTCAGAATCGTTTTTTTAACACACTTAGGGCCTCATGTAGGTAGCCAAATACCGGTCGGTAACGGCCGATTTTCGGTAAATATGCCGTTACCGACCGGTATTCAGACAAGTGAGATGTAGGAGTCCAAAAACCACTTTTCGGTAAATATGAGGCGGTAAATACCGATTCATAGTTACCGAATTCTAAAATACCGATTCATAGTTACCGAATACATTATTAACGAATCGGTAAATATGAAGTGGTAAATATGAAGTGGTAAAAATTTAAAATGACATGTAGGAGCAGTCGGTAATTAAGAAATCCAGGAAAATCGGTAAATAAGAGTCGGTAATTAACACGGATGGAAAGCAGGTGGTAACCATCAACAATGCACATAAGCAATCCCAAAATGCAACAGCGTGGACAACATGGCCGCCATGTACGTCATTGCAAGGCGCCTACGTCTACAGGCAGCAGGACTGAGGGTGTGGCGACGGGAGGAACAAATCTACAGACAGCGCATCACACTATTCCAGCTGACTGATGCAGAGATACATGAGAGGTACAGGCTACACCCCGAAACCATCATGGACTTAATCAGGGACCTTCACCCACTCCTGGACCAGCCAATAAGAATGGCGCACGCCATACCCCCACATGTGCAGGTGCTCTGCAGCCTACATCTGTTGGCATCCGGCAGTTATCAGGTGGTGATAGCTGCGGTGGGTGGGGTATCCCAGAGTTGCCTGTCACGTTTCTTCAGGAAGTTCCTGGATGCCATGATGCAGAGAATGCACCACTACATAAGCTTCCCAAACACACAGGCTGCACTGCAGAAAACAAAAACAGACTTTTATCACATGGCACAGTTCCCCCATGTCATCGGCTGTATTGATGGTACACACATCCCAATCTGTCCACCAGCTGAGACAGAGCACATCTACAGGAACAGGAAGTCCACCCACTCCATCAATGTGCAGGTGATCTGTGATGCAGGGAACATCATCACAGATATTGTTGCCAAGTTTCCTGGGAGCACCCACGACTCTTACATCTTCCAGAATAGTGGGATCTACACACGACTGAGAGCCGGAGAATTCGGAGAGGGATACCTGCTGGGTAAGTAACAGTGACGCCCCTTGAAACCTGCAAATCAGAGTGTATAGAGGCATGTAACTGATGGTTCCCTTTTACTCATCCAGGCGACAGTGCATATGCATGCCGTTCATTCATCCTCACTCCCTACCTACACCCAGCAACCCAGAGTGAGAGACGATACAACGTGGCCCACAAATCTACACGCAATGTGGTGGAGCGCACGTTTGGACTGCTGAAGAGCAGGTTCCGCTGCCTCCACAAGAGCGGAGGCGCACGCCAGTACAAACCCATCACCTGCTGCAAGATAATTGCCACTTGTGCAATGCTGCACAACCTTGCCACGAAAAAAGGTACAGATGTGGAACTAACATATTTTGAGGACAACGAGGATGAGTCAGGCCAGCCAGAGGGCAGCGCAGCTAGAGTGCCAACTGCAATCGATGGGAGAGAGAGACGGGCAGAGATCACATGCAACTATTTCTGAGTAAGTGAGGGGACACAGCGAGTTGTGAGAAGTCATGACGTAGTTTAATGTGGCACCACGCCATGAACACATGAACAGGCCAATCTGGCAATATGCCATCTATACAATGAGTATGTCCAGGGTTACGTCACCCAATGGCAAGTGGATAAGCAGGGCCACATCAATGTTTGCGCATACGCGCTGCAGTGGTGGATTGCACGGCCTGTGCATCCTCACTAGAGCCAACCCCAAGCCGCCTGCTGCTCCTGCGTGCTTCTGGGACGGGGGGTGTGATGCTGCTGCTGGTGTCGATGCTCTCCGCAGCATCCCCTGCAGCAGTTGTCGACGCCTGACTAGTCAATAGCACCCCTAGTGCACTTGTCACCTGCACCATCCCCCGAGACAGGTCGCTGCAGCACTGTGTTAGGCCCTCCTGCATCGTCACAGAGCGCCGGCAAAGTAGGGAAGTCGCAGTTGCCAGACGGTTGAGTGCCCTGCTGGTAGTGTCCCTTCTCTGGCGTTCCCGGCGCCGTGCTTCGATGTCAGCATCTAATTTGCTGCACAACTGCTGGATTGACTGGGACATGTCCCGAATGCCCGCAGCCATGCCGCCAATGTTTGTGTCCATGTTGACTAAGCTTGTCCTCATCACCCGCATGTGCCTCTGGACTGACATTACTGCCTTTGATTGCAGGCGCTGTTGCTTCAACATTTGGCCCTCGAGCCCCAAGAAGACACCATGGCCGTCAGTGGGTGCTGGTGGACTCTGGACACGCGACCTGCGGCGCCCTCTTGCTCCCGTCTGTGCTGCCTGTGAGGTGTGGGGCACAGTGGGATGGCTCCCTTCCTGGGGCCCGGTGCGGTCTTCTGGGCCCATGCTGTCGTCTGACGAGGTGTCAAAGGCTCGTAGCCTGGCTGCTGGACGCCTCCTCATTCTCACACCTGCAAGCGGAGATGTGGCCGGTGAATCGAACATGAGTGGCGATGCTGGCTCTGGTGGTGGTGATGCTGGCTCTCGGTGAGGTGATGCTGGCTCTGTGTGCGGCGAGGCTGGCTGCGTAGGTGGTGCGGCTGCAAGCGGGCCTGCTCCCTGGTCTGAACTCGTGCTGGCTAGAGGTGATTTTTGTGGCCGGTGTGCCGTCTCCCCTGCAGCATGCCCTGTACTGCATGATGTCACATCTGTGGACAGAAAAACAACATTGGCTCAGTGTCCCCGAAGGGCTGCATTGCAAGCGTCACAATAAATCATTTCACATTCCAATCTGTCCTCTGTCTCCTTGTGCCTTGAGTGCGTGACATGCCTTGTTGCCCTGTGACATTTACGTCATGGTTAGTGTTGCCCTGACTACATCTCCCGGAATGCATTGCCTGTCTGCACTGACACGTGTGGACTGCAGTGTGATTCTCGTTTCACAATGGGGGATGTGGGATAGGGGTAGGGGCGGCTACATTGCTGTGCTTTCGTCTTACCTTGCTGTGTTGCGGCTCTGGCAGAGCTGTCGGCGTCCCCAAGACCCACGACGCTCTCTTGCTCGAGTGTGGCCGCCACCAGCTCCTCCAGTTCGGTGAGGGCAGGTGCCCTGTTGGTTCCACCTCCGGTCTGGCTGGCCTCCTTCTGGATGTCGCCCATCTTCCTCTTGGTCACAATCCTCAGGTCATACCAGCGCTTTTTGAGGACCTCAATGTCCCTGTGGGTCACTCCCACAGCATTGACCTGCGCCTGGATGGCCAGCCATATGTTGCGCTTTTCGGCCTCAGGCACTTGCAGGGATTGCCTCCCAAACAGCTTCTGGTGCTGCTTCACCACCTCCTCCACCAGCACCTGGAGTTCCTTGGGGCTGAATTTGAGCTTCCTCCTCCTTTCCCCTCCGTCTTTCTGTGTTCTCTGGCTGGACATGCTGTTCGTTTCCCGCTCGCACATGCAACTGCTCCCTGCCTCTCCTCTGCACTCCGAGCCTCTCCAGGGTCGGCTAATTATGTACACCTGCCTGGGTGTGGCCACTTCGGCTAATTGTGTACACCTGCCTGGGTGTGGGCAGTTCCTGGTTGGGTGGGCTGTCGTTGCACAGGATTAGCTGTTTCGTCAAGTCATGTGCTGTTATTTACCGAATCCGTACGTACCGATTCGGTATTTTCCGATTCGGTAGATACCACCTCGGTATTTTCCGATTCGGTAATTATCACCTCGGTATTTACCGATTCGGTGAATTCCGATTCGTATTTACCGAATGTTACCGAATCGGTAACTGTTACCGAATTTTTACCTACATATAACTTACCGATTCTAATTTACCGATTCGGTACGGCTCGGTATTTAAGAACCGGTAAAATTTATTTACCTACATGAGGCCCTAAATGTTTGCTTTTTTCCCCCGTAACTCTTTCTCCAATAAACTTCGGCAGGTTGGATTTCCAATAATTCATCAGGGCAAAACTGTGATTGTTTGATACTCATCACACAATTCGTAATTTCAACCCCTGTGCAAGCACAAATGTGCACTGGGATCGGATTGTAGCCCTCAACTTGTAGTGGCATTGAGAATTATGTAGCTGTCTTTTCCTGTTCTGCTGAGCAGCCACTCAGAGGCCCTTCAGCCCACTGCATAGATGCTTCCTGATGTGGGGATGTATTTTAGGGTCACTGCTATAATGTCCATTAAAGGATAATTGAAAACTTGCTTTACAAGGGGACTTTAGGCAGGTGATTCTGAGAATAGTAGGGGAACTAGGGGAACAGGTATACCAAATAGGCTTGTCAGAACTTGGGAACAGACAGAAGCTATTGCTTTTTGGTTTTTCTGTCCCACATTGTGTCCCAGAAAAAATTAAAAGCATTAGACAGGTCTATTGAGTATATAAGTAGAATTGTGTATCCTTTTCAATAATGGTGTCGTTTTTGCCTCTTTGCGCTTTATCAACGTTTGACTGGAATCCTTTACAACATCTGCAGTGTGAGGTCACGTGAGCTTAACTGACTTATCTTATGTACAATCACCACTTCCAATGTGCAAGCGTAGCACAGGTTTATCTCATGCATCCTGGCTCTGAGCTAGATACTGTGATGATAAAGCAACCACAAGCTGCATGCAACAGACCAGAAACCATATTTACTACATCTCCGCTTATGGGAATGTAAAATGTCCTACCTATTGTGCAGGAAATGTACAATTCTATAAAGACACACAGCCGAGAATTCTTCTTATTCTTTCTTGATTCTTTACACAGCGGCTCATATAATCAACAACATGAGCCTTAAGGAAAAAAATGACAAAGTTTTGGCTCTTTTCCAACAATTTAGCAAAATGTAGCTATATTAAGTCCGTTGACTCCTTTATCTGGTCAACTTTCTTTGCAGATGGCGCACCATCCAACATCACAGAGTGGCTACAAAACTGGTCTTTAGCGTACATCCATCACTGCGTTAGCTTTCCCAGGGAAAGAGGCAGTAAAAACAGGGCATGAACACGTCTTTATCACAATGTACACTTCATCAGCTGATTAGGTAAAGTTATGCCATCCAGCAGCTGCTCTCACACCATCGTCCAGTCTGCTTCCCTGAATAAAGGACTCGAAGGCTATATCTTCTCTTTCTGAATGAGTACCACAGTAAGAGATGCTTCCTGCATTATCAATCTAACTCAGCAAGCCAGAAGAAACAGGGGCATAGGGTTTGCTAAATGAACTCTTAACCTGAATGCACTCATCCTGTTTGTTAGCCTTTAGGCATCCTATCATACACAGTTTGTCATGCCCTGAGAAACTCAGGTAGGAAACCTGTTCTACCTAGTCTTTCATGAAATCGCAAATATAATCCAATCTAGAGAGAATCACCCTTCGTCCAAGTCGATTTCCCACTCACACCAACAGTAGACAGGGTACATTAGAATAGAAGCATTGTCATTTTGGCTGACAGGTCCTCTCTACTGCGATTCTCGTTTGGAAGCCACAATTCCAACAGTTGTAACACATTTTAAATATCCCACAAGTTTCCTTTGCTACATTCTAGGGTTGTGCTTGTACTGATTTCCCTCTATAATTTATAAACCAAAGATGTTCACCTTCGAAAAATCCCGGCAATCGGAAGATGGCCGCCAAGATGGCAGACTTGCAGGAATTCACTGTCTGATTTACTCTCTTCTGCCAAGAACGAAAAAACTGAATATGAATTAGAAATCCTCCTCCAAATTCCAACCGTGCCAACTTTTCCAAGCAGATCAATTTTGCTTATTTGTGTTTGAACTGCACATTTGAACAAAAAAATGCAGATTTTTGTGGAAATCTGGGGACTTGTTAGAGTTCCCTGATAAACTTCCTACCAAGTAGGAAAATTGGCCCTATAGTACCAGAGGGGGAATCCAAACTGTGAGACCAGCCTCGTGGCGTGGGCCCTCCCGACCAGCAAGTCAAACTACAAACACGCCGAACCTCGTGGGCACGGCCTTCCGGCCTCCGTGGACCAACATCCCGAGGGCCGACCAGATCCCCAACACGCATGCCCGGCCGAGGGAGGACGAACCTCCCCCCCAAACCAGACCGAGAGGCGCCGACTCTGTCACACCTCTGGATTCTTCCCCGAGGGAGGTTTCGATCGGCCACCAGGCCCCCGGTGAGCGGGCGCCTCTCCTGCTGGGTGTCTGGGGTCCCTCCCGGACACATCTGAACAGATCAAGGGGCTGAGCGACAGGAAACCCCGACACATCGCCCCCCAGGCACGAGACCCCTCTCCGCAAGGACTCCGGACTTCAAAGAGGAGGGGGAGTATAACAAGGGGTGCTGAAGGGACGAGAGGCAGTGAAGACCTGGACTGACGAGAGCCTGCGGACCTGGTCGTGGCTCGATCGCTCACCGAACAGAAGAAACGCTATCCGAACTCTGAAACCATCTGAGCCCTGCTGACGCCGTCGCGGCTCCCCGAACTCTGAAACCAACTGAGCCCTGCTGACGCCGTCGCGGCTCCTCGAATTCTGAACCATCTGAGCCCTGCTGACGCCGTCGCGGCTCCCCGAACGCTGAACCATCTGAGCCCTGCTGACGCCGTCGCGGCTCCTCGAATTCGGAACTATCTGAGCCCTGCTGACGCCGTCGCGGCTCCCTGAACTACGAATCTCCGGTGCCTGCTGAGTGACTCGCGGCCCGCTCCTCCAAGAGAATCGGCAGAGATTGCCGAGAGAAGCAACATCCCCTCAGCTCAAGGATTGAGAGCTGTGCGCCGGATACCTCGCAGAGACACTGATTGAAAGACTGTCCCGCTACCCCTTTTCCCATCATCACAAGATCACTGCCGCTTGTAGCATTAATTCTGCACCTGCCTGCCGGATCATAAAGATCCCTGACAACTACCGATAAAAGCTATTGCCTTATAACGAACTACTGTGTGGTGTCCCTCTATCCGAAGAGAGAGTAAGCGCAGCGCGTGCGATCCTAGGTGCGAGACCCTTCCAGGAAGGGCCTCCCTGCTCTTGCTCGGCCTAATTCTGGGAAAGGTGGGCCTCAGGGTGGTCAGGAACCCATTCCGCAGCCTCCCCGGGGAACGCCTTCCAACATTTGGTGGCAGGCGACGGGATCCGAGCCAACACCTAGAGATCGTGCAGTAGACCGCTTACGCACCACCAAGAAGAATGGAAGGAGAAACTTCCCTAGGTGCCGCAGGCACCGACCCAAGCACGGCATTTCAAAAGGACCAGTTAGAATCGTATACGCACCGAGAACTGGAACAATTTTGCAAAGACTTTGGAATCGCTACCACCGGACTAAGCACGAAAGAGGACTTCCAGGGGGCATTAAAAACCTGGGTCGAGGCGGAAACTCCCCGGTCACAAGCAGAAGGAGAGCACCCCAACGAACCACGAAGCAGCCCGGGGAGGAACGGCGCCCCCGAGGGGGGCCTATCCCCAGAGGAACTAGCGGACCGAGAAAGAAGTCTCAACCACGAACTGGAACTAGCAAAACTAAAAATCGAAGGAGAGATAAAACTGGCTGAGAAAAAACTGGCAGTAGAACAGTTACGCCTACACGGAGAACTAGAGGAAAAGAAACGACAGAGAGAACACGCAGAAAAGAAACTCCAACTAGAGCACGAACGTAGCCTAAAAGAAATCGAGCTCAAGGCCAAGAGGGCGGAGGCCCGACCCTCGGAAACACAACCCATCTCCTCCACCGTGGAACCGAAGGTCCACATGCCCAAGGATGTGGTGAAAGAATACTATAAGAACGACGACATTCAGCAATGGTTCAAGGCCTACGAAGTCGCCATGACCTCCCACCGAGTCCCGCAGAAAGACTGGGGGGCTGGGCTGTGGGGCCGGTTCCTGAGCGAGGGGAGAGATACCCTGCTGGACCTGCCCTCCACGGTGATGAACTCCTACAGTCACATGAAAGAGGCCCTGGTAGCCAGATATGGGCTCACCCCTGAAATGTACCGGCAACGGTTTAGAGACTGCAAAAAGATACCCGGTACCGCCTGGGTGGAGTACGTGAACTTTTACAGCCGGGCCTTGGACGGATGGATCAAGGGCAGCAAGGTCTCCACTTTTGAGGAGCTGTTCGACCTAATCGCATGGGAACACTTGGCCGCTAATTGCTTCGTAGAGCTGCGCCAGCACCCCCTGGACAGCAAACTCACAGACCCTCGGAAACTGGCCGTCGAGGCTGACCGGTGGGTGAACAACCGGACCTCCCGGGGCCCCGTGGGAGACTACGGTCGCCACAATCAGGGACCCCCCCGCCAGAGGGGCGGAGGGAACCAAGGCCGGCAAAGGGAGCTCCCAGGGGGATCCCCGCTCAGCCCTCCCAGAGGACAATCTCCGCCCTTTCCAGCTCCGCCTCCAGCCAGCACCGGGCCCCCAGGGAGGCCGGGACCCCGAGGGAGAATCACATGTTTCCGCTGCCAGCAGACCGGACACTATGCCAGTGACCCTCAGTGTCCCCTGTACCAGCAGACCACCACCGCAACCCCGCCGGCTCGACAGATGGCCTCTGTAGCCCTGGGGGAAGAGATGGAAGACTCCGAAGAATGGGAAACAGCCGCCATGGCCTTGGTCTCCCTAGGGGACCGGGAGATGGTCCCCGGAACGCCCCTGCCCGCCAACACAAAGAAGTACCGACAGCAGGTGACGGTCAACGGTCACCGCATCGAGGGGCTCCGGGACACGGGGGCGAGTGTCACGGCGGTCCACTGTCACCTGATTTCCGAGGATCAGATCCTGCCTGATGCCTTTTGCCCCGTCATCTCATCAGACAATTCCGAGAGCCTCTGCCGGATGGCCCTAGTCCCCTTCGAATGGGGGGGAGTCACCGGCAAGTTAAAGGTAGCGGTCCGAACCTCCCAGCCCGTGGACTGCCTCCTGGGCAACGACCTGGAGAACTCCCCGTGGGGACAAGTGGAACGAAGGACCCACCTCGAGATGATGGGCCTACCCGAGTGGGTATGCGCCACCACTCGCTCGATGACTCTCCGGGCGCCTTCCTCCGAGGGGGGAGAGGCCATGCCCCTGAACACCGCCACCATCCCCGAGAGCCAGGATACACCACCAGAGGCCAACGACCCCCTTCTGGACGAACCAACCACTCCCGGCGAAGAATCCGGACCTTCCGACCCCGCAACCCTGACCAAACTCGGGGACTTGCCAGAACTGGCCCCGTGGCCCTGCGAAGGGGGCCCCTCCCGTGAAGAGTTCTGCCAAGAACAATCCACCTGCCCATCCCTCATTGGACCCCGACAACAGGCCGAGGCCCAAGCAGCAGGCGACCAGACTGGCACCCACTGGGTATACTGGGAGAACGGACTGCTGTACAGTGAACAGAAGTCGGCCAAGTAGGGATCGGCCCGAGTACTAGTAGTACCCCTACGCTTCCGAAGTCTTCTCCTGGGCCTGGCCCATGATGTACCCCTGGCCGGACACTTAGGCCAAGATAAGACATACCAGCGACTCGTCACCCACTTCTCCTGGCCCAAGATGCGAGCAAATGTGGAGGCCCACTGCAAGTCCTGTCCCACGTGCCAGGCCAGCGGAAAGAGTGGGGGCAAGCGCAAGGCTCCGCTCCAACCCTTCCCCGTTGTCAGTACCCCTTTTGAGCGGGTAGGAATCGACATTGTCGGACCACTGGACCCTAAGACCGCCCAGGGCCACCGGTTCATCCTCGTCCTGGTGGACCATGCCACCCGTTACCCCGTAGCCATCCCTCTCCGCACCGTAACGGCCCCCGTGGTGGGCCGGGCCTTGATGGGGATATTCTCCCGCATGGGGTTCCCCCGCGAAGTCGTGAGTGACCGGGGTACGAACTTTATCTCCCGATATATGAAGTCCCTCTGGCAGCAGTGCGGAGTATCGTACAAATTCACCACCCCGTACCACCCCCAAGGAAACGGCCTAGTCGAGCGCTTTAATAAGACACTGAAAGGGATGATCATGGGCCTCGAGGCACCCCTACGCCGGAGGTGGGACGTCCTCCTCCCATGTCTCCTGTTCGCCTACCGGGAGGTCCCCCAAAAATCCCTGGGATTCAGCCCATTCGAACTGTTATATGGACACCCCGTCCGAGAACCCCTGAGCCTGGTCAAGGAGGGGTGGGAAGCAACCCCCCGGGGGACCCCTCCAGACGTGTTCCGATACATCCTGGCGCTCCGCAACCAGACCCGAAAATTCAGGGAACTCGCAGAAGCAAACCTCGAGGCCAGTCAAGAAGAGATGAAGCGCTGGTATGACCAGAATGCTACGCTGGTCGAGTTTCAGCCAGGCCAACAAGTCTAGGTCATGGCCCCGGTGAGACCCTGCGCTCTCCAGGATAAATGGACTGGACCCTTCAAGGTGATCGAGCGGAAGAGCCAAGTCACCTATCTCATCGATGTGCAGTCCCCGCGGAACCCCCTCCGGGTTCTCCACGTGAACCGCCTCAAGCCCCACTTTGTGCGGACCAAATTAAGTCTACTCCTGGCCACCGACGATGGGGCCGAAGAAGACACCGAGCCCCTCCCAGACCCCCTGGGGACGAAGGAAACCGATGGATCCGTGGAGGGAGTGAGACTGTCGACCGCCCTCACAGCCCAACAGACCGACGACTGCCGCCAGCTACTTGGGCAGTTCGCGGATCTCTTCTCCCTGACCCCAGGGGTCACCAGCTGGTGTGTCCACGACGTGGACACCGGAGACAGCCCGCCAGTGAGACATCGGGCCTACCGGGTCCCTGATCGGGTCCGGACCTGCATCCAGACCGAGGTGGCAAAGATGTTAGACCTTGGGGTGATTGAACCCTCCGACAGCCCCTGGGCCAGCCCGGTAGTCCTGGTTCCAAAAGCGACTACCCCAGGTGTTGCCCCCGAGCAGAGATTCTGCGTGGACTACCGAGGCCTCAATGTGGTCACCCGAGCAGACGCTCACCCTATCCCCCGTGCCGACGAACTCATTGACCGCCTTGGGGCCGCCTGCTACCTCAGCACCTTCGACCTGACCAGTGGGTACTGGCAGATTGCCCTCACCGAGGGAGCCAAGGAGCGCTCCGCCTTCTCCACCCCGGATGGGCACTACCGCTTTAGGGTGATGCCGTTCGGAATGAAAAATGCCCCGGCCACCTTCCAGCGGCTGGTGAACAGGGTCCTGGCCGGACTAGAGGGGTTCAGCGCAGCATACCTTGACGACATAGCGGTCTTCAGCTCCCAATGGACCGAGCACCTCCAGCACCTCCGTCAAGTCCTGCTGGCTCTACGCCGGGCCGGCCTCACCATCAAAGCTAGCAAATGTCAAATTGGGCACGGCTCCGTAACTTATCTGGGGCACCAGGTGGGGAGTGGGCAGGTCGCCCCCCTCCAGCCGAAGATCGACGCCATCTTGTCCTGGGAACCCCCTACAACCCAAACGGAAGTCCGAGCCTTCCTGGGCCTCACCGGCTACTACCGAAGGTTCATTAAAAACTATGGCAGCATCGCAGGCCCTCTCACAGAACTAACCTCCAAAAAACACCCCAAGAAAATACACTGGACTCCCGCCTGCCAGAAGGCGTTCGACACCCTAAAGGCCGCAATGTGCGCGGCTCCAGTACTCAAAGCACCCGACTACGCCCAGGAGTTTGTGGTCCAGACGGACGCCTCGGAACACGGTATCGGGGCAGTCCTCTCACAATACGACGACAAAGGCATAGATCAGCCCATAGCCTTCATCAGCCGAAGGTTACTGCCCCGGGAACAGCGGTGGAGCACGATTGAACGTGAGATGTTCACCGTGGTCTGGGCTCTCAAAAAGCTACGGCCCTACCTGTTCGGAACACACTTCCGAGTGCAAACAGATCATCGACCCCTGCGGTGGTTGATGCAGATGCGAGGGGAAAACCCCAAGCTGCTACGCTGGTCCATCTCTCTCCAGGGGATGGATTTCACTGTGGAACATCGCCCCGGGACTGACCACGCCAACGCGGATGGCCTGTCCCGATTCTTCCGCTTCAGCGAGGAGAACTCCCAAGTGGATGGGTAGTTCTCCCCGCCTTTCAGCTGGGGGGGGCACGTGTGAGACCGGCCTCGTGGCGTGGGCCCTCCCGACCAGCAAGTCACACTACAAACACGCCGAACCTCGTGGGCACGGCCTTCCGGCCTCCGTGGACCAACATCCCGAGGGCCGACCAGATCCCCAACACGCATGCCCGGCCGAGGGAGGACGAAACCCCCCCCCTCAAACCAGACTGAGAGGCGCCGACTCTGTCACACCTCTGGACTCTTCCCCGAGGGAGGTTTCGATCGGCCACCAGGCCCCCGGTGAGCGGGCTCCTCTCCTGCTGGGTGTCTGGGGTCCCTCCCGGACACATCTGAACAGATCAAGGGGCTGAGCGACAGGAAACCCCGACACATCGCCCCCCAGGCTCGAGACCCCTCTCCGCGAGGACTCCGGACTTCAAAGAGGAGGGGGAGTATAACAAGGGGTGCTGAAGGGACGAGAGGCAGTGAAGACCTGGACTGACGAGAGCCTGCGGACCTGGTCGCGGCTCGATCGCTCACCGAACAGAAGAAACGCTATCCGAACTCTGAAACCATCTGAGCCCTGCTGACGCCGTCGCGGCTCCCCGAACTCTGAAACCAACTGAGCCCTGCTGACGCCGTCGCGGCTCCTCGAATTCTGAACCATCTGAGCCCTGCTGACGCCGTCGCGGCTCCCCGAACGCTGAACCATCTGAGCCCTGCTGACGCCGTCGCGGCTCCTCGAATTCGGAACTATCTGAGCCCTGCTGACGCCGTCGCGGCTCCCTGAACTACGACTCTCCGGTGCCTGCTGAGTGACTCGTGGCCCGCTCCTCCAAGAGAATCGGCAGAGATTGCCGAGAGAAGCAACATCCCCTCAGCTCAAGGATTGAGAGCTGTGCGCCGGATACCTCGCAGAGACACTGATTGAAAGACTGTCCCGCTACCCCTTTTCCCATCATCACAAGATCACTGCCGCTTGTAGCATTAATTCTGCACCTGCCTGCCGGATCATAAAGATCCCTGACAACTACCGATAAAAGCTATTGCCTTATAACGAACTACTGTGTGGTGTCCCTCTATCCGAAGAGAGAGTAAGCGCAGCGCGTGCGATCCTAGGTGCGAGACCCTTCCAGGAAGGGCCTCCCTGCTCTTGCTCGGCCTAATTCTGGGAAAGGTGGGCCTCAGGGTGGTCAGGAACCCATTCCGCAGCCTCCCCGGGGAACGCCTTCCAACACAAACCGAAGACCACTGAATACACCCTGGATTGAGGATAAGGGACTGAAGGATCCCAAGAAAGTTCCATAAGAAATTAAAACAAGGCATTCTAGTTTCATTTTGGCACACTAGACTTCAGTCTGCTTTCTGTCTCCTGACGTGCAAAGCGACTCCTTGCTCCAGTTCTGGAGAAACACGTCCACTGCTGTTGCTCTATGTCTGGTCGTCAGCTGAAGTACATCCGAAGCTGGACATACAGTCTCACCACAAACTGATCCTCAAAACAAGGTCCCCATCTGCTGTCAACCTAGACACCCATAGATCCAGTCTCTCGTTGTTCCCTTAGGAAACTCCAGTCAGCGACTGCATTTATTTGCCTATGTTGGAAATCCTGCATGCCAGGCAACAATGGCAAACGTTCTTGGCCGGATCTTCCAGGATGTTGATTATCAGGCAGTGCAGATGATTGATGCATCTCACTGCTGAAACATTGTCCTTCCTATGCAGAATGCAGCATCTAACTATGTTCTACGCGGTGCACATCACTGCAAAAAATGAAGTCATGAGTTGTGCATTTTCAACCTTGCTTTGCACCACCTCCAGCTAATAATCAATGCAGTTATCTCACCAACTGATACTGTTGGCATATGACTCTGTGACCATGATTGGTGAACACACAAAAATGGCTTTGATGTTCTTTGCGCCTGTCTGATCTAGCCAAAACTGGATCTTGACTGCGGACTACTCTAACACCTCAATTTCCTCGGGCTATGAAGTACTTTTCCTCAGAGATAGGATCTTTAGACGTTGAGGAACCTGATAGTGCAAGGGACCCAGTAAAATCTCCCAGGTCGAGCACACACCAGTTCTACTAACCTCAATAGTTCCCGTAGTTACAAGCTGAGATGCTCCTGGTCAGTGGCTCTGCACTTGGGGGCATTAACCTTGATGATGAGATCAGACCGCTGTCTTACCTACTGAATTGATGAGTCCCTCAATACTAAGGGCTTGCAGGCCACAAGAACCTCCCAAAATGTAATTACCTGCAGGCCAAGTGAGTGCTGGGCCACTGCACGGACGAATGCACAAAAACCAAAACAACAAAAGATCATGTAGAAAGGATGTATACTTGCTAGCTAGATTAACTGCTCAGCTCCCTTGCACTTGTAGCAGTGAGTTCCTTAAGCATCCCTCCTCTAGTCTTTTGGGAGGGGGGGACTGGCTGGACACTTTCAGGTAGACAAAATGGACAGAAGTAGGGCTAGTCTGCAGATCTCCAGCTGGGTCTTCAGACGTATTCCTGGCCAAGATGAAATGTGCAGCACTGTGCTTCATGTTCTGAAGGCACCATCAGTAGCTGAATCCATACAGATTGAGTTCCAAAGGGTTTCAGCAACCTGGTGGAAAGCTCTAACATATACACAGGCATTTTGGCCTGCATCCCACTGCAAGTCAGATTCTATGCATCGTTCAGATTCAAAGAGCCCATCCAATGAGGATGGGGCTCTGTTAACCTCCTCAGCAAGACTTGTGCGAAGGTCCATGTTCACATAATGCAAAGCAGTGATCATTGCATATGTGCACATGACCAGATAACCCTCCTGCAGATACTGTGTGCATTACCTCCACAAAGCACTGGAAACAAAGAACAGCAGAGGAAGAAGAAGTGGGGGTTGGGGTAGTGCTGAATGGAGAGTCTCAGATGCCACCTAGCAAAAAGAGATGTTTGTGAATGGCTGCGGGCAACACTAATTAAAGGTGCACCAGAGATATTTTTTAACATATTCACGTTTCGAAGATCACAATAAGCACTGTATAAAGTTATCCTCATAATTATTGCAATTAAAGCAAACATACACAAAACAATAAATGTATGCGCCACAACGTGCAACAAGGCTCTAGGCTTCAGACAGATGGGATGCCATTAAAGCAATTCCTCTGGATGTGGGTAGGCATACCAAAAAATATAATTATGCTACCACCAGCCGGCGGTTCCTCCATAGGAGAGGAGGAACCTTGCCACTCCACACACTCCTGCAAAAAGAGTGACAATTAAAATGGTAATAAATGATTTTATTACCATTTTACTTTTTTACTCTCTGCCGAATGGAGTGTGGGACAGGGCAAGACCGTCATTGCTGTCAATTGATTGGCAGCAATGAGGAGTGGTCCCTTCAGTTTAAAGCGTGCATGTCGGCTTAGCCGGCTACCTTACTATGGCTAAACTGACATGCACAATTCAAACTCTCCAACTCAGCTGTCTTAGACAGCTGGGTTAGAGAGCAGGCAAAGGCCTCCAGTACCTTTCAGAGCACTGAGGCAGCCTGCTTCAGCAAATCCAGACGCTTCATTCATGCAGCATGAGATCAGCATCTGGACTGGATAAGGTATTTGGCTGCCTAATGTCACATCGCGCGTGGAGGAACCTAGAGCCAGGAACTGTAGAGCATCAAGGTCGTGCTGCAGGAGAAGGTAACTGAAACGTTTAGTTTTTCTTTGTTGTAATTGTTAATGTAAAGTAATTTTGTAAGGTATATATGTTTGTTTTAATGTGTTTGGCACCCCACAGTTTTTTTAAGTCACCAAGCACCACTGCCACCAGCCAGAGCTTATGCAGAAGAGATCTTGAGTGACAATTAAATTTCAATATTAATAATTTTTTATGATGAATTTTAGACGCAACTAATGAAGTCATAACATTGTGCTTTAAACAAATTAAATGTGACATTTAGAAGTGCATTTAATAATGTGATTTAATTGTGCCACATGTTTACGAAGACATCATTTTCATTAACATGCATGTTTTTGTTCTCATAATCTGTTCAAACTACTCTTGCTCATTCCCCAACTCATCAAATTCCCTCTGTGTGAATACAGTGCAAAATACAGAGATTGTCCATAGAGTGAACATAGAGATCTACAGGATGCCCTAGATGATAAAAATAGAAAATGGGAAAGGCTAGGCAGTAAGACAACCATCCAGATGTGTATGTGAATCATTTACATAAATATGTACTACCAGATTCCATTCTGTATCCCATGTGCAAGTACCTGCACAATTGAGCTAATTCAGGAAGAGATAGCCTAATAATGATTGTTAAAAATTATTAGGAAAATACAAAATTCATAAATGTTGCTGAAGACGTTTGCTCACGTTGCTTAGTCTGTCACCTGGATAACTTGGGAAAAAAGATTAATGAGTCATATTGCCAAACTAGAAAGCCAATTTATGAGTCTCCAAGCAGACTTTATTGACATGCCAAATTACAATGTATTGACATACATCGTAATAATTGTCTGCTTGTCCTCTAAATGGGTTGAAGCATATCCCATTCAGAGATCAAATACACTTACAGTGGCCAAATTGTTGTTGAGGGAATTGATTTCTAGATTTGGACTCCCGACTCCAATTGAGGCAAAGCATTTGAGATAAAGTAGAAGTTCCATTGTAGTTGTTTATCTCAATCTTCTGGAGTGGTGGAGAGGGCAAAAGGAACCCTCAATTATAGCCTGGCACAACTTTGTGCCTCAACTACTTTTAAAGTGGCCGGATGCACTTTCTCTTGTTTTGATTAGCATGAGAAGTACTCCTGACAGAAAGACTGGTATGTACCCCTATGAAAATATCATGGACAGGGCAATGAGACTTGCATATGTAAGAGGCCTGGACAGAATTTTAATTCTGCTTGCAGAATTGGAGAAATTTGGTGACTCCATGCTACTCTTGTAATGTGGAGTCCCAGCCAAATTTCACCAATCGCAGAGTGGCAGAATCTTTTCCAGTTCAAGCAATGCGATGACAATGGGAACAACTTGAGACTCCACTATTCAAGCTGGTGAGCGCAAGTGAGATTTGGCGTCCCCTAGCATGATTTCCAGTCACTAGGAGCACTTGAGGAGAGATTTTCTAATGCAAATAGTCGCAAGCCGTTGCGGTCATAGGACTGCTTCTCGAGTAGATTTTCTACTCCAGAAGCAGCAAAATCAACTCAAAAATAATTTTTCAAGTAGGTGTTCTACCCAAACGGATGGTTCAGGTAGTTTTTTAGCACGAAACTAATTCTTTTAGTTAATATTTTTTTAACAGGAAGGAAGTGCCACAGAGACTCGAACTTCCTCTTCCTCCCCAGAAAGCTCATCCCACTGCTTAGTCCATCCCTTGATTACTTTCCATTTGGATTTGGAGGGAAAGCATCACTCTCTTGTCGGCAATCCCAGCTACATGCATATACCATTGGAACTTAGGGGCATATTATCAAGGGATATTTCGCCACTTTTTCGGCACATAGCGACGAAAAAACAGCAACATTTTTATCGCGCGATTTACAAGGACACGCTAACAAGCGTTAGCGCATGTTTCCTTGCTACTTTGCATGTCAGCGATCAATATCGCTAATGACATGCAAAGTAGGCGTTCCTCAGAGAAAATCATGGGGAAACCTCGCTACAACAGCTTCGCGGTATTTACAAGGTTGCCCCAGACCTGCAAAGCAATATTAGAAGTCGCGCTAAGGCCCCATTATCGCAGGATTTTAACTCCTGCTAAAAATACGACTTAGCCATCTGTAAAACGGGAGGTGGATTGCATGGCTGAGTCTAAACCTGCCTATTACCAAGGTTTTCTGTATCGCTGGTAAATTATAGCTGCTTTTATGCCGCTAAAGCATGTTCTCATCCTCTATCGCTGGATTTCACATCGCCTAGGTGAAAAGCGTTGATAATACGCCGCTAACCGGGCACAGAAATCCAGCGATAGACGGCGATAATGATAATCGCGCTAAGCGCGATTTGCGATAATTATCGCATTTACTTGATAATATGCCCCTTAATTGTTTTGCGAGAAATCAAGTAAGTTAAAGAAGTTTTGGATACCTTTTTTTTGTGGGTGGCCTGGAGTTGCATTAGGGGCATATTTTGCATAAACTTTTTCAGTTTTTCCCACGGGAAAATGTTTGCGCATTTTGGGAGGGCTGGGGGATTTCAAGCACTTTTCCTCCATTTTCTTGTGTGCGGCTGGTGAAGTCTGCACTATTTTGTTCATTTCACTGTCTGGGGCCTAATCTGCCCGTGGCCCTCAGCCAACCATCACTAGGCATTGGGTGCATTTTAAAAACTTTTTTCTGTGCTTTCTGGGGTTTTTTTTATGGATGGCCTTGGATTAAATGCAAAAGGCGTTTTTCAGTTTTTTAAATTTTTCTTCCAAATGTTAAAGTGTATTGGCGGGGATTTTTGATGGCATGTGATGTTTGTTGTTGGGGAATTTTAAAGTTGACTTATGTTTCATTTTCGGCATTGCTGAATAAATGGTAGTTGGAGAAAAATGGAGGCAGCACCAGGGATGAAGTCACACTTTAGTCAAGATGGTATTTTCAAATTTCTTTATTCTTCTTTGAGATAAAAGACGACAGGACAACAGCCAACGCGTTTTGTTCCTTTTAAAGGAACTTCATCAGGGCAAAAAGTTCCTGTGCGGACAAAGTCTCACTCTGTATATCAAGAGGGTAGTCAGTCCCAAGAAAATTTGTAAGTGCACAACAGTGTGCGAATGAATCGCAATAGTAGCAACTCTTTGTAGCTACCGGCGATCCCACAATGCAGATGAAGTGATAATAAACTTCAGCCGAGATAGGGCTGCTCTTTCTACTGTTGGTTCGGGCATACCTGCGCTGCCGTAATACAAGGCTCATGGGACTATCTCGGCTGAAGTTTATTATCGCTTCATCCATTGTGGAATCGCCGGTAGCTACAAACTGTTGTTACTAGTGCGGTTGGATCCTATTCACTTTAATTGTTCAATATTATTCCTGTGCATTCGGACACTGTTGGGCACTTACAAATTTTCTTGGGCCGGACTTTTTTAGATCTTTTAACCACGTAGATACCTCCGAATACCTTCGAGGGATCCTCTACACCCATTTCTATTCAGTCGGAATATTGCGCCGACATGGCTTAGATTACTCTGGCCGGAATTAGATTTAACGTTGTCCGCATCGTGGAGCTGACTATCCTCTTGACATACAGAGTTGGACTTTGTCCGCACAGGAACTTTTTGCCCTTATGAAGTTCCTTTAAAAGGAACTAAACATGTTGGCTGTTCTCCTGTGCTCTTTTATCTTAAAGAAGAATCAAGAAATTTGAAAAGACCATATTGAATAAAGTGTGACTTCATCCCTGGTGCTGCCTTCAATTTTCTCCAATTTATGTTTCTGGATTTCCAGTGAGACCCAACTGTAGCAGGTCTCAAATGCTACCTGCACAGGACCTTATTATTATGATTGGGGTGCTAAACGTGTAGTCAGCTGCAGTATCTATATTTATTAGTGAATTAATGGTAGTATGTTTTTTCTTTGTTAACCATGCCCCATTTCTTTGCTGGCTAAGTGGCCATTTTGTGTGGTGAGGGTATGTGTGGGTTTGCCATAGGCCACCATTTTGTCTTTGTTCTAGGCCTACTTTATTCTCTATGTGATGTGGCACGGCGACCATTTTATGTAGCCAGGGTGCTTTTGCCATAGGCCTTCATGTATTCTTTATTGTTCATGCTTTCTTGCCAGTTGTTGTGAACATGTGGGCAGCAAACATTTTGCTAAGTCAGTGTGCTTTTTCCATAGGCCTCCATGTGTTCTTTGTTGACCATGCCTTCTTGCTTGTTGTTGTGAAAATGTGGGTGACTGACATTGTGCGTTGTCAGTGTGCTCTTGCCATAGGCTTCCATGTGTTCTTTGTTGTTAATGCCTTCTTGCTTGTTGTTGTGAACATATGGCCAGCTGACATGTTATGTGATCAGTGTGTGTGTGCCATAGGCCTGCAAATATTCTTTGTTGTCCATGCCTTCGCCCTTGGTGGCCATGAGGCAGGGCATCCATTTTGTTAAGCCAGTGTGGTTTGCTTTCGCCATAGGCCTGAATGTGTTTTTTGTTGTACATGCTTTCACCTTTGGTGGCCATGTGGCAGAGCAATGAAATTAGAGGGGCGTCATTTACGCCCCAAACCAGTCGCACAGCTACATACGCAAAATTCACAATGTTCCAATTTAATCCAAATTTAGCCGAATGATCATTCATTTCTCTCTTCCAACTTCACTCCGCTTAATCCACTCTTGAAGAACCATGCTAATTTTCCAGATTTCCTATATTTCTGATGTGGCAGGGCAGCCAGTTTGTGTAGCCAGTGTGTTTTTTTAAAGAATTATTCAATTTTTCCCTACACTCCCTGCCTGCCATAGGAGTCTCATAGGCACACAAAGGAATTCATTTTTTAAGGATTATCTCCTTTTGCCCTGCACCCCCTGCCTGCCATAAGTGCACAGCAGCAATAATTTTGTTTAGAAATATTATATTTTCCCCTGCATTTGCCGCACAAGTGTTCTCCAGGTAAGCCAAGTTCATACTACAATACTGGAGGCCAAACGTCCCATCTGAAAAAACATCACCCAATCGGGTGGGAGGAGCAACTTACAAAGATAGCTGGTGGTGTTGGTGATAAGAGAGGGGAAGAGTCTCAGTTCACAATGATAGAAGAAGAAGATGGTCATGAACAAGAAGAGGATGATGGAATTATACAAACCTGGCTTGGCAGTTCGCACTGGACTGCTCTCATGAGACACAGGGCCAAGACTGATTTGCATATAGCTGGGTCTGAACTGGGATGGCGAAGGGAGCTAAAGAACGATGATAGATTCAACCCAGATCTGTGACTGGGGGTGAGTGTCTGAAAAATGTCAGCACTCCGTCCACCTTCTCCTTGTGTTTGCTTTGTTCGCCCACAGTTGACAGGGTATGCCCAGACGTGGGTCCCTTGCTCACTTTGTCACTGGATTCAAGCTAGCCTGGCTGATGGCTGGCGTTACCCCGAAACCGGTCCCCGGATGCTTGTTTCCAGTCCAGGGAAGACCTGGCTTGGCAGTTCGGGCTGGATTGTTTCCATGACGCACAGGGCCAAGACTAATTTGCATATAGCTGGGTCTGAACTGCGGTGGCCAAGCGAGCTAAAGAACAATGATGGATTCAACCCAGATCTGTGACTTGGGGTGAGTGTCTGAAAAGTTTCAGCGCTCGGTCCATCATTTCCTTGTGTTTGCCTTATACAAACCAGTCCTGCTACAGTGAGTGTTCCCTGTAGTATGCCAGCATCACCCGGATCAGCAACCTCCAAATGACACAAGACTCAGATGTAGACCCCACTGCATAAAGCGATTCCCGCAAGACGCACGTCTACCACCTCCTGGTTTCCTCTGGAAGTTGCTTGTGTCAGTGGAACCACAAAAGACAAAACTCTAACTACTAATGCAAGCATGCTTAGGCAGGAGGGGCCCCACGAATAAAACAACAACACAACAGCACATTTGTACAATGGGAAACTGGCTAAAATGTTAGCACTGGACCTCTTCCATTTTTCTTTTTTGGAAGAAGTGGGGTTTTAAGAATTTGTGGCAGACATTTTCCCGAAATGGAAGGTTCTCGGAAGGACCTAGGGGCATATTTACAAGGAGATAGTTCCACCAGAACGTCAATTTTAGTAATGTTCTGGTCGTGCTATGTCCTTCTCCATATTTACAAAGCAGCGTTTAGCCACTTTTTGTGACTTATAAACGTCTCGTAAATACGGCCCCTTTGCACGCTTCACTTAGCGTGAAAGGGGCGTGCAATGAGTGTTGCTGTGAGCATTCCACCACAACACCCATTTCTTTTTTATGCTGCCCTGTATTTACAAGAAAGTGTAAATCTGAAGCAGCACCAAAAACGTCATGCAATAGCAGGGGTTAGATTGGAGAAATGAAGGAGAAATACTTTTATTTCTCCTCGTTTTTGCTTTTTCCATGTGCACTACATACACTTGGCAGTGGGCAAAGTTAGTCTATGGGAAGGTAAGTTAGGTAGACATTTAGCTATGGAATGGTTGGATGTACTGGTCGTGCACTATGCTTTTGCTTAGTCACATTAGTTGACAGAAGCAAAAAAATTTAACCATAAATCCATAAAGGAAGCCCTGAAATATAAGTCACCTGGGCAGAAAAATGTGGCACATGCCGAGATGGAATTTACATTTTTGGGGAGGCTGTGACAGACAGAGTGATGAAGTGAAGTAGTAGGTGACTGAGTGGGCCCTAGGAAAAACACCTTGTCTTCGATTTGTATGCATAACAGATCTTGTCCCAAGCTATTAACCAAAGCAGATGGATATTTCACCACCTACACCGCAGAGCCAAATTAATCCATGCTGCAGATTGAGGTGGTGAAATGCCGTTGGCTGGAAAGTGAAGGTATAGCTTAACAAATACAGTATTGTCAATAGGTAAGCAAGGTGACTTACCAATTGTGACCCAGGGCTTCTCGAGTTCCAGAACATCCTGTGCCCTGTTTGCGTTGGGCTTACAAGACTGTGCGCATGTTAGTATGCCTTCATGTTTGTTCATGGCAACCCTCTTCCCTGTGGATCCTGATGACATCCCTGATATATTTAATGATATTCTCCAAGACCCTTAGGCCATTCAATCATGGATTGTGGTATTATTGTGCAGAGTTATACTCCCCTGGCCAGCTTCTAATTCACTGAGGCAGAAAAAGCATGGTGCATCATTTACATGTGTTTCCCCAGGGCCCCAGCAAGTGCCACACGTTGCCGCAGCATGCCGCTCGAAATCTTGTGATATTTCGGAGCTCACATGTTTGTCAGCCATCTTGGATTTCTGAACTGTATTTATACCACGCCTAAACTACAAGGCAGTGCTTGGCCTACTTACTGGTCGAAGAGAACAGTCTCTCATCTCTTTCCTGCTCACCTGAACTTACCGGCCAGCTTCCAGGATTCCGCTGAGTATCTCCAGCACCGCCACTCTCCTGTAGGCCTGAGCGGTAAATTTCGTTCCGTTCGTGGAATTTGCGATATTTTGACATTTTCGCGTTCCGCGGAGAGTGCGAAAATGTCAAAACTTTCGCAACCTGCCGCGAAATTGAAGTATTTTTCTTGTTCGTGCTTTAAAAATGCATTCTCGCGTGCGCAATCACGACTTACCGGGTCCCTGCGTTCGCCGACGAGTTTTCCTATCCGTTCCTGCGCGCCACAAAATGTTGGATTGTTGGCAGCCGGTCGCGCTAACCCGCAAGAGTTTGCGATCGCGAACACGTCATTGCGATCGCGAACAGGAAATAAGCATCCCGAGCAAGATGACCGCGCCCATTAGCGACTGCATGGGCAAGTTGGAGATATATTTCCCCGCGAGCGTGCAAAAACACATCGCGAACAGGCGGGAAAAGCAATCTCTGCATCTTTGTGAAAGTTTTGCATGCTCGCGGAGATTTTGTTCAATTTCGCTATAATTTGCAAAAGTTAATTTCGCAAATTCCGCCCACCCTTACTCTCCTGCAACTCACCTGAGACCCTCCTCTAGTGTTCCAGCGTCGGCACATCTCTGCACAGCAATCTTCCGGTCTTGAAGCGCTGATCACCGAACCTTCAAGACAAAGAAAGGATATGGTTAAGTACAATCCCTGAGGATAGTGCACTAACAAAGCTCAAACTAACAAAAAGACTCAGTATCTACTAAGACTGCCCATTTCCTAGATTTTTCGCAATTGCAGGGCCAGATACCATTCTGCTATATATATAGACATTAAGACATTGTTTTAATTGTTTTGGCGCATACTGAGACATTGTTGCTAAGCGCCTCTGTGATATTCTGGTGTCATTCTCTATAGTGCAAACTGCTACAAGAATTGTTTTCTTTTAAGGATGTCGAAAGTGCACAGGAAAGCACATTGAGCGACATTGAATTCCTGCTCTTCTTATGTGCGCATACTGCATGGCAAACTACATATGATCAGCGCTACTTTCTTTTCTGTATTTGACAACAGCAATATGTGTAAATGGTATATAATATTAGAACATATTTGTAGTTGTAAATAGAAACAAAGGTATTGTTACTGTCAAGAGATGGTGCCCGCGAATTCCTTGGAGCGCAGCATCTCCAAGACACACTGTTGATCACTGAGAGGTCTATGCAGCAATAGATCATCCATGTATCCGAATGTTTGTTCACAAATGTTTTATAATTGGGTGGGAATGTTACACGACCATAACCTTTGTGCATAACATTTCTATTTGTTATTTGCAGTATAACGCACCACACAGCACCACTACGCACACATCACAAAGACTTTATTGAGGACTGAAGAGATGTTTGCAAACTCTCCAGGAAGACAGTATATGACCTCGAAATCCCCTTTCCTTCTGGTGGGTTGTTTGATTTAAGGTTTCAGTTCCTTGATCAGGCACCACCCTAGGAGAGATAGGTGGTCCAGCGTCGTATTCGCAGACATGAATCAGGTGAGTGGCATGACACCACTTGTCCCTGCCACCACTGGGACTTCTTCCTCGACCTGGGTCTCCCCCATTGTCCCTAGCCGGCTGGCGCTGGCAGCGGCACTGGTGGACTGCACACCTAGACAAAAGTATAATTCACCCATTTTAGATACCAGATTAACAACATATGCACTTTTTTTGCACATGGTACAACAGCACTGCCTCCCTAAAGTCAGGTCAGTTATATTCTATCGGAAATATCACTTTCGGAGATTTGATCCACAACATTTTAAAAACCAGGTAGTCAACCAAAAACCTAATGGAGAGATAAGGCTACGAATGGGTCAGAATGAAACACTATGAAGGGGTGGAAGGGAATACAAAAGGGCACATGGTATTGGTTGGTATCTCATTTCTGCCATGCTGCACTGTTATGGAAACTACTAGTATAAGACAACATTGGGGGTCCATGACCACTATCTCTGTCCCTGTACTTTTTGGCTACTTGCTCAAGAAAGCCTTCTCAGTCAACATGTTTTGTGAACACTTCGGCCTGCTATCCTTTTCGCATTACCAAAAATCTCTTCCCTTAACACCAACAGTACTACACAAGACAAGTAAGAGGGGGCAAGGGAAAGTTGATATCTATATGTTTATAAGGTGAGCACTCTCACAAACACTCAGTGGATTTAAGGAGCCTTGCATAGTAAATTCAAATTAAAGTGCCAGATTTGAACTGTGAACGGTCTCACAATACTTACCGAAAAAATTAACATGCATTTGTGATAGACTGCCAGTCGTGTGGAAAAAGGAAATGTGAATCAATGGCATGATGCTTTTACTAATGCCATGGAGCATTTGCAGTTAGTACAATGCTTTTAAAATGTCAAAACAGTGACTTTATTCTGCTGCTGGAATCAAAAGCCACACATTTTAAGCAATTATGACGACGTGTTTATTTAAATAAAACATTTTTGAGAGATTGTGAAAAGACAAAATGTGAGAAATTGGCCTGGTATATGCTGTCCACTAGTTAAAGTGGGCCCCTTGCACCAGTCCAAACGACCCTTATTGATGATTAGGTTAAAGACAACCTTTATTGAAAGCTATTCTAGTGGTAGCTATGGAGAGCAGCCTTCAGGCTAAGTCTCGAAGGAATGTAAAGTAGCTTGGTTTACCAGATTATAATCTCCTGAATGACCAAATGAAAGGAGAACCACACAAGGAATATATAAAATATATGTATTTATTACTAAACACTCTCTACTAACCTCTTTCTGAGATTAGGGAACAAGGCACACAATATTAAAGCACTAGAACGACAGTAAATAGCACGATACACAGTGGGCTCCAGGGGGAGACCAAACCATATACTAAGAAAGTGGTATAACAACCACAACTTGACTGGACACAGTGCCTAGAGCATGTAGAATCGATGAGACCCCAAGGAACCACCCAAGATAGTGACACAGGGGACCTACGGAGGACGTGTGCAGTTTGAGAACACAGCCGCAAGCTCCGTACAACTCTATGGGAAAGTCACGTTGGAATTTTAATGATTAAGGACACTTAGGAGAGGACTTAAAGCAAACCCTTTGGAACATAGAAGGTTCTAAGGCCAGCACCCTCGAGAGTACCGAGATACCCGTGTTACCTATCCCAGGAGAGCCGGGTGCATAGGGGTCAAGTGGTGTTGAAAACGCTTGTTGATTTCAATGGCGTGATGCGAAGAAGTGCTGCTGTCGGGAAAATGAGAAGTGTCCGGTGTGATCCAAGCCTGGATTGGTGCTGAGAAGAACCTGAAAGCAGAGGGGACAGAGTCTGGGTCACTTCACAGTGACCAGGGGCACGATAGACCAATGCCCACCGATGTCGGATGTTTAAGGTGAGAAGAGGTGAAGCTTGACTCTGCAGCCACGGGGACCAGGAGACGTCGACGATGACCAAAGTCCGGTGGTGAGCTGTCCCATGAAGGATGTCGAGTGCTGGGGGGTCAGTGTCCGGATGGAACACCTGTGGTAAGTAGGTTTAGCATTATATTGTTAGAAGGTTACTTTTAATTGTGTACCACTTTATGGAATATAAGTGTTGCATGATTCTCTATGTCATGTATGTGGTTCTAGAATGTGAGGCTCTTCAGAGCTATTCGCTGCCTGGCTGTTGTCTTCATCAGTCGTGGGTCCTGTGCATGGAAATAAAGCATTATTTAATGCTTGGAAAATGTATCCTGTTTCCTGCAAATATTTCTACGTGCCACACTACAACACCAACAAGCCTTGGCAACTGCAACCCATGCGATCAGAGGAAAGATGCTTCTGTGAAGACCAGCAAGGTCCTGGGGACTCTCCAAGTGAGTCAGGGCATGTCTGGAGCAAACAGGAAAGCCCACTTACAGTTAAAGTTCCCTTCTCAGGGACCCACAGGTCGACGGACCAGGGATCGCGAAGGGACCTGGAGCTGAATCACAAAATACCAGCCCACGGAACACTCGTGGAGTGTAGGCCGGAAATCTTCAGTGGAAATACTACCTGGGGCCTGGACTACAAGTAGCCCAAAGCACAGCCTCAGGGGTCGCCAAAAAGCATATGCTGCTGCAAATGGACACGGTGCACAGGGGTACAGGTTGCATGATCCCCACGAGGGCTGCGGGTCTCAGGATTGCTGAGAGCACTAGTCGACCTCGGGGACACTTGAGAACCCACCCCCTGTGTTGCAGAGTCCTCAGGAGCTCGGGAGTTGCAAACTGGTCAGATGCGTTTAAGGTGCCTGCCTTGCAGGGGAGTAACTCCAAGGGAGATTCTTCAGTCATCCAGCGTAGTGTTGTGGCAAGTACTTGGTTTCTGTAGCAGAGTTTCATCCAGGTAAATCTAAAGTCCTATAGTCAGGGGTTCCTACTTTATACCCAAGGAAGGGGTGGGACAAACTCTGGGGACCCACCTATGGGAGGGTCAGGAAAGAGGGGTGGCTACACCCATGTCCTTTGTCCAGTTTCATGCCAGAGCAGGAGCAAATGGCTCCTGCAACTGGTTAGAGCTGGACTATGCACAGGGACACCAAATGTGCCCCTAGTGCAGACCTCAAAGCACTCTCAGAGTGCACCGACCCATCCCCAATACACTAAAACCTGTCTGGGAGGTGGTCACATCTCCCTGTGACAGGAAACCTATTATCCAGCCTTCCCCTGCTGGAGTTTCGTCCAGCAGCAGGAGGGCAGACCCGTGTCTGTGGCTGGCAGCATCCATTTTGTGATGCCAGGTTCTCTTAAGCTGGTACCAGGTGTACCGGTGTTGTCGTATTTCTCCCTCTAGGAGGGTGGAATCATACCTCCCACACCAGTTACTGGTGTGGAGGTATGATTTCAAGGTGTTTGACACCAAACACAGCATGTTTCCATGCAGCCGTTTCAAAGTTAGCATTTACAGCGAGGTTATAATGCACTTAAGAGTATATGGTTGTCTGCATCACAAACAACCCCGGAATAGAGGTTCCGAAGGCTTCAGAAGGGCTCTGCTCATGCAGGTGCACCGTCTCACATAAAACCCAGCACCCTGACTTCAGGATTGATAAGGCCTGCCATAGGGGTGACTGATAGGTTTATATGTGCAGTGATATGGAGTAGATATAGTGAACCTATATCTACGTAAGGGGTGAATGCACCAGCTTACACAGGCTGCTGTATCAGACCTGTTGTGTCATTTTTAATGGTCTTCCAGGGGTGGAATAATACATGCTGCAGCCCCTGAGAGTCCTCTGGGGTACATGTGCCCTGGGTACATAGTATACCATATACTAGGGACTTATAAGGGTACCCCAGAATCCAATCTGGAGTGTACCTAAAGTACATGAAATCAATGTAGAGGAAAAAGCAGCTAGGCTGGGGTCCTGGATAGCAGGATCCCAGCCAGACTAAGTTGAAAACAGTGAAACATCAGCAAAAAGTTGGGGTAACTATAAGAAGCAGATCCTACTCTCCTATACAACCCCCCAAACGTAAGGACATTAAACTAACCTTGACGAGTTGAGTCTGCATGTTCTAAGTGGAAATATCTGGAGAGTCCATCTGCATTTGCATGGTTACTCCCAGGTCTATGTTCCACTGCATAGTCTATCTCCTGTAGGGAAATGGAGCACCTCAAAAGTGTGGGGTTTTCACCCTTCATCAGTTTTGGCCATAAGAGTGGCTTATGGTCTGTCTGAAGAATAAAGTGAGTACCAAACAAATATGGCCTCAGCTTCTTCAGAGCCCAAACCACAGCAAAGGCCTCCCTCTCAATAGCTGACCAACGTTTCTCTCTGGGGGTCAGCCTTCTGCTAATAAAAGCTACTGGCTGATCCTGACCCTCATCATTCAACTGTGATAACACAGCCCTTACCCCCAACTCAGATACATCTGTTTGGACAATGAATTGTTTGGAATAGTCAGGACTGTGCAGAATGGGAGCAGTGCACATGGCCTGCTTCAGGTCATCAAATGCCTTTTGACAGCTTACTGTCCACTGAACTTTCTTTGGCATTTTCTTGGAAGTTAAGTCATTCAAAGGGGTCACTATGGATCCATAACCTTTGACAAACCTCCTATAGTACCCAATCAGGCCCAAGAACGCTTTGAACTGAGTCTGGTTGGTTGGAGCAACCCAGTCCATGATGGTCTGGATTTTGCTCTGCAATGGTTGAACCTAGCCTCCACCCACAAGGTGGCCCAGGTATACAACCTTACTCTGCCCTATCTGGCACTTGGTGTCCTTGATAGTGAGGCCTGCTTTCTGCAGGGCCTCCAAAACATTTCTCAGGTGGACCAGGTGATCCTCTCAGGTAGAGCTAAAGACAGCAACATCATCAAGATAAGCTGCACTATAGGCTTCCAGGCCAGTAATTATTGTATTCACCAACCTTTGAAAAGTGGCAGGTGCATTCTTCAAATCAAAGCGCATCACCACAAATTGGTAGTGCCCACTAGGGGTAGAAAATGCTGTTTTTGGCTTTGCATCATCAGCTAGTCTGATCTGCCAGTAGCCAGCTGTTAGGTCAAATGTGCTCAGAAACTTGGCTGGGGCCAAAGTATCTATAAGCTCATCTGCCCTAGGGATTGGATGGGCATCAGTCCTAGTGACTGCATTGAGACCCTTGTAGTCAACACAAAACCTCATCTCCCTCCTACCATTCTGGGTGTGAGGTTTAGGTACTAAGAATACTGGACTAGCCCAAGGGCTATCTGAGGGTTCAATAACTCCCAAATCCAACATCTTCTGGACTTCAGTCCTGATGCAGTCCCTGACATGGTCAGGTTGCCTGAAAATCTTATTTTTAACAGGCAGGCTGTCCCCAGGGTCCACTTCATGAGTGCACCAGGTAGTCTGACTTGGAGTCGGTGAGAACATATGTCTAAACTGATTGGGAACTTTTCTGCAATCAGTTTGCTGCTGGACAGTGAGGCTGCCTGCCAAGGCTACACCATCAACTGAACCATCATCAGGGTTCTGTGAGAGCAAGTCAGGGAGTGGATCGCTTTCTTCCTCATGTCCCTCATCAGTAGCCATGAGCAAGCCCATGTCATCCCTGTCAACATATGGTTTGAGCCTGTTAACATGGAGTACCCTATGGGGGCTCCTGGGAGTTCGAAGGTCCACCAGGTAGGTAACCTCTCCCTTTTGCTCAATTATTGTATGGGGGCCACTCCACTTGTCTTGGAGGGCTGCTGGGGCTACAGTCTCCAACACCCATACTTTTTGCCCTGGCTGGTAAACAGTCAGCACAGCCTTTTGGTCATGCCAGGCCTTCTGCAATTCCTGCCTAGCCTCAAGATTTTTAGTTGTCTTCTTCATGTACTCGGCCATCCTGGAGCGGAGGCTAAGTACATAGTCCACAATATCCTGTTTAGGGTTGAGGAACCTCTCTGTAGGCAAAGAGAAGGCAGGGTAAAAAGTATGTCCCATCTGCGCCTAAGCTTTTCAGGGAGACCTTTAATCATGCCCATGAGGGTTTTGTTGAAACCTTCAACTAACCCATTGCATTGTGGGTGATAAGGGGTGGTAAATTTGTAATTTACTTCACACTCCTTCCACATAGCAGTCAACTAACTAGACATGAAGTTTGCGTCTCTGTCTGATACTACCTCCTTAGGAAAACAAACCCTGGAAAAGATTCCCAGTAGGGCCCTTGCCACCACAGGAGCTGTGGTAGTTCTAAGGGGAATTGCCTCTGGATACCTAGTGGCATGGTCCACCACCACCAGAATAAATCTGTGCCCAGATGCAGTTTGAGGATCCATGGGACCAACTATGTCAATCCCAACCCTCTCAAAGGAAACCCCCAACACAGGCAGTGGTATCAGGGGGGCCTTTGTAATACCACCTGCCTTACCACTGGCTTGACAGATGACACAGGAGCGACAAAACTCCTTGGTGTCATCAGACATGTGAGGCCAATGAAAGTGAGGGACAATTCTGTCCCAAGTCTTGTTTTGGCCTAGGTGACCTGCTAATGGGATGTCATGTGCTAGTGTCAATAGGAAGCCCCTAAACTTCAGAGGTATAACCAACCTCCTGGTGGCACCAGGCTTGGGGTCTCTACTCTCTGAGTAAAGGAGTCCATCATCCCAGTAGATCCTATGGGACCCACTAGCACTCCCAGCAGCCTCAGCAGCCACTTGCTGTCTGAGGGGTTCAAGAGACGGGCAGCCCAGCTACTCCTGGCTCAGATCTGCCCTGGAAGGGCTCCCTGTCCCCAAGAACTCAACCTGATCAGGTTCAAGCTCATCTGGGACAGTTCCTTCTTCAGGACTAAGATCAGCTCCCTCAAGAGACTGGTCTGGATTCTGAGTCAGGGGGGAAGACACTGTCTTACCCATACTGCTCCTTTTCTTGGAAGGCGCCTGGTCCATTTTCCCAGGATCCGGGGCCTGTTCAGTGGAAGACATTTTTGCCTGTGACCTAGTCATAGTGAACACATCTGCAGGGATACCCAACATTTTTGCATGAGTCCTGAGTTGCACTTCAGCCCAAGCTGCACTTACCACAACCTTCTTAGGGCCAGTTACCTCTCCCCTGGTGAAATTAACAACTGCCAAGGAATGGCCTGTCCTGACATTGCTAGCATTGTTTTCTTGGTACATCTCACCAAGTATGATTTGCTCAGGAGCCACAAGATATTTTGTCACTATTGTGACACTTGCTCTTGTGTCCCTGAATGCCAAGGCCTCTTTTCCATTTATCAAAGGCTGCTGTCTGTATTTGCCCAGATTACTGGGACTGACAAATAAGGAGGCAATGTCCATGCCTCCATCACAGATCAGTACAGCCTTAGTAGGAACTCTGACTAGGCCAGAGTCCACCTCAGATCCCAGGGTTAACCCTACAACGCCCTTATTCTGAGTACCACCACTTGGAGCTGAACTAGGGGGAACAGTTGCTTTAGGGGCAAAGGTGGCTGGAGTTGAGTCCTTGGACTTGGTACAATCACTTGTCCAATGGGTCTTCTATTTACAGATTTGACACCATGGCTTCTTCTTGCCTTTTCAATTGTTGGATTGTGACTCCCCATCAGATGCAGATTTTTGGGGCCCTTGAGAAGACTTCTGGTCTTTACCCTTCTCCCAACCCTTATCAGAGTTTTTAGAATCTTGCTTCTTGGAGTCACCACCTTGGTTCTGAACCTTCTGCCTCCCCCTGGTTCTGACCCATTTGTCTGCCTTCTGGCCCAATTATTGGGGAGAGGTCAGATCAGAGTCCACCAGGTACTGATGAAACAGCTGATTTTGACAATTAGTAAGGATCTGCTCCCTCATAATCAAATTGTACAATCCTTTAAAATCACACACTTTACTGCCAAGTACCAGCGTTCCAGAGCCTTAGTAGCACAATCTACAAAGTCAACCCAGTCTTGAGTCTGTGCCTTTTGGGTATCTCTGAACGTAATCCTGTATTGTTCAGTGGTTAAGCCAAACCCATCAATCAGAGCAATCTTCAAGACTTTGTAATTATCAGCATCCTCTTCTGTAACAGTGAGGAGCTTGTCTCTACCTTTGTCTGCAAAGGAAAGCCACAAGATTGCTGCCCACTGCTCCTGCGGGACCCTCAGTACTTTACAGGCCTTCTCCAGTGCAGTTATCCATTTGTGGCTGTCATCTCCACTCTGGTAGGGAGGGACAATCTTGTTCAGGTTCCCATGGTCATGAGTATGTTCTCTACCTCTAGGGACACTGTGGCTGCCACCATGGGGCTCTAGCCCCAACTGTTTAGAAGCTCTCTGACGCTCCAGGGATTCCCTATCTAAGGCCAATTGCTCTCTCTTGATCCTGAGCTTAGCTCTCTCAAACTCAAGCAGTTGGCACTTCTCATAAGAGGACTCCCTTTTATGAGAAGCTGAGGTCCTATGAGAAACAGAAGTCCCTACAGAAGTACCAGAATGATTAGATTCCTGAGAAGGAGATCTTGATCTTCTTGGTAAACTGTTAACCCTTCCAGGTGGGGTAAAGAGAGGGCCACTGAGGCCTTCTCCCTCACATTCAGGAAGAATTGGATTGTTCATGTTAGAATCATCTTGATCCTCCTGGCCAGCATCAGAGTCCAGGTCATAGATGGTTTCACTTCCTGGCCTTTCCTCTTCTGCTGTCCCACCCAACTTGCCTGTCTCATCAGACCCTGGGATCTCTCTGAGGTCATCTAAAAGCAAAGCATCTGTACACATGCTTCTCAATTCTTGGAATGGGATATGGTCATACCAAGTTGGCAGAGGCCCACTTGCTTCTGGCCTAGAAGACATACTAGTGTTATGTGGTGTGGCACCTACCTAACCTAGTGGGAACTACTAAACTCTCTTGAGTTGGAGAAAGGGTGTGCTAGACCCTTGACTTACCCAACTCTAAGTTCAATAGAACTTACTTTATTTTAGTCTTGATTTATATGTACCTAGTACATTTAGTGGTTTTCAGTTAGTCACTCAATGAGATTATCTGGTAAAACAATAGCAAGCTTGAATCCCACCGCTGCCACCAATGTGAGAAGTTGGCCTGGTATATATGCTGTCCACTAGTTAAACTGGGCACCTTGCACCAGTACAAACGACCCTATTGATGATTACGTTAAAGACAACCTTTATTGAAAGCTATCCTAGTGGTAGCTATGGAGAGCAGCCTTCAGGCTAAGTCTCGAAGGAATGTAAATCAGCTTGGTTTACCAGATTATAACCTCCTGAATGACCAAATGAAAGGAGAACCACACAAGGAATATATAACATATATGTATTTATTACTAAACACTCTCTACTAACCTCTTTATGAGATTAGAGAACAAGGCGCACAATATTAAAGCACTAGAACGACAGTAAATAGCACGATACACAGTGGGCTCCAGGGGGAGACCAAACCACATACTAAGAAAGTGGTATAACAACTACGGCTTGACTAGACACAGTGCCTAGAGCACGTAGAATTGCTGGGACCCCAAGGAACCACCCAAGGTAGTGACACAGGGGACCCACGGAGGACGTGTGCAGTGTGAGAACACAGCCGCGAGCTCCATACAACTCTATGGGAAAGTCACGTTGGAATTTTAAAGATTAAGGACATATAGGAGAGGACTTCAAGCAAACCCTTTGGAGCATAGAAGGTTTTAAGGCCAGCACCCTTGAGAGTACTGAGGTACCCCTTTTACCTATCCCAGGAGAGCCAGGTGCATAGGCGTCAAGTGGTGTCAGAACAACTCATTGATTTCAATGGCGTGATGCGAAGAAGTGCTGCTGCCAGGAAGATGAGAAGTGTCCGGTGTGATCCAAGCCGGGATCGGAGCTGAGAAGAATCTGAAAGCAGAGGGGACAGAGTCTGGGTCACTTCACAGTGACCAGGGGCACGATAGACGAATGCCCACCTATATTGGGTGTTTCAGGTGAGAAGAGGTGAAGCTTGACTCTGCAGCCACAGGGACCAGGAGACGTCGATGATGACCAAAGTCTGGAGGTGAGCTGTCCCATGAAGGATGTCGAGTGCTGGGGGGGTCAGTGTCCGGATTGAACACCAACAAGCCTTGTCAACTGCAACCCACGCGGTCAGAGGAGAGATGCTTCGGTGAGGACCAGCAAGGTCCTGGGGACTCTTCAAGCTATGGAGAGTCAGGGCACATTTGGAGCAACCAGGAAAGCCCACTTAAAGTTAAAGTTCCCTTCTCAGGGACCCACAGGTCGATGGACCAGGGATCGCGAAGGGACCTCGAGCTGAATCACAAAATCCCAGCCCACGGAACACTAAGAGTATATGGTTGGCTGCATCACAAATAAGGCTCCCTGTTTTCCATTTTTACTGATTTTTGCAGATAGATACAGTCAGAAAACATTTATTTTCTTGTCTGTATTTATTTTAAAATGTGGATAAAAATGGAAATTGGGTTGCTTTCTGAGTAATTCTAAATACTGTCTGCCAAGACTGTCAGGCCAATAGCTGTGTGGATTGATAGTTTACGGGGTTAGAAAAGAAAGGAATTTTAGCAAGAGGCTTTAACAGCAGTACATATGCACAAGGTTGTTAAAGAAATTTGCATATTTTCATATAAGGGCATTGATGTATCTTCTGCGGGTGTCACAGCATTGAAACCTGGCAGGCATTCAAGCATGAGTGCATATTTATCGGTTAAATAAATGTGAAAATATACTAATTTCAGCTTGATTTTTTTCACAGAACCCAAAATAAACATGGATAAATACAGAAAAAATTAGCAAAACATAAATATGGATAAATACAGACGGAAGCGTCCAAAAAATAAATACCATAAAACCGGGAGCCCTAATCACAAACAACCCCGGAATAGAGGTTCCGAAGTTTGCAGAAGGGCTCTGCTCATGCAGGTGCACCGTCTCACATAAAACCCAGCACCCTGCCTTCAGGATTGATAAGGCCTGCCATGGGGTGACTGATAGGTTTATATGTGCAGTGATATGGAGTAGATATAGTGAATCTATATCTAAGTAAGGGGTGCATGCACCACCTTACACAGGCTGCTGTAGCAGACCTGTTGTGTCATTTTGAATGGTCTCCCAGGGGTGGCATAATACATGCTGCAGCCCCTGAGAGGCCTCTGGGGTATCTATGCCCTGGATACATAGTATACCATATACTAGGGACTTATAAGGGTACCCCAGAATCCAATCTGGAGTGTACCTAAAGTACATGCAATCAATTTAGAGGAGAAAGCAGCTAGGCTAGGGTCCTGGATAGCAGTCGAAAACAGTGAAACATCAGCAAAACCTGGGGGTAACTATAAGAAGCAGACCCTACTCTCCTACACAAAGCATATGGGAGCACATAAGTAATTCCTTCATGTTCATGTAATGGGCAATACCTGTGGGAAGGATTTAAATGGAGTGAACATTTTGAGGCACTTTATGGTTGACAAAGGCTGACATAGCAGCCGAAACGCGTTCCAAGCCTTTTCGAGCGCTGACTTTCAAATAAATTGGATTCTACACGAGATATGAGTGCAGGTCCTTTCTTCAATTGAAAAATTGTATATTTTATTCAAACAGGCGTGGTGTGGCATTGCCTCTAACCGGCACCACTGGCGATTTGGCTGCACTCCGGAATTCCACAAAACCCAGTTTGCACATCTATATAGCTATAGATATATCTATCTATCTATTGAAAGGGATGAAGATGGCCGTGGGGAGGGAAGCACTGAAACCGAGCTCCCGGGCACTGGGATCACTGTTGGAGTGAGATTCCATGCTGCCCCCCATCACACCCCCACGACAACGAAAAATTACTGGATCAATCCCCAAGTCAGACTAGCCTGAATCGAGCCTCCATCAAGATCAGGAAGCGATGATACAAGGATCTGCGCCCCAGCATCTTCAGGACTGAAACTGACGCCTCGAAGGTGACCGGCGGTCAGTGGTACTCACTCGATTTAAGGTCACCCCACTTCGGACCCACGAGAGTCCCGTCAGTCCCGGACCGGGACCGAAACTTCCACTAATCTGGCACGGTAAGAACTAGGGGAAAGCTTTGTGCGCACTTCTGCTCAGCTCCGCAGCGCCTGACCTCAAAATGGCCACCCGGAGACAGAAGCAGTAAAGGAGAATAGGTTAAGCACAGTCAGCGGATTGCTCGAAAGTCACAGGTAACTCACTGTGGACCTGCGAGAGTCCCGACAGCCCAGGACCGTAGAGACCACCTAACCGGCACTGGGTGAACTCCAGAAAGTGGACGGCGAGCCACTACAGAGCTCCGCAGCGCCTGTCCCCAAGATGACCACCCTGACGCTGAACTGACTAAAGCAATGGTCAGCGGACTGCTCGCAACGCCAAGTCACCCAACAGTGGACCCACGGGAGTCCAGATGTAGCGACCACACAGCGACCAAGCTAACTGACACTAGGGGAACTTAAGAAAGCTGACTGCAAGCTACTATAGAGCTCCGCAGCGCCTGTCCCCAAGATGGTCGCCCCGAGGTCAAACTGGCATAAACAACAGTCAGCAGTCTGCTAGCAGCTCCTAGACACCCCTCAGTGGACCCACGGGAGTCCTGACTTAGCGACCACGGAGTGACCACCTAATTGACACTGGGTGACCTTCAGAAATCTGACTGTGAGCTACTACAGAGCTCCGCTGCGCCTGTTCCCGAAATGGCAACCCCGACTTCGAACTTCCAAATGTAACAGTCAACAGACTGTTCACAACTCTTAAACGCCCCACAGTGGACCTACGAGAGTCCTGACAGCCCAGGACCACAGCGACCCTCGAACTGACACTGGGTGAACCTCAGTAAGCTGATTGCGAGCTGCTACAGAGCTCTGCAGTGCCTGCCCTCAAGATGGCCACTGCGACGTCGAACTGGCAAAGATAACCTCGCTTCCATAGATGCCCACGCAACAGGCTCCACGAAGATGGCGGCCATGCAGAGCGTACCAGGACTGAAGCCTGAGTCAAATAGCCACTGAGAAAGCAGTCAGATAACCACCGGGATTCCACTCACGAGCTATTGACGTACTTTGAAACGCCTGACTTCAAAATGGCCGCACGGAAGTAGGACGTCTCACCAACGAACAGGCTGCACCGGTGAGTCTCCTCCACCATTAATGCTCCCCAGACACCCTACACCGGCTGCTCCCAACAAGATAAGCAAAGAAGGCCCCTGCACCTCAGAGCCTGCCGGCCTCCTCAACCCAAATGCACACAGGGTCAGACCCGAAGATGGCCACAAAGAAAACTCTTACATCATAGAGACTTTAAAGACAGTGTCGTCGGCCCGACACGTCTCTGTCGTGCTGCACCTTCCTACTCACCGGACTCATTCTACCTGACCACCCAGTTGCCACCCCAAAAGAACTCCGGGGGGTTGCTGAACACCTAATCTACAACAAGACAACAGCAACAAGCCACCCCATATCAGAAACGAAGAGACGCGTGTACCCCAACGCTCCCACCGCTCTTACACCCTTCCTGGCTCTGGGACCGACCACGTGAGGGCAGCCATCCAACCAACCCCTAAAGAAGCGGCTTGACCACACTGCCAGTCCCACCCACCACTACAACACACCTAGCCCTAAAGGAACTAGCCCCACCTCCAAGTCAGACAGAATGCCCTCTACCACGCCAACCCACGCCAACCACCTCACACGGAACTATTTAAAACCGCATGGCCCGAACTCCTTCTCGATTAGTTTCCCCCAACCTCTCACCCAAAGCAAACAAGAGCCTCAAACACAAACTGATTAGACAATACCCAGAATCACTATTTGCTGACATATATCACTGCTCTTCCAAAGGCCAAGTAAAAATGGATCTTATTTTTCACACGGAAAGACCCGAAAAGTGGAATTCCATCCTCAGATCACAACTCCACATTACCAAAACTACCAATATTCCCCACAGCTGCAAACTATCATTCTCTATCCCCAACCGCATGACGCGAAGAGGGAACACCTCTGTGACCATCTACTCCAACGGCACAGTCCTGATACAAGCTAACAACAACAACCTTGAGGCATTTGACTCCCTCTTCCCCTCACTTCGGACTGCTTCCTCTCACTCACATCTCCCCCGCCCAACCCACCCCTTCCTCCCGGACAACCGGACCCCCCAGCTGAACACACACACACCATTCCTGAGCCCTCTATCATAAACTCTTACCCCCCTCCATGAGACACCACCCGCACCTCTGGCACCAAGAACATGGCTCCCCCTCCCTCGTCGAATCGTTCCCTCAAACAGACCCCCGCGCACAACCTCCCCCAAAGAACACCGATTGACCACAATACACAGTCTAAGACCTCCAACCACCGTCCCACGCCCACCTGCAAAAGAAAGCAGAGGACGCAACATGACCACCCGCACCCCACCTCCCATCCTAAAGCCCTCACGGACAACACAATAACTACTAGACGACAACACAACATCGTCAGGTCTTCTCCCCCTCGGGAGGATCCCGCTCGGAACCCACCCACCCCAACCCGGAAGAGACCGGGCAACGTCTTTCCCTGCTTGAAAGTCAACTAGCTACTATAATATTTGGTTTTAACGAAATCCTAACCAACCTTGTTAATCTTCACAAGCCCCCCAAAAACCCCAACGGTACTCCTGTCGCCTCCAACCGCCCACACCAAAGGCTCCCCAAGACCACACTACCCAGTTGGATCCCATCCTCCCTCTCGAGTCACACTATGAGGCCCAAGAGAACCACGGAGGCTATGTCTCCGGACGAAGCTGCAGAGCTGGCCTCCCCGTATGACTCCCCCTCTGCGGGCATCACCCAATCCACGATCCAGGTGATCACCGGATTCAGAAGAGACCACTCCACTCCGAAACCCCCTAGACTCCCAACCTCCCTCACGAACATCCCCATGGCCCCCCTAAGTAAGAAACCAAAAAAGGAAACACCCCCTACCAACTGCATGGTCATAAACTGGATAAACTGCAGATCAGCCACCAAACATGCCACAGAGATAGCAGATTCCATCCTATCCCATAGCATAGACATAGCCTTCCTCACCGAGACCTGGCTAAACGACTGCTCACCTCCAATCATGGATAGTCTCGTACCCCCAGGCTTTATAATCATTAACAAAGACCGTAAAGACCAAAGAGACGGGGGTTTAGCGATCATCCACAACAACAACATATAAGTGACAGAAGTAGATACCTTCAACTATGACACCTTTGAATGCCTGCCCACCAACATTAACTCAAGCGACAACAAGACACTACACTGCCACCTCCTATGCCATCCCCCAGGCAACACCACCACTTTCACGGAGCACCTCTCAGACCTGGTTGCTCACTGCTCACTCCGAGACACTGACAACCTAATTCTGGGCGACGTCAACCTACACTGGAATGTAATAAACAGCTCACTAATTCAAAACCTAAACGAGCTATTACACAGCAACAACCTCACACAGCACTGCTCAGAAGAAACCCATAACAAAGGAGCACCCCTGGATGCCATCATCACCCAGCGCGACACAATCACAATAGATCACATCTTACCGGTTGACTGGTCAGACCACCACCTAATCCTATTCTACATCACGCAACCGATCATGTACCATCCCCACATCCAAGACCCCCCCCACATGGACGAGAAACCTAACACAGATCAACATGGTCGACCTAGAAGAAAAGATAAACACTCTCCTGCCCATCTCCTCAGATGGTCTCTCCACAACAGAACTCACGTCCCACTACAACACAACTATGATGTCCATCCTAGACCAATTAGCCCCCCTGAAACTAAAAACAACCAGGAGCATCCCTTCCAGATCCTGGTTCAACACGGACATTAACGATGAAAGGAGGGAATTTAGAGCTACAGAGCGTCTATGGAGGAACAATCCCTCTACAAGCCTTCGCGATCAACTCAAAGACGCCGAAGGAAATACAAAAAGCACATCATCAACGAAAAAAACACCTTTTTCTGCACCACTCTGGACAACGCGAAAAACAGACCCAAGGAACTCTTTAACATCATCAGGCAACAAACTTCCAAGACCTCCGCAGCCCCAATCCAGGCCTCCAAAAACCTGTGTGGCAACTTCGCCAACTTCTAAAACGAAAAAGTCACCAAGATTGAGCTATCACTAGATATCAACCTCAATCTCTCCTGAAAAAACCCAACTGCAACAATCGAAAACAACACACACAAGCTCCCCACGGAAGCCTGGAAATCCTTCGACCCCGTACTCGAAGCTGAGATTCTCAAACTGATCTCTTTCTCCAAGTCCGCATCCCACATTCTCGATCCTGTACCCACCCAATTGACCAAAAAGCTGAAACTCTCCTTTGCCCCACTCTGGTGCAAAATCATAAACAGTTCCTTGAAAACCGGCGTCATACCAAACTGCCTCAAAGTCAGCCAAGTCACACCACTATTGAAAAAGCCAGGCCTAGACACCACTGATCTGAACAACTTCAGACCTGTCTCCAATCTCCCCTTTCTATCCAAAATCCTTCAAAAATGCGTACTCCATTAACTGACCCAGCACATGGACAACATCAACCTGCTAGATCCCCACCAATCGGGCTTCAGAAAAGGCTGCAGCACCGAAACCGCGATCCTTAACATCGTGGATGACATCCACAAGTCTCTAGACACCGACCAAAGCTGCCTACTCATCCTCCTGGACCTATCAGCAGCCTTTGACACGGTTGACTACAATCTACTCATCAAGGCTCTCCAAGATAGAGTAGGTGCGGATGGGGTGGTCCTGAAATGGTTCTCCTCCTTCTTACACAACCGCTCCCAAAGGGTAAAAATCAAAACCTTTACGTCCGACCTGCACCCCGTCAGCAGAGGTGTCCCCCAAGGCTCAGTGCTCTCCCATCAACTGTTCATCATATACATGGAACCCCTCACCTCCCTTCTCAAAAAAGCCAACATTCCCTTCCATCTATATGCAGATAACACCCAGATCTACTTGGAAGCCTCCTCCATTAACGACATTCTAAGACTCAACAACACCCTTAGAGAAGTTCAATACTGGCTATCAACAAACCACCTTAAACTCAATCAGGACAAAACTGAACTCCTCCTCATCTCCAACAAAGAAGAAAACCCTCAAATCGTAAAGTGGCTAAAAGCAATCGATGCCCTCAACAGTAATCTCACTCTGACTAATTCGGTAAAATCTCTAGCATAATAATAAGCATTAGCAACATGGACATGATTAGCGAGATTCCTACGTCAAATGGGGCTCATTGCCCGATCTTTGACAAATTTCTGTCAGTATCTTCCTGTGACACACAAAAGATCCTTATGGAGGCTAATTGAGGATCTCCATATGACCCCTGCCCCGATAAGGTGGATAAACAGGCCTCGGGTCGTTTAACAGTAATATTTAATCTACTGTTTGAATCAGGGCTTTTCTCCAGGCAATGGAAACTGGCATCCATCTTGCCCCTATTAAAAAACCAAACCTTTCTGCTAACGATCCAAACAGCTTTTGTCCAATTGCTAGACTCCCCTTACCAGCCAAACTGGTAGAGAAAATTATGAATAGACACCTTAGTCACTTCCTGGATGAGACACAAGTGCTTGATCCAACTCAATATGGCTTTAGGCCGGGACACAACACAGAGTCTGCACTTATTAAAGCCACGGAAGAGATCAGGGAAGCCATGGATCAGGGAGGTAGGGCAGCACTGATCTTGTTGGATCTGTTCGCGTCGTTCGATACGGTCCACCACACGATACTGCTGAGCTGCTTAAATTCGTGTGGTATTCGTGGAAAAGCATGGGACCTCTTAAGATCCTTTCTGGCGGACAGAAAACAAGTTGTGGCCCTGGGGGATTTCCAGTCCAAACCTTTTATATCACCTTGTGGGGTCCCTCAGGGGTCATCTCTCAGCCCAACCCTCTTTAACATTTATGTCAGTGCTCTGGCACCTGTCATAAGCGCCTTCAGTTTTGGCCTCACTTCCTATGCGGATGATACACAAATTGTGGTATCTCTGACACCAGGTGGAGAGGTTGGTGCGGAAGGGCGTTTTTGGGAGTGCATGCTAGCAGTGGGTAGCTGGATGGCCAAGAATTGTCTTAAATTGAACTCGGACAAAACGGAGGTGTTATTGTTTGGTAATAACACTAATTTCTGGACTCCCTCCTGGTGGCCCGACTCAATGGGCATGCTCCCAGTCCCAACCAGAAAGGTAAAAAACCTGCGCATAATACTTGATGACAGACTGACATTAGAGCTTCAAGTGAATGAGGTAACATCAAAAACTATGTATGCCATCAGAATGTTGAGGAAAGTGCTACCCTTGCTGCCCTGGGAAAGCAGGCAAACGGTGGTCAGGGCTCTGGTGATGGCCAGACTGGACTATTGTAATGGACTCTACCTAAACGCACAACAAAGAGGGTTGAATAAACTGCAGATACTGCAGAATGCGTCAGTAAGACTGCTCACAGGCTCTTCAAGATTTTCCTCAGTCTCTATTGAGAGAAAAGCTTTACATTGACTTCCAGTCAAAAGCTGAGTACGTTTCAAGGCGTTGTCCTTGGCTTTTAAGGCTCTGCACGGCATGGGCCCAGAATTTCTAAAGCTCAGACTACAATGGTATGTCCCGGAAAGAACCTTGCGGTCTAAAGAAGCCAAGCTGGCCCGGGTGCCACGTATAAAGAAAGCCCAATGGGGGGGCAAAAGCTTTGTTTACGGTGCAGCAAAGGCATGGAACGAGTTGACTCTTTATCTCAGGACCATGACGGATCTTTGGTCATTTCGGAAGGAACTAAAGACGTGGCTCTTCTCTCAATGAGTAAGCACCCTCTCCACTCCTCACCGGCTCAGTAATCTCAGGGGAATTAGACAGCGCCAGGACACCTCCGGGTATTTGTCGCGCTCTATAAATGTCATTAACATAACATAACATAACTTCCTTTATAACATTCAAACGACTCCTAAAAGACCTCTTCCTCAACCGTGCCTTCCCAAACCGAGAGCCGCTGCTGAAACGCACAAGCTTGCACTCCGCAGCCCCTTGACAATTTTCCACTCTAACCTACCTCTTCCTACAATCTGCAGCCACTCGATAATGCTCCACCTCAACCTACCTTTTCAGGCACCTTACAGCCCCTTGACAATGCTCCACTTCTACCTACCTCTTCCACCCTCCCCGAGCCCCCCCTTGTTCCCTCCTCCCAGAATGAGGTTGAGCCCAAGACAATGTGCGCTCATCGAGGCTATCTCAGGACAGGTACCATTCCGGCGCGTTACGGAGGAGGGGTAGGTTTCCACCCTACAGGCGACTGAACACTTTTTCATTGCTCGCCTCACCCGAACCGCTGACGGAGCCCTTCCCTTTCATCTCGTAGGGTTGGGTGTAGGTTTTCCAATAAGAAGGAGCACCTACCAGCGCAACAACGCAATTCCCCTTACTATAAAGGTATAATTGGTTCACAGTACCTCACTCTCACTGGAACCTTTTCTTTTTCATATACTTTTTAGATTCACTTGTCTCATTTGGTCCTGACGAAGCGCAATCGGATCCCTTAAGGACCTACTCTGAAGCGCGAAACATGTTGACCCTATTTTTCTAGTACTTACACTCCCCATTCACTCACCTATCCTGAGAGTTGCAGTAAATTTTATATCTGCCCTCATTATATTTTGCTCTTGAGGACCTCCAGGATCATTTTTAATCTATGCTGGATAGAGCCGCGAATAAAGGTCTTGGTTCCTACCTAGCTGTTTTAACGCACCACTCACATCCCTTATAGACATACCCACACACCCACATGCACAACTGCGGCGTCTCCTAAAAAGAACTCCGACAAAGAGCCCTCTTGCGGGGCCCGTGGGGGACTGCAGCGCCACCCCCACGAGGAGCAACGCCCTATGATGAAGCAGGACACCTGAAAGGGTGTGTGAGGGCACTAAATTTCAAAGGAGAAATTCCCCACACTCATTCCGGCCCAACCAAGCTTTAAGCACACATAGCAGCTCTCTCTACCCTTTTTTAGGAACAGCTACCCTCTCAAATTAAATATCTCAGGACTTTCCCACCTCAATAACGCTCAGCACACTGGGTTCTCTGAACATTTATGTTGGACTATGCCTTTCTTATGTGATTTCAGCTTAATTCTGTTGTAAAGTGCTCCGATAACCTCGGGTCTGGCCAGCGCTATATAAAACTTCTTAATAAATAAATAAATAAATCTATATACCTATAGATAGATATATTTATATATATAGATATATAGATATATATCAACAATATGCCTTGAGCATTGGAAAGGCACTCAACAGTGCTGTGCCATCCGACTTTGTACTCTAACCTACCTCTGCGCGCACAGTTCATTATCAATGCCGACGCGTTTCAAGGTGTAAATCTCTTCATCTGGGCGGCAGAAAAATGACGCTTGACATTCGTGTCACTTTTATTTCCAGCTCTTTTTATTATTACAAGCCCCCAAGTAGGCGTGTGCTGCATCCCACGTCACTTCTATGTATGCTGGGACTTGAAGTCCGTGACACGATCAAAGTATTCACTTTTAGTAAGTTCAAGTGTCCATTTTCAATTAATGCAATTTAAATACCTTAAGTAGGTTGTGTGCGTTTTAGCAGGTTCTTTGCAGAACAGCATTGTGCCACAGGAGTCCTGAAAAGGTTTCTGACTCTGGCCTCGCTCAGCTGGAGAAAACATCCTTCTTCCTGGAGGCGATGGTGCCCTCCCCACGGTCATCAATATTACAAACACATTTCCCCACTTCAAGAGAAGGCCCGCACTCAAATCCTTGGGACAGTTCTATTTATTCACAGACAGCACTTATAAACAGGAACACGTTTCGGCTGACCGCACAGCCTTGGTCAACCTAACGTGCACCAATTTATTTCACAATTGAATACTCGCCACAGGTATTCCCACTTACATAGACATGAAAATGTTACTCTCATTCTTGTAATTCTTCCAAAAGTTAAATGTCACAATACTATCATTTGGCAATCACTTGTAGGAAAGCAAAACCAACTGCTCTTTCACAACATTTCTTGCAGTATAAAAAACTTCCGGAATGTAACAGCCATTATCACCAATTTTGTGATGGTTTTGCAAGCTCTCCGTTTTACTTTTGAAATCATTAATAACATCACAGTTCCTTTCATAGGGCAACGTCAAATTGCTAACAGCCTTTTTATGATGTTTTTTCCCCTGTTTTGCACACATACAGGTAAGTACCAGGAGCGGCCTGTGCAGGTAAGAATGGTGGGGTGAGGTGGGGGTGAGGTGGGGAGGGATTAGACGATGGGAAAATTAAATAAAAGAAAAAAAGAAAACCACTTACCTTGCGCTCGCCGCTTCGCCGAGTCGGCGATGCGGTGAGCGCAAGGTAAGTGTTTTTCTTTTATTTAACTTTATTTTCCCTCGTTGTCTGTCGACTCCAACCCCAACCCGCCCCACCACTCTTACATGCATGAGCCGCTCCTGGTAAGTACCCATATACTCTCTTTCAAACTATTCAAGCATTGATGGAAACATTATCCCATAATTCTCTCTGCCCCACAGCAGCGCTCACCTTAGTTCCTCTATTTAAAGCTGCAAGAACTTTCAGTTTCACAAACAACTTCTGGCGATCAGTATCGTGCTCCCTTGAATTCAGCCCTCGGCGTGGGCCTTCAGCAGTGCCCGGCTCCGGTCACCTCAATAAATCAAATGTAAGGGCTTTCTGCGGAGCTCAGGTCCCCGCCAATGGTAGCCCCCTCCCCAGCGCCGAACTCCTGCTTGTACTTTCATCCCGTCCATTCACAGTTACTCCGATGTCCTGCTCGGGGGCTCACTCACAGCACGAACAACTTCACCCTGGGTTTGTGGATCTGCTGGCATGCATCTTGATTATTATTAAGCATTTTATAGAGCTCAACAGCTACCCCAGTCCCGGCGCTAAAACACAACAGCGATTGCAGCCAGCGTGAGAGAGAGCCTAGAAAAGCCACGTTTTTAGTGCTTTCCTAAAACTAGATTCAGTATGTGCCTGCCGCAAAGATTCTGGTAGGGTGTTTCACAGTAATGCTGCACCCACTGTGAAGGTCCTCCCTCCCAGGCGAGCCCGCTCAAAACGGGGAATTTGCAGCAAAGTCTGGGAGTTTGAACGTAGCACCCGATTTTGTTTATATAAACACACTCTTTGCTTTAAATATCTCGGACAATTTCCCTTTAGAGTCCGATATGTCAGAGTCATGGCCTTAAATTGGATTTGTTTCTCCACCTTCAACCAGTGGAGCTTCTGTAAATACGGAGAGACATGATGTTTAAATGGAATTCGTAACACCAGTCTTGCAGCCGCATTCTGAATCAACTGGAGGCGACCAATGGCATATTTGGGTAGACCAAGATATAGACTATTGGCATAGTCCAACCTGGACGTGACTGTAGCATGTACTATGGATTTCCGGAAATCCTCTGGTAGAAAATGGAGGATTCTCCGCAGATTTTTCAAAGTACTAAAACAGCCAGAAGACACCTGCTTGATTTGAGCCGAGAGTGAGAGATTCGTCTCCCATTTCACACCTAAATTCCTCGCGCACACGCTAGGAATAGGTGGTACCCCCATCTCTATTGGCCACCACAATTCCGGATCAGGAGCTAAGCCCTTGCCAAAAAACAAAACTTCAGTTTTACCGGCATTGAGCTTTAGTTTGTTTGCATTCATCCATCGAGCTATGTCTTGTAAGCAGCCCTTAAAATTCTTGAAAGTGTCTACCGTCCGCTCCTTAAATGGAAAGACCAGCTGGGTGTCATCGGCGTAGGAAATCGCTTTGACCCCCTGTTAGATCTGGGGGTCTCTAGTTGGCAGAGGTAAGCACCTTAGACCAAATAGGGACCCTTGCTTCTAGTCAGGGTACAGGGACACACACGGTAGATAACCCCTGCTCACCCTCTAGGTAGCTTGGCTCGAGCAGACAGGCTTATCCCCAAGGCAATGTGTTACGTAGTTGCACTCAATCCCCACAATGACCCCTCCCTCGTACACACTAGGAAGTTTCTTCTAGGTTAAGAACAGTCTCAAGTCTCTACTCGCTATCGTAGGGGGTATTACAGCGGGGCTGTAATATCCAGTCAGCTCGTCTCACCGTGCGCGTTATGCTGCAGCCTCAGCGTAGGCAGATCTTCCTTTGACAGCCCCCGGCCGGTCGCGTCCGCCCTTCCGCCCGCTCTCGACAATCCAACGAGCGGCGGGAAGGCAACGCGGCCCTTCTCTTCTTGGGTTCACAGGCTGGGGGCACGCTGGATACACTCGCTGCTCCTTCAATGAAGACGGGTCACGCAGATGACTCGGGCACCGCTCTGCCGGCTTCTCGGGACGTCCTGAGGTCACTGACCAATCCCAGCGCGGCGTTAGTGAGGGGGCTCGATCCTCTTCAACCAATGAGAGGGCAGCGGGCTCGATCTTCGCTTCGGGAGCCTCGGCAAGATATGGCGAGATTGCGGGGCGATGTGCGGCCCTCTGGCAGTGCAAAACCCTCACGGCAACAGGGGTTTTTGCAGCTGCAGGCAACTTCCCACTCCAGGCCGGTGCAGCACAATCTTGATAGCTGAATTCAGTTTCTTGGGAACCTTTTGACCCTGGGTTCCAGGACAGGAGGCCAGCTCTTCTCAGGCCCTTGGAGATTCAGTTTCAGACACAGCACACAGCAAAGTCTGGGTAGTACAAGCAGGCAGGGGCACAGCACACAGCAAGCCCTTCTTCTCTCCTTCAGTTGAACAGCAGAACAGGTCAGCCCTTAGAGCACACAGCAAGGCAATCTTCCTTTAGTTCCTCAGCGGTCCTTCTTCTGGCAGAGGTTCCTCTTGTTTGTAGAATTTAAAAATCTGTTGTCAGGGGTCTTGTTCTTATACCTAAAAGTCTTTGAAGTCTTTGTGCAAGTGGGTCCTGAGCCCGGTCTGATCCAGTTCTGGGTGTTGCTGGAGCACTTTGTTTTCCTGGCTTCTGCTTTCTTTTCAGAGTGAGGGGCAGAGTCGTCAGCCGCCCAGCAGGAGGTGGAGCCAGCAGTGTGGCAGGCAGGCACAGCCCTATTCACTCCCAGGTGCTATCTCCTCCCTCCACTCTCCTTGCAAATGTCGCCATTCAGCAGAGGGCTGACTCAGCCAACCTCCTGGGGGATCCCCAGCCCCTGTCACTCTCAAGCCAGACAGTCAATCCACAAGCATGCCCAGGCACACAGAAGGGTCAGACAAGAGAACAGCTACTCTCTAAAAAGTACTATTCTCCAACTCAGGATTTAAAAACAACCTCTCCTAAAAGATGTGTTATTAAATGCTGAGCTCAGGGATATCAAACACTCATGTCTTATCTTGTTCCTATGAGAAGATAGGCGGATGGCCATTGGCACCAGCCTCCCCCATGTTAGCCTATGGAGCAAGATAACCTTGCAGCAGTGAACACACAAAATGGCCGTTGTTCACTACCAGAACATGTTACCTGCACTAGTACATGCTCTACCTTTTACATACACTGCACCCTGCCCAGGGGGGTACCTTGGGCCTTCCATAGGGATGACTGACGTGTATAAAAAGGGAAGGGTTAGGCCCGGTCAGTGTGGACACTGGCCAGGAGGACATGGCAGTCCGGGGACTGCAGGCAGGCCTGCGTTGGCAGGCCTGAGACACCATTTTAGGGCTACACAGGTGGGTGGCTCAATCAGCGCTGCAGACCCACTAGTAGCATCTGTCATCACCAGCCCTGGCACACACAGTGCACTTTACTAGGGACTTCATGGAGATACAGATATGCCAATCAGGTATATCCAATCAATATGATATTTTACACAGGGAACACTAACACTCTGGCACTGATTAGCAGTGGCAGAGTGTCCAAAGCATCTAAACCAGAAAAAACGAAATCCAGCATAGCATCAAAATCCAGGTAGCAGAGGCAAAAGATAGGGGAAAAACCCACGCCAAGGATGTCAGGTCTAACACCCCCCAGTTGGCAATAAGGGTAAAAAGCGGTGCTAAATAGACATTAAACAGCAAAGGGCTAAGGGCTGAGCCCTGAGGAACGCCACACCTGATTTGCTCAGGTCTAGATACAAATGATTGTAGAGCCACTTTCTGGGAGCGCCCGCTTAGGTAAGATTGTACCCAGGCTAACACCGTCCCGCCGAGCCCTGCATCTTGTAATCTCTGGATTAGGATGGCATGGTCTACAGTATCAAACGCCGCGGATAGGTCCAGGAGCACCAGCAACGCCGAAGCTCCTGTATCCAATGTCCATTTCACTGACTCTGCCACCTCGAGGAGAGCGGTCTCAGTACTAAAACCTGCCCGAAAACCAGATTGAGTATCATGAAAAGCCTGGTTCTACTCTAAAAAAGAGGTCAGTTGGCGTTGAACCAATTTCTCTAACATCTTTCCCGGGGCCGGGAGCAGGGAAATAGGCCTCAAATTGCTGAGGTCCCCCGGATCACCGTTTACTTTCTTCCTCAAGGGGAGAAGAGTTGCGTGTTTCCAGGAATCGGGAAAGATGCCTGTCACTAGGGAGGTATTCCAAATGTGAAGAAGGCCCTCGGTCAAAGAAGGAGCTAACATTTTCCAAAATTTTGGCGGGCACGGATCATCTGGCGCACCCGACCTACATTTTTGTAGCTCCCCTAATGCCTCTTGATGAGAAATCTGGGTAAAGTTTGAGAGTGTTAACCTCTCACCGTCATCTGCTGGAGTGTCCAGTTTCACGGTGGCCTCAGAGGGGGTAAAAAAGTCATAAACCCTAGAGATTTTGTCATCGAAATAGCTGGCAATTTGTTCACATTGTTCAACAGACGCTGAGACCTCCAACTCACTTGCCTTAGGTTTAAAAAAAGATTGGACTACTTTAAAAACTTCTGTCCAGGAGTGATCTGCATTCTGGATGCGGGCAACAAGATAGTCCCGTCTGGCAATTTTTAAAGCCTTATGAAGTTCTTTGGTCGCCTTTTTATAAACCGCTTTAGCTAGGTCGCAGTAGGCTACTCTCCATTGGCGTTCTAGCTTTTTGCATTTACTTTTTTGTTCCTTCAATATGGCAGAGAACCATGGGGCCGAGGGAGAGCATCTTGCAAGTTTCCCTATTCTAATTGGTGCAACAGCCTCCACTGCGTTCGCAATCCATTGATATAGCAAGGCTGTGTCAGAATTGGGGTCCTGAGACAGCTGGGGATAGCTATCTCTCAATCTGGGACTTAAAGATTCTGCGGACAGTTTTTTCCAGTCTCTTTTTTGCACGACCTGGATGCTATTAAGCCAGCTTAACAGTCGGGAGAGTAATTGAAAATGGGACTAGAAAGTGGTCCGACCAGGTCAGTGGCAGTGGGGGCCTTATTATAATGTTATTGAGATTTGAAAAAATGAGGTCTAGGGTGTGTCCTGCAATATGTGTTGGGGAAAGCACCCCTTGTGCAAGGTTAGCCCCCTCTAGAGAGGACACAAATTGCGACGCTTGGACGCAGTCTGGGTCATCAATATGAAGGTTAAAATCGCCCAAAGCCAAAAAGATGGAATAGACTACTGATTTTTGGGTAATCAGATCACATAGAGACTGCAGTGCAGTCACTGCACATGCAGGTGGTCTATAGATAAGAATGCCAGCCAGAGCAAAAGCGGGGTTAATCTGGAAGCAAAAATGTAAACCTTCAATACCCTCCACGAGAAGCGGGGCAGAAGACACAAGCTCCCAGGAATCTCTAAAAATAGCAGCCACCCCCCCCCTCTTTTCCCCCCTTCACGGTTCACAAAGCACATTTTGAACCCCGGCGGGGTAGCTAATGAGATTGAAGTCATTGCATCCACACTCAGCTAAGTTTCTGTAAGAAACAGGGCATCCCAATTCTCTTCAATTAAAATTGACCAGATCTCCTCGGCATGTTTAGTTAGTGATCTGCAATTTACTAAGCCTAAATTAATTATGGTCTTCTGAGCAGGCAGTGGTCCCTTGAAGGACTGCCCTTCCTCGGCCATCTTTCTTTGAGTCAGAATCTGTCCACATTCTCTGCAGCAGTGTGGCAATGGGGAGTGAGCTAAGTCAGTCTGATGTGCCCTCCTGCAAACCTCTCCCTGGAGGTCTAGAAGTGACTCACAAGACCACCTTAGGTGGCCCAATCTATCAAACCCAGCAGCACGGCTGGCGCTGGCCGCGCTCCGGACACGGACAGGCGCAGACGGGCTTGCCTTAGGCGCGCCAGCGGCGCGCCCGCTGCGCGCGGCCACTGTGCGGCCGCCGTGTCGCCCGCTCCATATACCCCCAAGCCGGAAGTAATGCAGAAAGTGGGCGGAGTCGCGTCAGTCCCTCCGCAACAATCGGCACTAATTTGCCGTGGCGGACCAGGGATCGCGACCCGCCAGATACAAAGACCCAAGAGCGAGCTGTCTCCCCCAAAAATGTCAAGTGCAGCAGTGAGCAAATTTACCTCAGGTAAAATCGTATTTGTGTTTTAAGATCAGTGCAAAGTTTTGTTTAAAATCAGTGCAAAGGGCTAATCAACAGATAAAAAACATAGAAACAACATTAAAGTTAAAAGCAATTTCGTCCCCCCAATTCTGTTCGCTTGTGATTGCAGTAAAGAAAAAATTCTATCTCACGCTAGCGCGCACTCAAATCGTGCTCGATCGCTGGTAGTGCCGGAGAGAGGCGATACCACAAACATCTCATTAATTTCAAGCACATTTCTCCACTTCAAGAGACGTCCCATACCGAATCCCTGGGACATTTCCATTTATTCACGGACAGCACTTGTAAACAGGAACGCGTTTCGGCTCATCACACAGCCCTTGTCAACCTAACGTGCACCAACGTCTGTCACATTTAAATACTCTCCACGGGTGTTGGCACTTACATAGACATTCTCGTAATTCTTCCAGAAGTTACATTTCACAATATTATCATTTGGCAATCACTTGTAGGAAAGCAAACTTAAAACCGTCTGCTCTTTCTCAACATTACTTGCAGTATAAAAGACTTCTGAAACGTAACTGCCATTATCACCAATTTGTTTTGGTATCGTGAGCGCCGCGTTTTACTCGTGAAATCATTATTAACGTCCCAGTTCCTTTTATTTGGCAACGTCAAATTGCTAACAGCCTTTCATGATGTATTTGTCGCAGTTTTGTGAACGTGCAGGTAAGTACCCGTTTACTGTCTTTCAAACTGGCTGCTGTCAGCCACACGTGTTCTCCTGATCAGGCATCGATGGAAACATTCTCCCCATAATTCGCAATGTCCCACAGCAGCGCGCACCTCATTTCCTCTATTTAATGCTGCTGGAACTGTCAGTTTCATAAAACAAGCACTGGCGATACAGATACACTTGAGATTCCCTACATCTTTTGAGGCTAGGGCATTCCACCCCCGGTAGAGGTCTTATGACTGTAATCGAATTTAACCACCTTAGGGGCTTTGGCATATCATGTGACGGTGAAGAGGTATTTTTTGTGTTCAAAATTCTTCCCATAGCTTGTTGTTTTGGAGAAAACTGAGTTGATTAAATGTGAAGCAGGCAGATAGTCACCTTTTATTGAATACTGTTTTAAATGTCATTTGACATTGGATATTACACATTTATTTCTGACTTTTTAAGCACTGTAAGTAATTTTAAAAGTGGCCAATGTATGCATCCTTCAACAGCTTGAATGACGTTACTCCGCGGCCGGCCCATGTGGGTTGTAGGCGACATGCTGTGTTCATGAATTGATCCTGTCCAGCAAGTAGCAAGTACTATACGTCTGTGTAACTGCATGCTGTTGCTGCCGGCCTGTTACCAAGGTTGTAGGCGAGAAGCTGTGTACTATTCGTTACTGACCAATAAAGGTTTTGGAGAAAAAAAAAAAAAGTAATTTTAAAAGTGAACAAAAGCAATCCTTCGAACAGTTGTATGGCTATGCTGACTTTTCCCTCATTCAATTTAAATCCTCATGCTCCATGTATTATTCAATCGAAGATGATACTGCTGCTATGTCTGTTTATGATGGCATTGACAATTGCAGTGCACTGAGAGCTCTAATGCTCATCATATTTGGGCATGGCTTAACCCTGGATGTAAACTGACATTTTGTAGAAACTGCAATTGCTGCTTTTTCTTTCATGGCCACTGAAAATTTCACTCATGTATTGACTCGCTGTGAATTTTTTCTCTCTCTTCACAGTAATCCGCTCAAAAATGATATAAGATCACTTCCTAGGGCTGATGATGTTAGGGCTCTTGCTACTGATTTGCACTTTTATTGCAATATTTGAAACTCCTTATTAGACCTTTTTTCATTTTAATCACTTTAGATACATTTTTCAAGAGGAAAGGGAGACATACAAATTGAGGTTGGAGTACACCCTGCATAGAGGCATAGATTCTGGGTCAGTCTGAATCCCAAATAATGAACCCCTGCCATGGATCATCTAAATGGGGTGCATGCTGTAAAGCATTGTAGCAGCCCACAGCCCTCTGCTTTGACCAGGTCTTCTGAATTGTGCTACTCCATGAACTGGACCAAATCAATCAGCTGTTCCCTCAAAGATCATTGTATGTCAACTAAAGTAATGAAGACATCCTCGCCAAAGGCTGTTATTTTCAAGTAATCAAGTGTCAGGGCTCTTCCCTTAATTCCTGAGCTGTCCCTCCGTGTCATGAGCAAGGGTTCTCTCACTAACGCAAAGAGAAGTGGGAGTGTCCAAATGTTGCTTGGGTCAGACCGGTTACGAGTCAGGCAAATCTTGGAGAAGGGTTTCTGGTAAATGGCCAACTATGATCCAACAAAGAATGATGAAAGGTCTCATGGCAGTATCAATGGGTGGTAATGAGAAAGATAAGTTGTGTGATCAGTTCATTAAGCCTGTTCATGCTCTGTAGTTGGGACACACAGCAAATAGTTTAATGATGGAGAAGGCCTCAACAACAGTACAGATAACTAGAGGACCCTTGTCAATGCTGTCCCCGTTCCACTCTATAGTTTACTTTATAACTTGAGCCATTCTAAGCAGATTACTAATGTCACCATATATTATAGCTGTTCTCAGCAAGGGCTAAATAATTAAGGTAATGGCTTGTATAGAAGGTAAAAATTAGTTAAAACAAATTGGAATTGTTTGCCAGTTGGACTAATTGCTCAATGTTATCAAAATATCTGTGCATCAAACTTTTTGTAACTTTTTTGCAATATCGCTCTTGCTACATCAGCTGTAATGATAAACTGAATTGATTCACCTTTTAATATCTTTGTTTGGGGGTACTGGAGATCCAAGTGTGCTCTAGAATATCATAACCTCCCATCAGCCAGTGGTGGCTGGACGCTTCCACTCTTCAGACACTATTATTGGGCAGTCACGATAAATCCAATGGCTTCTTTGCTATGTACTACACAAGAGTGGCTACCACAACTATAGAACCACGTTCTGCATAATTTCAGGTTTGGAGAAAATGCAGCTGGATTCTTTCTCTGTTTTATAGAACCCAGTTCATTTTAGGAAGGTCACCTTTAAAACTGTATGATTGCCTTCTAACATGAGGAGAGCCTGGCTGCACCATTTTAAAATTTGAAAGCTCAATTAATAGATTATTATACGGTCATGTGTGGCTTTCCACTATTACCTTTGCGACTCTTTCTGTATAGTATGGGACAAAGCCGGGATCACACGTCTTGGACAGCTTCACCAGCACAGTGTGATCTTACCTTTTCCCCAAATAGAAGAGAGTTCCAACTACCCAAATCTACCTTAATTAAGTATCTGCAGCTAAGGGATGATCTAAGAATAGTGCAGTGTTATAATCTGTGTTTAGGGAGACATTTGGTTATGGAAACCCTTACCAGGAATAGCATTAATAATAAGACTCAGACATTCTATGATGTCTTTAAAGAGGCTCATTCAGATAGCCTAGGAGTTCAGATGAGTTCCTCGAGTGCAAAGTTATATAAAGAGGCCATGCCAAACATCATATTGCCATGTATTGGCTAGGCGGCACCAGCTGCTGATGCTTGCAAACCTTAAAATATACCATCGTAAGACACTTCTTCATATGTACTACTCTCCAGAAAGGTTATTTCATTAGAGCTGTTGTATTGATACTTGGTGCCTAACAGAAGGGGTTCATCACATTCATATGTTCTCCACATTCCTAGCTCATAAGGAATGCTGGTGGCTTGACGTCCATAAACTACATCAATAAATCATAGTAAAACAGGACTAGCACCTGATCCATTAATTAATTTGGGGATTGATCAAACAATACCTACAGAAGTACCAGGTGCTGTGTTAGAAAGACAGTGCATGGCCACAGAGTGGCTTGACTCAAAAACCTCACCTGTGTGACACTGGTGGGCAAAATGCATAGCAAGTTACCATGTGGAGTCTCTGCTGCATAGGAGAATAGGGAGAAAGAGGCACAAAAAAGTTCATAAGATCTGATGCCCCTTTTGTGAATGGTTAAGAGTCACTTATGTAAGATGATGACCTATGGGTACTTTCAGTTATATTTAGTACATGGAGTGAATGGATAATTACAATTAAGGTCCAGACCGTTAATTTGGGTTTACTGTTAAGATATTTAGATGCATATTGATTCCAGTTCTTGGTGATGGCATATATGTAGGTCTGAATATGAATATTTTCACATACTTAAAATTAGAAAAAAGTGTCATCTTGTTCAGCTATTGCTTTTGCAAGCGCTTGCAAATTTTAACAATCATTTTTCTTAATGTCAAATTTGTTTAACTGCCATTTTTCTACACCTTACTGAGAAAGCATGAGGAAGCGACACTGCAGTCAGATGTTTCATCAGGTGGTGTGAATGATCAGGCGGCAGCACCATCACTGCGGTGAACCTGAAATGAATTGCATTGGTGTGCTGCCTAGTAACCAGTTACTAGGACGATGAAGGTGGAGTAACTGGTGAAGTCAGCCATCACATTAGTTTTCATTGGGATCTTCCCAGCCACCAATGAAACACCAGGCCCATGATTTTACTGCCTTCTTATGGCCCAAAAAGGAGCTCCAGATATCTTACTGATGACTGAGACCCAAAACTTTAATCAAAATAACATTAGACTTATCATGGCTGTCCCACATAGGGTCAAGGTGAGAACAGAAATATCCCTTTAGGCAGGTAGAAAACAAGTACAATGCATGTGGCCATCACTACTCACCTACATTCAGGCCTAATGGTGAGCCGTGAAACGGAATGTCTGAGTCAAGTGAACGTCTTCCCCACCATGCCATGATCGAAGTACACACAAAAGAGCCCTTCGAGGACCCAGTCATTATTGCCTCCCAACAGTACAGACCTCCAGGGGTCCTGCATAAGGCCTCCCATAAAATAAACACAATATTGCGACCACTCTGTCAGACCTTCGCCGACCCTGCATCATATCACAAAACATATCCATTACCTATCCCCCCCCTGCATCATGTCTCCAATTGCATAAATGTGCCCTAAAATCATTCAAAAGTAAGTGCAATCCTGAATGGTTGTTGGAAACTGCTACCAGTACTGTACCTGTTGATGTTATCAGGTCAAGGATTGTCAACAAGCGTGACCAGTACAGAGAGATGCATGACCAAAAATACAATTCAAAAGCTGCTTGCATCAAGGTTGGTTGTTGGGTTAGGGTTAAAAAACATTAAAAAACCAGTAAGGGTGAAAGTAAATCTTGAAACCTTTAAGGGTTACTAAGGTCCTGAGGAATGCTGTGCAGTTATCTGATGGTAAGGTCTGGAACTTTGAACGAGTGGCAATTTTTGGTCCTAGTCCCAGCTGCTCTAAGAATTTAGCTCCGCTGATACTCATGCAGAATGTGACATGAGTGCAGAGGAAACAGTTCCAACCAATTCTGCTGGCAACTGCGACAGCATCCCGGGGTGTCCACCACTGAGCTTAGTTGTGATAGTGGGGATTCTGCTTTTCCCATTGAAAATAATAATGTTGCCGTATCCGATGGTGGAGGATGCAATGTAAATAGCAATACTGTGAGGCACTAGGAAGACAGAACTTATGGTCTCACCCGGAAATCACATGTCCCAGAGTCTCAAGGAAATCTTTAGCCAAAGACTATTATGAACACCATTTATGTCTCCAACTTAAAAATATTCAGGAGAGCTCCCTCACGGGCAAATTCTTGGAGTCCAAAGACCTATATTGCCAAGAGCTGGTGTATGATAACATAGGCCCCCCGCTTACCAGGAAGCTCTTCATGCAATGGAGGTACAGCACCCTCCCTCTTAAAGCGCACACTGCTTGCTGGTCAAATTCTGAGAATTCATCACAATGCCCAGCCTGTGCGCATCCGAGGGAGTGTGACTTGCACATAATATTTTTTTGCCCGGCATACAGAAGAGCAAGACAGTACTGGCTGGTCCCACTCCTCAAAAATCTGGGCTTCAGGACCTACCTTCCGGCATACAGGATTTTAAAAAGAGACCTCTCTGCCTCAACTGTGTTTGCAGTCTCAAAATTTTTAACGGCAATGTGGCACAGTCGTACTAAATGTATTAAGCTTTTATTAACCAAATGATTGTTTTAATTTTGGTCAACCACCTGGAAACTATTACTGTATCCTTCGTTCTTTTTAAAATGTTGTATAAATGTATTCTTTTATGGTCAAGCTGACCGAAATAAAGATCAAATGAATGAATGAAATAGCAATTTACCACTCTGGGACAAACGCGTTCGCTCAAAGCCCAAGTGGATGGCTGACTTTGTGATGATGTGTCTTAACTTTGGGTTTTTTTTGTTTAAGGGGGGGAAGATGTGTTATGTTTATTACTTTGTGTTATGTAACATCCTTTTGCTTCCTTCCGTGTGTGCTCTGCGATACCACGTCAGCACGGGTTCAAGAGTGCTGGTCAGTGGACGTTGGAGCTGAGAAGGGAGCGGAGGCAGTGGTTAATTTGTAAATTAAAAAGTGCCGGGGCTCTCCTTAGGAAGCAGCACTAACCGGAGAAATGTGCTGGAGCAAACTGCCTCCTGACTACAGCCCGGCACTTAATCTGGAGAGGACTTGACCTAATGGCAGAGCTGCTGATTTCGGAGCTGGAGAACTGGGTTCGAGTCTCAGCGTGGCTCAACATCCTGTGATTCTGGGGAACATCACGTGCCTTCCAAATGAGTGTGTCCTTAACTGGAGCTAAGTGCGGTTGCTGAGCACCGGCTCAAATGAAGCACTGATTTTGCTTTGCTGTTACGGCGTTTCCTTAAATAAACTATACTTGAAGCAGTTCGTGTCCGACTTGACTTTGCAGCTCCCTTTGCAGGTGTCATTGCATTGATATTTGTCCTGAAAGTTATCAGTTGAGAGACATTTCCCACCAGACACACCCAGCTTGCCAATAAAACTCAGCGCCGCGCTAAAATGTTTTTTTCTCCTTAAATAAGGCCAGTGACATCATCGGAATGCAACTCTTGCTACATATGCCCTGTGCAATGTTTCCCATTCGTACAACGCAGCACTGCTGACTTTCATGCTGCATGGGGTGAGTGTAGGGATATCTGCGCCCCTGCCCTCTAAAACGGTGGTGTGCAGGAACTATTTCTTGAGTCTATGGGTAAGGACAAGAGAGACCTTCATGCAGCTCTTTGGATAGGAACACATTCCTCCCACCCCCACCAAGCGCTGCATTGTGAGTTCTGAGCCTGATACTCTCTGGAGGAGAGCAGATGAATCCATCGGTGCACACAGCTACCTACCAGGCCACACGGCTTTACTTCCCTAAAGATGCAAGCTTTGCTTATCACTGCCGTTATCATTCCAAACCATGGTTATAGCCAGGGCTTTAAGTGGGCCGGGTCGCACCGGTGCTGAGTACCGCCAGTTTTTTAAAGGGGCCTCGAAATGGGTCTCTATCGGGCTCTGTTTTGTGCCCTGGTACAGGCAGTCTGTTTTTTTTCGGACTGCAGTGACTCCAGGCACAACAAAATGCGCCTGCTCACATTGCTTACTTCTCGCTAGTGGAGAAGTTACGTCATAACCTCATGCCTCCCACTGGTTTGAAGAGAAAACAAAGCAGGCAGCTCAATGTCTAGCGGTTAATATAAGGAAAACCTACAAAGGGGGTGAAAGACAACAGGAGAGGGGGGTTATGCAAATGGGTTGGTTCGACCTGATGTGTAGAGAGAAGAAAAGAATACTAAGAAGGGAGGAAAGAAAAGTGAAACAAAAATACAAGCTGGAAGCCTACAATAATTTACTAAAACTAAGGAAGGAATTTAAAATGTTAGTGAGAAATAAAAAAAGAAATTTTAAAGAAAAATGCTGGATTTCCCTGTTAGAAACCATTGAAATTAAAAATACCAAAGGGTTCTGGAGGCTAATCCAAGAAGCATCAGGCCCTCCCCAAGGATTATTGAACTATGAAGTAGATGAAGCATCCTGGGAGGAATACTTAAATCAATTGTATAGGCGAAATAATGGGGAAGAAATTGGTGGGAAAAATAAACTGAGGCAACAAGTAGTAATGAATCTCATCCCTTTGTGCTCGGTAGAAAACGTAAAAAACATCATTAAGAATTTAAATCTAACCCACGCGGCAGGGCCCGACAACCTACCGGCAGTAATAATAAAAACTGAGACGGAATGGTGGGCCAACTTTTTCTCAAAAATGTTCATAGCAGTATGGTCCACAGGTATAATACCCAAATCTTGGAGGGGTGCTGTAATCAGACCGATACACAAGAAAGCAATGTACATGTAAACTCGGCTAATGAGTCGCTTTAAATGTGGGGCTTGTACTGCCGCACTCATGCAATCTGGGGGTAACCCCATGATCTGGGGTGGGGATAGAGGTGATGAACTAGGAGTGATGGAGCAAGGATTCGTAAAAGAAACTTGCTTGGATTCAATCCTCTCAAAATAACATATAACAAGGTGACCAACCTGTTTGTAAGTACTAAAAACCACAATACACCACAAACATTTTATCTAGGGTAAGCTTTCCTATGTGCATTACTAACAAGTAAACCTAGTGCCTTAAAATGGCCGACAAACCACGGGATTTCTATTGCGCATGCGTCTACTGCATCTACTTAGTATGACTGTCGCTTTTGGAGGGAAACTTTTGCAGCTGCGCAGTGGCATTCAAAATGGCCGCTTCAAACTCACACGCTAAAGCATCTGCTGCTGATAAACTAAAACTCGTAAGCTTATGAAACACTAATGCAAAAGAATTGAAATAAGTAAATAGGGATGGAGTAGAGATAAGTGGTATATAGTGAAATCATTTGTTCTGTGTTCTAATGTTTCTTTTTCTGACTTTATTAATATCTCTTATTTGGGCCTTGGAGGGCGACTGGAATCCTTACTACGCGCATGCTCATAAAGACTTGCCGGAAACAAAGATGGCTCCTGTGTCACTCGGCCAAGGACACCGTGAGTAAAGAAGCCTGGGAACATCGCACTGTTGACCCCAACGAATGAAACAATGTTGAATAACAATCTTAACTTACTGAGTCATGTGGCATTTGGGCAGAATAAAGCTTTGGGAAAGGAAATAAAGGGGCGGGCACATAGAACAATTGTTCATAGATGAAATCCGTACTTTAGGTGGTGTGATGAACTCACCTTCTCATCCCAACCAATTAGAACGGGGGAAAACATAAAATGCAACATTTGGGGGTGGAACACGAACCCTGAGAATAGTATAATTGAGGCAAGCTAGCAATTTTTTTTTGTCCGACTTGTCAGAACTGTTATTTCGACTCGTCACTGACCCAACGCTTATGGTGCTCCAGATTCTGTCCGAGACGCTGTCTCAGAGTTTGCTGCTGCCAGAAACTCTGTCTGAGAGTTCGAGATACTGATCAAAAGTATATTCTTCTAGAGGGGTCGCGGAACTGGGATACTCGAGGAGAGTAGTGCCAGAGAGGGGTGCAACGCCGGCGTTGCACAATAGAGGAGATTACCCTTCCAGATCTGAATCTGCCTGATCTTCTTCCTGTAGCCTGTCCTGGAGATTCAATCTGGGCCCTATCTACAGAGTTGGGTTCATCTCAGATCAATAGGTAAATATAATTAAGAAATCTATCTTTTATGCCTATCTCTCTCCTTTTTCCCCCTTTTTATTCTTCTCCAGGTACCGTTATCATTGATCATTTTGTTTACTATGAAATTATTTAGAGTATTTTTGCCTCTTGAATATAAAGTGATTACTGTAATTGAATTTTAACTCACAAATTAAGATTTTGTTAAAGGTTTTTAAAACTTTCTGAGTCTGTGGTTATTCAGAGAAAAGAGGTAAATGTCATTCTACCTTAAACTAGCTTAGCAACATGATTTGTTGAGGAAATGAAATACATTAAATTGAGGTAAGACTTGGTAAAGGTGAATAACAAAATTACAAGTATTATTGCACAAAATTGATGCCAGCAGGTTTTAACAAGCTTACTGTGTGAATGTGGTTTGGGCCCAGGTGAGTATTAGGTGTATGTGTGAACGGAGCCATCAGTTTTTCTTGGTAGCAGAGGCATGGTTAGGTTCTAGTTAGTTAGGTAAGGAATATTATAATTGAAATTATTGATATATGTATTAACATTTGTTGTTGTTGTCATCTGTATTCATGTTGTCTGAAGTTCCCAGGAATATTGAATAGCGGATGGTGAATGAAAACCATACTGCAGTGAGGTTACTTGTCAGGATTCAAGAAAGTGCGGAAAGTTAGGTAAAACTAGAAGCACAGTTTTAGGATTATGTTCTGTATGTAAGTGAGAGTAATTGATAGCTAAAGAGGTCAGTGGCAAAACTTTAGCCTTATATCACCTAGAAAGGGTAATACTGAAGGAGTAGCAGGTTCTCTGATGCTTGAGTGAAGAGTAAGCAGAAAGGTTTTACTCGTAGTGTATGAAGGGTAAGCTGAAAAGTTTTACTCGTAGTAAAAGAAAAACGGACTATTCTTTGTAAATTAGAGAATCTGACACAGTAGCGAATGTTTTATGTTGTCAATTTATGCAAAATACGTACAAAATACTAAGAGATTTAAGTTACGCATTACCTTGTAAAGGAGGGGACAATTGCGGGTGCTGCACTGACGTCACAAAGAGCCGCACTGGGATTGGTAGGACAGCGGGTGTGTGACTTACGCACGTTTTTGCAAAGGAGGGGTCAGTAGAAAGGAGTGATATTGACATCACTTAAAAGCCGCGCTACCATTGGCTAAACGCGCAGAGTAAGTTGAGTTCTAATTGGATATGAAAAATAAAAGACGCGCTAGTATTGAAGGAAGAATTGAGTAACTATAAACATAAAAGTCCCAAGAATAATAAAAGACATGGATTGTGTATGTACGATCCCACATTAACTGTGAGTCGCCCAGATAGAAATTATTTAGGGTTTGCTTACCAGCAATACTTGAGAAGAAGATCACAAAAAATGTACGGTGGAAAAAGAAAAATGTTGTTTATGCAGAAAATAAAGAATTATTTAAAAAAAGATAAGCCCATTAAATCTAGAGAAGGAATTCTCATTCCTCCTCCGAAAACTCCTGCATCATACATGATGGTAGAAAGAGGTTATCATACTTGTGTATGGTTAGAAAATTGGATTGAATACACAAAGGATGATAAAAGTTTGGCTTTCCCAGAATACGGAACATTTAATGGGAGAATTTTACATAATTTGCGTACAAGAATGAATGAATTAGAACCCAGACCTAGGTTGACTCAATATGAGGCATTAGATGAATGGGAAACTGAGGCATTTGAACGAGATAGACCAAGGTGTAACAGGAATCTAAGTAATTTCTACCCAAAATGTCCATGTGAAACTCGAGATAAACAGATGAAACAATGGAGACAAACCATGTTAACTGAAGGATTATATCCTGTATTAATGGCTGATGAACAGGCAGGAAGCAAATGCACAGAAAAGAAAAAACACTTAATGACAAGTGGAGGAGACTCTGATGAAGATTATTTAGATGAAATACTAATGAAAAGTCCTCCGCCATATCAGGAAGGGCCAAATAAAATTACTCCAAGCGCTCCACTTCTAGAGACACCCTTGGTGCCTCAAGTAGTACATGATAGAACAATGGAAAGAGTACTCCTAGAAAAGGAAAGAGAGGCAATAAATAAAAATAGGGAAGAATTCATACAAAAGATATCTCAGCTAAATACGCATCCTGAAGTGCTAACCATACCTGTGACTATAGGTCCTGTTGTCCCGTTATATGGAGATAAATCAAACTGTCCTAAAACTCCTGTCATGACCACACCAATAATTGAACCTAGAAAAGGAAAAATAATAGTCGATGACCAAGCTAGTGATTGTGAGTCTGTCATTTCACTAATGGATTTGCCGATAAGAAGGCAGATAAATGACACACCTAGAAGAGTCACACCAGGTTGTTCAAAAGAAGTGAGGCTTGAGACATCCACAGGAACAAAGAGTGCCACACTAAGAACCCCAGAAGAGTTAGACAGATGGACAAGAGATATAGAGAAGCCCGATTCACCTTCAAAAATACTAGATGTTTTCAAGCTAAGAATAGAATTGGAAGAGATGATAGCAGGAAATGTAGGGTTGGAAAGGTTGAATACTTTTAATGAGGAAGAATTGCTATTCATTTGCAGAAGTATAACTCGAAATACAGAAATATTTCATGAAAAACTAATGAATTTGGCTTTAGAAATGGGATTCGATGTGGGAAGATCCAAGGTTCTACAAAAACCCTATAGAGCAGAATTTTCTGATAAAGATCCGAAAAAAATGAACGTGTCTGGGAGGAAATTACAAGTTAAAGAATTATTGACGATATTACAGAAATGGGGAGACCTAGACAGATGGAAAGCAAGGTGGACAAAGAAAAAGGAAGAAGCACAGGTCACTCGAGTAACATCAGAGTATTTAATGAAAAAAAAAGAAAAAGCAGAAGGGCTGTACCCAATGAGAGAAGTTCCAGGGGGAGGATATGTACATGTCCCATGGACTAGACAGAACATATTGTCATTTACAAATGATTTCCCAAAGCTAAGAGAGAAGCCTGTGGAATGGTATAGACAAGTCGAAAGGTTTGTGAACAGTGGCGTAGCTAGGGGGGGGCGGTGGGGGCGGTCCGCCCCAGGCGGCACTATTTTGGGGGCGGCGGCCTTTGTACTTTACTTGGGGACACTCACTGACACTACTGTCAGTCAGTGTAGCTACGCCTCTGGCTTTACTGCAGCTAAACAGGAAATTAATTTGAAATAAAAATGAAGGAATGCGGATTAATTCATTATTTCCATCCATGCCTCCCCGAGCGCCTGACAGGAACGTCAGCGATGCGGCGGTCTCTCGGGCGTACAGTAGGCAGCAACTCTTTTATGCAGCAGAAAACTACACCGCAGTGGAGGCTGCGGAAAAGGCCTGCGCAGGAAAGTGCAGTGGGAGCCGTATTATGTGCAGGAAGGTGGACTTTATTTTACACTGTGCATACTGTAAATGGCGGCAGGAGCGGCATTCGGAAGCATAGCTTCTGGCTTCCTTCCCAGCATGTCGCTGTAGCAACAAGCTTGGTGCGAGTTTTCTGAATCAAGTGCATGTTATTCACAACAATTCCATGATGTATGCCAGCTCTGCTTCTCCCCGCAGACGTGCTGCCAGCAGCTGGGCTCAGTAAAATAAGATATCTGCCCTCTGCGCTGGAGCAGGCTGAGTGTGCTACAATGTAGCAAATATGCCCGGCAGCATATTTCCTGCGGCCTGCGGCGCCGCGCGGCTTTCAGACGCACCACCACACTCAGACTGACTAGGGGGCCCGGGATTAAATCCGGATGTGACCGCCGTAGTGCCTCGTTAAGACCTGAAGGAAGAGGATGTGAGGTAGGTCAGATTCGGTGGGGAATTTAAATCTGAGTGGGAGTCAACTCAAGTAACAGTCCTCGGTGCGCTGCTGACTGCACAATAGAATACATTTATGAAACCCCCCTACGGTTGCGGTTTTTATTATATGTTTCACAGACGCATGTTTTAAACATGCTAATTATGTGATTGGCAAATGTCAACCATATGTTCCAGAGACTAGTAACGACATACATAATATATACACAAAAAGCAAGCCCTGCACATGCTAGTGATGTACTGAACAGTACAGGTGCCATCAGCATATTGCACTGATGCTAGTGAAGTATTGTGCACTACATGCGTTAGTGATGTGCTCTCCAGACACTAGAGCTGTACTGCACTCGGCAGATACCAGCATGGTGCTGTGGGGTGTCAGTAACAATTTTAGCTCATTCTAGTTATATACCTTATGGATGCTAGTGACGAACCAGGCCTGGCTTGATTTCACACAGACTACATTGGGCTGGCTGGACTGAGCTCTGCACCAGACACTAACGTTGCAGGCTATCAGCAGTCTGTGCTGCGCATTCTGACGCCTCTGCCCCAGGGTCAAGAGAGCCTCTCCCTGTAGCACCACCGAGGCCACTAACTTGGGAAAAACTTGACTAATGTCCGCCTTGCGGCTGGTCGCCTTGCGTTGCCTTGTGCCCCGAGAGAGAGCCCCTTCCGGTGCCCCTGCCTTGCTATGGACGCCAGCAGCACTAAATTGAGACAACACGGAGGGCAGCACTGGAGCCATTCTGGCACATTCAGCGTTTCCCACTCTCTGGTAAGGTTGCTAAATACTGCCATACTGGTCATTTGTTTATGTTGATTTAAAGCTTAAGCATGACAAAATTATAAAAAAAACATTGTCTTCATAAAGTTTATACATTTTACAATGGGCTTTGTCTTTATTTACTTTAATTATGAGACAGTTATGTTTAACTTCACAGCTTCAGAACACTTAAAAGTATGCACTGATGAGGGAAAAAATCTCGGCTTTTTGTATGACCCCGAGCCAGGACAATACAATACTGATCATGCCAGTAAAAACAACAGATTAGTGGTAACCCTATAGTGACTGGTACAGTAGGACCTACCTGGGATCTACTGCAGTAACAGTGAGCAATAGTGAAGGCAATAATCCAAACAGGCCAGTCCAACCCTGGTCGGGCTCAGGTTCTTCTTAATGGCAGGAGGGTGAATGTGCACACTGAGCAGCATTTGCTGCTGCTTTTGGGCCAGTCCAAGCCTGGTTGGAGCTTCTTATTATTGTGGTGGGGAGAAGGCTTTAAATTACATTTTTGTCAGAGGGTGTCTCTGAGTGTCACTTAACACCAAGTACGATAATGTGGCCCATCCATAGCTGCTTCCTGTTGTGTGTTTCATGTGAATTGTAACACTGTGAAACCTGACTTGTTAATCCTAAACACTTTGCATGCTGAGATTAATGGTTTTCTCTTTTCCTATCAGAATGAATGCACTTACAATTTCCACAGTACAAAATGCACCTAGTTATGAAAAGCAGATGTGCTGTGATCAATAGGAAGTGCACTGCAGCAGTTTAAAGATCTTTTTCGAGTTTCTCACAGCTCAAAAGGGTATAATTTGTAATGTTTATTCATTTCCATGGACTTCATTGCTAGGTTTTGCTCACGAGAAATTGTCACTCATAGTGGTTGAAATGTCACTCATAATTGCACTGCAATTTAAAAAATGTCACACATAGCAATCTGAAACCTTAGCTGCTATGCCAGCGTGGCTGCCACGTAGTGACACACTTGCTGGGATAGGGGAGCAGTTGAGACTCAGACCGATGTGTGGGAAGGGGACACATTGCATTGGGTGTGTTGAAAGCTGTGGTGAGCAGGATTTGAGGGTGGCTGTGCCCACCTGTGGAATTGTTCTGTGTGGGTGGTGGGGTGAGACATAGGCTGTTCGGCACATGGGTCGGGGCGGTGAGAGATGGGCCCAGACTGTGGCGGGATGTGGGAGTCCCTGGCACGGATCTCGATTGCCTCGGGCCTATACTGTGGATTAATTGGAGTCAGCTGACTAGCGGACTCCGGCCACCACGGTGAGCATGTGCGTGATGGCATGGTTGCTGGGCGGGCCTCGGGAGAGCCTGTGGGACGCGCGTGCCGATCACAGTCTGGTAGGCTGACGGATATGTTTGGAGGTATTAGGAAGAATCACACCGGTATGGTTGGGCAAGTGGCCCCGGAGTGCTGTGCGCGGCACTCTGCGGCTGCGAGTTCAGATGGTTGGCACTTGCTTGCACTGGTTGGTGGACTGGTGTGGAGCTGGCATTCCAGTGATACATGTGAGAAATATTTGTGCCTGAGGTTTGACAGTGGGGTGAGATTCGAAATTTGAGTCGAGACTTGGCCTCACATGGTCATGTGGCTGCGGATGCCATGGGCGGCAGTCTGTGGGATGGCCCCGGGTGCCACGGGCTCTAGCTACGCCCCTGTTTGTGAAGGTTTCAAAAGTTCTGTTGAAAGATTTGGATGGGTTGTTTGACATAGTGGTACCGGCTGATTTGTGGGCTGAATGTACAATTACAGTTAATTGGCCAAATGATGAGTATCCAAGGGACAAGAAAACAGGAGCCCCATCGGAAGAAGTAATGAGGAAATATAACCAGATCATAACTTTTTTGAAAGGGAAAATTCCTCCAAAGGAGACAGAGTGGGTAAAAATTGATAGAACCACCCTGGAAAAAGATGAATCGGTACATGCGTACTATGAGAGCCTCCTGCAGGTGTTCAAACAGTATAGTGGGGTGGAAAGTATTGGGAATAAAGACATGACTCATTTTGTGTATCGATTTGTCAATGGATTAAAAAAGGAAATTTCTGAAACGATTAAGCAACATAATTTGTGTTGGCAAGCAAAACCCATAGATGAAATTCTAAAATATGCAAAGTACTGTGGAGATGAAATTGACAATAGACGAAAGATTTTAGAAGAAAAGGTAATGTGGGCTCAAGTTAAATTGGCAGAACAGCAGGAAATTCAGTTAAATAACATGGCAGGGAAATCAGGAAAAGGGCAAGAAAATGGCGAGAATAATGGGACCAAACCAAAAGGGCGATTAAGTAGAGAAGAAGCAAAGAAGAAATTCCCTTCTCATGGGTGTGGAAAATTGGGGCATTGGAAAAACGAGTGTAAGAATATACAGAATAATAATAGCCCAAATCAAAATTTAAATCCACAGACGCAGAATGAAGTGATTATGAATCAACCACAACAGGTTGTAAACCTGCAGAATCAATTGCCACCCGCCCCATGCCAAAATTTGTGAGTCAAGCCAAGTACAGTACGGGCACCAGATTTCAAGAAGGGAGTGGTAAGAAAAATTACCCAACATCACAGTTTCTTTTGCAGGATTCATATTTCAAAAACCAAGATTAATGACGGTGCCTGAGAGGAGGGGATGAGGATTGCGTACTTGGCGCATCCTTACCAGTAGATCAGTCAGGTCCGTATATTGACGGGAAGGTAGAGGGAAATTACATAACCTTTTTGTCAGACATTGATGCTACCCGTTCTACTGTGAGAACAGCAGACATTCCAAACCTACCCCTCTCGGGAGAAGCGATCCAAGTAGTGGGCGTTTCGAATAAACAAATTAGGACCCCTATTACAAAGCCAATTGAAGTACACATTGGAAACTTCAAAGAGATGCACAAGTTTGTAGTGTGTGACTCCAGTCCTGTGAATTTGTTAGGAAGAGATTTGTTGTGCAAAATGAATTGCACCATATTCTGCACACTGGATGGTGTTGCCATTCAAACCCCAGATGAAGACGGAATATACAAAATCATGTTAGCTAGGCAAGGTGCAGAAGTAAATGAGTTGCATTCAATAATAACCCCGGATGACTTGCCCGACGAAGTAAAATTGACAGTAAATCCAGATGTGTGGGATTTCACTGGAAAAGAAGTAGGATTAATGACAGATGTAGACCCTGTAAAAGTAACAGTAAAGGAAGGTGCAGTTTTTCCAAACACCCGGCAATACAAAATGAGTCCTGAAGTCAAAGCGGGTGTTGCAGCAGAAATAAACAGAATGGTCGAACAAGGCATATTAAAAGAGATTCTAAGCAGTCCCTGTAACTCGCCTATAATTGGCATTAAGAAACCAAATGGCAAGTATAGGGTACTTCAAGATTTACAAAAGATTAATAAGATTGTGGTCCCCTGTTGTCCAGTGGTGCCCAACCCTGCAGTGATCCTGTACCAAATACCATGGAATGCAAGGTGGTTTACCGTGATTGATTTATTTCATGCTTTTTTCTCCATCCCATTACATCCGGATAGCCAGTTTTTATTTTCTTTAAAATTTGATGATCGTGTTTATGCTTGGAATCGTGTCCCTCAAGGATACACAGAAAGTCCATCAATTTTCAATCAGATTTTGAAAAAATGTCTTGAGACTTTGGTAATGCCTAAAGAATCTGGTCTCGTACAGTACATTGATGATCTTTTAGTCGCTTCAAAAACAAAAAGTGACTGTGTGACATATTCCATAGCCTTGCTGAACCATATAGCCAAAGGTGGACATAAAGTGTCCCCTGAAAAGCTACAGTTTTGCAGAAAAGAAATGAAGTATCTGGGACACCAGATAGAACGAGGAGAAAGGAGAGTGACATCAGAAAGAATACAAATAATAAAACAAATGAAGTTGCCACAAACCCAAAAGGAAATAAGAATGTTCCTAGGGGTAGTGGGGTATTGCAGACAGTTGGATCATGGGGTTTTCCATGATAGCGAAACCCTTGTTACAAATGACAAAGAAACAAGCAAAAGAGCATATAGAATGGGATGAAGAGAGCACTAAATCTTTTTTAAAATTATGAGATTGTTTATGTGAAGCCCCTGCCTTAGGTATGCCCGACTATTCAAAAATGTTTGCTTTATTCTGTTGTGAGAGAGATAATTGTGCTCTCTCAGTTCTAACACAGATTCATGGCCTGATGAGACGCCCAGTGGCACACTTCTCTGCTACCTTAGATCCTGTAGCATCCGCTTTGCCAGGATGCCTAAAAGCTGTGGCAGCAACATGTGTGAGTCTGGAGCAAAGTGAGACAATTGTAATGGGACACCCTGTAAAGGTATATGTCCCCCATGCAGTTGTTATTCTTTTAACACAAACTTGTACCCAATACCTCACCCCAAGCAGACTAACTAAATATGAAAGAATCATTTTAGGTGCAGAGAATGTGACTATTTTTCGATGTACTGTACTTAATCCAGCCACTCTGTTACCAGATCCATATAATGAGGAAGTAAAGGATGGCCCAGAACATGACTGTCTTGATGTAACAGAACTAAGTACAAAACCACGTCCAAACATACAAGATGAGCCACTAAAAGATGCTGAGCATGAATTCTTTGTAGATGGTTCATGCATGCGCCATGAGGAGGGAGGATTAAGCGCTGCTTATGCTGTGTGTACATTGGCTGAAATAGTCGAAGCATCCTATTTACCAGGAGTCAAGTCTGCACAAATAGCCACATTGATTGCTTTAATTAAAGCCTGCAAAAAGGGGAAAAATTGGAGAGTAGCCATTTACACTGACAGTCAGTATGTATTATGGGGTTGTAGATCACTTAGGCCAGCTTTGGATGCAGAGAGACTTTCTGACTTCTTCAGGGTCTCCCATTAAAAATAGAAAATTTGTCAAAGAATTTCTTGAAGCAATACAATTACCAAAAGAAGTGGCAGTGGTCAAATGTGCCGCACACCAGTCAGGAAATGACCGTGTGACTGCAGGCAATCAGTACGCTGACCAGGTCGCTCAACATTGTGCCAGATACCATACGGCAGTGAACAGAAAAATTGAAAATTGTCAAAACAGCTGCCAACTTATGCTACTGTCAGGATTAGAAACTTGGAAAGAAGTGAAAGATTTACAAAATGAAGCAGAAACAAAAGAGAAAGAGGAGTGGGTGAAAATTGGTTGTACACAAACGACTGCAGATGGTGTGTGGGTCTACTTAGACGATAGACCTGTGTTACCAGACAGCATGCTTGCACCTATGGCTAGACTGTATCATGGAGACACTCACATAAGCAGAGATGCAATGATTAGACTTTTCAGGCAGGATTGGTTTAACCCAAGGTTTAAAAATGCAGCTGAAAGGCTTTGCCAAAGGTGTTTGACCTGCCAGCAAATGACTCCAGGCAAACAAACAATAGTCTATATGGGAAAAATTGGGAAAGCTGAAGGACCATTCATAAAACTTCAAATTGATTTCATTCAGTTACCTGCTTGTCGAGGATTAAAATATGTACTTGTCATCCTTTGTTTATTTTCAAAATTGGTGGAGGCATACCCCACCAAAAGAAATGACAGAATAACAGTAGCTAGACTCCTACTGAGAGAACTCATTCCTAGGTTTGGTTTTCCAGTAACTATTGAATCAGACAGAAGATCTCACTTTAATAATGAAATAATTCGATTAATTTGTGAAGCATTTAAAATTGAACAGAAGCTGCACTGCGCATAACGACCAGAGGCTTCTGGAGTAGTAGAACAATTGAATGGCACAATTAAGTCAAGGTTGGGGAAAGTGTGTGCATCAACTCCATTGGACTGGCCTGATGCCCTACCTCTTGTTCTGATGGGACTCAGAAGTATTCCAGACAAAAATACTGGATTGAGTCCCCATGAAATCATCATGGGAAGAGAAATGAGGCAGGCATGCATACCAGGACACAAGTTGTTGAATATAACTGATGATTTGGTACTGGAGTATTGCAAAGAATAGGCTGACCAAGTGCGTTCTATCTCTCACTAGGTTGGAGAAGACGCAGACGTCAGGCAGCCGATTCAAGCGCATGATCTGAATCCTGGTGACTGGGTTGTAGTGAAGAATCACACACGAGAAACTTGCCTAGCACCAAGGTGGGAGAAACAACATCAGGTTATATTAGTCACAACAACAGCTGTAAAATGTGCTGGCTTGCCTAATTGGATACATGCAAGCCACACTAAGGGGCATATTATCAAGGACGGCGTTAAAAATTATCGCCGGTTTAGTGGCAGAAAACTGCCACTAAAGCGACGATAAGGGGCTTGTTAATATGACCTTGAGGATTCCAATAGAAGTCCATGTTCAGGAGCGAACATGGGCTTCTATTGGAATTCTCCAGAGCATATTATCAAGCCCATTATCGCCGCTTTAGCGGCAGTTTTCTGCCGCTAAACCGGCGATAATTTTAACGCCGTCCTCGATAATATGCCCCTAAAAGAGTACCAGCACCTGACGAGGAGGAACCTCAACTGACTCAGGCGGTTGAGGGGGCTGAAGATTGCACAGCTGAAGGATCTCAAGAAATAGGTCCTGAAGTAGCTGATGGAGAACAACCGAGCACCAGTCAGGATGATTGGATACCTGTAGTAGACATACCAGAGATAATTGTAAGAACCAGAAGTCAAACTAGACAACTTAGTCAGGAACAGAGTGAGGACCAGATAGACAGAGAGGAAAGTGCTAAAGAAAAAGAAAATAAATTAGATTATAAACCTAAGCAGGACCAGGTAGGAAAGGTACCAATTACCCAAACAGAAGAAACCAAATTTATAGAACCTGAGACTGGGGAAGAACAGAGAGAGTCTAAAGCAAGTAAACAGATAAATGACAACAAAGATTCAAAGGAAATTGAGCAAGAGCCAATAAGGGAAGTTTCAGAAATTCAGGCAGACTTTAACATTTGAACCTGACCTAGGTCAGACAAGTGAAAGAGAAAACATTCAGGAAGGAAGTAGTGAATCAGTGAGCCCTGCACAAGATCAGACAAAGAAGGAATCAGAGGACAGAAATAATCACATTGTGCCACAAATTAACGAAAACAAAAGAACCTCTGAAGAAGGTACAAGTGCAGTACAAGCTAAACGAATCAGAAAAGGTGATAATAGGCCAAGTATTATCAAGAGACTGAAATATCACCTCAAGACAGTACCCGAAGAACCAGAGCAGGTAGACGAAGTATCCAGTTGGTCTGGGCAAGCAGCTGTAGGTTCTAAACGAAGAAGCCCCAGAGCGAAATTTGTAAATAACAAATTCAAAGGTCCTGAATGGACATATGCAATTCTTGAAGATTTTGAGAATTTAGAGATAATCGAAGAGGAAATTGAAAATTTTAATGCAGAGCAAATTGACGAAGAAGTGAGACCACCTTGAACAAATCTCCCCTTTTAACTCTGTTACGAAGTTTGAACCACTCGAATAAAGAAGAGAAATCTTCTTCCCCTTTTTGAGAATTGCTGACAATAGATCTGCTGGAAAACCGAATTGTTTTAAGAAATGTTGCAGAATGTGTATATGTACTATATTTCTAATACTCATAATATGGTTGATATTAGCTGTGGCCATACCTCATTTAATGGTCAAAAGTGTACAGAATAACACTAACACACATGAAAAGGTAGCTACTATCAAAGGAGATAGAGTAGAATTAGAAGCACCAGATGAGATAGATTTACACCACACCGTGAATAAAAATGGCACTGATTTAAATGTCTTTACAAACGTATTAGTACAATTTGTAGAAACTATGGAAGTTAGTGATTGTTATGTGTGTATGAAATTACCCGCATCTGTAGCAGAAGGAGGGACTTATCATCATTTACCCTTAACCTATGGTATATCCTGTAGTGTTTTAGCAAGTTTATTTTATAAAACTGGAAAATTACATTAATATTATTATAACATAGATGTGATTTTTTCTGAGGTTCCTAGGCGAAAAAGCATGAACCCTGTTCTTAGTACCAGAGACTCTGAATTTATGGGTGAATATTTCCTAACCATGAAAGCAATAGACATAGCTGAAGCACATAATAACAATTTAACCTGTAAAATGCATGAAGAAGAGAAAATGTTTTTGAATTTAGTAGATCAAAGAAGACAGGATTTCCAACGAAAAGCCTCTGCACCTAAACCTCAGATACCGAAATGGGCTGAGGAAGAAGAGAATTTTGCAAGTGGCAAAACCCATGCTGCCATGTCTGTCGATTTCGAAAAGAAAGGGAAAATCTGTCTCCATAGGTTAAAAACAGAATATAACAATGTGTTTATTGGTTCCAGTGAATGTGAACATGATTTCTTAATAATCGGGGGATGGGGACTAAAAGGAGGAACTGATCCTGTATTTCCTGGAATTTATTATGTGTGTGGCAATCAAGCCTACTTTAGGCTGCCTGACCATTGGTACTGGAGTTGTTATTTCGGAATAGTATTCCCTAAGGTTTAACATGTAAAAAGACTCACTGGAAACAATGAAGACGCAAATGGACTAACACGTATAAAAAGAGCACATTTTTCAGAAATAGTAGGTGACATTTTTGGAGTATTGATACATTCAATGGGAGTTCTTCTGAATTCACGGAAAATGTGAATGTTAGTTGTCTAAAGTAGTTGATCGGTTATTTACTGACACTGCTGGAGGATTTCTGCTTATTAACACCGAATTAGTTGCGGTCAGATCTATGGCTATGCAAGATCGACTTGCCCTTGACATATTATTGGCAAAAGAGGGAGGAGTCTGCAAATTATTGAAAACACAACATTGTTGCACGTATATTCCAGATAAAAGTGTTGAAATTGGAAAATATATTAAGAATGTTACAAAATTGGAGGAAGAGTTGAAACCACTGGAAGTTGAAAGTGTATGGAGTAAATCTGCAAATAGCTTCACAAACATAGGTAGTTGGTTTTCTAATTTAGGAATAGGTATTCTAGGTCTCATAATCCTACCCATAATGGGAATAACTCTAATAGTCTTAACAATAATGTGTTGGCACAAGTGTTGTAAAGGAAGAAAGAAATATGAAGTGAATGAAAGGGGAAAGAAAAGAAAACTTGAAGAAATACAGCTAGAATAATTAAAAAGAGATTTTTATAAAAGAATGAGAGGGTTACAATGTAAGAAGGAAAAGAAAGCAAATGAAAAGGTTGAAGAAGAAATTGAAATGTGCTAAAGTTGGTATCTGTTTTTGATGGCAATAAATGCCATCAAAGAGGGGATTGATGGGGCAAGGATTTGTAAAAGAAACTTGCTTGGATTTAATCCTCTCAAAATAACATATAACAAGGTAACCAACTTGTTTGTAAGTACTAAAAACCGCAATACACCACAAACATAGGGGAAGCTTTCCTATGTCCATTACTAACAAGTAACCAGAGTGTCTTGAAATGGCCGACAAAACGTGGGATTTCTATTGCGCATGTGTCTACTGCATCTACGTAGTATGACTCTTTTGGTGGGAAACTTTTGCAGCTGCGCAGTGACATTAAAAATGGCCGCTTCAAACTCACACGCTAAAGCATCTGCTGCTGATAAACTAAAACTCGTAAGCTTATTAAACACTGATGCAAAATAATTAAAATAAGTAAATGGGGATAGATTAGAGATAAGTGGTATACAGTGAAATCATTTGTTCTGTGTTCTAATGTGGCTTTTTCTGACTCTATTAATAGTTCTTATTTGGGCCTTGGAGGGCGACTGGAATCCTTACTACGCGCATGCTCATAGAGACTGGCTGGAAACAAAGATGGCTCCCGTGTCATTCGGCCAAGGACACCTTGAGTAAAGAAGCCTGGGAACATCGCACTGTTGACCCCAACGAATGAAACAATGTTGAATAAAATGTTTAACTTACTGAGTAATGTTAAATTTGGGCAGAATAAAGCTATGGGAACGGAAATAAAGGGGCGGGCACATAGAACAATTGTTCATAGATGAAATCCGTACTTTAGGTGGTGTGACGAACTCACCTCCTTATCCCAACCAATTAGAACAGGGGGAAAACATAAAATGCAACACTTGGGGGTGGTACACGAACCCTGAGAATAGTATAATTGAGGCAAGCTAGCTAGTTTTTTTTTGTCCGACTTGTCAGAACTGTCATTTCGACTCGTCACTGACCCAACGCTTATGCTGCTTCAGATTCTGTCCGAGACCCTGTCTCAGACTTTGCTGCTGCCAGAAACTCTGTCTGAGAGTTTGAGATACTGATCGAAAGTATATTCTTCTAGAGGGGTCGCTGAACTGGCATACTCGAGGAGAGAAGTGCCAGAGAGGGGTGCAACGCCGGCGTTAATTTTAGATAAAGGTTTTTAAAACTTCCTGAGTCTGTGGTTATTCATAGAAAAGAGGTAAATGTCATTCTACCTTAAACTAGCTTAGCAACCTGATTCGTCGAGGAAATGAAATAAATTAAATTGAATTGGTAAGACTTGGTAAAGGTGAATAACAAAATTACAGGTATTATTACACAAAATTGATGCCAGCGGCGTTTCACAAGGTTACTGTGTGAATGTGGTTTGGGCCCAGGTGAGTATTAGGTGTATGTGTGACCAGAGCTGGTGACCCGCACTCCATCAGGAGGCAGTGGCAGGTCGCAGTGTGCAGTGAAGGAATGAATGCGGGCAGGGAGTGAGGCCAGTGGTACTGTGGTGGAGGAGCGCATAGGGATGAAGACAGCAGGAGAGCATAAGCTCGGAGGGATCCATCTCAGAGGCGGTGGCTCACAGGGGTGGTGCCTGTGAGTCACAGCGGAAGGTCCTCGTTCCCCACTCCTTGCAGGAACTGCGAAAGTAGGGTAGCCCATCGGGGGGAGATAGGCTATTTGCACGAATGTCGAACTTCTTCATAGTGGATGGCATCCTCCTCAGTCTCAATACACTTGCGTACCGCGCCATGCTGCCACCATTGGAAAGCTCCATTAAAGGGTGCGTACTCGCTTGGCAGGGAGGAGTGCCAGGACACGTACCTTGTGCTGTTTGTGGCATTTGAAAATGACCAAGGAGCATGCCTTCCAGGTGTGTATGTCCAGTAGTTCTGTGATCTCTAGTAGGGTGCTGTGCACAGACCTTCACTAATCATGCAGAGAGGGGCAGGATCATATCATGTGGATAAGGTCTGCATCTGGGGCATGACAACGCATGCATCCCACCTGCTCATCAGGGAAGAAGTGGTTTATATGGGCTGGGGTAAGGTACACTCTGTGGAGTATTAAAATCAGTCTGTTTTTAAAACAGAAGTTATGGGGTACCTGTTGGGGGATTCTAAAGCTTGTTCCCATTCTCTGTTATGCAGCACTCATCTGAAATCATCCAACCACCTGTCGGAGCGCATCGAGGAGAGCCATCGTCAGTTCACGATAAGCCTTGCATAGCTAGGTTATGAGGTGATGGCCATCACCAATGGCAAGTATGGTTTGTAATACTGGATCTCTAGCAGGTTCCGCCTCTGTGGAGTTCCACAGGGTGCAGCACATGATGCTAAGTTGCCTATGTATGAGGAACTGCCCCGGGAGGAGACTGTGGTCTGTGGCCAGCTGTTCTAATGGGAGAAACTGACCATCTACGAAGTGGTCACCTCGTGTGAGCAGTAAGTGTTCTGTCAGACTACAATGTCCTGATGTGTGTAAAGGTCCGGGAAGCGAGGGAGGGCGACTGGGCAACGTGGGAGCGTATGGCAGTGTCTTACCGCATGAGGCCATGGATACGGACCATGAACGTTTGGGCCACAGCTACCTGCAAAGGCCAGGAGGAGGAACGCAAAACCTTTGGGAGGAGAAAGTCTTGTATTGTTGACACTATAAGGATTGTTCACTGCATGTCTCGCCTAAATAGGGTCTGGCAGTCCAGCACGATAGCCATTGTAGTTGGGCTGCTAAAAAGTATGCCTTGAAGGATGGGGCACCCAGTTGTCCTTGGTTCATCTGCAGCTGTAGTTTTCAGTGGGCATCGCAGCAATGCTGGTTACCCCAAGTGAGGGTACTAAATAAGGAATCTAGTACTTTAAAAAAGGAACGCAGTGGGATGACTAGTAGGTTGGCAAAATAATATTAGAGGGGGGGCAGAATGACCATCTTTGCCAAGGCTATCTTGCCTATTGGGTCCAAGGGTAAAGGCTACCAGACGAGTACCTGCGATCTAATACTTGCTAGTCATCTGGAGGTTCCTCTAATACATATCCGATGGGTGTGGCAAAGACGGATACTCAGGTAGCAGACGGTCGACTCGTGCCAGCGGAGAGAGGTCTAACCCAGGTATATGAGTTGCAGTGGCTGGTTGGGACAGAGCAGATATATGGCAAACTTTGCCCAGTTAACTTGATGCCCTGTGGGTGCAGTGTATGCAGTTAGTGTGTCCCGTAGCGAAGAGAGGTTCGATGTGAAGTCTCTTAGAGAGAGGCGTAGGTCATCTGCAATCAGGATACTTTGTGTGTCCTATATTCTAGGGGCATACCCCACTCTTGGCCCGCCCTTCTCAGGCGTACGAACAGGGGTTCCATTGCGAGCATGAAGAGCAGGGGAGAGAGTGGGCATCCCTGCCTGGATTCGTCAGTCTACCGGGAAGTGTGCTGATATTTGGTGGCCCAGGCGTATCCGAGAGGTTGGCTTGGTGTAGAGTAACCGGGTGTAGGAAAGTATTCGTGGCCTAACACCCATACGACCTAGCACTAGAAACAGATAGTGCTATGTCAACGTGTTGAATGCTTTCTCCAGTTCTAATATGAGACAGGCAGCACGTGGGAACCATCCCTGGACTCGATCTTATATATGGAAAAGATGCCAGATGTTCTGGGAAGTACTTTGTCCGGGGACAAACCCATTCTGGTCAGAATGGATAAGTTTAGAGAGAACTCAGGCATACCTGTCAGCTAGGACCTTCCCCAGAATTGTGTAGTCCATTCCAAGTATGGCAATGGGGCTAAAGGATGACAAATGAGTAGGATCTCTGTCCGGTTTGGCAATAGAGACCAGAAGGTACTCTTGATGTGAGTCGGGGAGCTCACCAGTGTGTAGTTCTGTTCCATACATCTCCACAAGGTGGGGGTTAGGAGCAAGAAGAAGGTGTTGTAGTACTCCAGTGGCAAGCCCAGCATCTAGTCAAGCCCGGTGTTTTGTTCCATGCCAGATCTCAGATTGCTTGTGCTACATCTCAGGGTGTTATTTTGGCATCTAAGGAACGTCTTGTGGGGGTGGGAATGCAGGGCAGCTCTATGTCTGCTAAGAATGTGTTAGAGTGTTCCTCCAAGATGTCTCATGGTGCCTGGTAAATAGAGGAATCATATGCATAAAAGGCCTGTAGTATCTCATCCTGTGCGGGGATAGTTGAACCAGAGAGTGTGACTATCTCAGTAATGAGGGTGATAGAGAGGTCTTGCCTGATCAGTCAGGCTAAGAGGCGAACCTACTTATCGCCCTTTCTGATTACATTTGCTGCGTGAGCTGTGAAGTTAAATATCAGAGATGCTCTAGGAGGGTGGTGTAGGATGTTTTCCCAGCCTAGTAAGGCACCTTTCTGCATCTGTTATTTCTCTGTCTAAGGTCCTGCAGACTCCCACTATCTGTTGGATACAGATGCTCAGTGTCACTACAATGAATGCATTCCAGCATTCTAGTAGAGTCTGTTTTATAATTGTCTGCAAAATAACACTGATTGTGATTCCCCTGATCTTCTCGGAAAACAGGATATTCCAGGCAGTCCAGGGGGAGTATCCAGGTGGGTGTCGGTGGGCATTAGGGCGCCCACCAAATATCTATCACATGGGCCTCGTAATCAGAGATAATGTGATCCAGATAATCTGAGTGTTCTACAAGAGGTACTAAGGATGTAGAACAGAAAAAATGGTCGAAGTTCACATGAAAACTATGGGGCACTGAGTAAAAAGTGTATAGTTTACTGCTGGGGTATTAGATCCTCCAGGCGTTACATAACTTACATGTAAGGAGGTAGTGTAGAAAGGGGATGGGCTCTGTATAGAACGAGGTCCAGGACGCAGTTTGAGTGGCCCCCTAATACTCAGGATAATGCTGTGTTATGGGCTAGTATGGTAGAGCGAAAGAGAGAAGAAGGGGGTGTGCGCCTATGTTGGACTGGAAGATTTGAATCAGGTTTCCAAATACCTGAGAGGGTCCTGACCTTCCATCCCATCCGGCAGTCCTAGAATTTGTATGTTACTTCTCTGTGAGCGACCCTCTATGTCTTCCGCCCTGTCTTTTAGTTAACTTACTCAGATCTCGGATACCACATTGTCAGTCTCCAGTGGGTGTATCATAGCTAGGGTGTTTTCTCCATATGAATCTTGAGAGCTTGTGGTGGTCATCGTGCAGGAAGCTAATTTCAGTGACCAGTACCAAGCCTGGTCTCCATAGACACCCGGGAGTGCTCTATGGCATCCAACAATTTATCCAGCTTATCCAACGTGGATAGCAGTGTCCCATCAGGCTCTGTAGGCACCTGCCGGTGAGTGAGCCCTCTCACGGCAGCTCACCTGTTTGTTGCTGGGCCTCTGCATCACCTCTTGGTGATCGCACTGCACTAGGGCAGTCAGCTGGGCCTCATCTCTGGGCCTCAAGTGGGAGTAGTCCGGACCAATTATTTAGGGAAGGGGCCCACGGGAGGAAGGTGATCGACCTGCTCACCAGTGATCCGCGTGGCCCGCTGCTAGAGAGTTGGGGCCGCATGGCTCAAGCGCACGGTTTTGTGGGGCCATGGTAGGGAGTTATGGCCCTAAAGGGAAGGATGGTGGATCTAGAGGCCACCTGTGCCCATCCAGGGCCCGATGCCCGGCCCTCATCCAGGCCCTCATCCAGGATATCAAGCGATGTTTGGGCCAACGGACAGAGCCTCAGAGAGTTGCGTCCACCATCTTGACTGTTCTGGTCACACCCATAGTAGTTGTTGAATTAATGTGCTAATTTATGACTAATATCTCTAGATCCTCTGCATTAAGTCGTCTACTACACCAAGGTATAAGCAAGTGAGGAATGGTGGGAGCAATTTCTCATACTAAACTGCTATGCTGTGGAATTCCTTTCCTACCACAGCTGATACAGACCATTTGCAAATGTTGCGCAAGTGATTTACAAAACCGTCTTTGAGGCTATCTTGCAGTTCTTCTCTGGAGTTGGTGCTGCACTGTGAAATGCTCTTCCTAAGGAGATGAGATACCAGGAACATTTGCTTCTTTTTCACAAAAAAACGAAAATACACCAAAAGAAATTACTGACGGGACGCTAGTTTGCCATAGGCCAATATATAGTCTCTCTCCATAGAACTTTGTGTCTCTACTGCACTAAAGCCTTAAAAGTCTGCAGTCTTTCTGAAATAATACCACATCCGACTTATTTATAAGCTACAGAGATGCTCTGGGTTCGATTTAGCTGCAATTATTGTATGTTGGTTGTGGAGCTGTTCACTCAGAAGAAATCTTGTGAGTCAGATCTGTGCACACCATTCTATGCAGCAGGGTGAACAAGTGTGGGTGGACTGAAGATCCTAAATAGTCGAGTGTGCCTTTTCTGATCCAGACCCTCCGTAGTGGAGGTTTCTGTATGCCTCCGTGACCCTGCTGATGTGTGGGACTGTACGCTGTGATGGCGGTGGGTCTTAGCTCGCTGATGGCTTGAAGTGGAGGTAGGGTCCATTGAGTGGTGAAAGTAGAGGTCCCCTCTGGGTCAAACGCTGCGGGTGGGTGGCAGAGCTGTAGTGAATTCAGGTTCCCGAGGCACAGGGCACTAGTGTCACATGTATACTGAATCTGCTTGCAGGATGGCTTTGTCCAACTGGCTCTTCCCAGAGCAAATCAGTGATTGGGTCCTGCAGTCGCCATAGCCTGAATAGAACTGATGGACATTGTGTAGGGAGATGCCTGCTCAGGTAAAAGGGAAAGGCCAGATGCTCAGACAAATTCATAAAGGTGCAGACTGTAGTAATAAGCCTGAGTAATAGACACGCCTCCTATTCAATGACCTAGTTGCACTCCACCGCGCGCTTAACTCTTTCAAAGCATCATACAGTTAGTACTGGTTTGGATTTTCCATCGTATCATAACACTTCTCAACCCCCCCCCCCCCCAATTAGTAAGAAATTATTTATTTTAAGTGCACATGTGTGTTTCATCAACATATTTAAAAGAAGTCCCAGGCATGTGTCCTTCCATTTAGAATAAGAAATTCTTGCTGCAATCATGTACTAAAAATCTAAAATAATTCACAATAACAAGGTGGGACGTATCAGGAACTTTGCCATACAGCCACGTGCCAGACTTTTTAGCATGCAGCCCATTGCATTCTGGAGCATGTAGTTATGCTTTTATGATTGCATGTTGTGGTTCAAAAGTAGGCAAAGCTCCTTTGGCCCCTGAGACACTGAAACACTTTAAATGCACAGAATCTAGTCGGCCCACCTTGCGCTGTCACATTCCGCACAAATATTAAGCTGGAAATTCCTCTTTAGGTCCAAGCGCATACGTCTACGTGCTGTATACATTCAAACCGTATGGCTAACATGTGCAGTGATATTTCTGTCAACTGACATCATACCAAGAAATGTCTGCTGGTGGTATGAGGGAATTGACTGAATGCCTAACTTGAGACATCTGGATTTCAGGTACAAACTGTGGAATCCTTGAGATATGGGATTGCACCAGAATCCCTGCCCTGGATAAACCTATTGTACAAGCGTTACTAAACCGATCTATCCATATGAAAGTGAAAGAGATGCAAAGTTTTCAAGGCTTTGACCACCGTTTCTATTGGATGATGATTTAGTCAATTTACTCAGAAAGGTGGTAAAGTTTGCTTGGGATCAAGAGGTAACTTTTCATGAATTCAAAGAAGCTTTCTGGTCTGCCGTGTTCTGCAACAACCATTAAGTTATTTTGGGAAACAGCTGCCTCAAATACTGTGGTGAGTGCAGTCAAACAGGAAAATACACCACATGGCATACCTCTCTGAATTGCCGGGAACTATTCAATGATAACAGATTAAAAAAATCCAAGTGATTTGTTGAAGTCTATAAATCAGGGTCAAGCTCAAACAATTTTACTGTTGTTCTCTGCAACTATTGATTTTACTATTACTTTTTTTGGCATGATGTCCACTGTAGGAGAGTCATGGGTGGATACTAGACCAGAATGTCGCCCCTCGATCCTGTTAGAGCAAAAAGCAGAGTCATCGGGAATGATAGAATTGCTGATATGCCTAAATTAGGAAAATGCCTTTCCCACGGTGTGGTTCAACAAGGAGCCACACATATTTCATATTGAGGATAACCTATGATATTTCACATAGATGATAACCTATCCAAAAACTACAAGTGCAGCGTTGACGATGGTGCATCTCAGATCTCTTTTCTTGAATGGCTCACTATACTTGTTTACTTGCAATCTTATCAACCTTTACATTGGCACACTTATTTCCCGAATAATTTTTCATGGATTGGAGTCCATGGCTGTTTTTTTATTTTCTTAATTTACTTAGCACTCTTTGATCTCCTAGTCTAAGGCACATCTTAAAGGCTTCATCACAAACAGAAGAAATAGAAATAACATTAGCAAGATAAACATTTTGTGCATGCGAGCACGAAGGCATAACAAAAAGGAGCCCTGAGGGAGGCCCCACACATGAGAAAAGCAGAGCAGGGAAATCAAAGCAGCGCTGGCACATTTTGACAGACCAGTCCCTGTGCAATGCATAGTCAGGGAGCGCAGAAAGCGGCCCTGACCTCTACAAGAAGGGTTTGGAGGGGTTCTCCTCCAAGAAAGTATGGGGAAAAATGGCAAACATGCTGCATTCTACACCACATTTGTATTACATGTTCATTGTATCAGGTTTTAAAGCATAGTGAATGATGGCCTTCCTGTGCACCAGGACACCGAGCCACTTAAGCAATTATAATTAGGTATTTTTTCATGCGTGTGGGTTATAGATTCAATTTGGAAGTCTGCATCTAAAACGTCAACCTGCAGTTAAGCCTCCCTTTCAATGATTCACTCTATCATTGTGCAAAAAAAGACACTGAAGCATGTCGAAAAGCAATTTCTGTACTGATGTTTTAACAAGGAAGACAAAAAGTGTGTTAATCATTTCATCCGCTATTCACAGCACAATTTGTATTGCTGTAATTTACAACACATATATTCCTCAAATTCCAAATAATTAGGTGATTAGTACAAAAAATCTGGAAAGGCAATTTAGTCTTTCCTTCTGGCCATGTATGAGCCCCGGAACCTCTGGGGTACGAACTGGAAGACAAGATCAACATGCGATAATTTGCGGGCAGGGGGCTTCTCCCTGCGGGAGGGCCAGAGCCGGCTTTAGCACTGATGGCTGACAGTGCGAAACCTTTGTTGGGGCTCTTCAATGATTCCCTCACTATCACCCTCCAACAGTGCCCCACAACTCTCCCTAGCCCCTCTCTCACAATTATTTCATTTGTTCTATAATGACTCATACCAGTTTAGGGCATCAGAGCAGTTAACATCACACACACACACACACAATTAATCATATGTGTGTGTAAATGAGTGTACAAGAAACGTTACATAAGACAAAGGTGTAGGAGTCATGTGTCACTTATATTGATGGGCATTTTTTAAGAGTGCTTGGTCTGGCGAAGCACAAACTCAGGATTTAAAAACTTACCACAGTGGTTGGGGTCGGCTTTACGAATAAGAATGTATTTCTACCGAAACAAGCCTTTTAAGCAACATTCCGATAATAAAAAAATGGGAAAAATATAACTTTTCAACCTGCAAGATGAGTTTGCATGCATCTCTTTGATGGCAGTTCATAGCTCACTGTGCTATGTAATGATTGTACCTTATGAGGTGCAAGTAACAAGAGGATCTCTGTGACAGAAGCAGTAACCATTTGAGCTATGCACATAAAGCAGTTCGGTGATCTGCATGATACAAGTTCTTTGCAGCAGGCACATTAAACCTCTGTGCTACTTTATGATGAGATCCAGAAGGAACATTATTTACTACAGATATCTTGACACTTTTATTGTTGCCTGAAAACTGCTGGATATCCAAGCAGCTGTCCAGCGTGTGCTTTCAAACCTACAACTGTCCGTCACCCCAGCATTCCAGCCTCCCGGGCAAAACCGCAATGCCTGGTACAGCAAGTCTGGCCTTGGAGAAAAAAGGAAGATAGAGCATTTGGGTAGCCATTGAATGGAAAAAACGAGTGGGGGATTACGGATTTTAACACATTTGACCCTTGATGAATAGGAAGACTTGGGGGCATATGTATCAAGTTCCATTTTTGCAATTCTCAAATAGCGATTTCTAGGGAATCGCTATTTGAGAATTGCAAAACGGGATGTAATAAAAAATTCGCAAATGTTTTGCGATTCCTTGGCATTCCTTAATTGCGATTAGCAAATTGCTAATCGCAATTAAGGAAAACCTTCCCATTCATTCCTATGGGCTAGGAGGCCCATAGGAATGAATGGGAAGACATTCTCATTTAGCGATTCGCAATTTGAGAATCGCAAAATGAGTATGCAATTTCAAGGGTGCTAGGGTGCCAAAAGGACACCCTGTTGCACCCCTGAAATATGTATGTATGCACATGTGGCGCACATACATGCCCTAAGGGCATGTCTGTGCGTCACATGGCACTTTGAAAAATGCCAAAAAGTGCATTTTTCAATGAAATCACAAATTAACACCAACTTGAAGTTGGTGGTAATTTGCGATTTCTTACGGCCAAATTGCAATTTTTCGAGGCTTCATACATTGCATTTAAGGAATCGCAATTTGCGATTCCTTAAATGCAATCGCAAAATCGAGAATCACAAATTTTGCGATTCTCTAATTTGCGATGTCCTTTTGGGATGATACATCCCAAAAGGCCTTTTCCCGTTCGCAAACGGGCCGATTCTGAGAATCGGCCCATTGGCGAACGGGAAAAGGGTTTGATACATATGCCCCCTGGAGTCATATTATAAACAGATATGCTTGCACAGAGTACTGCTCTGTTTTTTGTGATTGCCCTCTCTGAACTGTGTACATTTAACTCAGAAAATCTCAAAGTAAGTACATGAGGTGAAGGCAGCACAGTTCGGAAACTGACACAGGCAAACAACCACTGGTCACTTCCAAAACTGTGTTTCCCGCAACTCATTTATGCATCATGTTAAATTCTGGGTTAAATGCCGGAGCAGCTCCTCTGTGCGAGCAGAGCAGCATCGCCCCATCACCGAAATGGCCCCCAAAAGTCCCAGAGATGAAAAATGAAATGGTAATAAAGTTAATTAATAACCATTTTATTTGTTATCCCCCTCTCCCGAACCGAGGGTCAGGACGGAGCAGGCCTTGCACAGTGACGGCAGCAGGGAGGAGGGTGGGCTGCCTGGGCACTTTTCAAAGTGCACATGTCGTTTTGGCCAGCAGTCGAGTGACGACCAGCCAGACATGCGCACTTTGAAAGTTCTAACCCAGCTGTCTTAAGGCAGCTGGGTTAGAGCAAGTGCAGTGCTCAAGTGTCCTCGGGAGCGGCAAGAACACTCTCAGTTGGTGAGAGCAGCACCGGGATTGGTTAAAGCAGTTGGCTGAGGCCCGTGTCGGACTGCAGCAGCCAGAGTAGGATGACGTACAGCGAGGAGGAGACCCTGTTTAAGGTAAGTGAGTTTGTTTTATTTTTATCCATTACCCATTTGCCGGCCACACCACTCCTCAAAAATGCCAGCCGCAACTGGTTAAATGTATGTATTTTAGACATGGCCATCACATAAAAACAGGCACACATTCATGATATCACCCTTGGGATGGATTTACAAGCCATTTCTTTTATTCAAAAGGTTCAATTAATAAATGTTCACCTAAATCAGGGGGGGTGCATATCTAGGACCAGGGTGAGCAAATTGGAGTCTTGCTCCATGGTCTAAGAAGCAAATCAAATATAATTTTTAGGTTTGATTATCTTGGTCTAAGCTATTTCCCACACTGTTATGTTTCGGGAAAACTACCCTGTCTTACACAATGTTCAATGCAGTCATTTTGTGTCTTCAATTAACCCTCCGTAACTCAGTAGATCCACCAGGCTACTATGTTCCTGCTCTCAGTGCCCCAGGGATTCTATACTGTACTTTAAACTGAAACTACAAATACAAATATATCAGACTCTAAACATGCATGCATGCACTATATTGCATAAGACCAGAGCTGACTGGGAAATAGACATGCCGACCCTGACCTACGATGACTGGACCGAGGCCCTAGCTAGCCCCCGACACGCGGCGGTCTCTTCGAGTCTCCGCCTTATACAATTTAAATATCTCCACCGTATATACTATTCAAGATCCAGACTGTGGAAGATGGGAGTTATCCTGTCCCCCCAGTGCCTCCTCTGTACAAAAGAGGAGGGTTCATTTCTCCATACAGTATAGAGCTGTGAGGTAATACAACCATTCTGGAAGAGGGTGGTGTCCTGCGTGGGCAGGGTGCTGGCCTGGACCATTCCATTTGATCCCAGACTATTGTTCCTTCACAGCACAGACAAGATTGGAGGAAATTGTTACACGCAGCACCTCCTGTTACTGGGCCTCACCCTGGACAAAAGGGACATTGCCCAGAAGTGGAATGTGTCCCCCCCCCACCGGGGCTAGGAAAGTGAAAAAAGGCCTTAGATGAATGTATGTGAGCCAAAAGGGTCGTTTTTCAAGCACAGGGTTGCCCGCAGAAGCATAGGAAGGTTTGGTCCCGCTGGGCGACATATCCAGGGATTACCTTGCCCCCTGCCAGATACAGACCCCCCATAAGTCCTCAAGAGACACAATGCAATACAGTTTTACATCAGAGACAGATAATTCTAATCGCTCTCATTTGACATATCTTAGGATCATGCAATTACGAACTGTTAGCTGGGCTCGGTGTGGCGTATTAATTACCTGGCCTGGTGTTCTCCAGGCCAAGTTTATATTGAAAACTAAATTCAGGTATGCTATGTCTGTTTCATTATATACGTTGTACTTGTAGGGATATGCCCATATTGTACATATAAAAACGAATAGAAATTTTGTTGTTAAAAAAAACTACAAATACAAGAATACATAATTTTACAAATTTATTTTATTTAAGCAATTTGTAAAGCGCACAAATACACTTGGGTGTCTCAGCGCTGCGGACTGTGTAGAAGACCAAACCAGGAGCAGGTGGCTATTGGTTAAAAAGCCATGTCTTTACTAGTTTCCTAAAGGCAAGCAGGGTCGGGCAGGTTTTAATATGAAGGGGGAGGGTGTTCCACAATTTGGCGGTGGCGACCCAATCTATCCCAAAGTTGTAAGTAAAGTAAATAAAGACAATAGTGACATGCTGAAACAATCATTTGCAATGCAATAGGTCTCGCATTTACACGAGATTAAGCTATTGGCATTATAAATGACAATGCCTTTTATTTACATTTTAAAAACCAAAACATAAATAAAAGTCATTGTCATTTACAATGCCAATAGCTAAAACTCACGTAAATGCGAGACCTATTGCATTGCAAAGGATTGTTTAAACTCAGGGTACCCGAATTGCCTCATCGCAGAGGGACCTCTTGGTGAAATCTCACATTGACACCTCATTTTGTAGTGGCTTTTTATTTTATTTATTTATTTAACTTATATAGCGCGTTATAACCACCGGGGTCTCTAAGCGCTGTTTGTCCAGATTACGTAGTGAGGTATGGCATTCACTTGATCCCAGCAATGCGCCTAGGGTCTGCTCCATGCTTGCTTAAAAAGTACAGTTTTTAACTTTTTCCTGAAGGATAGCAAATTGCATTCCTTCCTAAGTTCTGGGGCCAGTTTGTTCCACAAAGCTGGGAGTGTGTTGGAGAAAGCACGTCCCCCCACCGTGGCCAGTTTGAAACGGGATTGGGACAAGAGGGTAGCGTCCGACGAGCGCAAAGTCCTGCCCGGTATATATGGGAGTAGGCGGGATTTCAAATATCATGCTGCTTTACCATACAGCGCCTTGTGTACGATGCACAATCCTTTAAATACAACCCTCTGCCGAATCGGGAGCCAATGTAGCTCCTGCATCAGGGGAGAAGAGTGGGCAGTCCTGGGTTTCTTATAGATCAACCTGGCTGCATCATTCTTAACCCCCTGTAGTTTATCCAGCAACCGCTGGGGTGAACCTATATACAGGGAGTTCCCGTAGTCCAGCCTAGCCAGGATTGTGGCTGAGACCACGTGTCTCAAAGTAGAGAATGAGAGTAATGCAGAGATCTTCCTTAATTGTCGTATCAGGCCTATACAGGTACCCACTACCGTAGTGACTTGTTTTTTCATGGATAGTTTGTCATCCACATATAGGCCCAGACTTTTGACTGCAGTCGCCGGTTTCGGTGGCACACCCAGCTCCACAGGCCAAAATTTCTCGCTCCAGGGGTTGCCCGAGATGGAAATGGGCAACACTTCCGTCTTATCCGGGTTGATTTTTAAGGAGTTCTCGGACATCCAGTTAACCGTGGCTTTGAGTATGTCCTGTAACCTGGTGGACGCTCCCGGGCCATCATCCAGCCGGATGATTATTTGGGTATCATCGGCGTAGTTGTATACTAGGCAGTCCATCCTATTCAGGAGTGCGATTAATGGCTGCAGGTAAATATTAAAGAGGCGCTAATCTCTAATTCTACAGGTTACAATGATGGCCTCCGGTGGTTCGTCTAGAGGTAGTATAGAAAACTAACCCAGTTATTATCCAATTCCCGAGCAAAAAAAACAGAAAATACAGCCCTGCTTCTGGAATTGCACCGGGCACCAGTGAAGATCTGAATATAGCTATCTTCAATCGGATGTACAGCAGATACGCAGCTATGCGACAAAAAAAAGTAATCTGACAATTTCGGTGTAAAATTTCTAGCGTAATCTTGTATTCTTTTATTGTTTACTTTCACTGTTTACTTATTTAAATAGTTTTATATAGCAAGCTCTATACCAGAGGTTTTTCAGAACACTTTCCATTACACAACAAGTAACATACTACAACGGGAAGCAAGCGTGCATTGTCATGGCTGTTGGGTGCGTTGGGACACTTCATATTTTAAAAGTTAAAGTAAATAAAAACAATAACTTAAAACACAGTTTACATATAATAAAACCCTCCTAGAACAAGCAACACTTCGCTTTCTGTCTTCTTCCGCCCTCTGTCTGACTGGAAGTCCATTTCTGACACCCTAACCCCAGGAAGGGCCGGAATATTTTCACATTGGCACCGGAAACATAGCATAGTCACTTGCAAGTTATCCTTTTTACTTTTATAACTCCTGAAGTGTTTCCGAATAGTAAAACAATGCCAGAATATACCTTCTGCAAATATAGCTTTATTAGTAAAAGTGATCTCACACATGTCCTTGTATTAGTACATCCCAGGATGGTTGAGCCTCCCGCTAGACTCAAACCTGTTTCCCCAGCGTCAGAGTCAGATGCCCTAGCCGTTAAGCCACACACTCCATGTTTACATGGCACATACAATAAGAGAAGTCAGCCAGTATGACATTGCTCCTGTTTCCAACAGAATATTCACCTAAACGATGTGCCTGAGCACACCATGGCACATCGTTTTTAATTAATTGCCTAACCACAGCTATAAAATTCAGCAGTGACTGCAGCGCATAGCTGCAACTATCTCGATAGGCAAATTAGTTAAAAAAATAAATGCGACATGAGGTAATGGAGGGAGGAGTACCGCACGGACTGCAGCACGTAGCTACATCTATGCCGATTGAAGCATTTTTTTTAAAAGAGGGGGAGAGCACCGCACGGACTGCAGCACGTAGCTGCATCTATGCCGATTGAAGCGTTGGTGGGGGAGGGCACCACATGGACTCTAGCGCATAGGGATATGCACAGAAGAAAAATATGATCCAGCACACCATAGAAATTATATACAGTGCAATAAGTAAATTCCAACAGAAGTGAATCCAATCAGCAGGTTCCGTTTAAAAATTCTTTATTCAAAGTTCTTCTTAAAATCTGCGTAGCCAACGCGTTTCGTCCTTACGGACTTCTTCAGGGCAAAGTTCTTATTTCATCGGACTTTTCTTTATATGTTCCCACAAGTCTTAAAGCAGCGCACGTTCTTTCTTATATGGCCCACATTGGTTTATGATCGTTTTGAGTATTCTGTTGCGCAATTCTCAGTATGGCATTTCCCATATAAAAGCACATGAACAATGACCTGGAAGGATTGCTTTTGAAACTGGGAAGCTAGAAATACTGAGTCCACCCTTCTATGGGAAATGCCATACTGAGAATAAACGGAACCTGCTGATTGGATTCACTTCTGTTGAAATTTACTTATTGCACTGTATATAATTTCTATAGTGTGCTGGATCATATTTTTCTTTTGTGCATAACCTTATTGGAGATTTAGAGGTACTGAATCTCAGATCCCTAACACCCTAAATAAGCCCAAAAAAAACTTTTGACCAAATCTAATAATAGGTGCAGATAAGATTGCCTCATACCTCATTCTCTGTGTCTGTGTAGCACATAGGGACACAGCAAGACAGGAGCTGGATTTCTAGCACAGTGAAGGCCAGCAGTAGGAAAAGTGTTCATCCAACCAACAGAGATGCCTTCACAGCGTAAAGTAACTGTACTTGGCCGGTGCTCCGCAGTCTTCAAGGGAAGTGACATATCGGCTGCAGGAACCAGCCAGGAGGCAGTGAGGAAAATTGACGGTGGAGTCAGCGTATGGTAAGGTGTAGGCAGGAAAAACGTGGTTCTATAGATAAGTACAGGTCTTGCAGACAGCGCATGCGCGCTGATGCTCGTCCTAAAAATCTAAATACAGAGAACTGTACACAAAAACCTGTACGCTTCTGGGCCTTTGAGAAGCACTTTGGAGCTGGGGAACCAGGTTCAAGTCTCAGTGTCGGCTCAACATCCTGTGATTCTGAGCAAATCAATTAATCTCCCTGTGTCTACCAATAATGAATGTGTCCTTGTGTAACGTAACTGGTGCTCATGTAAAGCGTTCCTATACCTCTGGATCGAGTTTGCGCTATATAAATCTGCAAAAAACAAACAAACACACAAATGGTTGATATCTTGTGTATGAGAAAGTTGGCAAACCTTTGGGGAACAGACAATTTTAGGTGGTTACCTTGGAACTGTCTGGTTCTTCAGCCCCTCTCACATCTGTGCTGTGTAGATAAATGTAGTGTAAATGTAGTTAGGGTGAGATTGGATAGGAAGGGTTTGTCTACATACGCTGCTGGGTGAGCAGAATCAAGTAACTCTCTAACCTTAGTAACTCAGTCCCTCCAATCACTTTCACTATTGCGCTTGATTTCTTCCTTAAAGCCTAGTCCTGATTCATTTCAGTTACCCACTGATTGGTCTTGATATAGAAATATAACACATTTTTTAGGGTTTACTCCTGAGCAAGCAACCAAGCTAACACCTTGAGGGCCCTATTCACGATGATGCCAGGCAACGCAGAGCAGCACCTAAAGTTGATGTGCTGCATTGTGTGACAACAAGAGAGCATGATAGCGCCATATTTATCAGATGGCACTCTCCTCCCCTTTGCCTAGCTTCGACACACAATCAGGCAGCCATGTGACACTTACATTGCTTTGCACCTTGGTGTCAGGGTGTTCGAATAGGTTTAGCATAGGTTTTGTACTAGAAGAGTGCCCTTCCAGTACAAAATACTATGCCTAGATAAAATGTAGAACTTCTCCTACTTTGTATGGGTGCTGTACAGTGCAATGCACATGCAAAGTCAGAAAAGAAAGAAGAAATAAAAGCATTTAATGCCTGCTTTCAATTGGCATTATTTTTTGGTGCAAAATCCTGTCTACGTTTATTAGTAAACAAGGTTTTGCATAAAAACCCATGGGAAACGCCCATCTCCCACCCATGAGATGCCCCAGGGAGGACTAAGTAGGGGTTTCGGGAGGGGTTTAAAGAGGGACATGCACCCATCTACAAAAGAGTAGACCCACAAACTGCACTTCTAAAGTAACTACAGCCAAAAAAGGACCCAAAACAGTAGCAAATTACTCCAATTCAGAGCAGAAGTAAGTCCAGAACCACACATGACCAACCACTGATACTGTAACTTTATTCTATAGAAAATAATAGAGGTACGATCCAGAGGAAATAATGTTAAATTAAATTATTTAAAAGAGTTACAAATTTAAATGAACATAATTTAATGTAATTTTCTGGCAGCTGTGAAAATGTGAACCTGTGACTGGGTGAAATGCTGTCATTCACTGGCCGATAGGGCCAATGTGGAAGTGGGCTTGCCTACTACCTCATGCCATTTAGTGTTATGGCTGAAGCAAAATGTGAATGTAACTCAAACAGACCAGAAGCTGAACAAGCTGACTGAAATCCCACCTCTTTGTATGTATGTATGTATGTTTTTTTGTTACAAGAGACTGGCAGACACTTATAGATGTCAGGTCAGATCTAAAAAGCACTTAAATACATACACACAGCTAAATTCTATGGGCCCGAGTACAATCTCGCTAGGAAGGCCTCCAAACGGGCTCTGGAATGAGCAAATCCGATTTGGAGCCTATGTTTCACTCCGAATCGCCCCCTGTTCCGAACGACCAAGTATGATGCATAGATCTCATCCGCGTCGACCAAATCGTTTCCGATCCGGATCCTGTCAGTCCAACTCGTTCGCAGCCGAATCGTGCCGCGCAATGGAGCCGGCTTCCGAACGAGCGAGTACGATACACATTTCGGACAGCTGTATCGACTAGGTCTCAGAGAGACAAAACGACTGTGGGACCTGGACTTCAGGGGGCTGTAGCAGGCCCCCCCTTTACCCGGTGCCCTCCGAATCTGTCCCGTGGGGGTACCCATGTGTCCCCCTTTGCCATGCATACACAGTGTGGCGGGCAACATGGGGTGCCCGCCACAGGGTGTACGCTTCTCCCCACCCACCTCTTTTTGCTATGGGAGCCTGTGTACTCGTTCAGTATACAGGCTCCCACAGAGTTCAATGGGAGCCCGAGCGAACCGAGTCTGTCACCATATGGTTGCATCGTTCTCGCTCGCTCGGAATCGCAGAGCACAATTCGCTAGGAAAGCCCTTCGGATCTGAGTCATATGGAGGGCTTTCATAGCGAGATCATACTCAGGCCCTATTTTTGAAAGTATAAATAAATATACATTTGGAACTCGAAAAACAATATACAACCCCTTCTAAGAGGTCTAACAAGGATTATCACTGTGCAGATCCAGCCACAGTTTGTCAGAGTGGGACCAAAACCAAACCTTTGTCTGCTATCATAATTTAAACCTGTCTATAGGCTTTAACATAGTGTAGTAAATATTGATCCCAAAATGCCTATTGGCTTTAATATATGTGAGTCATATATATATGCTTGTCACAATAATTCAGGCCTATTGCGTTTGCCATAACCTTTCATAATAACTAAATTAGTAGTATGGCATCCAACATACCTTTTCTGAATGAGCAAAACAGGTTTATTGATTTCAGCATTGGCTTGTCACCCTGATCAACTCGGGATTACTCTAATGAGCATATTTTGTGCAATACATTTACTTTTTTTTAGCAGAACAACTTCAGACCAATCAACCATCCTAACAGAAGGAATGTCAACATTTGTGCGGGGCTAATGACCCTCTCTCAGAGGCGCTTCTTAAAGCTCTTTTTCTGTTGCGCGCATATGGCCCGGTGACAGCTGGGGGATAGTATGATATATTTTCCCTTACAAAAACATCCCATACGATTAGTTCAGATTGATCTGGGTTGCATGTCGTGTGGACAAATAGGGTCATGCAGGGCCGGCTTCAGGGCAGTGTAACTGGTGCAGGCGCACCTGGCGCTAAGCTTGGGGGAAGCTGTGTCTGAAAATAACTTATGGGTTTACAAACACCTGCTGCAGAGTTCCTTGTGTGTCCAGCAGCTTTCAGGCAACAATAATAATGTCAAGATAACGCTGGTGATGAATGTTTCTGCTGGAGAGAGACGGAGTTTTGTTTAGCAGCAGTTTGACTCATCATAAAGTAGCAGAGTGGGGATATGCCTGCTGCAAAGAACATGTACCATGCAGACCACACAACTGTACTTTGTGAGAATAGCTCAGTGGGTTACTGTTTTTTGTCACAAAGATCCTTTTGTAACTTACATTTCATACATTACAATCCTAATGTAACACAGTGACTTATGAACTTTCATTATGAGCTGCATGCAAACTGCAAAGTAAAGGTTAGGACGCTATATTTTTTTCTCCAGTCTTTAATTATCTATTTCTGATGTGGCTGAAAAGAACTTGTTTGGATAGAAATAAATTCATTATTCGAAAAGCCAACCTCAACCAATGCTTTAAAACAAATGAAATGATTATAAGAGCGGGGCTAAGGAGAGATGAGGGACACTATTGGAGGGCGGTAGTGAACAAATCCGTGAGGAAGGAGTTAATCGGGAGGTCACCAAAAGCATTTTTAAATTAGCTTTAAGCCCTCAGGGCCTCATGTAGGTAGCCAAATACCGGTCGGTAACGGCCGATTTTCGGTAATTATACCGTTACCGACCGGTATTTTGGCCATTGGTATGTAGGGGTACAAATTTTGCTTTCGGAATTTACCGAATCGGTAAAATTACCGATTCGGTAAAAATACCGAATCGGTAATGTTACCGAATCGGTAACTTTTCCGAATCGGTAATTTTACCGATTCGGTAAATTCCGAAAGCAAAATCAAGATGTAGGGGGAGTGTGTGTGTGTGTTTAAGAGTCGGTATTTACCACCAACTTATAGTTGGTGGTAAATAATGAATGTATGTGTAAATGCATTTTTACGCGCGTAGCAGTGTGCAATGTGGCATACATACATGCCCTTAGGGCATGTATGTGTGCCACATGTGCACACATGGCCGAATCAGGGGTGCAACAGGGTGTCAATGTGACACCCTGCCACCCTTGTATGTGTTCCCCCCATTACCGAATCGGTATTTACCGATTCGGTAATGAGGCATACCTTCCCCTCAATGGGAAGGTATGCCTCATTACCGAATCGGTAAATACCGATTCGGTAATTACCGACTAGTAACGATTCGGTAAAAAATACCGACTCATTACCTACATACCAGTTACCACTTCTAAAATACCGATTCGGTATCGTTCGGTATTTTAGAAGTGGTAACTGGTATGCTACCTACATGAGGCCCTTAATGTTTTATTTAATTTTTTATTTAAACATGTTTAAGTATAACCCCAAAGCCTGAAAACCGTTTAATCCTATATTAGCAACCTAAAACAAATTAGATAGATAGATAGATAGATAGATAGATAGATAGATAGATAGATAGATAGATAGATAGATAGATAGATAGATAGATAGATAGATAGATAGATAGATAGATAGATAGATAGATAGATAGATAGATAGATAGATAGATATTTTACAACAATTAATGTTTTTTTAATGGTGGATATAACCCCTCTACACACATTCCTGAACCCTAAAATTCATCACAACTATTTAACACTACCCATCCCCGAACTCTAAAACCTCTTACTACCCCTAAGCACTATGCATCCCTAAACCCTAAACACATGTTAGTTCCCATAAACCTAGCCATCCCTGGACCATAATAAAATCTTTTCCATCCTTACAATACCCATCCCTGAACCCTAAAAATTATTTACCACACCCATACCCTATCCATCACTGAAACCAAAAAAATCTTCTTACTACCCCTAAATACTTCGATCTTTGAGCCCTAAAAATACCTTACTACCCCTACACTCTACACATACTTGAATCCTAAAAAAACTATTACCCTTAACTATACCTATACCTGATCCCTAAAAACTCCACACTTGCCACTGCTGGGTTCCACCTGCTGGTGCTAAGACACCAGGGCTTTTCTGGATTTGCAGAGCCTTCTAAGGTCTAGCATGGAAATGTGCTCCCTCAGGAGAGTGGTCTGGGGGACTGTTCATGAAGGCTGAACCTGGTTCCCCAGTTCTAAATTCGGCAGCTCTGACCACAGTGCTACATCCGCTCTCCCGCTGAACACCATACTGCCCCACTGAGAGAAATTCACACTGCCTTCAACTACAATCCAATTTGACCTGCTATAAACAACTGGATCCGACTCAATTCAAATTAAGCACAAGGCAAGAGCAATATGCTCCCTAAAGGAAAAAGTAACAACATCCTGGAAAAAGCAAACACTAATAGGGAATGAAAGATTAAATAAAGCATGTGAAATGTAAGCAGGAACAACATGGTGAACTTAACGGTTTTACACTCATTATTCAGAAATCAGTGAGTGCTTCTGCCTGAAAACTACAGGGACCAGAAAGGACCCATTTTAAGGTCCACTGCTTATATGCTTACAAAACGTAAGCAGTATGGTTTAAAAAGACCACATTCGTCAACACAAAGCCGACGTACACATTTTGTTTTCCAATCCACCCATCAACCAGGTATTGCAGTACCTCCAGGTTTGGCCAACTTCCCCACCGGGGGAAAACAGCGCTTCACTGGCAAACTTAGTAAAGTGACGCTAATGTTTTTGGGGTTTGAATAAAACCGATCGTGCCACTTTAAGAACACTCTGTCTTTCTTTATTTAGTAATTGATTTTTCATATTTTGAACCTTTTATTTCCGTGGCTGCACTTTCGAATAGAAAAATGTCAAAACGGCATTTCCAGCAAAAGTGGTTTCCTTTTTTGCATCCATTTCACAGGGGAACAAATGAGCGACAGGAAGAAAGAGAGGGTGAGAACCATTTCTTGAGTCACGGTTTTCGGTAAGTGAGGAGGAGGTAGACAGACAGAGAGGGAGTAAGAGTAAGAAAGAGAGGGGGGGGGCAGCTTCCAGCGGCTGAGCAGAAGCGGACACCTTCCTTGTCTTGTCTGGTCAGGAAGCAAGAGAGGGACACCTTTTCCTTCTCTGCTCCCAGTCCGTCCCCGAACAGCCACAAATGCCGAGCCTTCTCTGCAGGCCTTGGATAGTTCTTACGTCCAGGGACGCATGTTCAAAATAAAAAAGTAGGGGAACGGAATCTATAGAATTAAAGAAGTAGGGGCACGCCGTGCCCTGCCGTTCCTGCCCACTTCGACCACTGAGATAGCAACATAAACGCAATATAAAGTCTATCAAGGAGTGGCAGAGAATCAGCCCCATGGCATGCACTTAATACAAACAGCCATTGTAAATAATCTACAAGTCACAAGTTGAGGCTATTCCCTCATACTTTGATTGTAAGTGTCATTCACTCCTTTGATATCCAGAGTTAGCTGTGCCAGAGGAATTTGAAAGTTTCATTATAGATCTATCGCCTTCACCTATAAATGCGAGAGCTTCTCTAACTTGGGATGTAGTGGAGATTATCTTGTAAATAGTCTGTGATGAACCATTTGTTTTTGGCTTTCCCTCCAAGCAGTTCCTCTGCTCTGCAGCTTCTTGTGATGCCCTACAACAATGGGGATGATGGAGTAAAGCGAGTGATCAATGTCTGAGAATGGCAGAGGAGTATGTAGTGCTTCTATAGCGACTGGTGGCAGGGTGCTCAGGTAGTATTGTGATCTGAAGGCAAACACCATAGATCTTAAGTATGTGATCTGCATGAATGAGCTGTGTGGCATTCATTTACTTTAGCATCAACTCCTAGGTGACAAATGGAAGAGGAAGACGCAAGCTAATACAAGTTCCCTCAAAACATAACTATAGTTCTATGCAAGATAGCAAATTGTGCAACTATCCCACGTAGATGTACTCTCCAGCACATGCAGTGGTAGAAGTGGGGGGAACGGAAGGGCACGGCGTGCCCCTACTTTTAAAAATTATGTTAGTCCGTTCCCCTACTTCTTGATTTTAAAAAAGCGTACCGGGATGGCCCTAATTTAATATGACACCTTTATTATCCAGCCTGTGTGGTCCACCGTGCACATCGACGAAGGCCTCTGCAGCGCGCCCGACCTCCTCCCTTTCCCCTCTGTGTCTAGGGGCCTGCAAAGTGATACTGAAAGGGGCCATCAGTTTAGCATAGCTGGAAAACGGCTGCTCTGAGCCTGTGATTCACACCTCAGGCTGCTCTGAGCCTGTGATTCACACCTCATTCAGTGAGGACGCTGGCCTGCCTGCCCCCACTGTGACCAATACAATGGTCACATCAGGATACTTTGGTGTCTCCCTCCCTTCCCCGCTCATGCAGACTGACGGACGCCACCTGGGACAGAAGAAAAGGGCTTCACTGAGGACTTTGTGACTGTGAATCTGCTTTCCAGCCAGCCAGAACTGAAACGCTGTCTCACTAGCCTCTCCTGGAAGTTGTTCTCCGTGCCTGCCCAGAGGTCACCAGCCCCTCCTTTATAGCTCTGCTCTTTTCTCTGTGCCAGAGCCTGCAAGAGGAGCGGGACTGCCTCTGAAGTTGAACTCCACAAAGATCAAGTAAGTTGGGAAAATAAAATACCTGGTGCATTTTTTAAACGGGAAATGTCGAATGTCTTATCGGCTGTTTTTTATGTTTTCTGTTATAGCGCCCAACACAAACTTTCTGCTCTGTAATGAGGGCGGGCTGCACTTAAAGCACAGAAGAGATCAGCACACACCCTTTCTATTCATCACGTCTAAAATGGGAAGGCAACATGTAATTATTTAAGGTTTAAAATGAATTCACCCTAAAATACATTTTCAAAGTCCGATATGTTTCCAATCACAGAATGTCCCCAATACGCTTAAAAGTGGAAGCACAGGCCATTTGTCTCCGAGCCATGGAGTTTCTGTCATCAGCACTTCTCCTATTTTCCACAGGACCAGTTCAAACATGAATAGCAAAATATCCTAGTTTGCAAATGTTTTCTGAATAATTATGATCCTGGCATATTTGACACATAACACATCTGCTACATAACCTGACAATGTTAACTTACAAATTGTTTGTAGCTCAAACGGATCAAAAGTTACAAAAAATGTGACTTGTGTTGCTGCGAAGTGGACAGGCCTTCGCAAATGTTGCACCCTAAGTGCGCCGTGTATGCGCAGACATGGGTCCTGGACTCACTGTCCCAAAAGCAGCTAAAGTCAGAAAGCCGGTAGCGAGAGCTCAAAAGATATATTATCATTAGTCCGGTAAGGAGAGATTAGTAGTTTCTCGGATCTACTTTAAAGTGAAGGATCAATAAAGAGCTGCGACAGGTTTTCTTTTCCTGAGTCTTATGCCAATGGAAAAGTAAAATGTATAAACTATTTAACTGTGTCGGTTGTGCACAATACCCTTTCTCACCATGGCTGGTGATGCTTGAGAGTAGTTTAGCGTAATGCTAGAGCTGAACTAGAGCGTACAAAGCGAGTAAGGGTGCCTTTTTTTTAGGAGGATTTGCAGTCTGGGTGTTGCTACTCCCAAGATAATTTTGAAAAAAAAACTATAGGGTCAAATACTGCATTTTATTTTCAACACCCCATTTTTACACAAATTCTCTCAAAAGCCATTACTGTGCCAAGACAACATACCCAGGAGTTGACCACATTTTTTTTCAAGATGCACAATATGTTCCTCCCATAAGTAAATATTTACCTCCACTTTGCCAAGGCCTGTGTTTTGTCCTGCTTGCTCACATGTTATCTCACTCAGGCTCACTACCCCCATTATTCATTCTCATTCACTTTCCTTTTTACTCAAAATTGCTCACTTGCACTCACTCTTCAACATTCGGTATCACATTCTCACTCTCACTCAGTCTCACCACTTTTTCCTACTCTGATTACCTCATTCTAACTTACAGTTTCACTTACTCTACGTGACTCCTTCTCACTCACTTTCTCTCACTTTCATCGGCATACACTCTTTCACTCATGCTCAGTTACATTCAGGCACTCAATCATTCACACCCACATTTACTTACTCGCACTCATTCTTCTTTGCAGGACACTTGAATACATATGTGCTATACTATGTTTGAGCATCCAGCTGGCTGACATGAATAAGAATTATTTATTTATTTATCTCACTTGTAAAGCGCACTCTCACCTAACAGGTATCCTGGCGCTGACAATCAAGAGTGCACAATTTGTGGATAAGAAGGAGCCCTTGTGGGTTTCCGTGAGTCAGATCAGATTCTCTTGAAGAGTTCCTTTGTCTCTGAGCCCTGCTTAACACATGTGTACAGAAGGAGCCCTATATTCATGTCCTCAATGTTTGAGACAAAAAATACTCATTGATTTCTGAACGAGAGTAAAAGCGTTAAGGTAACATGTCGTTCCTGCTTATATTTTGCATGCTTTACATAATCCTGCATTGCCTATGAGTATTTGCTTTTCCCAGAATGTTGTTACTTTTTTTCAGGCACTGCCTAATTTGAAATGAGTCACATCCAGGTGCTTATAATGGGGCAGAATTGGGTTGTAGCTGAAGACAGTGCGAGTTTCACTCAGTGGGGCAGAAGGGTGTTCGGTGGGGATAGGATGTGGCATTATGGCCAGAGCTACCAAATTTGGAACTGGGGAACCTGTTCAGCCTTCATGCCTTGTCCATCAGACCACTCCTGAGGGAGCAACCATGATAGACTTTAGAAGGCCCCACTAGACCTTAGAAGCCCTGGTCTCTTATCACCAGCAGGTGAACCCTACCGGTGGCCAGTTGAGTAAACTTGAAGCCCTGTCCACCACAATCCATACCGAAGTTCACCACCAGTCTTGCGGGCAGGTCTACAAAGCAGTACACCCTAGAGCAGCAGTGGCTTTGTCACGGAGGTCACTGGACCATTGAGGCCAGTCCACCTCACGCATTGGTGCCTTCATAGGCCTTGTTCCAGTAGTACTAATGCAACTCACCAGGGATTTGCAATGCAGGATTTGCATGCACACCAGACTAAGGAGCATGTTTTCAAGGGCCTTGCGTCATGCTTGCACCTTCCAATGTGGTACATGCACAATGCAAAGCTCGAAGTCATATTTTAAAAGCCACGTAAAACCACTTTGCATGTCTTTGAACGGCTTCATAGATATGGAGTACTGCAACCCAGCACAAACTGCTGCATTGCCTTACTGTGTGCACGGGAGGAGTTGCGGTAGGTGTTGCATGGGAGACTGGTTTTGTAACTGGGGACTGGTTTTGCAGCAATGCTGCGAAATCGGCCCCCAGTAACAAAACCAGCAGAACTGTGCAGCATAATGACTCACTCTTAAAAACTCATGAATCACTGCAGAGTTCCTTGTAAACCGCAGTAGTTTTCCTGCAATAATAAAAGTCTCCCACACAACTCCCACGGTTTTTGACGCATTCATAGATTTCCAAGGACTTGTAATCCTGGGAATGCAGCAAAATCTTGCGCTGCCCCAGAGGAGGCATAACTAGGAGAAATATCTTTATTTCTCCTTGTTTTTTCCTCTTTCAAACTGTGCTTTATTCTGCAGCTCACATAGAAAGATGAAAAAGCCTCTCAAGATTGTTTTGGTACAGGAAGGTGCCCCTTCCTGCACAAAAACAATCCTGCATGCAAAGGAGGCACCCTTGCACCATGGGGCAAGTGTGCCTGCGTTGAAGCTAGGCTGTCGAAATGGCGCCAGTGCAGGGGGAAAAGACCGGAAGGCACCATATTGGATAAATACAGCACATTCCCGCCCTTTCCCTGTGACGCAGGGCAGCGCAGCAAAGTAACTTGCTGTGCTGCCCTGCGCCACTATTCCCATAAATATGTCCCTAAGCTCACAAACTTCATTGTCTCTCTGCTTCATACACAAGCACTTTTAGCATGTGCTGCCTGCTTTGGGGCCACTGCAATTATGCAGCAATGGAGGACAACATTATGATGCAGTGTTGACTAAATTATGCAGCAAAAAAGACTGCAGTGTTATGTAGTACATTTTCTGATACATTATTATTTTGACATTTTTACACATACTAACAGTCTCTGGAAAGCTTTCGCCTCATTAATTCCAGTGTAACATGCAAATGCAGCGGTGAGAAAGGTGACCAGTCAACCTTTGCACACGGCCTTCCACTTCACAGCAACACAATTCACGTTGTTTAGTAACTTTTGATCCGTTTGAGCTACAATTCTTTTTTTGTTAAAACCATCAGATTATGCGGGAGATGTATCATGTGGAAAAATACGGCAGAGCAATTATGTGGAAAACATCTGCAAACTAGGATATTTTACCATTCATGTTTGAACATCTAATGCTGGCCTCGTGCATGCTGCGTGAAGCACATAAAAAAAACATAGGACTACAACTTTGCTTTGCTCGAGTGTCACTGAATGACGTAGTCAACAGTGCCCCCAGCACAGAAAACACTGACAGTGAGGTACAAGTGGTAATAAAATGTAACTATTATGCACACACTGCCTCAGATAACTAAAATGCATTATGCCAGAACGTGTCAACTTATTATGTTCCATGTCTTGTTTACCAGCTGCTATAAGATGTGTACTGCAGTAAGACATCTAGGGGGTTGACTTGGCCATTCAAGAAGGCCCAACTTTATGGGAAGGTGCAGGAATGGGCAGCAGAGCTCAATAGTTAGAACAGTGGTCTTTAAACCAGGGTTTACTGGTGTCTAACAGTTTTTTTTGTCCCTGAACTTAGTTATGGGACAATGTAAAATTGCGCAGTTCCCATTCTGTAGATACCAGTGCAAAATTATCATTATTTTATAGCAAATTCATGCTAACTTTTATTTAACATTCCCTTCTTTATTTGAAAGATTTCTCAGATCGTGCAGTTGCAGACACTCACCAGAAACCGGATGAGGGTGTTTCTGTTCTCAAACCAGAAAGACAGGTCATCATCAAACCACGGCACTGCAAGGCCATAGAGGGATCAGGTTTACTGCTAGATCGGAGGCAAATCAGTGTCACTGCATAGGCCGCAAAGCACAGTTGTTACAGAATCTCGGAAGTAGGGGTGCTTCCTAAATCTCTTCCGCCTGCCACATAAATTGCTGCATACCCAGAAGCTTCGCAGTATTCGACTTTCTTCAATCCAACGTCAAGTTTTAAAGCGGTAAAGAGCCTCAGCCAGGTTCTGAGACTATTCAATCTATTCCCTCACATTTATTGGGACCTGCTCATTGATACAAACAATGTAGCATTTAATTCCCCCATTATTCCATTGCATAAATGCATGTAAAAATATTTTTCAAGTAAATGCCTTAAGTGTGGGCTGACACATTTTAATTTACACCATAGTTTTCATTGTCAAACGGCTAATAATCAATACAGTGTTTACCGTGGGATTAAAAAATGACATGGACTCTTTCTTAAATTGTCTTGTGGAAAATCCCAATTTGTACCGACAGCCAGCATTTAAAATAAATCATGAGTTATGGTACAGTGCTTATTTTAAAATGTATGTATTTACACAATTATTTATGCAGATGCTTCAGTGGCTGCAGAAGAAAAATGCTCCAGCCACATCTCGCGAAACACGCAAGTCCCCAGGCTCCAGTTCGGAAGGACCAATGGCAAATGCAAATCAGGGTTTTGAAAGGCAAACAAGTGAAAGTGGCAGGATGCCCGAAAAGAGGAGAAGAGTCGATTCTGAAGACGAAGTATTGTTAGATGGCTGTGGCACTAACGACAGTCACATACTCCTCCAAGGAAATGTGGTGGAGAGTGTGGATCAAATTGATCACCCAGCCTGCTGGTCTTCAGAACAACTTGAAATCAAACGTACAGAGTATCCATGGCTCTTATTTTCCAAAGGCAAGCTTGGATGTAAAGTGTGCAGGAAGGTAAATCTTAAAACAGAAACAAGTCAAGGTGTGCATCTTTCCATGGAATGGGTAGATTGCTTGGTCATCCCATATGGCCCTTCTAAAGACAAGCAGTTAATTTCTCTGCGGAAAAAAATATTTCGTCATAAGAATAGCTCCTGTCATCTTAAGGCACTAGCTATTTTAGAACAGAGGGCCCGTGAAAGTATTCCACAGTACAATTTGAAAATGCAAATGAAAGTACAGGAAGAGAAATGCCGTGTATTCAGAACTGCATACAAAATAGGCAAACATGAGCGCCCTTTTTCTGATATGCCGTTAGATATTGATGTTCAAAAGATGAATGGTGCAGACTTGGGCAGAGTCTTGCATTCAGATCACAGCTGCGCTGACATAATAGACCATATTGCTGCTACAATGAGGTCAAGGCTGATTGATTGTATCTTGCAGAATGAATCAAAAATAAGCCTCATGATAGATGAATCTACCACAGTTAGTAAATTGACCACACTAATTATCTGTGTAAGAGCATGTATTGATAAACACAATGAGCCACTGACCTTTTTCTTAGACCTTGTTGAGTTGCCAAGCACAGCAGCAGATATAATCTTAGATACCTTACTTGCATGCTTAGAGAGACACGGTTTTACTGATGAGTATTTAAAAAGTCATTTGGTTCAGCTTGTAACAGATAGTGCTTCCAATATGATAGGTAGGAAATCCGGTGTGGCAACTCTTCTGAAACTGAAATATCGACAGTTGAGTGTATGGCACTGTGCTAACCACAAGCTGGAGCTTGCTGTGGGTGATGTTTGTAAAGAAGTCGCAGGCATTAATCAGCTCAAAGTTTTTTTGATAAACTATATACCACCTACCATGCCTCTCCGAAAAATCAGAGAGAGCTTGGGGAATGTGCTCTGGAGGTAGAAGTAAGACTTCTGGCAATTGGAAAGGTGCTAGATGGGCGTTGGGTGTCCTCAAGTGAAAGATCTGTGAGAGCTGTTTGGAATAACTACAAAGCACTTAGTAAACATTTCATGGAATCTTCCGAAGACTCAACGAGGAGTGACATTGAGCAGAGGAAATATGCTGGTTTAAACCGTTTATTAACCTCCCTGGTGTTTGTTGAAAATATGGGCATTTTATATGATGCTCTCACAGAATTGAGTGACCTATCCAGAAGGCTGCAGCGGCGTGATATGACCATATATGAGGCCGATCGTTCAATACAGATGCAGATTTTAGTGTTTGAATCAATGGCTGATTCACCTGGGCCCTTTGCTACAACTGCATTAGATGCTGCTGAACGGATGCAGTTTGCTGGTATAGGACTGCAACAGAACAAAGGCTGTGTTAGCATCAATAGGGCATAGTTCTTTAGGAGCTTAGCAAATAACCTGCGAAAAAGGATGACAATGTTTAATGCATCAAATGTTTCTAGATGCACAACCACAAACAATGATGAAATAGAATACAAAGAGTTAGTACATAGAATGAAACTCCTACAACCAGTTTATTGGCCAGATCCAGTAGACATCTTATACGGTGAGGGTGAATTACAAAACCTTTGTAGCAGGTTGCATGTATTTGATACCAGGCAGTACATCCTTGGTTTCAGAGAGTACAAACAAAATAAAAATTGCATTCCTGAAAGCCTGAAACCATTAATGCACATTATAAACACCTTTTGTACCTCAACTGCTGAATGTGAACGGGGCTTTAGTGTAATAAATGATGTGCTCACACCACTGCGGAACAGAATATCAATCAATCGTCTGTCTTCTATAATGTTCACACATATCGTGGGGCCACCTGTCATAGAATTTAAACCTGAATTGTATGTTCAGAAATGGTTAGAAAAAGGGAGGAGAAGTGCAGATGAAAGAAACTGCATGGCTCGGAGACAAATGGCTTATGATTCCACTTATAAGCGTATTTGGAATATTCTGTGATTGGAAATATGTCCCACATTGTAAATGAATTAAATATAAACAACTTATATATTAAACCTCAAATAAACATGTTTATTGAGTCTTTGAATTAAATAACGTTATAAGCTGTAACTGGTCAGTGAAATGCCAAACGTTCAAAAATTGGTATGTTTTGCTATTTCTAGCCACACCCCCGACTCCGCCCACTAATCCAATCCTTGGGTTATTCCCGCCCCCTGAGTCTCCGCCCACAGTTCCCCTACTTTTTTTTCCCCACTTCGACCACTGAGCACATGTTAAGGTGGCACTTCTTCTCATATAAGTTGTACATTAATGTGAAATGCTAAACTCTGAGGTGCTGGATATGAGCTTTGCAAGTGCACATTATGTGTGTGGAGTTTCAACACAAGAACTTTGCAAACTGTAGCACTACTTATGAAACCAGCGGTGCTTTTTAACTGTGTGCAGGTCTGTTATGGAGGACTGTTGACAGCGTGCATTCAGTGCCCCCTTCCAGTACATCTCAGTGCTCTGTGGCTTTTTAATAAGGGTGCTCTTCAATGGAAGTCTTAAGTGGCATCTCCAAAGGTATTCCTTCAGCTTTGTTCAGGATGATTGGTGGTGCAAAATTCATGCCACTGATGCATGTTATGAGGCGAGAACCAAGGATTTGTGTGCAACCTAGTCTAGGCCATGCTAGGCTCTGGGGAAAACAATTGTGCAGGCGTTGTCAGCCAAACATTTGTAGTAAACACAGGCATCTAGCAAGTGCCTGGCACTTGGTGGCACCACTAAGTCAGCACTTGCAGCACGAGCCCATGACTAGACCTGATCTTGTCAGCTGAAGCTTAGTCACCAATGAACTGTTGTTGTTTTGATCCCTGGTACACGCCTTCAAAATGTATCACGAGTGTTCTGTAATATAGTCCACCCCACTATAGCACGAAACTGGCTTTTTTATTATGGAGCACAAATAAAAACTACTAGTGCAGCATGTCCTCTTCTTGTACCACAGGACACTGCATTGAATTACAACTACCTTTTGTTAGTATTAAAATGTGCAAAGTGTGTATTTGACAATAAAGGGCCTCTTGGAGCGGAGATAAATGTCAGTTCAGTTCCTTAAGAGGTTACATATGGTGCAAAAATGCACCTAGCCAGGCCATAATTCTTCTCCAGAAACAGAAGTGGAGTCTAGTCCCCTAATATCACAGTAAAAGTAAATGTCCAGTATTTGTAAAACGCGAACAATTACCCGAGGGCGTCAAGACGCTGGACTGTTCCACATGTTAGATGCCAGCGCCAAAACTATCCAAATCAAACCAGCTGTGGGTGACTTAGAACATTTTCCAGACAGTTTTTATTTCAGTGTCATGCAAATCAGGTAACCTACAAAGTATGGATTGATTTTTCATGCCCCACAATTATAAAAACAATTAAGGATAAGCGTGAGCACCCTAAAGTGTGTATAATTTTTGCAGTTTACACCTTGAAGAGTTATCTAGGCTGTGATGTAAAAGTCTGTCAGGCTTTTGAGGGTCCTTTGATTTAAAGTAATGCTCTATTACTTACCGGTAATCCTCATTTTTCTTGGTCCCGTTGTCCTCGTCCCATTCATTAACAAAGGGGAGATAACCATCTCCCGCCAGAAAAAAAGACGAGAGAAATGCTGGGACCTTAACTCTGCCCCTCCCACCTGGAGTACATAAGCAGTACTTACCCAGCATTCCCCCTGAACAACCAAGCCCACACAGGAAGGCCGGCTGTCCGGAAGGGAGGAAGGGACGTATGAATGGGACGAGGACAACGGGACCCGGAGTAATGAAGATTACTGGTAAGTAATAGAGCATTACCCCCAGGTCTCTTATGTCCTCGTCCCAGTCATTAACAAAGTGGAGAATACCAAAGCAGAAACCCAGCCTTCCAAACCCTCAAGCAAACCCAGGAATCCACACCAAAGGCAGAAACCCAAGGGAAGCAAAAAGGGGGGGACCACAGGAAGCAACCAGCCAGCAACCCAGAACAGGACAGCAGGGACGCAAACAAGGACCAGAAACATAGCCAAGGAACTCAGAAGGACAGAGCCACAACAAGGCCAACAGGACATAGCCAAGGGAACCCACCAGACAAGGCAGACAAACCCAGAACCACCAGGAAGGCACACAGGACCCGGCAGCAGCACAGACAGCGAGCAAACCCCAACCACACCGGAAAAAGCAAAAGAAAAGAAGCCAAGGAAGATCAACAGGGAGCAGGCACAAAAACCCAGACCAACCAGGAAGGAGGGAAGCACCGGCCAGGCACCGGCCCCCACTCCCAAACAGAACGACCCGGCCACCAAAGAGGCCAGAGGACCAAGCCCCTGAAACCCCGCAGAGGAGGCCCAGGCCCCAGGAAATAACGCCCAGAACCTTCAGGTCCGCCAAAAGAACCGGTCCTAGGATGCTTGGTTCTAGTCCAGGGAGGACCTGGCTTGGCAGTTCGAGCTGGACTGTTCCCATGAGGCACAGTGTCAAGAATGATTTGCATATGGCTGGGTTCAAACTGGAATGGCATGGTGAGCAAAAAACGATGGATTTAGGCCCAGATCTCTGTACTGGGGTGAATGTATGACATTGTTCTGCATTCTGTCCATCAACTGTTGTTTTTGCATTTGTCACCCCGAGTGGGACGGGTATGCTCAGACGTGAGTCCCGTGCTCTCCATGCCACTGGAATCAAGCTATCCTGGCTGAAGAGGGGTGAAACCCCGAAACCGGTCCTAGGATGCTTGGTTCTAGTCCAGGGAGGACCTGGCTTGGCAGTTCGGGCTGGACTGTTCCCATGAGGCACAGTGTCAAGACTGATTTGCATATGGCTGGGTTCAAACTGGAATGGCATGGTGAGCAAAAAAAGGATGGATTTAGGCCCAGATCTCTGTACTGGGGTGAATGTATGACATTGTTCTGCATTCTGTCCATCAACTGTTGTTTTTGCATTTGTCACCCCGAGTGGGACGGGTATGCTCAGACGTGAGTCCCGTGCTCTCCATGCCACTGGAATCAAGCTATCCTGGCTGAAGAGGGGTGAAACCCCGAAACCGGTCCTAGGATGCTTGGTTCTAGTCCAGGGAGGACCTGGCTTGGCAGTTCGGGCTGGACTGTTCCCATGAGGCACAGGGTCAAGACTGATTTGCATATGGCTGGGTTCAAACTGGAATAGCATATTGAGCAAAAAAATGATGGATTTAGGCCCAGATCTCTGTACTGGGGTGAATGTATGACATTGTTCTGCATTCTGTCCATCAACTGTTGTTTTTGCATTTGTCACCCCGAGTGGGACGGGTATGCTCAGACGTGAGTCCCGTGCTCTCCATGCCACTGGAATCAAGCTATCCTGGCTGAAGAGGGGTGAAACCCCGAAACCGGTCCTAGGATGCTTGGTTCTAGTCCAGGGAGGACCTGGCTACCAGTTCGGGCTGGACTGTTCCCATGAGGCACAGGGTCAAGATTGATTTGCATATGGCTGGGTTCAAACTGGAATGGCATGGTGAGCAAAAAAACGATGGATTTAGGCCCAGATCTCTGTACTGGGGTGAATGTCTGACATTGTTCTGCATTCTGTCCATCAACTGTTGTTTTTGCATTTGTCACCCGAGTGGGACGGGTATGCTCAGACGTGAGTCCCGTGCTCTCCATGCCACTGGAATCAAGCTATCCTGGCTGAAGAGGGGTGAAACCCCGAAACCGGTCCTAGGATGCTTGGTTCTAGTCCAGGGAGGACCTGGCTTGGCAGTTCGGGCTGGACTGTTCCCATGAGGGACACAGGGTCAAGACTGATTTGCATATGGCTGGGTTCAAACTGGAATGGCATGGTGAGCAAAAAAACGATGAATTTAGGCCCAGATCTCTGTACTGGGGTGAATGTATGACATTGTTCTGCATTCTGTCCATCAACTGTTGTTTTTGCATTTGTCACCCCGAGTGGGACGGGTATGCTCAGACGTGAGTCCCGTGCTCTCCATGCCGCTGGAATCAAGCTATCCTGGCTGAAGAGGGGTGAAACACCGAAACCGGTCCTAGGATGCTTGGTTCTAGTCCAGGGAGGACCTGGCTTGGCAGTTCGGGCTGGACTGTTCCCATGAGGCACAGTGTCAAGACTGATTTGCATATGGCTGGGTTCAAACTGGAATGGCATGGTGAGCAAAAAAAGGATGGATTTAGGCCCAGATCTCTGTACTGGGGTGAATGTATGACATTGTTCTGCATTCTGTCCATCAACTGTTGTTTTTGCATTTGTCACCCCGAGTGGGACGGGTATGCTCAGACGTGAGTCCCGTGCTCTCCATGCCACTGGAATCAAGCTATCCTGGCTGAAGAGGGGTGAAACCCCGAAACCGGTCCTAGGATGCTTGGTTCTAGTCCAGGGAGGACCTGGCTTGGCAGTTCGGGCTGGACTGTTCCCATGAGGCACAGGGTCAAGACTGATTTGCATATGGCTGGGTTCAAACTGGAATAGCATGGTGAGCAAAAAAACGATGGATTTAGGCCCAGATCTCTGTACTGGGGTGAATGTATGACATTGTTCTGCATTCTGTCCATCAACTGTTGTTTTTGCATTTGTCACCCGAGTGGGACGGGTATGCTCAGACGTGAGTCCCGTGCTCTCCATGCCACTGGAATCAAGCTATCCTGGCTGAAGAGGGGTGAAACCCCGAAACCGGTCCTAGGATGCTTGGTTCTAGTCCAGGGAGGACCTGGCTTGGCAGTTCGGGCTGGACTGTTCCCATGAGGGACACAGGGTCAAGACTGATTTGCATATGGCTGGGTTCAAACTGGAATGGCATGGTGAGCAAAAAAACGATGGATTTAGGCCCAGATCTCTGTACTGGGGTGAATGTATGACATTGTTCTGCATTCTGTCCATCAACTGTTGTTTTTGCATTTGTCACCCCGAGTGGGACGGGTATGCTCAGACGTGAGTCCCGTGCTCTCCATGCCGCTGGAATCAAGCTATCCTGGCTGAAGAGGGGTGAAACCCCGAAACCGGTCCTAGGATGCTTGGTTCTAGTCCAGGGAGGACCTGGCTTGGCAGTTCGGGCTGGACTGTTCCCATGAGGCACAGTGTCAAGACTGATTTGCATATGGCTGGGTTCAAACTGGAATGGCATGGTGAGCAAAAAAAGGATGGATTTAGGCCCAGATCTCTGTACTGGGGTGAATGTATGACATTGTTCTGCATTCTGTCCATCAACTGTTGTTTTTGCATTTGTCACCCCGAGTGGGACGGGTATGCTCAGACGTGAGTCCCGTGCTCTCCATGCCACTGGAATCAAGCTATCCTGGCTGAAGAGGGGTGAAACCCCGAAACCGGTCCTAGGATGCTTGGTTCTAGTCCAGGGAGGACCTGGCTTGGCAGTTCGGGCTGGACTGTTTCCATGAGGCACAGGGTCAAGACTGATTTGCATATGGCTGGGTTCAAACTGGAATAGCATGGTGAGCAAAAAAACGATGGATTTAGGCCCAGATCTCTGTACTGGGGTGAATGTATGACATTGTTCTGCATTCTGTCCATCAACTGTTGTTTTTGCATTTGTCACCCCGAGTGGGACGGGTATGCTCAGACGTGAGTCCCGTGCTCTCCATGCCACTGGAATCAAGCTATCCTGGCTGAAGAGGGGTGAAATCCCGAAACCGGTCCTAGAATGCTTGGTTCTAGTCCAGGGAGGACCTGGCTACCAGTTCGGGCTGGACTGTTCCCATGAGGCACAGGGTCAAGACTGATTTGCATATGGCTGGGTTTAAACTGGAATGCCATGGTGAGCAAAAAAACGATGGATTTAGGCCCAGATCTCTGTACTGGGGTGAATGTATGACATTGTTCTGCATTCAGTCCATCAACTGTTGTTTTTCCATTTGTCACCCTGAGTGGGACGGGTATGCTCAGACGTGAGTCCCGTGCTCTCCATGCCACTGGAATCAAGCTATCCTGGCTGAAGAGGGGTGAAACCCCGAAACCGGTCCTAGGATGCTTGGTTCTAGTCCAGGGAGGACCTGGCTACCAGTTCGGGCTGGACTGTTCCCATGAGGGACACAGGGTCAAGACTGATTTGCATATGGCTGGGTTCAAACTGGAATGGCATGGTGAGCAAAAAAACGATGGATTTAGGCCCAGATCTCTTTACTGGGGTGAATGTATGACATTGTTCTGCATTCTGTCGATCAACTGTTGCTTTTGCATTTGTCACCCCGAGTGGGACGGGTATGCTCAGACGTGAGTCCCGTGCTCTCCATGCCACTGGAATCAAGCTATCCTGGCTGAAGAGGGGTGAAACCCCGAAACCAGTCCTAGGATGCTTGGTTCTAGTCCAGGGAGGACCTGGCTTGCCAGTTCGGGCTGGACTGTTCCCATGAGGCACAGGGTCAAGACTGATTTGCATATGGCTGGGTTCAAACTGGAATGGCATGGTGAGCAAAAAAACGATGGATTTAGGCCCAGATCTCTGTACTGGGGTGAATGTATGACATTGTACTGCATTCTGTCATCAACTGTTGTTTTTGCATTTGTCACCCCGAGTGGGACGGGTATGCTCAGACGTGAGTCCCGTGCTCTCCATGCCACTGGAATCAAGCTATCCTGGCTGAAGAGGGGTGAAACCCCGAAACCGGTTCTAGGATGCTTGGTTCTAGTCCAGGGAGGACCTGGCTACCAGTTCGGGCTGGACTGTTCCCATGAGGCACAGGGTCAAGACTGATTTGCATATGGCTGGGTTCAAACTGGAATGGCATGGTGAGCAAAAAAACGATGGATTTAGGCCCAGATCTCTGTACTGGGGTGAATGTATGACATTGTTCTGCATTCTGTCCATCAACTGTTGCTTTTGCATTTGTCACCCCGAGTGGGACGGGTATGCTCAGACGTGAGTCCCGTGCTCTCCATGCCACTGGAATCAAGCTGTCCTGGCTGAAGAGGGGTGAAACCCCGAAACCAGTCCTAGGATGCTTGGTTCTAGTCCAGGGAGGACCTGGCTTGCCAGTTCGGGCTGGACTGTTCCCATGAGGCACAGGGTCAAGACTGATTTGCATATGGCTGGGTTCAAACTGGAATGGCATGGTGAGCAAAAAAACGATGGATTTAGGCCCAGATCTCTGTACTGGGGTGAATGTATGACATTGTACTGCATTCTGTCATCAACTGTTGTTTTTGCATTTGTCACCCCGAGTGGGACGGGTATGCTCAGACGTGAGTCCCGTGCTCTCCATGCCACTGGAATCAAGCTATCCTGGCTGAAGAGGGGTGAAACCCCGAAACCGGTTCTAGGATGCTTGGTTCTAGTCCAGGGAGGACCTGGCTACCAGTTCGGGCTGGACTGTTCCCATGAGGCACAGGGTCAAGACTGATTTGCATATGGCTGGGTTCAAACTGGAATGGCATGGTGAGCAAAAAAACGATGGATTTAGGCCCAGATCTCTGTACTGGGGTGAATGTATGACCTTGTTCTGCATTCTGTCCATCAACTGTTGTTTTTGCATTTGTCACCCCGAGTGGGATGGGTATGCTCAGACGTGAGTCCCGTGCTCTCCATGCCACTGGAATCAAGCTATCCTGGCTGAAGAGGGGTGAAACCCCGAAACCGGTCCTAGGATGCTTGGTTCTAGTCCAGGGAGGACCTGGCTACCAGTTCGGGCTGGACTGTTCCCATGAGGCACAGGGTCAAGATTGATTTGCATATGGCTGGGTTCAAACTGGAATGGCATGGTGAGCAAAAAAAACGATGGATTTAGGCCCAGATCTCTGTACTGGGGTGAATGTCTGACATTGTTCTGCATTCTGTCCATCAACTGTTGTTTTTGCATTTGTCACCCCGAGTGGGACGGGTATGCTCAGACGTGAGTCCCGTGCTCTCCATGCCACTGGAATCAAGCTATCCTGGCTGAAGAGGGGTGAAACCCCGAAACCGGTCCTAGGATGCTTGGTTCTAGTCCAGGGAGGACCTGGCTACCAGTTCGGGCTGGACTGTTCCCATGAGGCACAGGGTCAAGATTGATTTGCATATGGCTGGGTTCAAACTGGAATGGCATGGTGAGCAAAAAAACGATGGATTTAGGCCCAGATCTCTGTACTGGGGTGAATGTCTGACATTGTTCTGCATTCTGTCCATCAACTGTTGTTTTTGCATTTGTCACCCGAGTGGGACGGGTATGCTCAGACGTGAGTCCCGTGCTCTCCATGCCACTGGAATCAAGCTATCCTGGCTGAAGAGGGGTGAAACCCCGAAACCGGTCCTAGGATGCTTGGTTCTAGTCCAGGGAGGACCTGGCTTGGCAGTTCGGGCTGGACTGTTCCCATGAGGGACACAGGGTCAAGACTGATTTGCATATGGCTGGGTTCAAACTGGAATGGCATGGTGAGCAAAAAAACGATGGATTTAGGCCCAGATCTCTGTACTGGGGTGAATGTATGACATTGTTCTGCATTCTGTCCATCAACTGTTGTTTTTGCATTTGTCACCCCGAGTGGGACGGGTATGCTCAGACGTGAGTCCCGTGCTCTCCATGCCGCTGGAATCAAGCTGTCCTGGCTGAAGAGGGGTGAAACCCCGAAACCGGTCCTAGGATGCTTGGTTCTAGTCCAGGGAGGACCTGGCTTGGCAGTTCGGGCTGGACTGTTCCCATGAGGCACAGTGTCAAGACTGATTTGCATATGGCTGGGTTCAAACTGGAATGGCATGGTGAGCAAAAAAAGGATGGATTTAGGCCCAGATCTCTGTACTGGGGTGAATGTATGACATTGTTCTGCATTCTGTCCATCAACTGTTGTTTTTGCATTTGTCACCCCGAGTGGGACGGGTATGCTCAGACGTGAGTCCCGTGCTCTCCATGCCACTGGAATCAAGCTATCCTGGCTGAAGAGGGGTGAAACCCCGAAACCGGTCCTAGGATGCTTGGTTCTAGTCCAGGGAGGACCTGGCTTGGCAGTTCGGGCTGGACTGTTCCCATGAGGCACAGGGTCAAGACTGATTTGCATATGGCTGGGTTCAAACTGGAATAGCATGGTGAGCAAAAAAACGATGGATTTAGGCCCAGATCTCTGTACTGGGGTGAATGTATGACATTGTTCTGCATTCTGTCCATCAACTGTTGTTTTTGCATTTGTCACCCGAGTGGGACGGGTATGCTCAGACGTGAGTCCCGTGCTCTCCATGCCACTGGAATCAAGCTATCCTGGCTGAAGAGGGGTGAAACCCCGAAACCGGTCCTAGGATGCTTGGTTCTAGTCCAGGGAGGACCTGGCTTGGCAGTTCGGGCTGGACTGTTCCCATGAGGGACACAGGGTCAAGACTGATTTGCATATGGCTGGGTTCAAACTGGAATGGCATGGTGAGCAAAAAAACGATGGATTTAGGCCCAGATCTCTGTACTGGGGTGAATGTATGACATTGTTCTGCATTCTGTCCATCAACTGTTGTTTTTGCATTTGTCACCCCGAGTGGGACGGGTATGCTCAGACGTGAGTCCCGTGCTCTCCATGCCGCTGGAATCAAGCTATCCTGGCTGAAGAGGGGTGAAACCCCGAAACCGGTCCTAGGATGCTTGGTTCTAGTCCAGGGAGGACCTGGCTTGGCAGTTCGGGCTGGACTGTTCCCATGAGGCACAGTGTCAAGACTGATTTGCATATGGCTGGGTTCAAACTGGAATGGCATGGTGAGCAAAAAAAGGATGGATTTAGGCCCAGATCTCTGTACTGGGGTGAATGTATGACATTGTTCTGCATTCTGTCCATCAACTGTTGTTTTTGCATTTGTCACCCCGAGTGGGACGGGTATGCTCAGACGTGAGTCCCGTGCTCTCCATGCCACTGGAATCAAGCTATCCTGGCTGAAGAGGGGTGAAACCCCGAAACCGGTCCTAGGATGCTTGGTTCTAGTCCAGGGAGGACCTGGCTTGGCAGTTCGGGCTGGACTGTTCCCATGAGGCACAGGGTCAAGACTGATTTGCATATGGCCGGGTTCAAACTGGAATAGCATGGTGAGCAAAAAAACGATGGATTTAGGCCCAGATCTCTGTACTGGGGTGAATGTATGACATTGTTCTGCATTCTGTCCATCAACTGTTGTTTTTGCATTTGTCACCCCGAGTGGGACGGGTATGCTCAGACGTGAGTCCCGTGCTCTCCATGCCACTGGAATCAAGCTATCCTGGCTGAAGAGGGGTGAAATCCCGAAACCGGTCCTAGAATGCTTGGTTCTAGTCCAGGGAGGACCTGGCTACCAGTTCGGGCTGGACTGTTCCCATGAGGCACAGGGTCAAGACTGATTTGCATATGGCTGGGTTTAAACTGGAATGCCATGGTGAGCAAAAAAACGATGGATTTAGGCCCAGATCTCTGTACTGGGGTGAATGTATGACATTGTTCTGCATTCAGTCCATCAACTGTTGTTTTTCCATTTGTCACCCTGAGTGGGACGGGTATGCTCAGACGTGAGTCCCGTGCTCTCCATGCCACTGGAATCAAGCTATCCTGGCTGAAGAGGGGTGAAACCCCGAAACCGGTCCTAGGATGCTTGGTTCTAGTCCAGGGAGGACCTGGCTTGGCAGTTCGGGCTGGACTGTTCCCATGAGGCACAGTGTCAAGACTGATTTGCATATGGCTGGGTTCAAACTGGAATGGCATGGTGAGCAAAAAAACGATGGATTTAGGCCCAGATCTCTTTACTGGGGTGAATGTATGACATTGTTCTGCATTCTGTCCATCAACTGTTGCTTTTGCATTTGTCACCCCGAGTGGGACGGGTATGCTCAGACGTGAGTCCCGTGCTCTCCATGCCACTGGAATCAAGCTATCCTGGCTGAAGAGGGGTGAAACCCCGAAACCAGTCCTAGGATGCTTGGTTCTAGTCCAGGGAGGACCTGGCTTGCCAGTTCGGGCTGGACTGTTCCCATGAGGCACAGGGTCAAGACTGATTTGCATATGGCTGGGTTCAAACTGGAATGGCATGGTGAGCAAAAAAACGATGGATTTAGGCCCAGATCTCTGTACTGGGGTGAATGTATGACATTGTACTGCATTCTGTCATCAACTGTTGTTTTTGCATTTGTCACCCCGAGTGGGACGGGTATGCTCAGACGTGAGTCCCGTGCTCTCCATGCCACTGGAATCAAGCTATCCTGGCTGAAGAGGGGTGAAACCCCGAAACCGGTTCTAGGATGCTTGGTTCTAGTCCAGGGAGGACCTGGCTACCAGTTCGGGCTGGACTGTTCCCATGAGGCACAGGGTCAAGACTGATTTGCATATGGCTGGGTTCAAACTGGAATGGCATGGTGAGCAAAAAAACGATGGATTTAGGCCCAGATCTCTGTACTGGGGTGAATGTATGACATTGTTCTGCATTCTGTCCATCAACTGTTGTTTTTGCATTTGTCACCCCGAGTGGGATGGGTATGCTCAGACGTGAGTCCCGTGCTCTCCATGCCACTGGAATCAAGCTATCCTGGCTGAAGAGGGGTGAAACCCCGAAACCGGTCCTAGGATGCTTGGTTCTAGTCCAGGGAGGACCTGGCTACCAGTTCGGGCTGGACTGTTCCCATGAGGCACAGGGTCAAGATTGATTTGCATATGGCTGGGTTCAAACTGGAATGGCATGGTGAGCAAAAAAAACGATGGATTTAGGCCCAGATCTCTGTACTGGGGTGAATGTCTGACATTGTTCTGCATTCTGTCCATCAACTGTTGTTTTTGCATTTGTCACCCCGAGTGGGACGGGTATGCTCAGACGTGAGTCCCGTGCTCTCCATGCCACTGGAATCAAGCTATCCTGGCTGAAGAGGGGTGAAACCCCGAAACCGGTCCTAGGATGCTTGGTTCTAGTCCAGGGAGGACCTGGCTTGGCAGTTCGGGCTGGACTGTTCCCATGAGGGACACAGGGTCAAGACTGATTTGCATATGGCTGGGTTCAAACTGGAATGGCATGGTGAGCAAAAAAACGATGGATTTAGGCCCAGATCTCTGTACTGGGGTGAATGTATGACATTGTTCTGCATTCTGTCCATCAACTGTTGTTTTTGCATTTGTCACCCCGAGTGGGACGGGTATGCTCAGACGTGAGTCCCGTGCTCTCCATGCCGCTGGAATCAAGCTATCCTGGCTGAAGAGGGGCGAAACCCCGAAACCGGTCCTAGGATGCTTGGTTCTAGTCCAGGGAGGACCTGGCTTGGCAGTTCGGGCTGGACTGTTCCAATGAGGCACAGTGTCAAGACTGATTTGCATATGGCTGGGTTCAAACTGGAATGGCATGGTGAGCAAAAAGCGATGGATTTAGGCCCAGATCTCTGTACTGGGGTGAATGTATGACATTGTTCTGCATTCTGTCCATCAACTGTTGTTTTTGCATTTGTCACCCCGAGTGGGACGGGTATGCTCAGACGTGAGTCCCGTGCTCTCCATGCCACTGGAATCAAGCTATCCTGGCTGAAGAGGGGTGAAACCCCGAAACCGGTCCTAGGATGCTTGGTTCTAGTCCAGGGAGGACCTGGCTTGGCAGTTCGGGCTGGACTGTTCCCATGAGGCACAGGGTCAAGACTGATTTGCATATGGCTGGGTTCAAACTGGAATAGCATGGTGAGCAAAAAAACGATGGATTTAGGCCCAGATCTCTGTACTGGGGTGAATGTATGACATTGTTCTGCATTCTGTCCATCAACTGTTGTTTTTGCATTTGTCACCCCGAGTGGGACGGGTATGCTCAGACGTGAGTCCCGTGCTCTCCATGCCACTGGAATCAAGCTATCCTGGCTGAAGAGGGGTGAAACCCCGAAACCGGTCCTAGAATGCTTGGTTCTAGTCCAGGGAGGACCTGGCTACCAGTTCGGGCTGGACTGTTCCCATGAGGCACAGGGTCAAGACTGATTTGCATATGGCTGGGTTCAAACTGGAATGGCATGGTGAGCAAAAAAACAATGGATTTAGGCCCAGATCTCTGTACTGGGGTGAATGTATGACATTGTTCTGCATTCTGTCCATCAACTGTTGCTTTTGCATTTGTCACCCTGAGTGGGACGGGTATGCTCAGACGTGAGTCCCGTGCTCTCCATGCCACTGGAATCAAGCTATCCTGGCTGAAGAGGGGTGAAATCCCGAAACCGGTCCTAGAATGCTTGGTTCTAGTCCAGGGAGGACCTGGCTACCAGTTCGGGCTGGACTGTTCCCATGAGGCACAGGGTCAAGACTGATTTGCATATGGCTGGGTTTAAACTGGAATGCCATGGTGAGCAAAAAAACGATGGATTTAGGCCCAGATCTCTGTACTGGGGTGAATGTATGACATTGTTCTGCATTCTGTCCATCAACTGTTGTTTTTGCATTTGTCACCCCGAGTGGGACGGGTATGCTCAGACGTGAGTCCCGTGCTCTCCATGCCACTGGAATCAAGCTATCCTGGCTGAAGAGGGGTGAAACCCCGAAACCGGTCCTAGGATGCTTGGTTCTAGTCCAGGGAGGACCTGGCTTGGCAGTTCGGGCTGGACTGTTCCCATGAGGGACACAGGGTCAAGTCTGATTTGCATATGGCTGGGTTCAAACTGGAATGGCATGGTGAGCAAAAAAACGATGGATTTAGGCCCAGATCTCTGTACTGGGGTGAATGTATGACATTGTTCTGCATTCTGTCCATCAACTGTTGTTTTTGCATTTGTCACCCCGAGTGGGACGGGTATGCTCAGACGTGAGTCCCGTGCTCTCCATGCCGCTGGAATCAAGCTATCCTGGCTGAAGAGGGGCGAAACCCCGAAACCGGTCCTAGGATGCTTGGTTCTAGTCCAGGGAGGACCTGGCTTGGCAGTTCGGGCTGGACTGTTCCAATGAGGCACAGTGTCAAGACTGATTTGCATATGGCTGGGTTCAAACTGGAATGGCATGGTGAGCAAAAAGCGATGGATTTAGGCCCAGATCTCTGTACTGGGGTGAATGTATGACATTGTTCTGCATTCTGTCCATCAACTGTTGTTTTTGCATTTGTCACCCCGAGTGGGACGGGTATGCTCAGACGTGAGTCCCGTGCTCTCCATGCCACTGGAATCAAGCTATCCTGGCTGAAGAGGGGTGAAACCCCGAAACCGGTCCTAGGATGCTTGGTTCTAGTCCAGGGAGGACCTGGCTTGGCAGTTCGGGCTGGACTGTTCCCATGAGGCACAGGGTCAAGACTGATTTGCATATGGCTGGGTTCAAACTGGAATAGCATGGTGAGCAAAAAAACGATGGATTTAGGCCCAGATCTCTGTACTGGGGTGAATGTATGACATTGTTCTGCATTCTGTCCATCAACTGTTGTTTTTGCATTTGTCACCCCGAGTGGGACGGGTATGCTCAGACGTGAGTCCCGTGCTCTCCATGCCACTGGAATCAAGCTATCCTGGCTGAAGAGGGGTGAAACCCCGAAACCGGTCCTAGAATGCTTGGTTCTAGTCCAGGGAGGACCTGGCTACCAGTTCGGGCTGGACTGTTCCCATGAGGCACAGGGTCAAGACTGATTTGCATATGGCTGGGTTCAAACTGGAATGGCATGGTGAGCAAAAAAACAATGGATTTAGGCCCAGATCTCTGTACTGGGGTGAATGTATGACATTGTTCTGCATTCTGTCCATCAACTGTTGCTTTTGCATTTGTCACCCTGAGTGGGACGGGTATGCTCAGACGTGAGTCCCGTGCTCTCCATGCCACTGGAATCAAGCTATCCTGGCTGAAGAGGGGTGAAACCCCGAAACCAGTCCTAGGATGCTTGGTTCTAGTCCAGGGAGGACCTGGCTTGCCAGTTCGGGCTGGACTGTTCCCATGAGGCACAGGGTCAAGACTGATTTGCATATGGCTGGGTTCAAACTGGAATGGCATGGTGAGCAAAAAAACGATGGATTTAGGCCCAGATCTCTGTACTGGGGTGAATGTATGACATTGTACTGCATTCTGTCATCAACTGTTGTTTTTGCATTTGTCACCCCGAGTGGGACGGGTATGCTCAGACGTGAGTCCCGTGCTCTCCATGCCACTGGAATCAAGCTATCCTGGCTGAAGAGGGGTGAAACCCCGAAACCGGTTCTAGGATGCTTGGTTCTAGTCCAGGGAGGACCTGGCTACCAGTTCGGGCTGGACTGTTCCCATGAGGCACAGGGTCAAGACTGATTTGCATATGGCTGGGTTCAAACTGGAATGGCATGGTGAGCAAAAAAACGATGGATTTAGGCCCAGATCTCTGTACTGGGGTGAATGTATGACATTGTTCTGCATTCTGTCCATCAACTGTTGCTTTTGCATTTGTCACCCCGAGTGGGACGGGTATGCTCAGACGTGAGTCCCGTGCTCTCCATGCCACTGGAATCAAGCTGTCCTGGCTGAAGAGGGGTGAAACCCCGAAACCAGTCCTAGGATGCTTGGTTCTAGTCCAGGGAGGACCTGGCTTGCCAGTTCGGGCTGGACTGTTCCCATGAGGCACAGGGTCAAGACTGATTTGCATATGGCTGGGTTCAAACTGGAATGGCATGGTGAGCAAAAAAACGATGGATTTAGGCCCAGATCTCTGTACTGGGGTGAATGTATGACATTGTACTGCATTCTGTCATCAACTGTTGTTTTTGCATTTGTCACCCCGAGTGGGACGGGTATGCTCAGACGTGAGTCCCGTGCTCTCCATGCCACTGGAATCAAGCTATCCTGGCTGAAGAGGGGTGAAACCCCGAAACCGGTTCTAGGATGCTTGGTTCTAGTCCAGGGAGGACCTGGCTACCAGTTCGGGCTGGACTGTTCCCATGAGGCACAGGGTCAAGACTGATTTGCATATGGCTGGGTTCAAACTGGAATGGCATGGTGAGCAAAAAAACGATGGATTTAGGCCCAGATCTCTGTACTGGGGTGAATGTATGACATTGTTCTGCATTCTGTCCATCAACTGTTGTTTTTGCATTTGTCACCCCGAGTGGGATGGGTATGCTCAGACGTGAGTCCCGTGCTCTCCATGCCACTGGAATCAAGCTATCCTGGCTGAAGAGGGGTGAAACCCCGAAACCGGTCCTAGGATGCTTGGTTCTAGTCCAGGGAGGACCTGGCTACCAGTTCGGGCTGGACTGTTCCCATGAGGCACAGGGTCAAGATTGATTTGCATATGGCTGGGTTCAAACTGGAATGGCATGGTGAGCAAAAAAAACGATGGATTTAGGCCCAGATCTCTGTACTGGGGTGAATGTCTGACATTGTTCTGCATTCTGTCCATCAACTGTTGTTTTTGCATTTGTCACCCCGAGTGGGACGGGTATGCTCAGACGTGAGTCCCGTGCTCTCCATGCCACTGGAATCAAGCTATCCTGGCTGAAGAGGGGTGAAACCCCGAAACCGGTCCTAGGATGCTTGGTTCTAGTCCAGGGAGGACCTGGCTACCAGTTCGGGCTGGACTGTTCCCATGAGGCACAGGGTCAAGATTGATTTGCATATGGCTGGGTTCAAACTGGAATGGCATGGTGAGCAAAAAAACGATGGATTTAGGCCCAGATCTCTGTACTGGGGTGAATGTCTGACATTGTTCTGCATTCTGTCCATCAACTGTTGTTTTTGCATTTGTCACCCGAGTGGGACGGGTATGCTCAGACGTGAGTCCCGTGCTCTCCATGCCACTGGAATCAAGCTATCCTGGCTGAAGAGGGGTGAAACCCCGAAACCGGTCCTAGGATGCTTGGTTCTAGTCCAGGGAGGACCTGGCTTGGCAGTTCGGGCTGGACTGTTCCCATGAGGGACACAGGGTCAAGACTGATTTGCATATGGCTGGGTTCAAACTGGAATGGCATGGTGAGCAAAAAAACGATGGATTTAGGCCCAGATCTCTGTACTGGGGTGAATGTATGACATTGTTCTGCATTCTGTCCATCAACTGTTGTTTTTGCATTTGTCACCCCGAGTGGGACGGGTATGCTCAGACGTGAGTCCCGTGCTCTCCATGCCGCTGGAATCAAGCTGTCCTGGCTGAAGAGGGGTGAAACCCCGAAACCGGTCCTAGGATGCTTGGTTCTAGTCCAGGGAGGACCTGGCTTGGCAGTTCGGGCTGGACTGTTCCCATGAGGCACAGTGTCAAGACTGATTTGCATATGGCTGGGTTCAAACTGGAATGGCATGGTGAGCAAAAAAAGGATGGATTTAGGCCCAGATCTCTGTACTGGGGTGAATGTATGACATTGTTCTGCATTCTGTCCATCAACTGTTGTTTTTGCATTTGTCACCCCGAGTGGGACGGGTATGCTCAGACGTGAGTCCCGTGCTCTCCATGCCACTGGAATCAAGCTATCCTGGCTGAAGAGGGGTGAAACCCCGAAACCGGTCCTAGGATGCTTGGTTCTAGTCCAGGGAGGACCTGGCTTGGCAGTTCGGGCTGGACTGTTCCCATGAGGCACAGGGTCAAGACTGATTTGCATATGGCTGGGTTCAAACTGGAATAGCATGGTGAGCAAAAAAACGATGGATTTAGGCCCAGATCTCTGTACTGGGGTGAATGTATGACATTGTTCTGCATTCTGTCCATCAACTGTTGTTTTTGCATTTGTCACCCGAGTGGGACGGGTATGCTCAGACGTGAGTCCCGTGCTCTCCATGCCACTGGAATCAAGCTATCCTGGCTGAAGAGGGGTGAAACCCCGAAACCGGTCCTAGGATGCTTGGTTCTAGTCCAGGGAGGACCTGGCTTGGCAGTTCGGGCTGGACTGTTCCCATGAGGGACACAGGGTCAAGACTGATTTGCATATGGCTGGGTTCAAACTGGAATGGCATGGTGAGCAAAAAAACGATGGATTTAGGCCCAGATCTCTGTACTGGGGTGAATGTATGACATTGTTCTGCATTCTGTCCATCAACTGTTGTTTTTGCATTTGTCACCCCGAGTGGGACGGGTATGCTCAGACGTGAGTCCCGTGCTCTCCATGCCGCTGGAATCAAGCTATCCTGGCTGAAGAGGGGTGAAACCCCGAAACCGGTCCTAGGATGCTTGGTTCTAGTCCAGGGAGGACCTGGCTTGGCAGTTCGGGCTGGACTGTTCCCATGAGGCACAGTGTCAAGACTGATTTGCATATGGCTGGGTTCAAACTGGAATGGCATGGTGAGCAAAAAAAGGATGGATTTAGGCCCAGATCTCTGTACTGGGGTGAATGTATGACATTGTTCTGCATTCTGTCCATCAACTGTTGTTTTTGCATTTGTCACCCCGAGTGGGACGGGTATGCTCAGACGTGAGTCCCGTGCTCTCCATGCCACTGGAATCAAGCTATCCTGGCTGAAGAGGGGTGAAACCCCGAAACCGGTCCTAGGATGCTTGGTTCTAGTCCAGGGAGGACCTGGCTTGGCAGTTCGGGCTGGACTGTTCCCATGAGGCACAGGGTCAAGACTGATTTGCATATGGCCGGGTTCAAACTGGAATAGCATGGTGAGCAAAAAAACGATGGATTTAGGCCCAGATCTCTGTACTGGGGTGAATGTATGACATTGTTCTGCATTCTGTCCATCAACTGTTGTTTTTGCATTTGTCACCCCGAGTGGGACGGGTATGCTCAGACGTGAGTCCCGTGCTCTCCATGCCACTGGAATCAAGCTATCCTGGCTGAAGAGGGGTGAAATCCCGAAACCGGTCCTAGAATGCTTGGTTCTAGTCCAGGGAGGACCTGGCTACCAGTTCGGGCTGGACTGTTCCCATGAGGCACAGGGTCAAGACTGATTTGCATATGGCTGGGTTTAAACTGGAATGCCATGGTGAGCAAAAAAACGATGGATTTAGGCCCAGATCTCTGTACTGGGGTGAATGTATGACATTGTTCTGCATTCAGTCCATCAACTGTTGTTTTTCCATTTGTCACCCTGAGTGGGACGGGTATGCTCAGACGTGAGTCCCGTGCTCTCCATGCCACTGGAATCAAGCTATCCTGGCTGAAGAGGGGTGAAACCCCGAAACCGGTCCTAGGATGCTTGGTTCTAGTCCAGGGAGGACCTGGCTTGGCAGTTCGGGCTGGACTGTTCCCATGAGGCACAGTGTCAAGACTGATTTGCATATGGCTGGGTTCAAACTGGAATGGCATGGTGAGCAAAAAAACGATGGATTTAGGCCCAGATCTCTTTACTGGGGTGAATGTATGACATTGTTCTGCATTCTGTCCATCAACTGTTGCTTTTGCATTTGTCACCCCGAGTGGGACGGGTATGCTCAGACGTGAGTCCCGTGCTCTCCATGCCACTGGAATCAAGCTATCCTGGCTGAAGAGGGGTGAAACCCCGAAACCAGTCCTAGGATGCTTGGTTCTAGTCCAGGGAGGACCTGGCTTGCCAGTTCGGGCTGGACTGTTCCCATGAGGCACAGGGTCAAGACTGATTTGCATATGGCTGGGTTCAAACTGGAATGGCATGGTGAGCAAAAAAACGATGGATTTAGGCCCAGATCTCTGTACTGGGGTGAATGTATGACATTGTACTGCATTCTGTCATCAACTGTTGTTTTTGCATTTGTCACCCCGAGTGGGACGGGTATGCTCAGACGTGAGTCCCGTGCTCTCCATGCCACTGGAATCAAGCTATCCTGGCTGAAGAGGGGTGAAACCCCGAAACCGGTTCTAGGATGCTTGGTTCTAGTCCAGGGAGGACCTGGCTACCAGTTCGGGCTGGACTGTTCCCATGAGGCACAGGGTCAAGACTGATTTGCATATGGCTGGGTTCAAACTGGAATGGCATGGTGAGCAAAAAAACGATGGATTTAGGCCCAGATCTCTGTACTGGGGTGAATGTATGACATTGTTCTGCATTCTGTCCATCAACTGTTGTTTTTGCATTTGTCACCCCGAGTGGGATGGGTATGCTCAGACGTGAGTCCCGTGCTCTCCATGCCACTGGAATCAAGCTATCCTGGCTGAAGAGGGGTGAAACCCCGAAACCGGTCCTAGGATGCTTGGTTCTAGTCCAGGGAGGACCTGGCTACCAGTTCGGGCTGGACTGTTCCCATGAGGCACAGGGTCAAGATTGATTTGCATATGGCTGGGTTCAAACTGGAATGGCATGGTGAGCAAAAAAAACGATGGATTTAGGCCCAGATCTCTGTACTGGGGTGAATGTCTGACATTGTTCTGCATTCTGTCCATCAACTGTTGTTTTTGCATTTGTCACCCCGAGTGGGACGGGTATGCTCAGACGTGAGTCCCGTGCTCTCCATGCCACTGGAATCAAGCTATCCTGGCTGAAGAGGGGTGAAACCCCGAAACCGGTCCTAGGATGCTTGGTTCTAGTCCAGGGAGGACCTGGCTTGGCAGTTCGGGCTGGACTGTTCCCATGAGGGACACAGGGTCAAGACTGATTTGCATATGGCTGGGTTCAAACTGGAATGGCATGGTGAGCAAAAAAACGATGGATTTAGGCCCAGATCTCTGTACTGGGGTGAATGTATGACATTGTTCTGCATTCTGTCCATCAACTGTTGTTTTTGCATTTGTCACCCCGAGTGGGACGGGTATGCTCAGACGTGAGTCCCGTGCTCTCCATGCCGCTGGAATCAAGCTATCCTGGCTGAAGAGGGGCGAAACCCCGAAACCGGTCCTAGGATGCTTGGTTCTAGTCCAGGGAGGACCTGGCTTGGCAGTTCGGGCTGGACTGTTCCAATGAGGCACAGTGTCAAGACTGATTTGCATATGGCTGGGTTCAAACTGGAATGGCATGGTGAGCAAAAAGCGATGGATTTAGGCCCAGATCTCTGTACTGGGGTGAATGTATGACATTGTTCTGCATTCTGTCCATCAACTGTTGTTTTTGCATTTGTCACCCCGAGTGGGACGGGTATGCTCAGACGTGAGTCCCGTGCTCTCCATGCCACTGGAATCAAGCTATCCTGGCTGAAGAGGGGTGAAACCCCGAAACCGGTCCTAGGATGCTTGGTTCTAGTCCAGGGAGGACCTGGCTTGGCAGTTCGGGCTGGACTGTTCCCATGAGGCACAGGGTCAAGACTGATTTGCATATGGCTGGGTTCAAACTGGAATAGCATGGTGAGCAAAAAAACGATGGATTTAGGCCCAGATCTCTGTACTGGGGTGAATGTATGACATTGTTCTGCATTCTGTCCATCAACTGTTGTTTTTGCATTTGTCACCCCGAGTGGGACGGGTATGCTCAGACGTGAGTCCCGTGCTCTCCATGCCACTGGAATCAAGCTATCCTGGCTGAAGAGGGGTGAAACCCCGAAACCGGTCCTAGAATGCTTGGTTCTAGTCCAGGGAGGACCTGGCTACCAGTTCGGGCTGGACTGTTCCCATGAGGCACAGGGTCAAGACTGATTTGCATATGGCTGGGTTCAAACTGGAATGGCATGGTGAGCAAAAAAACAATGGATTTAGGCCCAGATCTCTGTACTGGGGTGAATGTATGACATTGTTCTGCATTCTGTCCATCAACTGTTGCTTTTGCATTTGTCACCCTGAGTGGGACGGGTATGCTCAGACGTGAGTCCCGTGCTCTCCATGCCACTGGAATCAAGCTATCCTGGCTGAAGAGGGGTGAAATCCCGAAACCGGTCCTAGAATGCTTGGTTCTAGTCCAGGGAGGACCTGGCTACCAGTTCGGGCTGGACTGTTCCCATGAGGCACAGGGTCAAGACTGATTTGCATATGGCTGGGTTTAAACTGGAATGCCATGGTGAGCAAAAAAACGATGGATTTAGGCCCAGATCTCTGTACTGGGGTGAATGTATGACATTGTTCTGCATTCTGTCCATCAACTGTTGTTTTTGCATTTGTCACCCCGAGTGGGACGGGTATGCTCAGACGTGAGTCCCGTGCTCTCCATGCCACTGGAATCAAGCTATCCTGGCTGAAGAGGGGTGAAACCCCGAAACCGGTCCTAGGATGCTTGGTTCTAGTCCAGGGAGGACCTGGCTTGGCAGTTCGGGCTGGACTGTTCCCATGAGGGACACAGGGTCAAGACTGATTTGCATATGGCTGGGTTCAAACTGGAATGGCATGGTGAGCAAAAAAACGATGGATTTAGGCCCAGATCTCTGTACTGGGGTGAATGTATGACATTGTTCTGCATTCTGTCCATCAACTGTTGTTTTTGCATTTGTCACCCCGAGTGGGACGGGTATGCTCAGACGTGAGTCCCGTGCTCTCCATGCCGCTGGAATCAAGCTATCCTGGCTGAAGAGGGGCGAAACCCCGAAACCGGTCCTAGGATGCTTGGTTCTAGTCCAGGGAGGACCTGGCTTGGCAGTTCGGGCTGGACTGTTCCAATGAGGCACAGTGTCAAGACTGATTTGCATATGGCTGGGTTCAAACTGGAATGGCATGGTGAGCAAAAAGCGATGGATTTAGGCCCAGATCTCTGTACTGGGGTGAATGTATGACATTGTTCTGCATTCTGTCCATCAACTGTTGTTTTTGCATTTGTCACCCCGAGTGGGACGGGTATGCTCAGACGTGAGTCCCGTGCTCTCCATGCCACTGGAATCAAGCTATCCTGGCTGAAGAGGGGTGAAACCCCGAAACCGGTCCTAGGATGCTTGGTTCTAGTCCAGGGAGGACCTGGCTTGGCAGTTCGGGCTGGACTGTTCCCATGAGGCACAGGGTCAAGACTGATTTGCATATGGCTGGGTTCAAACTGGAATAGCATGGTGAGCAAAAAAACGATGGATTTAGGCCCAGATCTCTGTACTGGGGTGAATGTATGACATTGTTCTGCATTCTGTCCATCAACTGTTGTTTTTGCATTTGTCACCCCGAGTGGGACGGGTATGCTCAGACGTGAGTCCCGTGCTCTCCATGCCACTGGAATCAAGCTATCCTGGCTGAAGAGGGGTGAAACCCCGAAACCGGTCCTAGAATGCTTGGTTCTAGTCCAGGGAGGACCTGGCTACCAGTTCGGGCTGGACTGTTCCCATGAGGCACAGGGTCAAGACTGATTTGCATATGGCTGGGTTCAAACTGGAATGGCATGGTGAGCAAAAAAACAATGGATTTAGGCCCAGATCTCTGTACTGGGGTGAATGTATGACATTGTTCTGCATTCTGTCCATCAACTGTTGCTTTTGCATTTGTCACCCTGAGTGGGACGGGTATGCTCAGACGTGAGTCCCGTGCTCTCCATGCCACTGGAATCAAGCTATCCTGGCTGAAGAGGGGTGAAACCCCGAAACCAGTCCTAGGATGCTTGGTTCTAGTCCAGGGAGGACCTGGCTTGCCAGTTCGGGCTGGACTGTTCCCATGAGGCACAGGGTCAAGACTGATTTGCATATGGCTGGGTTCAAACTGGAATGGCATGGTGAGCAAAAAAACGATGGATTTAGGCCCAGATCTCTGTACTGGGGTGAATGTATGACATTGTACTGCATTCTGTCATCAACTGTTGTTTTTGCATTTGTCACCCCGAGTGGGACGGGTATGCTCAGACGTGAGTCCCGTGCTCTCCATGCCACTGGAATCAAGCTATCCTGGCTGAAGAGGGGTGAAACCCCGAAACCGGTTCTAGGATGCTTGGTTCTAGTCCAGGGAGGACCTGGCTACCAGTTCGGGCTGGACTGTTCCCATGAGGCACAGGGTCAAGACTGATTTGCATATGGCTGGGTTCAAACTGGAATGGCATGGTGAGCAAAAAAACGATGGATTTAGGCCCAGATCTCTGTACTGGGGTGAATGTATGACATTGTTCTGCATTCTGTCCATCAACTGTTGTTTTTGCATTTGTCACCCCGAGTGGGACGGGTATGCTCAGACGTGAGTCCCGTGCTCTCCATGCCACTGGAATCAAGCTATCCTGGCTGAAGAGGGGTGAAACCCCGAAACCGGTCCTAGGATGCTTGGTTCTAGTCCAGGGAGGACCTGGCTTGGCAGTTCGGGCTGGACTGTTCCCATGAGGCACAGTGTCAAGACTGATTTGCATATGGCTGGGTTCAAACTGGAATGGCATGGTGAGCAAAAAAACGATGGATTTAGGCCCAGATCTCTGTACTGGGGTGAATGTATGACATTGTTCTGCATTCTGTCCATCAACTGTTGTTTTTGCATTTGTCACCCCGAGTGGGATGGGTATGCTCAGACGTGAGCCTCGTGCTCTCCATGCCACTGGAATCAAGCTATCCTGGCTGAAGAGGGGTGAAACCCCGAAACCGGTCCTAGGATGCTTGGTTCTAGTCCAGGGAGGACCTGGCTTGGCAGTTCGGGCTGGACTGGTCCCATGAGGCACAGGGTCAAGACTGATTTGCATATGGCTGGGTTCAAACTGGAATGGCATGGTGAGCAAAAAAACAATGGATTTAGGCCCAGATCTCTGTACTGGGGTGAATGTATGACATTGTTCTGCATTCTGTCCATCAACTGTTGTTTTTGCATTTGTCACCCCGAGTGGGACGGGTATGCTCAGACGTGAGTCCCGTGCTCTCCATGCCGCTGGAATCAAGCTATCCTGGCTGAAGAGGGGCGAAACCCCGAAACCGGTCCTAGGATGCTTGGTTCTAGTCCAGGGAGGACCTGGCTTGGCAGTTCGGGCTGGACTGTTCCAATGAGGCACAGTGTCAAGACTGATTTGCATATGGCTGGGTTCAAACTGGAATGGCATGGTGAGCAAAAAGCGATGGATTTAGGCCCAGATCTCTGTACTGGGGTGAATGTATGACATTGTTCTGCATTCTGTCCATCAACTGTTGTTTTTGCATTTGTCACCCCGAGTGGGACGGGTATGCTCAGACGTGAGTCCCGTGCTCTCCATGCCACTGGAATCAAGCTATCCTGGCTGAAGAGGGGTGAAACCCCGAAACCGGTCCTAGGATGCTTGGTTCTAGTCCAGGGAGGACCTGGCTTGGCAGTTCGGGCTGGACTGTTCCCATGAGGCACAGGGTCAAGACTGATTTGCATATGGCTGGGTTCAAACTGGAATAGCATGGTGAGCAAAAAAACGATGGATTTAGGCCCAGATCTCTGTACTGGGGTGAATGTATGACATTGTTCTGCATTCTGTCCATCAACTGTTGTTTTTGCATTTGTCACCCCGAGTGGGACGGGTATGCTCAGACGTGAGTCCCGTGCTCTCCATGCCACTGGAATCAAGCTATCCTGGCTGAAGAGGGGTGAAACCCCGAAACCGGTCCTAGAATGCTTGGTTCTAGTCCAGGGAGGACCTGGCTACCAGTTCGGGCTGGACTGTTCCCATGAGGCACAGGGTCAAGACTGATTTGCATATGGCTGGGTTCAAACTGGAATGGCATGGTGAGCAAAAAAACAATGGATTTAGGCCCAGATCTCTGTACTGGGGTGAATGTATGACATTGTTCTGCATTCTGTCCATCAACTGTTGCTTTTGCATTTGTCACCCTGAGTGGGACGGGTATGCTCAGACGTGAGTCCCGTGCTCTCCATGCCACTGGAATCAAGCTATCCTGGCTGAAGAGGGGTGAAACCCCGAAACCAGTCCTAGGATGCTTGGTTCTAGTCCAGGGAGGACCTGGCTTGCCAGTTCGGGCTGGACTGTTCCCATGAGGCACAGGGTCAAGACTGATTTGCATATGGCTGGGTTCAAACTGGAATGGCATGGTGAGCAAAAAAACGATGGATTTAGGCCCAGATCTCTGTACTGGGGTGAATGTATGACATTGTACTGCATTCTGTCATCAACTGTTGTTTTTGCATTTGTCACCCCGAGTGGGACGGGTATGCTCAGACGTGAGTCCCGTGCTCTCCATGCCACTGGAATCAAGCTATCCTGGCTGAAGAGGGGTGAAACCCCGAAACCGGTTCTAGGATGCTTGGTTCTAGTCCAGGGAGGACCTGGCTACCAGTTCGGGCTGGACTGTTCCCATGAGGCACAGGGTCAAGACTGATTTGCATATGGCTGGGTTCAAACTGGAATGGCATGGTGAGCAAAAAAACGATGGATTTAGGCCCAGATCTCTGTACTGGGGTGAATGTATGACATTGTTCTGCATTCTGTCCATCAACTGTTGTTTTTGCATTTGTCACCCCGAGTGGGACGGGTATGCTCAGACGTGAGTCCCGTGCTCTCCATGCCACTGGAATCAAGCTATCCTGGCTGAAGAGGGGTGAAACCCCGAAACCGGTCCTAGGATGCTTGGTTCTAGTCCAGGGAGGACCTGGCTTGGCAGTTCGGGCTGGACTGTTCCCATGAGGCACAGTGTCAAGACTGATTTGCATATGGCTGGGTTCAAACTGGAATGGCATGGTGAGCAAAAAAACGATGGATTTAGGCCCAGATCTCTGTACTGGGGTGAATGTATGACATTGTTCTGCATTCTGTCCATCAACTGTTGTTTTTGCATTTGTCACCCCGAGTGGGATGGGTATGCTCAGACGTGAGCCTCGTGCTCTCCATGCCACTGGAATCAAGCTATCCTGGCTGAAGAGGGGTGAAACCCCGAAACCGGTCCTAGGATGCTTGGTTCTAGTCCAGGGAGGACCTGGCTTGGCAGTTCGGGCTGGACTGGTCCCATGAGGCACAGGGTCAAGACTGATTTGCATATGGCTGGGTTCAAACTGGAATGGCATGGTGAGCAAAAAAACAATGGATTTAGGCCCAGATCTCTGTACTGGGGTGAATGTATGACATTGTTCTGCACTCTGCCCATCAACTGTTGTTTTTGCATTTGTCACCCTGAGTGGACGGGTATGCTCAGACGTGAGTCCCGTGCTCTCCATGCCACTGGAATCAAGCTATCGTGGCTGAAGAGGGGTGAAACCCCGAAACCGGTCCTAGGATGCTTGGTTCTAGTCCAGGGAGGACCTGGCTTGGCAGTTCGGGCTGGACTGTTCCCATGAGGCACAGGGTCAAGACTGATTTGCATATGGGTGGGTTCAAACTGGAATGGCGTGGTGAGCAAAAAAACGATGGATTTAGGCCCAGATCTCTGTAATGGGGTGAATGTATGACATTGTTCTGAATTCTGTCCATCAACTGTTGTTTTTGCATCCGCCAAAAGAACCACCAAGCACCTAGCCCAGAAGGCGCAGCCACAGAGAGAGCCCAGGAGCCAGCCAAGAGCCAGACCCCAACCAAACAGAAAGGACAGGGAAAGCCCCAGAGAACAGAAAACCCACAAGGCCAAAAGACCCACAGCGAAGGAGGCCACAACCTGAACCAGGGCCCGACATGAAACCCCAGAGCAGCAGGAGCAGAGGAGGCCAAAACCAAAGGCCACAGGCCAGAGACACCCCCATAAAGACCAGGCAGACAGCCGACAAAACAACAGAGAGGCCAGCAACGACCGGAGACCAACAAGCCGGAACCGCACTGGCACACAGACATCAAGGCCCAGCAGGTGGTAAGGGAAGGCAGGAGCAGCGTGGCGCATAGCACCCCAGACCATGAACAAACCAGGCCCGACCCCCCTCAACGCCGGAGAGGAGACAAGAACAGGACACAGCCGGAAGAAGGGCCGCAGGCCAAAAAAACCACCCCAACCAAGGCAGCAAACGCAAAACAAGTAACCAGGAAGCAAGGACCGAAGCCAAGCAACCCGCCAAAGCAGGAGGATTCCCCCCCCCCCCCCAGGCCCAAATGCACCCGAAAGAAGACCACGCATCGCACAGACCGAGGCAAAGGGCAGGGAGACCAACAGAGACCCCCAGCCCACAACCGCTGGACCACACAGGAGGCCGGAAGAAAAAAAACAGAGGCAACTTCCAAAGTGGAAACAGGAGGAAGTAGAGAATACAGAGGCCCAAGCCTTAGCAGCAAGGAGGGCAGACCCCCACAGCGGCAAGACAAACACCACAGAACTGTACCCCAACAGGAGAAGGGGGGGGAGCGCCAAACAACAGACACACACCAGGAGCAGAGCCCGGGGAAGCAAGAAGACAGGAGCAGGCCACAGCACCGGCACCAGAAAAGGATCGGGAATCCAAAACAAACCCCAGGGCCGGCAGAGAAGCGACAGCCCAGCCAGCAAACCAAAGAGGCACAGCCGGAGACCACACCAAACCAGCAGCAAGCCAGCAGTCCATACAGGCCCGAACAAGGCCAGACGCAGCCCAGGGCGGAAAAAGCCGCCAGCCACAAGGTGGACCAACGAAGGAGGAGACCCGAGCCAACAGGGGGAAACCCGAAGCCCAACAGCCACCAAAGGAAAAACAGGACCAGGCAGCTAACATGACACCCAACCAAAGGCGAACCAAGCCCGGGAAGGGAACAGCCGGCAGGAGCAGAGCCAGAAGGGGCACACCAGGGCACGGCCGAAACCACCGGAAACGCGACACCAGAACATCCAGAGAGTGCACAGGCAAGGACGCAGAGCCGAAGAAGGCGACCAACAGGCTCCAAAAAGCCCACGGGAGTAGGAGAACCGAAGCGGCACCCCAACCAGGCACCAGCCAGGCCCGACCCTGCATAAGGACGGAGACCAGACGCAACCAGGAGCCCCCAGGGAGCAACCACACCCGGAGACCAGACGGACCCCCAACAGGAAGAACCGTAGAGAAACCCAGCACCAACGACCAGGACACAGCACCAGCGAAAAACAGCCAGGCGGAAACAGCAGCGGCAAGAACCCAGGACAGGTAACCATCTGGCGAACTGCCCCAGGGAACACACTCCCGGGGGGATGGGAGCAAAGAACAACGCCCAGCCCAAGTTGCGCCACCACGCCTGGGCAAGAGGAGGAACCAGCCCGGGCGCCAGGCACACCGGGAGCAGAAAAAAAACAACCCAAAGCCAACGGCCAGGCTGCAATAGGGATGGAGCACCAAGGCCCCCAACGGACAACCAGAGGCAGACCCCAAAGTGCACCACACAGAATAGGAAGCGGAAACGCAACCAGAAGGAAGCAGAGGCTGAACACCAGCACCAGCCACCAAACAGGAGGAGACAGGCACCAGGCAGAAGCCACCAGCAGGCAGAGGGCCGCAGAAGGTGCAGCCACAGATCGAGCAGCACTGCCGGCGGAACCAGAAGGGTGCGGCCAGGACCCACTGAAGCAAGCCAAAGACCAAAGGTAAACACAGAAAACAGAGCAGAGCCGGCAAAGACAAGGCCAGAAGACTCATCATGGCAACCCCAGAGGAGCAAGCGAAATGCAGCAGAAGCAGGGGAACACAAGGACAACCCCAGGGAAACCACAGAAGCCAAAAATAGACAGCAACAAAGCAACAACAGACAGTAGCACCGGCACAAAAGAAGCAAGCAGCTGGAGACAGCACCAGCCAGCCCCCAAGAAGTAACCCAAAGGCAGAGGACAGGCCACAAAGTCTGGAGGCCCCGGGACAAACATTGGGAGCCCCATGCCACACTAAGCCCCAGGCCGCACAGAACCCAAACCAGGAGCCACCACGGAGCGCAGCAGGGGGAGCAGAATGACAAAGGCCGTGGAACGGAACCGCCCAGGCCTCAGGACCAACTGCCAGAGCCAGCTCGAGGAGCAGGACACCAGCACACCAACCCCAAAACACATTTGCGTACATACAAAAATGAGGCACGCAGAGGAGAACAGCACAGCTGCAAAGGATGCAGCAAGAGCGAAAGAAGCAGCACAGCGCATACCAACCCCAGAAACAACACTGCGGCCAGCCCCACAACCCGTGACGGAGAGAACCACTGCAGCCCACAGGACCTGCTGCCATGAAGCAGGCCTAACCACAGGGCAAAGGGCGGGCAAGCAAACGGCGCAGGCCAACGACACCCCGTGGGAGCTGACACCGAATCCCCAGGAGCAAAGTACGCCAGCAGAAACACAGTGCAAACAAAACCTGAAAGGCAAAACAGAGCGCCACACAGAGTACCAGGCGCGACACATGGAAACCAGCAAAGAAGAGCCAGGCGCAGCCCACGGAAATCCAAGAGAGGAAGTGAACAGCCAGACCAGAGGAATGCGCCCCGACACCGAGATGCGAACCCAGATCCCAGCCCCAAAGAGAACTGCTGGCCGCACAGACCGCCGGACCAGAACCACACCGCATGGAACAGCGGAGCAAAGAAGGAGCAGTCCAGACCCCCTGCAAGAGCAAAGGGCCGAAGGACAAAGGACCGTGCAGCAGGGCAGAAACCACCACTGTCAGCGGAAAGGAGGCACGAAAACCACTCAGCCGGCTCAAGAGAGGCCCGAACACACAACCACGGCAAGGCTCAGTGCAAGCACTGCCGCAGAAGCACCGTGCGCCAATCCACAGCGCCACCACAGATCACAGCGTACAGGCAGGCAGGGCCAGAGGCACCAAACAGCCGCACACCGCCCTCTACCGTCCGCACAGAAGCGGAGGCGACCCTGAGGGGCGAATCCCGACCACCCAGCACCAAGTAGACCAGCCTCGAGCCACCCCCCCCCTGCAAACAGCTCAAACTGCAGGCAGAGAGCTGCGCAGCCCGCACTCAATCATGCGGAAACAGGAACCACCAGGCACTGTGACACACCATCCAGAACGTCACACGTAAAATAATGCAAAGTCACTCATTGTCCCAACCGGGTCGGCTAGTTAAGCTCCGTTCACTGTCCGAGGGATACCAGCGTCTGACAGATAGAAAGCAGGAAACAGCAGGCATGTGCAGAAGCCCACTGAGCCCTCCAGGCGACTGGTTGCATACTTCGCACAAGAAGCGCCCCACACCAGACAGCACAGTCACTGTGGGGAGACCCATAGACAGTCCTCGAAGAAGTTGGGTGTGCCGCCAGCAGCTCGGAAAAGGAACACTGAGCCAATCCAAAACAGAGAAAGAATCCACTATGCGGCACTCACCCGGAGCGGGGGCCACCCAGGAACAAAGCCCCACTCCAACAGCCAGCCCAAGGGAAGGCCTGCCGGCAAGATTACCGGGAATACCTCCAGCACGGCACGTCTTCCACCCGGCCAGGCCCCAGGAAGACGTGCCCGCGACCTGAAAGCAACCGAGATACCACACCAGCCACAAAGGCCGAGCCGGCAAGGCAGGGCCGGCTACGAACACCAACAGCCTCCTAGCAAGCCCGGCAGCCCAGGAGACATTGACCAGGAAACCCCCCCACCCGCACAGCCAGGCAGCCGGGTGGAGGGAGGAGAGAAGAAACGCCACCCCAGCCGAGCAGGATAAGTACTGATTATGTACTCCCGGTGGGAGGGGCAGGGTTAAGGTCCCAGCATTCCTCTGGTCTTTTTAGGTCTCCCCTAGCAAAGCAGCGCATGCGCTGCTTCGCCTTGGTGAACCTATTGTTGTCAGTTTGGTGTGCGAAGGCAGACAAACCATGTTCGCGCACGGACAGGCGATGTGCATGCATATGGCGTCTCCTCTCTAGCGATGTAAGCTTTCACACGCTCCCACCTAGATTTAGGTTTCAGTTTCACTGCATGATGCAACTATACAAGGCAGACACATAAATGTCAGCGCTTCAGCATATCAAGAACTTAGTGCTGCATGTTTGCTTTTTTCCGCTTTTTTTTGCCTCAACACGCAACAGTATTGTTCTTGCCTCGCTGTGCTTTTTATCTGCCCCGCACTCTATCCTGCCACTTATCCTCAGGTTTTTAACTCGCCGGGCGAACCATGTCAGCAGAGCTGCTTTAGAGCCAGAGAAACCAGGTCAGCAGAGCTGCTTTAGAGCCATAGAACCAGGTCAGCAGAGCTGCCGTAGAGCCAGAGAACCAGGTCAGTAGAGCTGCTTTAGAGCCAGAAAACCAGGTCAGCAGAGCCGTTGTAGAGCTAGAGAACCGGGTCAGCAGAGCTGCTTTAGAGCCAGAGAACAAGGTCAGCAGAGCTGCTCTAGAGCCAGAGAACCAGGTCAGCACAGCTGCTTTAGAGCCATAGAACCAGGTCAGCAGAGCTGCTCTAGAACCAGAGAACCAGGTCAGCAGAGCTGCTTTAGAGCCATAGAACCAGGTCAGCAGAGCTGCTCTAGAGGGAGAGAACCAGGTCAGCAGAGCTGCTTTAGAGCCAGAGAACCAGGTCAGCAGAGCTGCTTTAGAGTGAAAGAACCAGGTCTGCAGAGCTGCTTTAGAGCTATAGAACCAGGTCAGCAGAGCTGCTTCAAAGCCAGAGAACCAGGTCAGCAGAGCCGTTGTAGAACCAGAGAACCAGGTCAGCAGAACTGCTCTAGAGCCTAAGAACCAGGTCAGCAGAGCCGCTCTAGAGCCAGTGAACCAGGTCAGCAGAGCTGCTGTAGAGCCAGAGAAACCAGGTCAGCAGAGCTGCTTTAGAGGGAGAGAACCAGGTAAGTAGAGCCGCTTTAGAGCCAGAGAACCAGGTCAGCAGAGCTGCTTTAGAGGGAGAGAACCAGGTCAGCAGAGCTGCTCTAGAGCCAGAGAACCTGGTCAGCAGAGCTGTTCTAGAGCCTAAGAACCAGGTCAGCAGAGCAGCTCTAGAGCCAGAGAACCAGGTCAGCAGAGCTGCTTTAGAGCCAGAGAACCAGGTCAGCAGAGCTCCTTTAGAGGGAGAGAACCAGGTCAGCAGAGCTGCTCTAGAGCCTAAGACCCAGGTCAGCAGAGTTGCTCTAAAGGCAGAGAACCAGGTCAGCAGAGCTGTTCTAGAGCCTAAGAACCAGGTCAGCAGAGCAGCTCTAGAGCCAGAGAACCAAATCAGCAGAGCTGCTTTAGAGCCAGAGAACCAGGTCATCAGAGCTGCTTTAGAGGGAGAGAACCAGGTCAGCAGAGCTGCTCTAGAGCCAGAGAACCAGGTCAGCAGAGCTGTTCTAGAGCCTAAGAACCAGGTCAGCAGAGCAGCTCTAGAGCCAGAGAACCAGGTCAGCAGAGCTTCTTTAGAGCCAGAGAACCAGGTCAGCAGAGCTGCTTTAGAGGGAGAGAACCAGGTCAGCAGAGCTGCTCTAGAGCCAGAGAACCAGGCCAGCAGAGCTGCTCTAGAGCCAGAGAACCAGGTCAGCAGAGCTGTTTTAGACAGGGCCGGACTGGGAACCAAAACAAGTACTGGAAAAGTGCTCGGCCGGCCCCCCATAGGACTTGGGGGTGCCGCCGAGCTCTTTGCCTGGTTTTTGGCCGATTTTGTTACAGGGACGATTGTTAGAATCCGGGGTCTCTGGTTGGCGCAGGTATGCACTTGCGACAAGCAGGGACCCTTTTCATCTAAGTCAGGGCAAAGGATCACCTCTTTAAAAATAACCCCTGCTCACCCTCTAGGTAACGTGGCGCGAGCAGTCAGGCTAAATTTCCAGAGGGCATATAGGTTAAGCGTTCAAGTTGTCCCACACAATAATCACCACCCCACCACACAAAGACACAAGGCTGTATTTATGTCCAAAATATAATTCTTTATATAAAAGGTTTTCTTTCAGGCAGGTTGCATAAATACAGTTCTCTTGGTAAAATAATCCAGTTACTCTCAAAATGCTTTACGGGCAGTCCACAGTTGTAAAAATGGCACAGTTCTCTTTAAAATAGGTTTCTTAGGTCTTCTGGGCACTTCGTAGCGCCTTTGGGGTGCCTTTGGCAAGGTTTTTACAGTGCCTTGCCGTTTCCCACGCTTCTCGCGTGAGCCGGAGTACGCTTGCCGAGTCTCACTCTTCTCGAGTGAGCACCGGTAATGCTTTTCAATGCAGTACGGTTAAAACGTAGGTACGGTTCGAACCTTGCTGTTCCCAGGGTAAGTACGGGTCGAACCAAGGCTGTTACGGCTCGAACTCAGCCAAAAGGAGCACTTTTCAAAGCGCCATTATTTCAGCTGGCAGTACGGTGCGAACCAGGCACAAGTATTTACAAGGCGGGTACGAACCAAGGCACTTCACAGGCAGTACGGTGCGAACCAGGCACAAGTATTTACAAGGCGGGTACGAACCAAGGCACTTCACAGGCAGTACGGTGCGAACCAGGCACCCGTAGTTACAGGGCAGGTACGGTTCGTACAAAGGCAAGTACGGGCCGTACTTTTCACGCGCTGGCACAATACCTTGCAGATTTCACGGGGAAGGTTCGTGGCGGCCTCGCGGTCCAGTCCAGGGGTGTCCCACGTCGCGCTGGTGTCCCCAGTGTCCAGGGGACGGCGGAGCTTCGTGGGGCGCTCGGGCAGGATGCAGGTTGCCACGAAGGGGGTCAGAAGCAGGAGGGCAGCCTCGGGGTGAGATCACAGCGCCGCGCGCTGTTAGCTTCGGCCGGAGACGCGAACCAGGGCACTTTAGTCCTTTGCAGAAGCCTCTACAACCCGGCAGGGGTCACAGGGACTCGGCGCTCAGGCGCGGAGATCTCCACCTTACTTTGCGAGCTACGGCTCGAGGGGGCAACTGTTCACGGTGCTCGGGCTGTCAGGCCTTTACGTTGTTTGCAGCCACGCCAGCAGCAGAAGTCGCGTTGCTCAGCGAGATCAGGGGATGCACAGGTTCTCCGGGGTCAGCTTGCTGAATCACTTCAAGGCACTTCTCCTCTTCTTTCAGGATGGTAGCGCCCACTGTTCCTGGGGCGCAGGTCAGGGGGCAAGTTCACACGCAAGCCCTTGGAGATTGTTTTAAAGGCACAAGTTGAATCAAAGTCCTTTTCTTCAGGCTTTCCCTCTCCTTCCAGCAGACAGGCACCCACTGCAGGCCAGTCTCTCAGGCAGAGAGACAGTATTCCTCCTTCAGCTTCTCCAGGTCCTTCTCCTTCAGGCAGAGTTTCTTCTTGGCGCAAACAGGATCTGATTTCTTAGGAGCCAGGCTCCTACTTTTATAGTGCGATTCTTTTGTTCTTTAGCGCCAGGGGGCCTGGGCCTGGCTCAGTCCAGTTCTGGAGCACTTTGTTGTGGTGACTCTGCGCTTTCCTTTCAGCAGCAGGGCAGAGACATCAGCCGCTCCACAGGGGGCGGCGCCGGCTTTGTGCTGTCAGAGCACAGGTCTATTCAGAGTCAAGGGTGGACTCCTCCCACCCATCCTGGTGTAATCTCTCTACCCACCACCTGGCAGCCAGCCTGTCTCTGGGGATTCCCCAACCCTGCTCCTTACTGTTGCTAGGCAGAACACACACACACAGCAGAGGCGGACTGAAATGGCCAGGTCAGTAAATACTAACTTTCTAAAAGTAGTATTTACAAACGCAGGATATTAAAATAAACTTTACTAAAAGAAGTATTTTATTATTCTGAGTTCAGGCATACTAAACATAATTGTCTACCATGCTCTATGAGTCCACTGGGATTACAGGGTGTAGTAATTCCAGCAGCCCATTCTGGCCTATGGAGAGCAGGTAGCCTTCAATAGTGAAAAACGAAAATGGCTGTAATTCACTATTAAGACATGCCACACACATCAGGGCATGTCCTACCTTATGCCTACAATGCACCCTGCCCTTGGGCCTACCAGAGGGGTGACTAATATGTAGTTAAGGGAAGGTTTAGGGACTGGCAAGTGGGTGCACTTGCGCAGTCAGCGCGACAGTATCAGACTGCGCGCAGGTTCTGCAGTGGCAGATCCTAGACACATTTTACTAGGCCGCTTCTGTGGGTGGCACAACCAGTGCTGCAAGCCCACCAGCAGCATTTGTATTTACAAGCCCTGGCACTCCTGGTGCACTTTACTAGGGGCTGACAGTAAACCAAATAAACCAATCATGGACACCAATCAATGTATACATTTTACCATAGGGAGAGCATATGCACCTTAGCACTGGTCAGCAGTGGTAAGGTGCCCAGAGTCATAAATCAGCCAACACCAGGTCAGAAAAAATACAGGAGGAAGGCAAAAAGTTTAGGGATGACCCTTCAAAAAGGGCCAGGTCCAACACAACCCCCTTCCAGCCAAAACGCAGGGTAGACCAATCACCACCGTGATGGTCTTCCCTGCTTGGGGCGATAGAACAAGGACCTGGCCCGCAACTGCAGGGGCAGACTCCAGTTCTACGCCAATCTGAACCTATTGGACTCCCTCTGTCCATACTCTCAGGGCCCACCAAGCCAATCCATGGGGAACCCTTCTCCTCCCCTGTGGACACCACCTGTGCAGCACCTAACCTTAACTGGCCCACAGGTGTGTCCCACCAGAGAGACAGCAAAATGCTACAGTGGCCACTGACAGTAGTCAGGGATGAGACCCAGGCCGTATGCCTCTCAGGGCTCTCAATCCTCTGTGGTGCCAGGGAGCAGGGGCCAGTAGCCCCAGGTGCTTGGCACCCTTTGTCCATTCTCCCCCTTGTCAGGTCAGGTATGACATCCTGGCACTGACCCACCAGCCCCGGGACTGTACCCAGCGGCTGGACCAAAGACTGGGGTGGCCTCTCCCACACCCGGTCCTCCTCCTTGGGGCTCTGTACCCTCCCACCTGGAGTGGCACCCCCTTCCAGAATTGCCACGGCACCTGTGGCAGGTGTCCTGCGCAATTCGCCCACCAGTTCAGGGGTTCTATCCTGCAACTGGGTGCCCAGGTCAGGGGGGACACCCTGAACCTGGCCCTTCAACCTAGGGTCTAAACCCTTCAGTTGAGCCGGGGTCAGAGGCGAGGACTCCCTCCCTCTGCACCCCCTTCCAGAGTACTGCCCACTCCCAACTGGCGTGGTACCCCCAGAAGCAACATGGGTCAGGACACTGATTACAGTAGTCCCACCCTCCAGGTCAGACAACACCTGAACCTGGCTTCCCAACCCTGGGACCAACCCATGCGGTTGAACGCTCGCCTGGCGCACCAGGACTTCCCGGGGAGCACGCATGCCCCCCCTGAGGGTGACACATAACTCATGTGTCATGTGACAGTCTGCCTGGCGCTGATCTCCCGACCCCTGTCCATCTGACAGTGCCTGAAGATCCCCCAGGACAGAAGTGGTGTCACCATGGTCACTCACGGGGAACGCAGCCCTTCTGGCTGGCCCCTGACCCACTGGTTCTTCCACTGGGGACTCTTTCCCCCTCTCACCCCTCAATCTGGACCTCTGCACCCTCCCAACTGGAGCGGTACTGCCAGACACCAGAACTGATGGAGGCCTGCTTACAGACACTCCCAGCTCACCAGACACTAGGGGATCCCCCTCAACGGGTGGCCCATCAGGACAGCCTAGGCTCCCCGCCTGGTGTTCCCTTAAAGAACCATCCAGGCTCTGAGACTGGGTTTCGGGCACCTGGGGGCACGCAGCCCCACACTCACTCCTTCTCCACTGAGACAGGACGTGAGCCCCTACACCCCTCCCACTACCATGGGACCTAGCTGGGCTACTCTGCACCACTTCCACCACTCTGGGTTGGAAGATACCTGAGCCACTCCCCACAGGGTCACTCCCCAATGCCTCTCCAGACCCTCTGGAATCCACCAAAAGGTCTACCTCCAATGTGAGCTCTCTGCGGTCAGAGAACTCGGTCTCCAACAGGTGTTGACATAGCTCTGGAAAACAGGGACTTAAAATATGCTCTCCCACAATTGGATCACACAGCCCCCTAGCAGGGTTAACCAAACTAGCCTTCACCTTACCATCCAGTGCCTCACACACGTACTCCACACCACTCTCCTGAGACTGGCAAGACAGTATCTGACTGTCTCTGTCACACAACCCACACTCTTCTGGGCGGTCTTCACACTCACCTACCAGGACTTCAATGTTGGGGGAACCCCTCTCCCTGCGCCTCTCATCTAGAGCCAGTAGAGTGTCCCTCCCGCCACTAGGACTATGAACCCCTGCGCCAGTTACCCTATTCCCTTCAGGGATACTGCGCACTACTGGAGCTACCTCATGCCCTTGAACCTCCTGGTGTGTGTTAACCACCTCCTTCAAGTCAGGCGCCACATCTCTGGGTGTGCGTACTACTCTTTCAGCACTAGAGAATTCTATACTGCTGCCACCATCTGAGCTGGATTCCTCCTCCCACTCAGAAAAGCTCAATCTCTGAGCTACGCACCTTTCTTGCTGCTGGGATGAGACACTCATGGCCTCAAGCCTCTCGAGCTCCATATCATATTTCTTCATTAAAAAGTCATGCTCCATTTGCATTTTCTTTTCTTCAAGAGCCAGCTTCTTCTCTTCCAGAGCCAGCTTTTTGCTTTCCAGCTCCAATTGACCATCTATTTTCAGTTTTGCCAAAGTGACTTGTTGCTCTCTTGCGGCCTGTCTGTCTGCCAGCTCCTCTGGTGACAGACACCTGCCCGCACTGTGGATGCTCTCCGCTGGTTCCACTAGGTCAATCTCCTCAGGTACAACATCCTCAGCTGCACCCCTTGATTCCATCCAGGCTTTCAGCATCTTGTAGAGATCTGATCTGTTCTTGCATCCTGCATGTGGAACCTTGAGCTTCCTGCAGAAGTACTTGAGTTCAGTTCTCTTGTAGCTGTTCAGTTTTGACTCATCCCATTCAACCTCTCCAGCCTCAGAGGCTTCAGACGCGGTTTTCTCTATGCTGTTTGAGCCCGGCATGGCTTCAAACGCAAGGGATCTTCTTTACTTGGCAAGCGAAATTAAATCATAAAAAGTTCTGTGGCTTAAGCTACTGGACCGTCTACTGTGCAATGGTTAGTAATCACTGCGCAGACACCAAGAACGCAAATCCGTAAATCCGCACCGCTGCCACCAATGTTAGAATCCGGGGTCTCTGGTTGGCGCAGGTATGCACTTGCGACAAGCAGGGACCCTTTTCATCTAAGTCAGGGCAAAGGATCACCTCTTTAAAAATAACCCCTGCTCACCCTCTAGGTAACGTGGCGCGAGCAGTCAGGCTAAATTTCCAGAGGGCATATAGGTTAAGCGTTCAAGTTGTCCCACACAATAATCACCACCCCACCACACAAAGACACAAGGCTGTATTTATGTCCAAAATATAATTCTTTATATAAAAGGTTTTCTTTCAGGCAGGTTGCATAAATACAGTTCTCTTGGTAAAATAATCCAGTTACTCTCAAAATGCTTTACGGGCAGTCCACAGTTGTAAAAATGGCACAGTTCTCTTTAAAATAGGTTTCTTAGGTCTTCTGGGCACTTCGTAGCGCCTTTGGGGTGCCTTTGGCAAGGTTTTTACAGTGCCTTGCCGTTTCCCACGCTTCTCGCGTGAGCCGGAGTACGCTTGCCGAGTCTCACTCTTCTCGAGTGAGCACCGGTAATGCTTTTCAATGCAGTACGGTTAAAACGTAGGTACGGTTCGAACCTTGCTGTTCCCAGGGTAAGTACGGGTCGAACCAAGGCTGTTACGGCTCGAACTCAGCCAAAAGGAGCACTTTTCAAAGCGCCATTATTTCAGCTGGCAGTACGGTGCGAACCAGGCACAAGTATTTACAAGGCGGGTACGAACCAAGGCACTTCACAGGCAGTACGGTGCGAACCAGGCACAAGTATTTACAAGGCGGGTACGAACCAAGGCACTTCACAGGCAGTACGGTGCGAACCAGGCACCCGTAGTTACAGGGCAGGTACGGTTCGTACAAAGGCAAGTACGGGCCGTACTTTTCACGCGCTGGCACAATACCTTGCAGATTTCACGGGGAAGGTTCGTGGCGGCCTCGCGGTCCAGTCCAGGGGTGTCCCACGTCGCGCTGGTGTCCCCAGTGTCCAGGGGACGGCGGAGCTTCGTGGGGCGCTCGGGCAGGATGCAGGTTGCCACGAAGGGGGTCAGAAGCAGGAGGGCAGCCTCGGGGTGAGATCACAGCGCCGCGCGCTGTTAGCTTCGGCCGGAGACGCGAACCAGGGCACTTTAGTCCTTTGCAGAAGCCTCTACAACCCGGCAGGGGTCACAGGGACTCGGCGCTCAGGCGCGGAGATCTCCACCTTACTTTGCGAGCTACGGCTCGAGGGGGCAACTGTTCACGGTGCTCGGGCTGTCAGGCCTTTACGTTGTTTGCAGCCACGCCAGCAGCAGAAGTCGCGTTGCTCAGCGAGATCAGGGGATGCACAGGTTCTCCGGGGTCAGCTTGCTGAATCACTTCAAGGCACTTCTCCTCTTCTTTCAGGATGGTAGCGCCCACTGTTCCTGGGGCGCAGGTCAGGGGGCAAGTTCACACGCAAGCCCTTGGAGATTGTTTTAAAGGCACAAGTTGAATCAAAGTCCTTTTCTTCAGGCTTTCCCTCTCCTTCCAGCAGACAGGCACCCACTGCAGGCCAGTCTCTCAGGCAGAGAGACAGTATTCCTCCTTCAGCTTCTCCAGGTCCTTCTCCTTCAGGCAGAGTTTCTTCTTGGCGCAAACAGGATCTGATTTCTTAGGAGCCAGGCTCCTACTTTTATAGTGCGATTCTTTTGTTCTTTAGCGCCAGGGGGCCTGGGCCTGGCTCAGTCCAGTTCTGGAGCACTTTGTTGTGGTGACTCTGCGCTTTCCTTTCAGCAGCAGGGCAGAGACATCAGCCGCTCCACAGGGGGCGGCGCCGGCTTTGTGCTGTCAGAGCACAGGTCTATTCAGAGTCAAGGGTGGACTCCTCCCACCCATCCTGGTGTAATCTCTCTACCCACCACCTGGCAGCCAGCCTGTCTCTGGGGATTCCCCAACCCTGCTCCTTACTGTTGCTAGGCAGAACACACACACACAGCAGAGGCGGACTGAAATGGCCAGGTCAGTAAATACTAACTTTCTAAAAGTAGTATTTACAAACGCAGGATATTAAAATAAACTTTACTAAAAGAAGTATTTTATTATTCTGAGTTCAGGCATACTAAACATAATTGTCTACCATGCTCTATGAGTCCACTGGGATTACAGGGTGTAGTAATTCCAGCAGCCCATTCTGGCCTATGGAGAGCAGGTAGCCTTCAATAGTGAAAAACGAAAATGGCTGTAATTCACTATTAAGACATGCCACACACATCAGGGCATGTCCTACCTTATGCCTACAATGCACCCTGCCCTTGGGCCTACCAGAGGGGTGACTAATATGTAGTTAAGGGAAGGTTTAGGGACTGGCAAGTGGGTGCACTTGCGCAGTCAGCGCGACAGTATCAGACTGCGCGCAGGTTCTGCAGTGGCAGATCCTAGACACATTTTACTAGGCCGCTTCTGTGGGTGGCACAACCAGTGCTGCAAGCCCACCAGCAGCATTTGTATTTACAAGCCCTGGCACTCCTGGTGCACTTTACTAGGGGCTGACAGTAAACCAAATAAACCAATCATGGACACCAATCAATGTATACATTTTACCATAGGGAGAGCATATGCACCTTAGCACTGGTCAGCAGTGGTAAGGTGCCCAGAGTCATAAATCAGCCAACACCAGGTCAGAAAAAATACAGGAGGAAGGCAAAAAGTTTAGGGATGACCCTTCAAAAAGGGCCAGGTCCAACAACGATTTTGCAGCCATGCTGCAAAAACAGCCCTGTAACAAAAACGCCCCAAACCGGCCCCCACCCGTGCGGCACACCGGGGGATTGCCCGGTGCCCGCTACTGCCAGTCCGGCCCTGGCTTTAGAGCCATAAAACCAGATCAGCAGAGCTGCTTTAGAGGGAGAGAACCAGGTCAACAGAGCTGATTTAGAGCCAGAGAACTAGATAAGCAAAGTTGCTTTAGAGGAAGAGAACCAGGTCTGCAGAGCAGCTCTAGAGTCTCAGAACCAGGTCAGCAGAGCTGCTCTAAAGGCAGAGAACCAGGTCAGCAGAGCTGCTTTAGAGCCAGAGAACAAGGTCAGCAGAGCTGCTCTAGAGCCAGAGAACCAGGTCAGCACAGCTGCTTTAGAGCCATAGAACCAGGTCAGCAGAGCTGCTCTAGAACCAGAGAACCAGGTCAGCAGAGCTGCTTTAGAGCCATAGAACCAGGTCAGCAGAGCTGCTCTAGAGGGAGAGAACCAGGTCAGCAGAGCTGCTTTAGAGCCAGAGAACCAGGTCAGCAGAGCTGCTTTAGAGTGAAAGAACCAGGTCTGCAGAGCTGCTTTAGAGCTATAGAACCAGGTCAGCAGAGCTGCTTCAAAGCCAGAGAACCAGGTCAGCAGAGCCGTTGTAGAACCAGAGAACCAGGTCAGCAGAGCTGCTCTAGAGCCTAAGAACCAGGTCAGCAGAGCTGCTCTAGAGCCAGTGAACCAGGTCAGCAGAGCTGCTGTAGAGCCAGAGAAACCAGGTCAGCAGAGCTGCTTTAGAGGGAGAGAACCAGGTAAGTAGAGCCGCTTTAGAGCCAGAGAACCAGGTCAGCAGAGCTGCTTTAGAGGGAGAGAACCAGGTCGGCAGAGCTGCTCTAGAGCCAGAGAACCTGGTCAGCAGAGCTGTTCTAGAGCCTAAGAACCAGGTCAGCAGAGCAGCTCTAGAGCCAGAGAACCAGGTCAGCAGAGCTGCTTTGGAGCCAGAGAACCAGGTCAGCAGAGCTGCTTTAGAGGGAGAGAACCAGGTCAGCAGAGCTGCTCTAGAGCCAGAGAACCAGGTCAGCAGAGCTGTTCTAGAGCCTAAGAACCAGGTCAGCAGATCAGCTCTAGAGCCAGAGAACCAAGTCAGCAGAGCTGCTTTAGAGCCAGAGAACCAGGTCATCAGAGCTGCTTTAGAGGGAGAGAACCAGGTCAGCAGAGCTGCTCTAGAGCCAGAGAACCAGGTCAGCAGAGCTGTTCTAGAGCCTAAGAACCAGGTCAGCAGAGCAGCTCTAGAGCCAGAGAACGAGGTCAGCAGAGCTTCTTTAGAGCCAGAGAACCAGGTCAGCAGAGCTGCTTTAGAGGGAGAGAACCAGGTCAGCAGAGCTGCTCTAGAGCCAGAGAACCAGGCCAGCAGAGCTGCTCTAGAGCCAGAGAACCAGGTCAGCAGAGCTATTTTAGACAGGGCCGGACTGGGAACCAAAACAAGTACTGGCAAAGTGCTCGGCCGGCCCCCCATAGGACTTGGGGGTGCCGCCGAGCTCTTTGCCTGGTTTTTGGCCGATTTTGTTACAGGGACGATTTTGCAGCCATGCTGCAAAAACAGCCCTGTAACAAAAACGCCCCAAACCGGCCCCCACCCGTGCGGCACACCGGGGGATTGCCCGGTGCCGGCTACTGCCAGTCCGGCCCTGGCTTTAGAGCCATAAAACCAGATCAGCAGAGCTGCTTTAGAGGGAGAGAACCAGGTCAACAGAGCTGATTTAGAGCCAGAGAACCAGATAAGCAAAGTTGCTTTAGAGGAAGAGAACCAGGTCTGCAGAGCAGCTCTAGAGTCTAAGAACCAGGTCAGCAGAGCTGCTCTAAAGGCAGAGAACCAGGTCAGCAGAGCTGCTGTAGAGCCATAGAACCAGGTCAGCAGAGTTGCTTTAGAGCCAGGGAACTAGATAAGCAAAGTTGCTTTAGAGGAAGAGAACCAGGTCTGCAGAGCAGCTCTAGAGTCTCAGAACCAGGTCAGCAGAGCTGCTCTAAAGGCAGAGAACCAGGTCAGCAGAGCTGCTTTAGAGCCAGAGAACAAGGTCAGCAGAGCTGCTCTAGAGCCAGAGAACCAGGTCAGCACAGCTGCTTTAGAGCCATAGAACCAGGTCAGCAGAGCTGCTCTAGAACCAGAGAACCAGGTCAGCAGAGCTGCTTTAGAGCCATAGAACCAGGTCAGCAGAGCTGCTCTAGAGGGAGAGAACCAGGTCAGCAGAGCTGCTTTAGAGCCAGAGAACCAGGTCAGCAGAGCTGCTTTAGAGTGAAAGAACCAGGTCTGCAGAGCTGCTTTAGAGCTATAGAACCAGGTCAGCAGAGCTGCTTCAAAGCCAGAGAACCAGGTCAGCAGAGCCGTTGTAGAACCAGAGAACCAGGTCAGCAGAGCTGTTCTAGAGCCTAAGAACCAGGTCAGCAGAGCCGCTCTAGAGCCAGTGAACCAGGTCAGCAGAGCTGCTGTAGAGCCAGAGAAACCAGGTCAGCAGAGCTGCTTTAGAGGGAGAGAACCAGGTGAGTAGAGCCGCTTTAGAGCCAGAGAACCAGGTCAGCAGAGCTGCTTTAGAGGGAGAGAACCAGGTCAGCAGAGCTGCTCTAGAGCCAGAGAACCTGGTCAGCAGAGCTGTTCTAGAGCCTAAGAACCAGGTCAGCAGAGCAGCTCTAGAGCCAGAGAACCAGGTCAGCAGAGCTGCTTTAGAGCCAGAGAACCAGGTCAGCAGAGCTGCTTTAGAGGGAGAGAACCAGGTCAGCAGAGCTGCTCTAGAGCCAGAGAACCAGGTCAGCAGAGCTGTTCTAGAGCCTAAGAACCAGGTCAGCAGATCAGCTCTAGAGCCAGAGAACCAAGTCAGCAGAGCTGCTTTAGAGCCAGAGAACCAGGTCATCAGAGCTGCTTTAGAGGGAGAGAACCAGGTCAGCAGAGCTGCTCTAGAGCCAGAGAACCAGGTCAGCAGAGCTGCTTTAGAGGGAGAGAACCAGGTCAGCAGAGCTGCTTTAGAGGGAGAGAACCAGGTCAGCAGAGCTGCTCTAGAGCCAGAGAACCAGGCCAGCAGAGCTGCTCTAGAGCCAGAGAACCAGGTCAGCAGAGCTGTTTTAGACAGGGCCGGACTGGGAACCAAAACAAGTACTGGAAAAGTGCTCGGCCGGCCCCCCATAGGACTTGGGGGTGCCGCCGAGCTCTTTGCCTGGTTTTTGGCCGATTTTGTTACAGGGACGATTTTGCAGCCATGCTGCAAAAACAGCCCTGTAACAAAAACGCCCCAAACCGGCCCCCACCCGTGCGGCACACCGGGGGATTGCCCGGTGCCCGCTACTGCCAGTCCGGCCCTGGCTTTAGAGCCATAAAACCAGATCAGCAGAGCTGCTTTAGAGGGAGAGAACCAGGTCAACAGAGCTGATTTAGAGCCAGAGAACTAGATAAGCAAAGTTGCTTTAGAGGAAGAGAACCAGGTCTGCAGAGCAGCTCTAGAGTCTCAGAACCAGGTCAGCAGAGCTGCTCTAAAGGCAGAGAACCAGGTCAGCAGAGCTGCTTTAGAGCCAGAGAACAAGGTCAGCAGAGCTGCTCTAGAGCCAGAGAACCAGGTCAGCACAGCTGCTTTAGAGCCATAGAACCAGGTCAGCAGAGCTGCTCTAGAACCAGAGAACCAGGTCAGCAGAGCTGCTTTAGAGCCATAGAACCAGGTCAGCAGAGCTGCTCTAGAGGGAGAGAACCAGGTCAGCAGAGCTGCTTTAGAGCCAGAGAACCAGGTCAGCAGAGCTGCTTTAGAGTGAAAGAACCAGGTCTGCAGAGCTGCTTTAGAGCTATAGAACCAGGTCAGCAGAGCTGCTTCAAAGCCAGAGAACCAGGTCAGCAGAGCCGTTGTAGAACCAGAGAACCCGGTCAGCAGAGCTGCTCTAGAGCCTAAGAACCAGGTCAGCAGAGCCGCTCTAGAGCCAGTGAACCAGGTCAGCAGAGCTGCTGTAGAGCCAGAGAAACCAGGTCAGCAGAGCTGCTTTAGAGGGAGAGAACCAGGTAAGTAGAGCCGCTTTAGAGCCAGAGAACCAGGTCAGCAGAGCTGCTTTAGAGGGAGAGAACCAGGTCAGCAGAGCTGCTCTAGAGCCAGAGAACCTGGTCAGCAGAGCTGTTCTAGAGCCTAAGAACCAGGTCAGCAGAGCAGCTCTAGAGCCAGAGAACCAGGTTTGCAGAGCTGCTTTAGAGCCAGAGAACCAGGTCAGCAGAGCTGCTTTAGAGGGAGAGAACCAGGTCAGCAGAGCTGCTCTAGAGCCAGAGAACCAGGTCAGCAGAGCTGTTCTAGAGCCTAAGAACCAGGTCAGCAGATCAGCTCTAGAGCCAGAGAACCAAGTCAGCAGAGCTGCTTTAGAGCCAGAGAACCAGGTCATCAGAGCTGCTTTAGAGGGAGAGAACCAGGTCAGCAGAGCTGCTCTAGAGCCAGAGAACCAGGTCAGCAGAGCTGTTCTAGAGCCTAAGAACCAGGTCAGCAGAGCAGCTCTAGAGCCAGAGAACGAGGTCAGCAGAGCTTCTTTAGAGCCAGAGAACCAGGTCAGCAGAGCTGCTTTAGAGGGAGAGAACCAGGTCAGCAGAGCTGCTCTAGAGCCAGAGAACCAGGCCAGCAGAGCTGCTCTAGAGCCAGAGAACCAGGTCAGCAGAGCTATTTTAGACAGGGCCGGACTGGGAACCAAAACAAGTACTGGCAAAGTGCTCGGCCGGCCCCCCATAGGACTTGGGGGTGCCGCCGAGCTCTTTGCCTGGTTTTTGGCCGATTTTGTTACAGGGACGATTTTGCAGCCATGCTGCAAAAACAGCCCTGTAACAAAAACGCCCCAAACCGGCCCCCACCCGTGCGGCACACCGGGGGATTGCCCGGTGCCGGCTACTGCCAGTCCGGCCCTGGCTTTAGAGCCATAAAACCAGATCAGCAGAGCTGCTTTAGAGGGAGAGAACCAGGTCAACAGAGCTGATTTAGAGCCAGAGAACCAGATAAGCAAAGTTGCTTTAGAGGAAGAGAACCAGGTCTGCAGAGCAGCTCTAGAGTCTAAGAACCAGGTCAGCAGAGCTGCTCTAAAGGCAGAGAACCAGGTCAGCAGAGCTGCTGTAGAGCCATAGAACCAGGTCAGCAGAGTTGCTTTAGAGCCAGGGAACTAGATAAGCAAAGTTGCTTTAGAGGAAGAGAACCAGGTCTGCAGAGCAGCTCTAGAGTCTCAGAACCAGGTCAGCAGAGCTGCTCTAAAGGCAGAGAACCAGGTCAGCAGAGCTGCTTTAGAGCCAGAGAACAAGGTCAGCAGAGCTGCTCTAGAGCCAGAGAACCAGGTCAGCACAGCTGCTTTAGAGCCATAGAACCAGGTCAGCAGAGCTGCTCTAGAACCAGAGAACCAGGTCAGCAGAGCTGCTTTAGAGCCATAGAACCAGGTCAGCAGAGCTGCTCTAGAGGGAGAGAACCAGGTCAGCAGAGCTGCTTTAGAGCCAGAGAACCAGGTCAGCAGAGCTGCTTTAGAGTGAAAGAACCAGGTCTGCAGAGCTGCTTTAGAGCTATAGAACCAGGTCAGCAGAGCTGCTTCAAAGCCAGAGAACCAGGTCAGCAGAGCCGTTGTAGAACCAGAGAACCAGGTCAGCAGAGCTGTTCTAGAGCCTAAGAACCAGGTCAGCAGAGCCGCTCTAGAGCCAGTGAACCAGGTCAGCAGAGCTGCTGTAGAGCCAGAGAAACCAGGTCAGCAGAGCTGCTTTAGAGGGAGAGAACCAGGTGAGTAGAGCCGCTTTAGAGCCAGAGAACCAGGTCAGCAGAGCTGCTTTAGAGGGAGAGAACCAGGTCAGCAGAGCTGCTCTAGAGCCAGAGAACCTGGTCAGCAGAGCTGTTCTAGAGCCTAAGAACCAGGTCAGCAGAGCAGCTCTAGAGCCAGAGAACCAGGTCAGCAGAGCTGCTTTAGAGCCAGAGAACCAGGTCAGCAGAGCTGCTTTAGAGGGAGAGAACCAGGTCAGCAGAGCTGCTCTAGAGCCAGAGAACCAGGTCAGCAGAGCTGTTCTAGAGCCTAAGAACCAGGTCAGCAGATCAGCTCTAGAGCCAGAGAACCAAGTCAGCAGAGCTGCTTTAGAGCCAGAGAACCAGGTCATCAGAGCTGCTTTAGAGGGAGAGAACCAGGTCAGCAGAGCTGCTCTAGAGCCAGAGAACCAGGTCAGCAGAGCTGTTCTAGAGCCTAAGAACCAGGTCAGCAGAGCAGCTCTAGAGCCAGAGAACGAGGTCAGCAGAGCTTCTTTAGAGCCAGAGAACCAGGTCAGCAGAGCTGCTTTAGAGGGAGAGAACCAGGTCAGCAGAGCTGCTCTAGAGCCAGAGAACCAGGCCAGCAGAGCTGCTCTAGAGCCAGAGAACCAGGTCAGCAGAGCTATTTTAGACAGGGCCGGACTGGAAACCAAAACAAGTACTGGCAAAGTGCTCGGCCGGCCCCCCATAGGACTTGGGGGTGCCGCCGAGCTCTTTGCCTGGTTTTTGGCCGATTTTGTTACAGGGACGATTTTGCAGCCATGCTGCAAAAACAGCCCTGTAACAAAAACGCCCCAAACCGGCCCCCACCCGTGCGGCACACCGGGGGATTGCCCGGTGCCCGCTACTGCCAGTCCGGCCCTGGCTTTAGAGCCATAAAACCAGATCAGCAGAGCTGCTTTAGAGGAAGAGAACCAGGTCTGCAGAGCAGCTCTAGAGTCTAAGAACCAGGTCAGCAGAGCTGCTCTAAAGGCAGAGAACCAGGTCAGCAGAGCTGCTGTAGAGCCATAGAACCAGGTCAGCAGAGTTGCTTTAGAGCCAGGGAACCAGGTCAGCAGAGCTGTTGTAGAGCCAGAGAACCAGGTCTGCAGAGCTGCTCTAGAGCCTAACAAACAAGTCAGCAGATCTGCTCTAGAGCAAGAGAACCAGGTCAGCAGAGCTGCTTTAGAGCCAGAGAACCAGGTCAGCAGATCTGCTTTAAAGCCAGAGAACCAGGTCAACAGAGCTGCTCTAGAGCCTAAAAACCAGGCCAGCAGAGCTGCTGTAGAGCCTAAAAACCAGGTCAGCAGAGCTGCTCTAGAGGCAGAGAACCAGGTCAGCAGAGCTGCTTTGGAGCCAGAGAACCAGGTCCGCAGAGCTGCTGAAGAGCCTAAGAACCAGACCAGCAGAGCTGCTCTAGAGCCTAAAAACCAGGTCACTAGAGCTCCTCTAGAGCCTAAGAACCAGGTCAGCAGAGCTGCTCTAGAGGCAGAGAACCAGGGCAGCAGAGCTGCTCCAGAGGCAGAGAACCAGGTCAGCAGAGCTGCTTTAGAGCCATAGAACCAGGTCAGCAGAGCTGCTTTAGAGCCAGAGAACCAGGTCAGCAGAGCTGCTCTAGAGCCAGAGAACCAGGTCAGCAGAGCTGCTTTAGAGCCATAGAACCAGGTCAGCAGAGCTGCTTTAGAGGGAGAGAACAAGGTCAGCAGAGATGCTTTAGAGCCAGAGAACCAGGTCAGCAGAGCTGCTTTAGAGGGAGAGAACCAGGTCAGCAGAGCTGCTCTAGAGCCTAAGAACCAGGTCAGCAGAGTTGCTCTAAAGGCAGAGAACCAGGTCAGCAGAGCTGCTCTAGAGCCTAAGAACCAGGTCAGCAGAGCTGCTATAAAGGCAGAGAACCAGGTCAGCAGAGCTGCTGTAGAGCCATAGAACCAGGTCAGCAGAGCTGTTCTAGAGCCAGAGAACCAGGACAGCAGAGCCGTTGCAGAGCCAGAGAACCAGGTCAGCAGAGCCGTTGTTGAGCCAGAAAACCAGGTCAGCAGAGCTTCTCTACAGCCTAAGAACCAGGTAAGCAGAGCTGCTCTAGAGCCAGAGAACCAGGTCAGCAGAGCTGCTGTAAAGCCAGAGAAACCAGGTCAGCAGAGCTGCTTTAGAGCCAGAGAACCAGGTCAGCAGAGCCGCTTTAGAGCAGAGAACCAGGTCAGCAGAGCTGCTTCAAAGCCAGAGAGCCAGGTCAGCAGAGCTGCTGTAGAGCCAGAGAAACCAGGTCAGCAGAGCTGCTTTAGATGGAGAGAACCAGGTAAGTAGAGCTGCTTTAGAGCCAGAGAACCAGGTCAGCAGAGCTGCTTTAGAGGGAGAGAACCAGGTCAGCAGAGCTGCTCTAGAGCCAGAGAACCAGGTCAGCAGAGCTGTTCTAGAGCCTAAGAACCAGGTCAGCAGAGCAGCTCTAGAGCCAGAGAACCAGGTCCGCAGAGCTGCTTTAGAGCCAGAGAACCAGGTCAGCAGAGCTGTTCTAGAGCCTAAGAACCAGGTCAGCAGAGCAGCTCTAGAGCCAGAGAACCAGGTCAGCAGAGCTGCTTTAGAGGGAGAGAACCAGGTCAGCAGAGCTGCTCTAGAGCCAGAGAACCAGGTCAGCAGAGCTGTTCTAGAGCCTAAGAACCAGGTCAGCAGAGCAGCTCTAGAGCCAGAGAACCAGGACAGCAGAGCTTCTTTAGAGCCATAGAACCAGGTCAGCAGAGCTGCTTTAAAGCCAGAGAACCAGGTCAGCAGAGCTGCTCTAGAGCCTAAGAACCAGGCCAGCAGAGCTGCTGTAGAGCCTAAAAACCAGGTCAGCAGTGCTGCTCTAGAGCCAGAGAACCAGGCCAGCAGAGCTGCTCTAGAGCCTAAAAACCAGGCCAGCAGAGCTGCTCTAGAGCCTAAGAACCAGGTCAGCAGAGCGGCTCTAGAGGCAGAGAACCAGGTCAGGAGAGCTGCTCTACAGGCAGAGAACCAGGTCAGCAGAGCTGCTGTAGAGCCATAGAACCAGGTCAGCAGAGCTGCTTTAGAGCCAGAGAACCAGGCCAGCAGAGCTGCTCTAGAGCCAGAGAACCAGCTCACCAGAGCTGCTTTAGAGCCATAGAACCAGGTCAGCAGAGCTGCTTTAGAGGGACAGAACCAGGTCAGCAGAGCTGCTCTAGAGGCAGAGAACCAGGTCAGCAGAGCTGCTTTGGAGCCAGAGAACCAGGTCCGCAGAGCTGCTGAAGAGCCTAAGAACCAGACCAGCAGAGCTGCTCTAGAGCCTAAAAACCAGGTCACTAGAGCTGCTCTAGAGCCTAAGAACCAGGTCAGCAGAGCTGCTCTAGAGGCAGAGAACCAGGTCAGCAGAGCTGCTCCAGAGGCAGAGAACCAGGTCAGCAGAGCTGCTGTAGAGCCATAGAACCAGGTCAGCAGAGCTGCTTTAGAGCCAGAGAACCAGGTCAGCAGAGCTGCTCTAGAGCCAGAGAACCAGGTCAGCAGAGCTGCTTTAGAGCCATAGAACCAGGTCAGCAGAGCTGCTTTAGAGGGAGAGAACCAGGTCAGCAGAGATGCTTTAGAGCCAGAGAACCAGGTCAGCAGAGCTGCTTTAGAGGGAGAGAACCAGGTCAGCAGAGCTGCTCTAGAGCCTAAGAACCAAGTCAGCAGAGCTGCTCTAAAGGCAGAGAACCAGGTCAGCAGAGCTGCTGTAGAGCCATAGAACCAGGTCAGCAGAGCTGTTCTAGAGCCAGAGAACCAGGACAGCAGAGCCGTTGCAGAGCCAGAGAACCAGGTCAGCAGACCCGTTGTAGAGCCAGAAAACCAGGTCAGCAGAGCTTCTCTACAGCCTAAGAACCAGGTCAGCAGAGCTGCTCTAGAGCCAGAGAACCAGGTCAGCAGAGCTGCTGTAAAGCCAGAGAAACCAGGTCAGCAGAGCTGCTTTAGAGGGAGAGAACCAGGTCAGCAGAGCCGCTTTAGAGCAGAGAACCAGGTCAGCAGAGCTGCTTCAAAGCCAGAGAGCCAGGTCAGCAGAGCTGCTGTAGAGCCAGAGAAACCAGGTCAGCAGAGCTGCTTTAGAGGGAGAGAACCAGGTAAGTAGAGCTGCTTTAGAGCCAGAGAACCAGGTCAGCAGAGCTGCTTTAGAGGGAGAGAACCAGGTCAGCAGAGCTGCTCTAGAGCCAGAGAACCAGGTCAGCAGAGCTGTTCTAGAGCCTAAGAACCAGGTCAGCAGAGCAGCTCTAGAGCCAGAGAACCAGGTCAGCAGAGCTGCTTTAGAGCCAGAGAACCAGGTCAGCAGAGCTGTTCTAGAGCCTAAGAACCAGGTCAGCAGAGCAGCTCTAGAGCCAGAGAACCAGGTCAGCAGAGCTGCTTTAGAGCCAGAGAACCAGGTCAGCAGAGCTGCTCTAGAGCCAGAGAACCAGGCCAGCAGAGCTGCTGTAGAGCCTAAAAACCAGGTCAGCAGAGCTGCTCTAGAGCCAGAGAACCAGGCCAGCAGAGCTGCTCTAGAGCCTAAAAACCAGGCCAGCAGAGCTGCTCTAGAGCCTAAGAACCAGGTCAGCAGAGCGGCTCTAGAGGCAGAGAACCAGGTCAGGAGAGCTGCTCTACAGGCAGAGAACCAGGTCAGCAGAGCTGCTGTAGAGCCATAGAACCAGGTCAGCAGAGCTGCTTTAGAGCCAGAGAACCAGGCCAGCAGAGCTGCTCTAGAGCCAGAGAACCAGGTCACCAGAGCTGCTTTAGAGCCATGGAACCAGGTCAGCAGAGCTGCTTTAGAGGGACAGAACCAGGTCAGCAGAGCTGCTTTAGAGCCAGAGAACCAGGTCAGCAGAGCTGCTTTAGAGGGAGAGAACCAGGACTGCAGAGCTGCTGTAGAGCCTAAAAACCAGGTCAGCAGAGCTGCTCTAGAGGCAGAGAACCAGGTCAGCAGAGCTGCTTTAGAGCCAGAGAACCAGGTCAGCAGATCTGCTCAAGAGCCAAAGAACCAGGCCAGCAGAGCTGCTCTAGAGCCTAAAAACCAGGTCAGCAGAGCTGCTCTAGAGACAGAGAACCAGGTCAGTAGAGCTACTGTAGAGCCAGAGAACCAGGTCAGCAGAGCTGCTTTAGAGCCATAGAACCAGGTCAGCAGAGCTGCTGTAGAGCCAGAGAACCAGGTCAGTAGAGCTGCTTTAGAGCCATAGAACCAGGTCAGCAGAGCTGCTCTAGAGGGAGAGAACCAGGTCAGCAGAGCTGCTTTAGAGCCAGAGAACCAGGTCAGCAGAGCTGCTTTAGAGTGAAAGAACCAGGTCTGCAGAGCTGCTTTAGAGCTATAGAACCAGGTCAGCAGAGCTGCTTCAAAGCCAGAGAACCAGGTCAGCAGAGCCGTTGTAGAACCAGAGAACCAGGTCAGCAGAGCTGTTCTAGAGCCTAAGAACCAGGTCAGCAGAGCCGCTCTAGAGCCAGTGAACCAGGTCAGCAGAGCTGCTGTAGAGCCAGAGAAACCAGGTCAGCAGAGCTGCTTTAGAGGGAGAGAACCAGGTGAGTAGAGCCGCTTTAGAGCCAGAGAACCAGGTCAGCAGAGCTGCTTTAGAGGGAGAGAACCAGGTCAGCAGAGCTGCTCTAGAGCCAGAGAACCTGGTCAGCAGAGCTGTTCTAGAGCCTAAGAACCAGGTCAGCAGAGCAGCTCTAGAGCCAGAGAACCAGGTCAGCAGAGCTGCTTTAGAGCCAGAGAACCAGGTCAGCAGAGCTGCTTTAGAGGGAGAGAACCAGGTCAGCAGAGCTGCTCTAGAGCCAGAGAACCAGGTCAGCAGAGCTGTTCTAGAGCCTAAGAACCAGGTCAGCAGATCAGCTCTAGAGCCAGAGAACCAAGTCAGCAGAGCTGCTTTAGAGCCAGAGAACCAGGTCATCAGAGCTGCTTTAGAGGGAGAGAACCAGGTCAGCAGAGCTGCTCTAGAGCCAGAGAACCAGGTCAGCAGAGCTGTTCTAGAGCCTAAGAACCAGGTCAGCAGAGCAGCTCTAGAGCCAGAGAACGAGGTCAGCAGAGCTTCTTTAGAGCCAGAGAACCAGGTCAGCAGAGCTGCTTTAGAGGGAGAGAACCAGGTCAACAGAGCTAATTTAGAGCCAGAGAACCAGATAAGCAAAGTTGCTTTAGAGGAAGAGAACCAGGTCTGCAGAGCAGCTCTAGAGTCTAAGAACCAGGTCAGCAGAGCTGCTCTAAAGGCAGAGAACCAGGTCAGCAGAGCTGCTGTAGAGCCATAGAACCAGGTCAGCAGAGTTGCTTTAGAGCCAGGGAACTAGATAAGCAAAGTTGCTTTAGAGGAAGAGAACCAGGTCTGCAGAGCAGCTCTAGAGTCTCAGAACCAGGTCAGCAGAGCTGCTCTAAAGGCAAAGAACCAGGTCAGCAGAGCTGCTTTAGAGCCAGAGAACAAGGTCAGCAGAGCTGCTCTAGAGCCAGAGAACCAGGTCAGCACAGCTGCTTTAGAGCCATAGAACCAGGTCAGCAGAGCTGCTCTAGAACCAGAGAACCAGGTCAGCAGAGCTGCTTTAGAGCCATAGAACCAGGTCAGCAGAGCTGCTATAGAGGGAGAGAACCAGGTCAGCAGAGCTGCTTTAGAGCCAGAGAACCAGGTCAGCAGAGCTGCTTTAGAGTGAAAGAACCAGGTCTGCAGAGCTGCTTTAGAGCTATAGAACCAGGTCAGCAGAGCTGCTTCAAAGCCAGAGAACCAGGTCAGCAGAGCCGTTGTAGAACCAGAGAACCAGGTCAGCAGAGCTGTTCTAGAGCCTAAGAACCAGGTCAGCAGAGCCGCTCTAGAGCCAGTGAACCAGGTCAGCAGAGCTGCTGTAGAGCCAGAGAAACCAGGTCAGCAGAGCTGCTTTAGAGGGAGAGAACCAGGTGAGTAGAGCCGCTTTAGAGCCAGAGAACCAGGTCAGCAGAGCTGCTTTAGAGGGAGAGAACCAGGTCAGCAGAGCTGCTCTAGAGCCAGAGAACCTGGTCAGCAGAGCTGTTCTAGAGCCTAAGAACCAGGTCAGCAGAGCAGCTCTAGAGCCAGAGAACCAGGTCAGCAGAGCTGCTTTAGAGCCAGAGAACCAGGTCAGCAGAGCTGCTTTAGAGGGAGAGAACCAGGTCAGCAGAGCTGCTCTAGAGCCAGAGAACCAGGTCAGCAGAGCTGTTCTAGAGCCTAAGAACCAGGTCAGCAGATCAGCTCTAGAGCCAGAGAACCAAGTCAGCAGAGCTGCTTTAGAGCCAGAGAACCAGGTCATCAGAGCTGCTTTAGAGGGAGAGAACCAGGTCAGCAGAGCTGCTCTAGAGCCAGAGAACCAGGTCAGCAGAGCTGTTCTAGAGCCTAAGAACCAGGTCAGCAGAGCAGCTCTAGAGCCAGAGAACGAGGTCAGCAGAGCTTCTTTAGAGCCAGAGAACCAGGTCAGCAGAGCTGCTTTAGAGGGAGAGAACCAGGTCAGCAGAGCTGCTCTAGAGCCAGAGAACCAGGCCAGCAGAGCTGCTCTAGAGCCAGAGAACCAGGTCAGCAGAGCTATTTTAGACAGGGCCGGACTGGAAACCAAAACAAGTACTGGCAAAGTGCTCGGCCGGCCCCCCATAGGACTTGGGGGTGCCGCCGAGCTCTTTGCCTGGTTTTTGGCCGATTTTGTTACAGGGACGATTTTGCAGCCATGCTGCAAAAACAGCCCTGTAACAAAAACGCCCCAAACCGGCCCCCACCCGTGCGGCACACCGGGGGATTGCCCGGTGCCCGCTACTGCCAGTCCGGCCCTGGCTTTAGAGCCATAAAACCAGATCAGCAGAGCTGCTTTAGAGGAAGAGAACCAGGTCTGCAGAGCAGCTCTAGAGTCTAAGAACCAGGTCAGCAGAGCTGCTCTAAAGGCAGAGAACCAGGTCAGCAGAGCTGCTGTAGAGCCATAGAACCAGGTCAGCAGAGTTGCTTTAGAGCCAGGGAACCAGGTCAGCAGAGCTGTTGTAGAGCCAGAGAACCAGGTCTGCAGAGCTGCTCTAGAGCCTAACAAACAAGTCAGCAGATCTGCTCTAGAGCAAGAGAACCAGGTCAGCAGAGCTGCTTTAGAGCCAGAGAACCAGGTCAGCAGATCTGCTTTAAAGCCAGAGAACCAGGTCAACAGAGCTGCTCTAGAGCCTAAAAACCAGGCCAGCAGAGCTGCTGTAGAGCCTAAAAACCAGGTCAGCAGAGCTGCTCTAGAGGCAGAGAACCAGGTCAGCAGAGCTGCTTTGGAGCCAGAGAACCAGGTCCGCAGAGCTGCTGAAGAGCCTAAGAACCAGACCAGCAGAGCTGCTCTAGAGCCTAAAAACCAGGTCACTAGAGCTCCTCTAGAGCCTAAGAACCAGGTCAGCAGAGCTGCTCTAGAGGCAGAGAACCAGGGCAGCAGAGCTGCTCCAGAGGCAGAGAACCAGGTCAGCAGAGCTGCTTTAGAGCCATAGAACCAGGTCAGCAGAGCTGCTTTAGAGCCAGAGAACCAGGTCAGCAGAGCTGCTCTAGAGCCAGAGAACCAGGTCAGCAGAGCTGCTTTAGAGCCATAGAACCAGGTCAGCAGAGCTGCTTTAGAGGGAGAGAACAAGGTCAGCAGAGATGCTTTAGAGCCAGAGAACCAGGTCAGCAGAGCTGCTTTAGAGGGAGAGAACCAGGTCAGGAGAGCTGCTCTAGAGCCTAAGAACCAGGTCAGCAGAGTTGCTCTAAAGGCAGAGAACCAGGTCAGCAGAGCTGCTCTAGAGCCTAAGAACCAGGTCAGCAGAGCTGCTATAAAGGCAGAGAACCAGGTCAGCAGAGCTGCTGTAGAGCCATAGAACCAGGTCAGCAGAGCTGTTCTAGAGCCAGAGAACCAGGACAGCAGAGCCGTTGCAGAGCCAGAGAACCAGGTCAGCAGAGCCGTTGTTGAGCCAGAAAACCAGGTCAGCAGAGCTTCTCTACAGCCTAAGAACCAGGTAAGCAGAGCTGCTCTAGAGCCAGAGAACCAGGTCCGCAGAGCTGCTGAAGAGCCTAAGAACCAGACCAGCAGAGCTGCTCTAGAGCCTAAAAACCAGGTCACTAGAGCTCCTCTAGAGCCTAAGAACCAGGTCAGCAGAGCTGCTCTAGAGGCAGAGAACCAGGGCAGCAGAGCTGCTCCAGAGGCAGAGAACCAGGTCAGCAGAGCTGCTTTAGAGCCATAGAACCAGGTCAGCAGAGCTGCTTTAGAGCCAGAGAACCAGGTCAGCAGAGCTGCTCTAGAGCCAGAGAACCAGGTCAGCAGAGCTGCTTTAGAGCCATAGAACCAGGTCAGCAGAGCTGCTTTAGAGGGAGAGAACAAGGTCAGCAGAGATGCTTTAGAGCCAGAGAACCAGGTCAGCAGAGCTGCTTTAGAGGGAGAGAACCAGGTCAGCAGAGCTGCTCTAGAGCCTAAGAACCAGGTCAGCAGAGTTGCTCTAAAGGCAGAGAACCAGGTCAGCAGAGCTGCTCTAGAGCCTAAGAACCAGGTCAGCAGAGCTGCTATAAAGGCAGAGAACCAGGTCAGCAGAGCTGCTGTAGAGCCATAGAACCAGGTCAGCAGAGCTGTTCTAGAGCCAGAGAACCAGGACAGCAGAGCCGTTGCAGAGCCAGAGAACCAGGTCAGCAGAGCCGTTGTTGAGCCAGAAAACCAGGTCAGCAGAGCTTCTCTACAGCCTAAGAACCAGGTAAGCAGAGCTGCTCTAGAGCCAGAGAACCAGGTCAGCAGAGCTGCTGTAAAGCCAGAGAAACCAGGTCAGCAGAGCTGCTTTAGAGCCAGAGAACCAGGTCAGCAGAGCCGCTTTAGAGCAGAGAACCAGGTCAGCAGAGCTGCTTCAAAGCCAGAGAGCCAGGTCAGCAGAGCTGCTGTAGAGCCAGAGAAACCAGGTCAGCAGAGCTGCTTTAGATGGAGAGAACCAGGTAAGTAGAGCTGCTTTAGAGCCAGAGAACCAGGTCAGCAGAGCTGCTTTAGAGGGAGAGAACCAGGTCAGCAGAGCTGCTCTAGAGCCAGAGAACCAGGTCAGCAGAGCTGTTCTAGAGCCTAAGAACCAGGTCAGCAGAGCAGCTCTAGAGCCAGAGAACCAGGTCCGCAGAGCTGCTTTAGAGCCAGAGAACCAGGTCAGCAGAGCTGTTCTAGAGCCTAAGAACCAGGTCAGCAGAGCAGCTCTAGAGCCAGAGAACCAGGTCAGCAGAGCTGCTTTAGAGGGAGAGAACCAGGTCAGCAGAGCTGCTCTAGAGCCAGAGAACCAGGTCAGCAGAGCTGTTCTAGAGCCTAAGAACCAGGTCAGCAGAGCAGCTCTAGAGCCAGAGAACCAGGACAGCAGAGCTTCTTTAGAGCCATAGAACCAGGTCAGCAGAGCTGCTTTAAAGCCAGAGAACCAGGTCAGCAGAGCTGCTCTAGAGCCTAAGAACCAGGCCAGCAGAGCTGCTGTAGAGCCTAAAAACCAGGTCAGCAGTGCTGCTCTAGAGCCAGAGAACCAGGCCAGCAGAGCTGCTCTAGAGCCTAAAAACCAGGCCAGCAGAGCTGCTCTAGAGCCTAAGAACCAGGTCAGCAGAGCGGCTCTAGAGGCAGAGAACCAGGTCAGGAGAGCTGCTCTACAGGCAGAGAACCAGGTCAGCAGAGCTGCTGTAGAGCCATAGAACCAGGTCAGCAGAGCTGCTTTAGAGCCAGAGAACCAGGCCAGCAGAGCTGCTCTAGAGCCAGAGAACCAGCTCACCAGAGCTGCTTTAGAGCCATAGAACCAGGTCAGCAGAGCTGCTTTAGAGGGACAGAACCAGGTCAGCAGAGCTGCTCTAGAGGCAGAGAACCAGGTCAGCAGAGCTGCTTTGGAGCCAGAGAACCAGGTCCGCAGAGCTGCTGAAGAGCCTAAGAACCAGACCAGCAGAGCTGCTCTAGAGCCTAAAAACCAGGTCACTAGAGCTGCTCTAGAGCCTAAGAACCAGGTCAGCAGAGCTGCTCTAGAGGCAGAGAACCAGGTCAGCAGAGCTGCTGTAGAGCCATAGAACCAGGTCAGCAGAGCTGCTTTAGAGCCAGAGAACCAGGTCAGCAGAGCTGCTCTAGAGCCAGAGAACCAGGTCAGCAGAGCTGCTTTAGAGCCATAGAACCAGGTCAGCAGAGCTGCTTTAGAGGGAGAGAACCAGGTCAGCAGAGATGCTTTAGAGCCAGAGAACCAGGTCAGCAGAGCTGCTTTAGAGGGAGAGAACCAGGTCAGCAGAGCTGCTCTAGAGCCTAAGAACCAAGTCAGCAGAGCTGCTCTAAAGGCAGAGAACCAGGTCAGCAGAGCTGCTGTAGAGCCATAGAACCAGGTCAGCAGAGCTGTTCTAGAGCCAGAGAACCAGGACAGCAGAGCCGTTGCAGAGCCAGAGAACCAGGTCAGCAGACCCGTTGTAGAGCCAGAAAACCAGGTCAGCAGAGCTTCTCTACAGCCTAAGAACCAGGTCAGCAGAGCTGCTCTAGAGCCAGAGAACCAGGTCAGCAGAGCTGCTGTAAAGCCAGAGAAACCAGGTCAGCAGAGCTGCTTTAGAGGGAGAGAACCAGGTCAGCAGACCTGCTTTAGAGCAGAGAACCAGGTCAGCAGAGCTGCTTCAAAGCCAGAGAGCCAGGTCAGCAGAGCTGCTGTAGAGCCAGAGAAACCAGGTCAGCAGAGCTGCTTTAGAGGGAGAGAACCAGGTAAGTAGAGCTGCTTTAGAGCCAGAGAACCAGGTCAGCAGAGCTGCTTTAGAGGGAGAGAACCAGGTCAGCAGAGCTGCTCTAGAGCCAGAGAACCAGGTCAGCAGAGCTGTTCTAGAGCCTAAGAACCAGGTCAGCAGAGCAGCTCTAGAGCCAGAGAACCAGGTCAGCAGAGCTGCTTTAGAGCCAGAGAACCAGGTCAGCAGAGCTGTTCTAGAGCCTAAGAACCAGGTCAGCAGAGCAGCTCTAGAGCCAGAGAACCAGGTCAGCAGAGCTGCTTTAGAGGGAGAGAACCAGGTCAGCAGAGCTGCTCTAGAGCCAGAGAACCAGGCCAGCAGAGCTGCTGTAGAGCCTAAAAACCAGGTCAGCAGAGCTGCTCTAGAGCCAGAGAACCAGGCCAGCAGAGCTGCTCTAGAGCCTAAAAACCAGGCCAGCAGAGCTGCTCTAGAGCCTAAGAACCAGGTCAGCAGAGCGGCTCTAGAGGCAGAGAACCAGGTCAGGAGAGCTGCTCTACAGGCAGAGAACCAGGTCAGCAGAGCTGCTGTAGAGCCATAGAACCAGGTCAGCAGAGCTGCTTTAGAGCCAGAGAACCAGGCCAGCAGAGCTGCTCTAGAGCCAGAGAACCAGGTCACCAGAGCTGCTTTAGAGCCATGGAACCAGGTCAGCAGAGCTGCTTTAGAGGGACAGAACCAGGTCAGCAGAGCTGCTTTAGAGCCAGAGAACCAGGTCAGCAGAGCTGCTTTAGAGGGAGAGAACCAGGACTGCAGAGCTGCTGTAGAGCCTAAAAACCAGGTCAGCAGAGCTGCTCTAGAGGCAGAGAACCAGGTCAGCAGAGCTGCTTTAGAGCCAGAGAACCAGGTCAGCAGATCTGCTCAAGAGCCAAAGAACCAGGCCAGCAGAGCTGCTCTAGAGCCTAAAAACCAGGTCAGCAGAGCTGCTCTAGAGACAGAGAACCAGGTCAGTAGAGCTACTGTAGAGCCAGAGAACCAGGTCAGCAGAGCTGCTTTAGAGCCATAGAACCAGGTCAGCAGAGCTGCTGTAGAGCCAGAGAACCAGGTCAGTAGAGCTGCTTTAGAGCCATAGAACCAGGTCAGCAGAGCTGCTCTAGAGGGAGAGAACCAGGTCAGCAGAGCTGCTTTAGAGCCAGAGAACCAGGTCAGCAGAGCTGCTTTAGAGTGAAAGAACCAGGTCTGCAGAGCTGCTTTAGAGCTATAGAACCAGGTCAGCAGAGCTGCTTCAAAGCCAGAGAACCAGGTCAGCAGAGCCGTTGTAGAACCAGAGAACCAGGTCAGCAGAGCTGTTCTAGAGCCTAAGAACCAGGTCAGCAGAGCCGCTCTAGAGCCAGTGAACCAGGTCAGCAGAGCTGCTGTAGAGCCAGAGAAACCAGGTCAGCAGAGCTGCTTTAGAGGGAGAGAACCAGGTGAGTAGAGCCGCTTTAGAGCCAGAGAACCAGGTCAGCAGAGCTGCTTTAGAGGGAGAGAACCAGGTCAGCAGAGCTGCTCTAGAGCCAGAGAACCTGGTCAGCAGAGCTGTTCTAGAGCCTAAGAACCAGGTCAGCAGAGCAGCTCTAGAGCCAGAGAACCAGGTCAGCAGAGCTGCTTTAGAGCCAGAGAACCAGGTCAGCAGAGCTGCTTTAGAGGGAGAGAACCAGGTCAGCAGAGCTGCTCTAGAGCCAGAGAACCAGGTCAGCAGAGCTGTTCTAGAGCCTAAGAACCAGGTCAGCAGATCAGCTCTAGAGCCAGAGAACCAAGTCAGCAGAGCTGCTTTAGAGCCAGAGAACCAGGTCATCAGAGCTGCTTTAGAGGGAGAGAACCAGGTCAGCAGAGCTGCTCTAGAGCCAGAGAACCAGGTCAGCAGAGCTGTTCTAGAGCCTAAGAACCAGGTCAGCAGAGCAGCTCTAGAGCCAGAGAACGAGGTCAGCAGAGCTTCTTTAGAGCCAGAGAACCAGGTCAGCAGAGCTGCTTTAGAGGGAGAGAACCAGGTCAACAGAGCTGATTTAGAGCCAGAGAACCAGATAAGCAAAGTTGCTTTAGAGGAAGAGAACCAGGTCTGCAGAGCAGCTCTAGAGTCTAAGAACCAGGTCAGCAGAGCTGCTCTAAAGGCAGAGAACCAGGTCAGCAGAGCTGCTGTAGAGCCATAGAACCAGGTCAGCAGAGTTGCTTTAGAGCCAGGGAACTAGATAAGCAAAGTTGCTTTAGAGGAAGAGAACCAGGTCTGCAGAGCAGCTCTAGAGTCTCAGAACCAGGTCAGCAGAGCTGCTCTAAAGGCAGAGAACCAGGTCAGCAGAGCTGCTTTAGAGCCAGAGAACAAGGTCAGCAGAGCTGCTCTAGAGCCAGAGAACCAGGTCAGCACAGCTGCTTTAGAGCCATAGAACCAGGTCAGCAGAGCTGCTCTAGAACCAGAGAACCAGGTCAGCAGAGCTGCTTTAGAGCCATAGAACCAGGTCAGCAGAGCTGCTCTAGAGGGAGAGAACCAGGTCAGCAGAGCTGCTTTAGAGCCAGAGAACCAGGTCAGCAGAGCTGCTTTAGAGTGAAAGAACCAGGTCTGCAGAGCTGCTTTAGAGCTATAGAACCAGGTCAGCAGAGCTGCTTCAAAGCCAGAGAACCAGGTCAGCAGAGCCGTTGTAGAACCAGAGAACCAGGTCAGCAGAGCTGTTCTAGAGCCTAAGAACCAGGTCAGCAGAGCCGCTCTAGAGCCAGTGAACCAGGTCAGCAGAGCTGCTGTAGAGCCAGAGAAACCAGGTCAGCAGAGCTGCTTTAGAGGGAGAGAACCAGGTGAGTAGAGCCGCTTTAGAGCCAGAGAACCAGGTCAGCAGAGCTGCTTTAGAGGGAGAGAACCAGGTCAGCAGAGCTGCTCTAGAGCCAGAGAACCTGGTCAGCAGAGCTGTTCTAGAGCCTAAGAACCAGGTCAGCAGAGCAGCTCTAGAGCCAGAGAACCAGGTCAGCAGAGCTGCTTTAGAGCCAGAGAACCAGGTCAGCAGAGCTGCTTTAGAGGGAGAGAACCAGGTCAGCAGAGCTGCTCTAGAGCCAGAGAACCAGGTCAGCAGAGCTGTTCTAGAGCCTAAGAACCAGGTCAGCAGATCAGCTCTAGAGCCAGAGAACCAAGTCAGCAGAGCTGCTTTAGAGCCAGAGAACCAGGTCATCAGAGCTGCTTTAGAGGGAGAGAACCAGGTCAGCAGAGCTGCTCTAGAGCCAGAGAACCAGGTCAGCAGAGCTGTTCTAGAGCCTAAGAACCAGGTCAGCAGAGCAGCTCTAGAGCCAGAGAACGAGGTCAGCAGAGCTTCTTTAGAGCCAGAGAACCAGGTCAGCAGAGCTGCTTTAGAGGGAGAGAACCAGGTCAGCAGAGCTGCTCTAGAGCCAGAGAACCAGGCCAGCAGAGCTGCTCTAGAGCCAGAGAACCAGGTCAGCAGAGCTATTTTAGACAGGGCCGGACTGGAAACCAAAACAAGTACTGGCAAAGTGCTCGGCCGGCCCCCCATAGGACTTGGGGGTGCCGCCGAGCTCTTTGCCTGGTTTTTGGCCGATTTTGTTACAGGGACGATTTTGCAGCCATGCTGCAAAAACAGCCCTGTAACAAAAACGCCCCAAACCGGCCCCCACCCGTGCGGCACACCGGGGGATTGCCCGGTGCCCGCTACTGCCAGTCCGGCCCTGGCTTTAGAGCCATAAAACCAGATCAGCAGAGCTGCTTTAGAGGAAGAGAACCAGGTCTGCAGAGCAGCTCTAGAGTCTAAGAACCAGGTCAGCAGAGCTGCTCTAAAGGCAGAGAACCAGGTCAGCAGAGCTGCTGTAGAGCCATAGAACCAGGTCAGCAGAGTTGCTTTAGAGCCAGGGAACCAGGTCAGCAGAGCTGTTGTAGAGCCAGAGAACCAGGTCTGCAGAGCTGCTCTAGAGCCTAACAAACAAGTCAGCAGATCTGCTCTAGAGCAAGAGAACCAGGTCAGCAGAGCTGCTTTATGTTTAAAACTTTTTATTGAAACAAAACAAACCATGGGGGAGGGGGATAGGAGGCAGGATACATGGAATACAGTCAAAGAAGAGGGGATGTATCTCCAGAGGGTTGGCAATAGATGGCGCGGTGGCTCAGAGGGAAGAACACAGTGACTGAACGCTAGAATTGCAAGCTGTGGAATCCCACGCGCGTATCCGAGACCCCAAAGCTGAGCAAGAGCATCCCCCCCCATCAACACCTCAACAGAACACCATCCCCCCCCCCCCATCCCCCATCCTCCCATTAACAAAACAACAACCCTCCCCCCTCCCCCCCGTCCTATGGTCCCGCATCAAAGCAGCCCTAGCCAGGAGCCCCGCACTCCCCCCCCCTCCCCGGGGGTCCCCATCTCACATGTAAGCTAGTCCGCCGGGGTCACCGGCGGCCTCAGCCTGAGAAGCCTAAGGTACCTCGGGCAGGTGAGCTCCCGGAATTCAGTGGACAGCAGCGCTAGAAAGGGTTGCCATAGCTCTTCAAATTGGTCTACCTCCCCCGCAACCGTAAGCGACAGCTTCTCCATCCCCAGCACGTGCCAGAGCCTATGCAACCAACCGGTGATGGAGGGGACGGTGGATGTGCGCCAGTGGACCAGAATGTTCTGAACCGCAGACCCCAGCGCTATTGCAATCTGCCTACCCCTGCGGGACTTCAGTGGGTACATTAGGGCATTGGGGAGGCCCAGCAGGACATACGCCGGGAGACGCGGCAGCTCTATCCCAAAGTGCTCATCCACCTCGTCCAAGACTTCTTTCCAGTAGGCGGTCAGCACTGGGCAATCCCATAGAATGTGTGTAAGGGTACCTTCCTGCCCGCAGCTCCGCCAGCACCCCTTGTCAGTGTGTTTATGCATTTCATACAGTCTCTCCGGGGTGTAGTACCAGTATGTGGACACCTTAGTGAATGTCTCCGTAAGGCCCGTGTGGTATGCAGAGTGCCGAGCCCGATACGCAATTTGGTCCCATTCCTTGTGGCTGAGTGTCCTACCCAATTCCCTATGCCAACGCTCCCTCCCCGGGTTGTAGTAGTGAAACGGCGGGGGTTGTAGGTGTTTATACAGATCAGTGATCAGTTTAGCGTCGGAGGTCCGAGTAGCCAACCACCGCTCGTACGGTGTAATTGGACGGGCAGCGGTGGCACGCACCTGAGGCTGGAGGGCCCAATGCCGAACTTGCATGTAGCGCAGTCTGTCCAGCTCCGTCAGGCCGAACTCCTGGCGGAGTTGCTGAAAAGGAACCACGCCCTCCGGACCATAGATCTGGAAGAGTGCCCTGCAGCCCGCCCGTACCCAGTGGGAGAAAACCCCCGGCTCCATCCCCGGGGAGAAGTCCGGGTTGCCCGCAATGGGCGAGAGCGGCGAGGGGAAGGTGGTGAGGCCCCGGGTTTCGCAGACCGCGTCCCACACACGCAGGGGGACCCGCGTAACAAAGGAGGCGTAAAGATTAGGGGGGCGGTGCGTGCGGCGCAAGAATGGGACCTCTTGTAAGGTGCGGCCCGCCACTGCCTGGTCTTGAAAAAGCCAATGTTTGTCGGACTCCCACCTGCTCCACTCCACCAGATAGCGAAGCTGTGCCGCCTGAAAGTACTTACGGAGGTCCGGAATGCCGAGGCCCCCCGCTTCCGGAGCGAGCGTGGAGAGGACCCTCTTCATGCGTGGCCTGCGGCCCTGCCAGACAAAGCGGGAGATGTCAGCCTGCATTTGTCGGATCCAGCCCACCGGGGGCTGGAGCGGAAGGGCTCGGAAAAGATATAGTATCTGGGGCAGCACCGTCATTTTGACCGCCGCGATTCTCCCCAGCCAGGACAGCAGGCCTTTGTTCCATCGGCCAAGCTCGTCCTTGATCTTCCTGCTGAGGGAGGCATAATTGGCCGTAACCATCTCCGATAATGTAGGCGCCAGCAAAATCCCCAGATACGGCACCGTGGACGAGGACCACTGCATGGGGAAGAGCCGTTGAAGATCCCTCCTGGTGTCCGCAGCCAGGGACACGTCTAATGCCATCGACTTGCTCATATTCATTTTGAAGCCGGCCACCCCCGCAAAGGCGTCCAACTCTCGGAGGCAAGCAGGTAGCGACCTCCTAGGGTCATCCAGAGTCAGCAGGACATCATCCGCGTAGAGACTCACGGTGTGGACGTACCGGCCCATCCGGACCCCGACAGCATCCGGATTATTACGGATCCTCTGAGCAAACGGCTCCATGTAGAGGGCAAACAGGAGCGGCGAGAGAGGGCAGCCCTGCCGCGTGCCGCGCTCGATGGCGAAGCCACCAGAGCTACACCCGTTTACCCGCACCGACGCTGAAGGATGCTTATAGCAATTAAATACCATGGTGCGGAACTTATCGCCGATTCCCAGTTTTGTGAGGACCCGCTCAAGATACGGCCAGTGAACTCTGTCGAAGGCCTTCTCCGCATCAACGGACAACAACATCCGCTCCCCCGAGATCCTTGAGGCCTTCTCCAGAACATGCACCACTCTCTTGGTGTTGTCAACCGTCTGTCTACCGGGCACAAAACCAGCCTGGTCCGCCTCCACCAAATCGGGGAGGTGTGGACCCAGCCTGGATGCGAGAATCCCCGTGTACAACTTGAGGTCGACATTTAGGAGCGAGATGGGCCGGTACGAGCCGCAGAGGGCCCGATCCTTCCCAGGCTTCGGGATTACCGCGACCGTCGCCCTCAGGAGATCCGGAGGGATGGCTCCCGGTTCGGAGAAGGAGTTAAACAGCCGCGTAAGGACAGGGGCCACGGTCGTGCAAAAAGTCTTGTAGAAGAGCGACGTGTACCCGTCCGGGCCCGGGGCCTTGCCATGTTTCAGCCGCGCGATAGCCGAAATCACCTCCTCCACATGGATGTCCCGCTCCAGGTGGTCAGCCTGAGCCGGGTCCAGTACCGGGAGGGTCACCGACTCCAGATAGCTATCGGCATCCCGTGGCGGGGAGGGCTCCTCAGCATATAGCGCCTCGTAGAAGCCGCGGAAAGTCTCCGCTACCTCCGCGTCCCCGGAGACAACCCCCCCGTCCGCACCCACCAGTTCTTTCACCACGCTGCGCTGTTGCGCGACCCGGAGCCGGTGTGCTAGGAGCTTGCCACATCTGTCCCCCCCAGTGTAGTAGGCATGTTTCAAGCGTAAGGCGGCGTACTCCGCCCTATCAAGATCCAGAGCCGAGAGGAGCTTCCTCGCTGCCTGCAACTGCCTCCATACCCTCGGCGCTCCCGTACGGCGGTGGACCTGCTCAAGCTCCCGGACTTGAGCTGTCAACTCATCCCTCTTCAGTTGCCGCTCCTTATTCTCGGCTGCAGAGATAGAGATGAATTCCCCCCGTAAGACGGCCTTCAGTGCCGCCCATTGTGTCGCCTGCGAAGTGTCAGTGTTGCTGTTGTGAGTGAGATAGTCCCGTATGACCTCCCCGACGCGTTGTACCACCGATTTTTTGTGTAGAAGTGTGTCCCGGAGGCGCCACGCCCCCCGAGAGGGGGAGGCCGCCGGCCACCGGAAAACGCCGGTGACTGGAGAGTGGTCAGACAGGGACAGGACCCCGATGTCCGCCGCCGTGGCAGCGGCACGCATCGGTCCACTCACCAGGAGGTAGTCCAGCCGTGAGTAGGTGCGGTGTGCGTGCGAGAAGAAAGAGTAGTCCCTATCCGTGGGGTGCAGGGAGCGCCAGAGATCATGCAAGTCCATTTCCGCAATCCGGGCCTTCCCATCCTGGGACAGCTCCCCCGTCTGCGGGAAGCGCTGGGCCGATCTGTCCATCCCAGAGTCAAAGACAATGTTGAGGTCTCCGCCCAAGATAATGTGTCGGTCTGGGGAAGCAGTGACATCCACCAGCGCGGAATCTAGGAAGCGCTCCTGATGCTCGTTTGGGCTATAAACGGAGCCAACTGTAAATGCTATGCCTCCCAGGCGCATGCGATACGCAAGGAGCCTCCCCTTCTGTTCAGCACACTTATGCAACACCTCCCCCCGAAAGGAGCTCGCTAGGAGAATGGCCACCCCCGCTGTCTTGTTCGCTGCCGAGGAAAAGAACTGGGTGGGGAACTTAGCTGATCGCATCCTATGGCAGTCTCGGGGCAATAAGTGTGTCTCCTGCAAAAGGCAAATGTCCGCCTGCGTCCCCTCCAGCAACGACAGGATCGCTCTGCGCTTCACCGGGTTATTCAGACCCTGAACATTAAGGGTCACTACCTTTAGGCCCGGCATTCCTCACAGGGATCGGGAGCGCCATGCAATGGGTAGGGAATCAGCGGGCGGGGCGCGCGGGGCCGCAGCGCGGGACAAGCCAAAACAAAACGGGCATAGACAACATCGGACGGGACCTTCCCAACCCCAAAACAACCCCCTCCCCCACCCAAAACCCACCCTCGGCAACTAGCCATCCCCAAACTCAAACACCCCATAGTCTCAGTCAAGCCCCAAAGGGCAAGTCCGTAGAGAAGAGCAAAGTGGACGTCCGGCCACTCACCTCCCCCCGCTCCCCCCAACCCCCCCGCCCCGTGCCAAGCATGTTAAGAAGCTAAAGACATCTCCCCCCGGAGTGCGTGTTAGGCCGTCAAGGCCACGCTAGAGGAGCCGATTGAGTCCCCGGCCGCCGCCCTCAGGGCGTCAGCCCTGTCCGCCCTAATGGTAGGGGAGTCCGGGCGCCCTGCACTGGTCGCTGAGCGCCGCCTCGTTGACCTCCGCCGATTCCGTCCCTCCGAGGACCTCCACGACGGCGTAGCTCCCTCCTCCTCCGCTGCCGTGAGCCCCAGGACACCACAAATGTCTTGCAAGGAGCGTAGCTGGTGTAATACTCCGTTCCACCGAAAAATCAGGCGGAAGGGGTGACCCCAAGAGTACGGCGTCTCATGCTCGCGCAAAAAGTCAGTGGCAATCCTAAAGGACCTGCGTTTCTGCAGAGTGATGGCGGAGAGATCCTGGTAAAGCGCCACTGGCCGATCCCGAAAGGTCAGGGGCTGTTTCCTGCGGGCTTCAGCCATAATACGCTCCTTTAGTGAAAAGTCGGGCAGGAAGGCCAGAATGTCCGGCGGGGGTGCCGATGGCTGGCGCTGACGGCCAACCCTATGCGCCCTGTCGATGCTGATGGGAAAGTCCGTAGCCTCCCCCAGGATCTCTCGGAACAGGGCCCGCAGGTAGCCCCCCAGATCGGACCCCTCATCCGCAGTCGGCACGCCCCGCACTCGGATGTTGTTCCTCCGAGATCTGTTCTCAAGGTCCTCAGAGTGGGCCTGGAGCTCCACACACTGTTCCCGGAGGCGAAGAACGTCCTGCTGGAGATGGACTATCTCCTCCGCTCGCTGTTGGCCCTCCGTCTCCGCCGCTTCCACACGCTCACCTAGGCCCTCCACCTCTCTGCGCACTTCTCGGACCTCGCCGGCCACCTCCCGCTTCAGTGTCTGAAAGTCCTCCCTGAGGGAGCTAAACAGTTCCTCCATAAAGGCCCTCGTGACGGGTGGCTCCCCTCCAGTCACATCTGCCGGAGCCCGGGAGGGCCCCGGTGAGGGCTGTGCCCTGTCCCGCAAGTGCTGGGCCCTGCCAAGCATGTCCGGTAGAGTACGGTCCCCTTTCTTCGGGCCTCCTTTTCCAGACATCGCCAGCTCCGCAGTCGGGCACTGGTCCAAGTGCCTCAGGGAAGCTCAGCCGCCGGCTAGCACTCGGCCCGGGTATCCCCCACAAGTGAGGTCGCTGCGTCACAGGTGACAAAATGGCGGCCTAGTCCGGTCACCGGCAGCCGCAATAGCTAGCGGGAGACAACCAAGGAGGCCGCAGCGGAGGGGTCCCAACAGCTCATCCCTCCGGTAGGCAGCCCAGCAATAGCGGGAGGTCGCCCGCCGCCAGCAGCCAGGACTTCAGCGGAAACCGCCACCACTGCTCCTTCGGGGACAAAATGGCGGCCGGTCGGAGCAAGCCAAAACGACTAGGCCCGGCGACACCTCTGGGGCCCCGAGGCACCCCGCAGTAAAATAGGTACCACCCCCGGCTCCCGATTGTCACGCACAGGGGGCCAGATGGTCCGACCCCATCAGAGAGTCCGCCGTACCTCGGCTAGGGGTCAGGGCTTCCGCAGTGCAAGGTGTCGCCATCACCAGCCCGAGTGCCGGGGCACCCGTCCTAAGCCGTCCACACCGTTGGGCCCCTTCCTGCCAGGCTCCTTCAGTCACCGTCAAGCGGCGGGCCAGATCCCCTCCAAACCGCAACTTTCAGCACCAGGCCCAACCGAGGCGCCCGGACAGCTCTTCAATACGCTCCGCCCCTCGGGCTCGCCGCCGTCGTCCCTTGATCTCGGGCGAACTTTTGGGGGGGTTCCCCCGGGGCGATCCGGACAAAAACAGCACCGGTGTATGCCCCTGATGTTCCGCCACGCTCCTCTCCCGCGCTGAGCCTCAGCGGGGGGAGAGAAGCATAAGAAAAGGGCTTTAGCTTGGCCGGGCCGGAGGAGCTACGGGAGGAAGCGTCCGCTCACCCCGCCATCTTGGCCACGCCCCAGCAGAGCTGCTTTAGAGCCAGAGAACCAGGTCAGCAGATCTGCTTTAAAGCCAGAGAACCAGGTCAACAGAGCTGCTCTAGAGCCTAAAAACCAGGCCAGCAGAGCTGCTGTAGAGCCTAAAAACCAGGTCAGCAGAGCTGCTCTAGAGGCAGAGAACCAGGTCAGCAGAGCTGCGTTGGAGCCAGAGAACCAGGTCCGCAGAGCTGCTGAAGAGCCTAAGAACCAGACCAGCAGAGCTGCTCTAGAGCCTAAAAACCAGGTCACTAGAGCTCCTCTAGAGCCTAAGAACCAGGTCAGCAGAGCTGCTCTAGAGGCAGAGAACCAGGGCAGCAGAGCTGCTCCAGAGGCAGAGAACCAGGTCAGCAGAGCTGCTTTAGAGCCATAGAACCAGGTCAGCAGAGCTGCTTTAGAGCCAGAGAACCAGGTCAGCAGAGCTGCTCTAGAGCCAGAGAACCAGGTCAGCAGAGCTGCTTTAGAGCCATAGAACCAGGTCAGCAGAGCTGCTTTAGAGGGAGAGAACAAGGTCAGCAGAGATGCTTTAGAGCCAGAGAACCAGGTCAGCAGAGCTGCTTTAGAGGGAGAGAACCAGGTCAGCAGAGCTGCTCTAGAGCCTAAGAACCAGGTCAGCAGAGTTGCTCTAAAGGCAGAGAACCAGGTCAGCAGAGCTGCTCTAGAGCCTAAGAACCAGGTCAGCAGAGCTGCTATAAAGGCAGAGAACCAGGTCAGCAGAGCTGCTGTAGAGCCATAGAACCAGGTCAGCAGAGCTGTTCTAGAGCCAGAGAACCAGGACAGCAGAGCCGTTGCAGAGCCAGAGAACCAGGTCAGCAGAGCCGTTGTTGAGCCAGAAAACCAGGTCAGCAGAGCTTCTCTACAGCCTAAGAACCAGGTAAGCAGAGCTGCTCTAGAGCCAGAGAACCAGGTCAGCAGAGCTGCTGTAAAGCCAGAGAAACCAGGTCAGCAGAGCTGCTTTAGAGCCAGAGAACCAGGTCAGCAGAGCCGCTTTAGAGCAGAGAACCAGGTCAGCAGAGCTGCTTCAAAGCCAGAGAGCCAGGTCAGCAGAGCTGCTGTAGAGCCAGAGAAACCAGGTCAGCAGAGCTGCTTTAGATGGAGAGAACCAGGTAAGTAGAGCTGCTTTAGAGCCAGAGAACCAGGTCAGCAGAGCTGCTTTAGAGGGAGAGAACCAGGTCAGCAGAGCTGCTCTAGAGCCAGAGAACCAGGTCAGCAGAGCTGTTCTAGAGCCTAAGAACCAGGTCAGCAGAGCAGCTCTAGAGCCAGAGAACCAGGACAGCAGAGCTTCTTTAGAGCCATAGAACCAGGTCAGCAGAGCTGCTTTAAAGCCAGAGAACCAGGTCAGCAGAGCTGCTCTAGAGCCTAAGAACCAGGCCAGCAGAGCTGCTGTAGAGCCTAAAAACCAGGTCAGCAGTGCTGCTCTAGAGCCAGAGAACCAGGCCAGCAGAGCTGCTCTAGAGCCTAAAAACCAGGCCAGCAGAGCTGCTCTAGAGCCTAAGAACCAGGTCAGCAGAGCGGCTCTAGAGGCAGAGAACCAGGTCAGGAGAGCTGCTCTACAGGCAGAGAACCAGGTCAGCAGAGCTGCTGTAGAGCCATAGAACCAGGTCAGCAGAGCTGCTTTAGAGCCAGAGAACCAGGCCAGCAGAGCTGCTCTAGAGCCAGAGAACCAGCTCACCAGAGCTGCTTTAGAGCCATAGAACCAGGTCAGCAGAGCTGCTTTAGAGGGACAGAACCAGGTCAGCAGAGCTGCTCTAGAGGCAGAGAACCAGGTCAGCAGAGCTGCTTTGGAGCCAGAGAACCAGGTCCGCAGAGCTGCTGAAGAGCCTAAGAACCAGACCAGCAGAGCTGCTCTAGAGCCTAAAAACCAGGTCACTAGAGCTGCTCTAGAGCCTAAGAACCAGGTCAGCAGAGCTGCTCTAGAGGCAGAGAACCAGGTCAGCAGAGCTGCTCCAGAGGCAGAGAACCAGGCCAGCAGAGCTGCTGTAGAGCCATAGAACCAGGTCAGCAGAGCTGCTTTAGAGCCAGAGAACCAGGTCAGCAGAGCTGCTTTAGA